>NC_064628.1:396705229-397330229 GCF_023864275.1 Schistocerca cancellata
ACAGGACAATGCACGTCCGCGTGTATCCCGTGCCACCCAACGTGCTCTAGAAGGTGTAAGTCAACTACCCTGGCCAGCAAGATCTCCGGATCTGTCCCCCATTGAGCATGTTTGGGACTGGATGAAGCGTCGTCTCACGCGGTCTGCACGTCCAGCACGAACGCTGGTCCAACTGAGGCGCCAGGTGGAAATGGCATAGCAAGCCGTTCCACAGGACTACATCCAGCATCTCTACGATCGTCTCCATGGGAGAATAGCAGCCTGCATTGCTGCGAAAGGTGGGTATACACTGTACTAGTGCCGACATTATGCATGCTCTGTTGCCTGTGTCTATGTGCCTGTGGTTCTGTCAGTGTGATCATGTGATGTATCTGACCCCAGGAATGTGTCAATAAAGTTTCCCCTTCCTGGGACAATGAATTCACGGTGTTCTTATTTCAATTTCCAGGAGTGTATATTTTAGTCTTTTGTCGTCCAGCGTGGAAAGTTTGTGAGGAAATACCTACACCTGGTAATTAGGAATTCATACAATGGTACGCTTCTCAGAGTAAAAATCCTCGGAAATAACCCAGCCTCCGTGATTTCCGAGGTAACGCTTCCTCGTTCCTCTCTCTTGTGTCCAAGATTTTCAGAGTTTCAGGAATATTATGCGGTTTTCCTTCCAGCTTCACTACAAATCCGGCTGGCCGCCGCTGTATTGTGCTTCAGCGCTCAGGTGACCGGACAGTTTGTCTTGGGCTATTTCCTGTGTTAAGCAGACGAACACACCTGTGCGGGCTTTTCCACCAAGGGCCTGAGTTAGGCCTGCCGTTTCATTTCCACTGGCGTTCCAACTACTGCTAGTATAGGCAATCATTCATTACGCCGTTTTGACAATAAAGGGAATCCATCACCTTTCGTGCAGTAAGCGTTAACAAGTGTTTACAAGGTGTAGGTGACAATGTCAGTCTTCTTTAAATATTCATACATACGATGTACAACCTAACAAATGATACCTAATTCCGATTGTAAATCACGGCAAAGTATATAGACGAGTGCTTGTAAGGTGCTATTTATAGCCACCTTACAGTTTGCCCACGTCCGTCCTTCTTGTGCTCAGTTGTGGCAAGATACTGATCCACTCACAGTTTTGATCCCATACTCTGCAAGTTCATATTAATTTCGTATAAAGACAGTGTGGAACCGCGTCGAATACTTTTTGGAAGTGGAGGGCCTTGTTTGCGGAATCCTTTTTGATTTTTATGAAAGAGATTTTCGTTCTCCAAAAAGGTCATAATTCGTGAGCATACCATGTGTTCCATAATCTTAAAACAGACTGGCCTCAGCGATACATCAATAATCACGTCTATACACCTTTCTTGGAAACGCGTATGATCAATGGATTGGTACCTTCGTTGCTCCAGGGACCTATGATAAACTGCTGCTAGAGAACGAGACTGTAATTTCGCAAAGTATGTTTCGTTACACGCATCACCTCTTTATAAATTTCAAAGCAGCTTATGATAGTATAAATAGAGAGCAGTTATATCAAGCTCTAGATGAACTGGGAATCTCTAGAAAGTTGGTAAGGCTGGTGAGAATGACAATGAGTGAAACACAAGGCAGTGTAAGAATAGGAGGAATGATGTCCAACACATTGAGCATTAAAAACGGAGTGCGACAAGGGGATGCATTGCCATGTCTTCTCTTTAATGCCGCCCTGGAGAAGGTGATGATAAACACAAACCTTCTGACTAGGGGAACGATCTTATATAAATCAGTGCAGATACTGACCTACGCAGATGACATAGATATAATAGCAAGAACCAAAAAAGCAATGGAAGAGACATTTACAGCTCTTGAACAGGCTAGTAGGAACATGGGGTTAATTGTTAATGAACAAAAAACAAAATATATGGCAGCTGGAAAAGCACATAGAGAAAATATGCCAATTGCAATAACAATGGACAATTATACGTTTGAGAGGGTTGAACATTTCAAGTACCTGGGATCGACAGTTATGCATCCAAATGATACCTCCTATGAAATTAAGCAGAGATAATTACTAGCCAGTAGAGCCTACTTTGCCCTAACAACACTCCTATCCTCAAGGATCCTGACTCGTGTCACGAAATTAACTATGCATAAATCACCTATCCGACCAGTGCTTACCTATGCCTCTGAAGCCTGGACATTAACAACTAAAGATACTGAAACACTGGATGCATTTGAAAGAAAGGTACTTAGACGAATTATCAGCCCAATCTGTGAAAGAGGAAGATGGAGGAGGAGATACAACCATGAGTTGTATATCATATACAAAGACCAACCCATCAGAAGGATTGTGAAATCATGCAGACTGAGGTGGGCGGGACATGTGGCTCGCATGAATTATACAGAAGTACCAAAAAGAATATTACAAGGAAAGCCAGGAGGGCAGAGAGGACGTGGTCGACCAAGAACCAGATGGGAAGATGGAGTAATCGAAGATCTTAGAAAGATGGGCTATAGAAACTGGAGAGTATTGGCAAAGGAGCGAGAGAGATGGAAGGAAATTGTAGAAGAGGCCAAGGCTCATCATGAGCTGTATGTAGAGCCAAGAAAGAAGAAGAAGAAACTGTTTCGTTACACCTCAGTTACCTTATCAGGTCCAGATGCTTTCCAAGTCTCGGTTGATTTTGTCTTTTACTATCACTCTATCACTTAAGTCCCCCCCTCGTAGCCAAGGCGAACCATAGGTGCAACCACAACGGAGGGGTATCTGTTGAGAGGCCAGACAAACGAGTGGTTCCTGAAGAGGGGCAGCAGCCTTTTCAGTAGTTGCAGGGGCAACAGTCTGGATGTTTGACTGATCTGGCCCGTAACATCAACTTTAATGGCCTTGGTGTGCTGGTACTGCGAAAGGCTGAAAACAAGGGGAAACTACAGCCTTAATTTTTCCCGAGGACATGCAGCTTTACTGTATGGTTAAATGATGATGATGTCCTCTTGCGTAAAACATTCCGGAAGTAAAATATCAAAAAATGGTTCAAATGGCTCTGAGCACTATAGGACTTAACATCTATGGTCACCAGTCCCCTAGAACTTAGAACCACTTAAACCTAACTAACCTAAGGACATCACACAACACCCAGTCATCACGAGGCAGAGAAAATCCCTGACCTCGCCGGAAATCGAACCCGGGAACCCGGGCGCGGGAAGCGAGAACGCTACCGCACGACCACGAGCTGCGGACAAAATATCCCCCCATTCGAATCTCCGGGAGGGCTCTGCTCAGGAGGACGTTGTTATCAGGAGAAACAAAACTGGCACGCTACGGATTGAAGGGTGGAATGTCAGATCCCTTAATCGCGCAGGTAGGTTACAAAATTTATAAATGGAAATGGATTTGTTAAAGTTAAATATAGTGGGAATTTGTGAAGTTTGGTGGCAGGAAGAACAAGACTTCTGGTCAGATGAAGACAGGGTTATAAATAAAAAATTAAATAAGGGTAATACAGAAGTTGGTTTAATAAGAAATAAAAAAAGTAGGAACGCGGATAAGCTACTACAAACAGCATAGTGAACGCGTTATTGTAACCTATATAGACACGCAGCCCACACTAGTATAAGTTTGTACGCCAACTAGCTCCATAGATGATGAAGAGATGGAAGACATGTATGACGCGATAAAAGAAATTCTTCAGATAGTTAAGGGGGACGAAAGTTTAATAGCCATGAGGGACTAGAAATCAATAGTTGGAAGAGGAAGAGAAGTAAAAATAGTAGGCGAATATGGAATTGGGGGGGGGGGGGGGGAAGGTAAGAAAAAAATGAGAAATCCGCCTGGTAGAATTTTGCAGAGAACATAACTTAATCACAGTGAACGCTTGGTTTAAGAATCATGAAAGAAGGCTGTATACGCAGAAGAGGCCTGGAGACATTGGAAGGTTTCAGACAGATTATATAATGGCAAGACAAAGATTTTAGAACCAGGTTTTAAATGGTAAGACATTTCCAGGGACGGACGTGGACTCTGACCACAATTTATTGGTTATGAACTGCAAATTAAAACTGAAGAATCTATAAAAAGGTAGGAATTTAAGGAGATGAGACCGGGATAAATTGAAAGTACCATAGGTTGTAGAGAGTCTCAGACAGAGCATTAGGGAAAGACTGACAAATACAGGGGAAAGAAATACAATAGATGAATGGATAGCTTTGAGAGATGAAATAGTGGAGGCAGCACTAGAAATCCTTGGGTAACACAAGAGATATTGGATTTAACTGCCGGCCGCGGTGGGCGTGCGGTTCCAGGCGCTCCAGTCCAGAGCCGCGCTGCTGCTACGGTCGCAGGTTCGAATCCTGCCTCGGGCATGGACGTGTGTGATGTCCTTAGGTTAGTTAGGTTTTATTAGTTCTAAGTTCTAGTGGACTGATGACCACAGCAGTTGAGTCCCATAGTGCTCAGAGCCATTTGAACCATTTGGATTTAACTGATAAAATGAGAAAATATAAAAATGCAGTAAATGAAGCAGGCGAAAAGGAATACAAACGTCTCACAATTGAGATCGACAGGAAGTGCAAAATGGCTAAGAAGGTATGGCTAGAGGAAAAATGTAAGGATACAGAAGCATATATCACTTGAGGTAAGGTAGATACTGCCTACAGGAAAATTAAAGACAGCTTTGGAGAAAAGAAAACTGCTTGTATGAATATCGAGAACTCAGATGGAAAACCAGTCCTGAACAAAGAGGAGAAAGCAGAAAGGTGGAAGGAATATGTAGAGGGTCTATACAAGGGCGATGTACTTGAGGGCAATATTATGGAAACGGGAGAGGACGTAGATGAAGATGAAATGAAAGATATAATGCTGTGTGAAGAATTTGACAGAGCACTGAAAGACGTAAGTCGAAACAAGGCCCCGGGAGTGGACAACATTCCATTTAGAACTAGTTATAGCCTTGGGAGAACCAGCCGTGATAAAACCCTACCATCTGGTGAGCAAGATGTATGAGACAGGCGAAATACCCTCAGACTTCAAGAAGAATGTAATAATTCCAATGTCAAAGAAAGCAGGTGTTGATAAGTGTGAAAATTACTGAACAATCAATTTAATAAGTCACGATCGCAAAATACTGGCACGAATTCTTTACAGACGAATGGAAAAACTGGTAGAAGCCGCCCTCGAGGAAGATCAGTTTAGATTCCGTAAAAATGTTGGAACACGTGAGGCCATACTGACCCTACGACTTATCTTGGAAGATAGATTAAGGAAAGGCAAACATACGTTTCTAGCATTTGTGGGCTTAGAGAAAGCTTTCGACAGTGTTGATTGGGATGTTCTCTCGCAGATTCTGAAGGTGGCAGGGGTAAAATGCAGGGAACTAAAGGCTATTTACAATTTGTACAGGAACCAGATGGCAGTTATAAGAATTGTGGAGCAGGAAAGGGAAGCAGTGATTGAGAAAGGAGTGAGACAAGGTTGTAGCCTGTCTCCGATGTTATTCAATCTGTATATTGAACAAGAAGTAAAGGAAAAGAAATATTTGGAGTAGGAATTATAACTTTGAGTTTTGCCTGTGACATTGTAATTCTGTCAGAGACAGTAAAGGACCTAGATGAGAGCCTGAACGGAATGGACAGTGTCTTGAAACGGGGTTATAAGATGAACATCAATAAAAGAAAATGAAGACAATGGAATGTAGACGAATTATATCAGGTGATTCTGAAGGAATTAGATTAGGAAATGAGACACATAAAGTAGTAGATGAGTTTTGTTATATGGGTAGCAAAATAACTGACAATAGCGGAAGTAGAGAGGATATAAAATGTAAACTGGCAATGCCAAGGAAAGCGTTTCTGAGGAAACATCGAGTATAGATAATTCTTCGCGCTGTCGCTCTCTTATGGTTCCGGGTTTGTGACTGACCGCCGTTTATGTTGACACCCTGTGTTTATTGCGGATGCCACGAGTTGTCGTATGTACACCGTGCTCATCCTAATCGTTTTCGTGGACTGTTATCATCTCGCTTTGCGATGTAAAAGACGTGTCGTCGGATTACATCAGCAGCATCATGTGCCGGTGCTCTATTGTGCGTCTGCCACGTTAACCTGCGTGCGAACAGCCCTATTGGAGTGATAGCCTTGGGAGAACCAGCCGTGACAAAACTCTACCATCTGGTGAGCAAGATGTATGAGACAGGCGAAATACCCTCAGACTTCAAGAAGAATGTAATAATTCCAATCTCAAAGAAAGCAGGTGTTGACAGGTGTGAAAATTACCGAACAATTCAGGCCTGAATGCGCGGTCGCGATCGGCCTGCGTGGGTGTGTCGACAGTCACGCAAGAGGGTGTGACCGGTGGGGCGGTTTCAGAGACGCTGAAAGGGACGAGTCCACACTTCTGCACACAGATGGCAACGGCTTTGTCGTGTGACTGACAAAATCTCAGGCAAGAGAATGCTGGTGGGGAGGCGGACAGCCGCGTCTGGGCCGTTTCCCGAGGCAGGAAAACCCAGACATTGGACTGGACAGAGGAGAGCGCCCGAATAGCCGCTCCGTGCGACCATTGCGATGTGCAAAAATAAGACTCCAATTAGTAAATATTAGACCACTTGGGGTTCTGAGGAGCCACTAGGTTCATTTCATCGAGAAAAGTAAGACGACTGTTCCACTGAAGACGCGCTACCGATATCTGAAATACTTTCCAAGGTACTGCGAATTGAATATTTGGTGTATTGTTCTACCTATAAAAATTTAGATTTCAGCAACGCATTATGCTTTTATAACAGATGCGGTGTCAATGGATAGATCTTATTGGGCTATATCATGCTGTCATAACAGACTTTTTAAAACAGTACACAGTTTTGAATTAATGACGGAATGTGCCTTCTGCGCCACAAAATGTTTTTTTAACTAAATAATAATTAAAGTCGTAAGCGTAGCAGTAGTATCCAAGACTAGCTGTAAGTGGAAAATATCGACATGGTGAATTGTACTTGTTTATATAGTGATTTACTCTGTACAAAAAAAAAGTTCAAATGGCTATGAGCACTATGGAACTTAACATCATCTGAGTTCATCAGTCCCCTAGAACTTAGAACTACTTAAACCTAACTAACCTAAGGACATCCATGCCCGAGGCAGGATTCGAACCTGCGACCGTAGCAGTCGCGTGGTTCCAGACTGAAGCGTCTGGAACAGCTCGGCCACAACGGCCGCCATTTACTCTGTAAAACCTGAGAATAGTCAGCACAAAATCATTATTTGTAAGTAAGCTCTTGCAGACATAAGAAATGAAAAATATATTTTGCAAAGAGCTAACGAAATATACTTGTTATTTGATGTATAACATGTATATAAAGAGTCACAATTACGGTTTTTAGTATTTTGACGTGATACTAATATTTCTTTTGACTCGCGTCAATATGAGGATTTATAAGTACTCGGCCATTTTTAAAGAGACAGACGTGATTAGGACCTAGGTGAGGGAAGATCTGTGGTGGTTTGACCCACATGATTGGTGAGACAGTCGTATTTCGTGGGTGAAAGAACAATCGCAAGGTTTTCACTTCGGACTTGTAAAATATTCGTGGAATGTCATTGGCGAGAGCTTAGAATATTTTTCTACAGGAGTGAACTTGGAAATTTTCGCGTACAGCATCTCCTGTGAACGTAGACACTGCTGAGGTTGCATTCAGCTTGTGAGTTGGACATAGAATAATTTATGCACATGAGAACTAATAGTTTTCTGCATGATGGAACCTGGAAATTTTCGAGTCCAACACTTCGTGCGATTGTAGACCCCATTGCAGTTACATTCAGCTTTTGCATTGCACGTAAAATATTTTTGTGCGCAAGCAAACTTACAATAATTTTTGCGTGGGACAAACTCATGTGGACTGTTTTTTTTTTTCTGCAGTTGCACCCAGTTAGCAGTTTGGACTTAGTATATTTTTCGCTATTAGACATTGTGCGATTTGTATTTTGAAATGAGGCTGGTTGAATTTAACATTTCTGGGAAAAGTTTTCCTAGTTTATCGCGATTTGATGATAACCTCCATTGCATATAAACCCTCAGTAGAACATTGATTTAATTTGTGAATCGTGAACTTGAATTTCTTTAGTGGTGTCGAAAATTTAATAAACCAAGTTTTCTGTATAATCTAAACAAATGTGAGTAGGTATCTTATTTTAGACTAGCAATTCCTTTCTGCATTTATTTGGACTACAGTTAAATTAAAGCATTGGCAATATGTGACAGGTGTGTGTTGGCCCCCTGAGACGTTGCGTAGCCAGCATATCTAAGCCTAACCACACGCTAGTGTGGCCCATTGTTCTGTCTTTCTGTGGTGACTGTTCTGTTTGAATATTATTTCGCGCATTGGCACGTCGCTCCCCACATGCCAATGCACGAAATAGTATTCAAAAGGACAGTCACCACAGAAAGACAGAACAATGGTCCACACTAGCTGAGCTATACTGCAAACAGTCGACATCCAGACTTTATTTTGTTTAAGCTTACTAAATTCTGTATCCTGAACTGCACCAAGGATCAAGCAATCCGTAGTAGACAAAATTAAAAAATGGTTCAAATGGCTCTGAGCACTATGGGACTTAACATCTGTGGTCATCAGTCCCCTAGAACTTAGAACTACTTAAACCTAACTAACCTAAGGACATCACTCACGTCCATGCCCGAGGCAGGATTCGAACCTGCGACCGTAGCGGTCACGCGGTTCCAGACTGAAGCGCCGAAACCGCACGGCCACACCGGCCAGCTAGACAAAATTAAAATCCGAGTACAAAACAAGCAATTACAGTACATGGAAATGGGTGGAATTTGTGCACATTAGTGCTAGCTAGGACAATATTTCGCACAGAAGTCAGTGGCGGATAGTAACCGGCTGTTTCTCACGACAGTCATCATATTCTGCTTGTCAACTTCCACAGTTTTGAATCTGTCCAATCTTCTTCCTGGAGGCTTCTTGAATTCATCGCATCTTTAACGTCGTCCATTCATCTTCTGGGCTGTCTTCGGCATTTTCTTCGCTCAGGTGGTGCTCATTCACAGATTCTTTTTGGCCATGGGTTATCAACCAATCGTTGCGTGTGACCATAACGAGTTAGTATTTTGATATCTATGGCATCGATAATAGTATCTTCCTCCCTAACAGTTTCCTACATTCTGTCATTTCTACATCTACATCTACATCCATACTCCGCAAGCCACCTGACGGTGTGTGGCGGAGGGTACCTTCAGTACCTCTATCGGTTCTCCCTCCTATTCCAGTCTCGTATTGTTCGTGGAAAGAAGGATTGTCGGTATGCCTCTGTGTGGGCTCTAATCTCTCTGATTTTATCCTCATGGTCTCTTCGCGAGATATACGTAGGAGGGAGCAATATACTGCTTGACTCTTCGGTGAAGGTATGTTCTCGAAACTTTGACAAAAGCCCGTACCGAGCTACTGAGCGTCTCTCCTGCAGAGTCTTCCACTGGAGTTTATCTATCATCTCCGTAACGCTTTCGCGATTACTAAATGATCCTGTAACGAAGCGCGCTGCTCTCCGTTGGATCTTCTCTATGTCTTGTATCAACCCTATCTGGTACGGATCCCACACTGCTGAGCAGTATTCAAGCAGTGGGCGAACAAGCGTACTGTAACCTACTTCCTTTGTTTTCGGATTGCATTTCCTTAGGATTCTTCCAATGAATCTCAGTCTGGCATCTGCTTTACCGACAATCAACATTATATGATCATTCCATTTTAAATCACTCCTAATGCGTACTCCCAGATAATTTATGGTATTAACTGCTTCCAGTTGCTGACCTGCTATTTTGTAGCTAAATGATAAAGGATCTATCTTTCTGTGTATTCGCAGCACATTACACTTGTCTACATTGAGATTCAGTTGCCATTCCCTGCACCATGCGTCAATTCGCTGCAGATCCTCCTGCATTTCAGTACAATTTTCCATTGTTACAACCTCTCGATACACCACAGCATCATCTGCAAAAAGCCTCAGTGAACTTACGATGTCATCCACCAGGTCATTTATGTATATTGTGAATAGCAACGGTCCTATGACACTCCCCTGCGGCACACCTGAAATTACTCTTACTTCGGAAGACTTCTCTCCATTGAGAATAACATGCTGCGTCCTGTTATCTAGGAACTCCTCAATCCAATCACACAATTGGTCTGATAGTCCATATGCTCTTACTTTGTTCAATAAACGACTGTGGGCAACTGTATCGAACGTCTTGCGGAAGTCAAGAAACACGGCATCTACCTGTGAACCCGTGTCTATGGCCCTCTGAGTCTCGTGGACGAATAGCGCGAGCTGGGTTTCACATGACCGTCTTTTTCGAAACCCATGCTGATTCCTACAGAGTAGATTTCTAGTCTCCAGAAAAGTCATTATACTCGAACACAATACGTGTTCCAAAATTCTACAACTGATCGACGTTAGAGAAATAGGTCTATAGTTCTGCACATCTGTTCGACGTCCCTTCTTGAAAACGGGGATGACCTGTGCCCTTTTCCAATCCTTTGGAACGCTACGCTCTTCTAGAGACCTACGGTACACCGCTGCAAGAAGGGGGGCAAGTTCCTTCGCGTACTCTGTGTAAAATTGAACTGGTATCCCATCAGGTCCAGAGGCCTTTCCTCTTTTGAGCGATTTTAATTGTTTCTCTATCCCTCTGTCGTCTATTTCGATATCTACCATTTTGTCATCTGTGCGACAATCTAGAGAAGGAACTACAGTGTAATCTTCCTCTGTGAAACAACTTTGGAAAAAGACATTTAGTATTTCGGCCTTTAGTCTGTCATCCTCTGTTTCAGTACCATTTTGGTCACAGAGTGTCTGGACATTTTGTTTTGATCCACCTACTGCTTTGACATAAGACCAAAATTTCTTAGGATTTTCTGCCAAGTCAGTACATAGAACTTTACTTTCGAATTCATTGAACGCCTCTCTCATAGCTCTCTTCACACTACATTTCGCTTCGCGTAATTTTTGTTTGTCTGCAAGGCTTTGGCTATGTTTATGTTTGCTGTGAAGTTCCCTTTGCTTCCGCAGCAGTTTTCTAACTCGGTTGTTGAACCACGGTGGCTCTTTTCCATCTCTTACGATCTTGCTTGGCACATACTCATCTAACGCATATTGTACGATGGTTTTGAGCTTTGTCCACTGATCCTCAACATTATCAGTACTAGTCTGTAGATGCGACAACTTCTTTGACAAAAATTCATCTCACGACACATGAATATCTTTTTCTCTTTTTTGGTTAGCTGACACATTTCAGCGCCATATGTAGTAGAACTCTCTATGAGTGACCAGTGTTTTCTGTAATTTTGTCACTCTACAGCAGTGAGCTAATTTGGCCGATTGCTCTTTATACTTGCCAAGTTTTATTAGTGATGTCTTGTGTGCTGCTCCCATTTCTTGTAAAAGTGACAGTCAAGATTTAAATGTACAGACGTTTTTAATTTTACAGAATCCTGAATTCAAATCCTCAAATCCTCTCGGTGAACTTCGCCCACTACCACGTATTCCTTTTTTTGTGTTTTTATTTCTGGTCCCATGTTTTCTTCGTCAGTTTCCTGAACGTGTAACTGGAGTAGTCTTCGACTCTCGCTGTCAGGAACTGGTCATCGGCGAAGAGCAAAGTATACAGTTTTTCTTGTCCTACACGCCCTGTAGATATAGATATATACGTAGACGACCGTCTAAGTAACGAGAAGGGAATCATTGGGACACACCGTTGTGAAAACAACTTGTTTTATGCTAGTGAAAGAGGGCTAAAAGAGATTAGTATTGTGGACGGGGTCGCAGCTACCCACTTGTGGAGAGGCGCCAGCGGGGCGCACAATCGGCCGGTGTCGGCTTTGTCGCCGGTGCAGCTGGAGGCTTTGTGCGCCATCTGGGCGCTCCCAGCCCTGGGGGACGGGGGACGGCCGCCGGGCGCCCCACGCGTTTTCACGGCCACCCGTATCTCAGTCCGCCGGCCCCCTATAAAGGCCGTCCACTGCGTTTACCGCTATTGACGGATTTCCCTATTATCCGCGACCCAGTAGCTAGGATAAAAGGACAAGTTGTCCCGGAAATGGACCGCCAATACTCGTCCGGCGTCATAGCTCTGACGGACTCCGTGTATCGTGGAGCGCGCGCCACGATGGTAAGCGTCTCAGGAGTTTCGAAACCGGGGATTATCTGCGCACAGCACCTTTCAACAGGCCCTGCCATTCTATTTACACTACTGGCCATTACAAGTGCTACACCACGAAGATGACGTGCTACAGACGCGAAATTTAACAGACAGGAAGAAGATGCTGTGATATGCAAATGATTAGCTTTTCAGAGCATTCACACATGGTTGGCGCCGGTGACGACACCTACAGCGTGCTGACATGAGGAGAGTTTCCAACCGATTTCTCATACACAAACAGCAGTTGACCGGCGTTGCCTGGTGAAACGTTGTTGTGATGCCTCCAGTAAGGAGAAGAAATGCGTACCATCACGTTTCCGACTCTGATAAAGATCGAATTGTAGCCTATCGCGATTGCGGTTTATCGTATCACGACATTGCTTCTCGCGTTGGTCGAGATCCGATGAGTGTTAGCAGAATATGGAATCGGTGGGTTCAGGAGGGTAATACGGAACGCCGTGCTGGGTCCCGACGGCCTCGTATCACTAGCAGTCGAGATGACAGGCATCTTATCCGCATGGCTGTAACGGATCGTGCAGCCACGTCTCGATCCCTGAGTCAACAGATGGGGACGTTTGCAAGACAACAACCATCTGCACGAACAGTTCGAGGACGTTTGCAGCAGCATGGACTATCAGCTCGGAGACCATGGCTGCGGTTACCCTTGACGCTGCATCACAGACAGGAGCGCCTGCGATGGTGTATTTAACGACGAACCTGGGTGCACGAATGCAAAACGTCATTTTTTCGCATGAATCCAGGTTCTGTTTATAGCATCATGATGATCGCATCCGTCTTTGGCGACATCGCGGTGAACGCACATAGGAAGCGTGTATGGTATGGGGTGCCACTGGTTACACGTCCCGGTCACCTCTTGTTCGCATTGACGGCACTTTGAACAGTGGACGTTACATTTCAGATGTGTTACTACCCGTGGCTCTACCCTTAATTCAATCCCTGCGAAACCCTACATTTCAGCAGGATAATGCACGACGGCATGTTGCAGGTCCTGTACGGGCCTTTCTGAATACAGAAAATGTTCGACTGCTGCCCTGTCCAGCACATTCTCCAGGTTTCTCACCATCTGAAAACGTCTGGTCAATGGTGGCCGAGCAACTGGCTCGTCACAATACGCCAGTCACTACTCTTGATGAACTGTGGTATCGAGTTGAAGCTGCATGGGCAGCTGTACCTATACACGCCATCCGAACTCTGTTTGACTCAATGCCCAGGTGTATCAAGGCCGTTATTACGGCTAGAGGTGGCTGTTATGGGTACTGATTTCTCAGGATCTATGCACCCAAAATACGTGAAAATGTAATCACATTTCAGTTCTAGTATAATATATTTGTCCAATGAATACCCATTTATCATCTGCATTTCTTCTTGGTGTAGCAATTTTAATGGCCAGTAGCGTAGAACAGCCACAGCAGTTTATTAGGTATGATTACTCTTATTACGTCATTGTCATTGGCACTGCATTTCCAGTAACACGTCCAGATAGGCTACTGTTCTATGCCTGTCTCTTGTTGTTTACAATAACATTTACTTTAAATTTATATTAAAATTATTAATAATAATCAGTCATTCTTTGATCATTTGGTACGATGAAGCGCGCAAATCGGGAGGTGTACAGTACTACACAGAATGTATGTAATTTACAAGTAAATAAATTTTTGTGTAAATTATGAAGAAAACAGTGGAAATTCTACATTG
This sequence comes from Schistocerca cancellata, assembly GCF_023864275.1. Classification (NCBI taxonomy): domain Eukaryota; kingdom Metazoa; phylum Arthropoda; class Insecta; order Orthoptera; family Acrididae; genus Schistocerca; species Schistocerca cancellata. The sequence goes on from NC_064628.1 coordinate 396,719,121, forward strand.
TAATTTGTAGAGGATGAACAACAACTCCACGACAAACTTTCAGAGGCTATTCAGGGATGCCATCTAAAAATTTTCATATAAGGGCACCGAGATTTTCGTTCAACTCCTTTCTAGATGAAATTACATTGTTTATTGCTGTAGGCAATGCTCTGAATAATACTTTAGGTTTATTTAGAACTCCTTGTGATATTAGCCTTCCTATGTATTTCTCTATGAAAATCATTCGTACTTTTAGCTTCGTAACTGTGAACTTCGTTGTCTAATGTAATACTTTAAATTTCGTATAACTCCCACCCATAATCCTATCAGAATAAAAATTTTAAATTATTTAAAAAGGGTCATTCATGATTCGCTATTAGGAAGCTCCTTTTATCATCCTTACTCCTCGATCTTGAATTTTCTATTACTGTTATGCAAACTTCCAGTCTTTCATAACATACTGCAACAGGCTATGGACATTTGCGTAGAAAACACATAATATTGCTTCAATTTTGCAGTAATCGCTAATCGTTCGTAAGACACAACAGTATTTACTCAGTCTTCGACAGGTTTGCGTAACATGCTTGCTCAATGCTACAATCACCTACTTCTATGACTCTATTGCTTCTGGCTTTCATTCTTGTACATGTAAAGCTCAATCATAATATTTTCTTTTCCTTTACAGTCATTAAATTTCCTCTAAATTGTATTTCTGTTACGGGAAATGTAACGCATGGTTCACGAAACTAGTGAAAGATCTAGCATTGCCACTAGTATATACCCTGTGACTAGTGATCGGCGTCTCCCACTGGTTTATGCGGTACTCGAGCCAGCGAAGCCACGTAGTGATGAAAGCCGAGCAGGTTCCTGTGTATGACGTTATGTGTTCTCCAGTTTTATTCAACCTAAACTTTTCTTTAACTAGCTGATGTAACCAATAAATTTCCCGCATCGCTTTGTAACTTCCAAGTTGAGGTACATACCAGTGCACAGCATTTATATTCGCATACTTATCAGTGCGCAAACGTACTACTAAGTCGCGTACGAAACCACTACCTTTGGCGCCATTTAAAGTTAAGTAGCGGTTATCTGGATTCTGTATGTTCTCTAATCCATTAATATGTTTTTCTGCCTTTGCTAGTAATTCCCAACACATCTCTCTGAGCAATCCCCAGTTTGGGAATGATTTTCGCACTTAAAGCTCATTTCCCACTGCCACACGTCACAACGAGCAACAAAATGAAGTATCGTTACACTAAAGCAGCTGCGTTTCTTTGTTTAAACGTTTCGTGGTAGGACGTTGGTTGCCAGCGCTACTCTGTGAAGAAGAGGTTTGCACAGGAGAGGAATTCATGGCGGACCGCATCAAACAAGTCAGAAGACTGATGAATCAAAAAAAAAAAAAAATACAATGAGGTACCTCGAACAGATTGACCTCCTCCATGCCAACCAGCGCGGATATTCCAAATACATCATTCATGTGAAACCCTACTTGCGTTTTTCTCACATGACATCACGAAAGCCATGGATGCTTCCATCCACGAATCAGCACAGTTATAGAAAACATCGCTCGTACGAAACTCAGCTTGCCCTTTTCTCACGTGATATACACTGCAAACTGTGGATGAAGGACATATACCTAGATTTCCGTCAAGCATTTGACGTGGTGCTCCATTGCACACTGTTAACGAAGGTACAAGCATATGGAATAGGTTCCCAGATATGTGAGTGTCTCAAATGGTTCAAATGGCTCTAAGCACTATGGTACTTAACATCTGAGTTCATCCGTCCCCTAGACTTAGAACTACTTAAACCTAACTAACCTAAGGACATTACAAAGATACATGCCTGAGGCAGGATTCGAACCTGCGACCGTAGCAAAATGGCTCTCAGCACTATGCTACTTAACTTCTGAGGTCATCAGTCGCCTAGAACTCAGAACTAATTAAACCTAAGGACATCACACACATCCATAGCCGAGGCAGGATTCGAACCTGCGACCGTAGCGGTCGCTCGGCTCCAGACTGCAGCGCCTAGAACCGCACGGCCACTCCGGCCGGCCGACCGTAGCAGCAGCGCGGTTCCGGACTGAAGCGCTTAGAACCGCTCGTCCACAGCGGCCGGCGTAAGTGTCTCGATGATAGCTTATGCACCTGGGGGATAGTAGGTGTAATGGTAATAGTTTTAAAGTCTTCCGCCAACTGATAGGATAGTGGCATGGCTACCAGAGCACCATCTGTGTCTATCCCTTTATAGGGAATGCTCACAGCCAGAAGGATCAGTGTGGTGCAAGGGTGGGAAACAAGCAGGCAACCGTGCCATGGAGACGCACCTGTGGTTCCTACGGCCAATTGAGCGAGTTTGAAAGGGGTCAAATTACGGCCTTCCGAGTGGAGGGATGGCCCTTTTGGCGGATTGCCACGCATGTTGGAAGTGCTGTGTCAGTTGCGCAAAGATGCTGGTATCAGTGGTCATGTGGACATTCTCACACACGTACGAGGTTTTGGAAGTCCACACGCCACAGACGTCCTCCAGGACCGTCATGATGTAAGGGCAGCAGTGTCGGGTCGTACAGCTACCACAGACAGATAAGAGGGCTTGTGAGACCAGACGTATCAGCACGAACTTTTGCGAACTGGTTGTTGGTTCAAATGGTTCAAATGGTTCTGAGCACTATGGGACTCAACTGCTGTGGTCATCAGTCCCCTAGAACTTATAACTACTTAAACCTAACTAACCTAAGGACATCACACACACCCATGCCCGAGGCAGGATTCGAACCTGCGACCGTAGCAGCAGCGGGGCTCCGGACTGGAGCGCCTAGAACCGCACGGCCACCGCGGCCGGCGAACTGGTTGTTGGCAGTGGGACTACGGGCACGTACACCTCTAGCCCATGCTCCACTCACGCCACATGATAGACGTGCACAGCTCGACTAATGCCGTCAGGATCACTTGGAAGATGGAACGGCGCGCCATGGTCTTCAATGATGAAAGCGGATTTTGCCTGCACGCGAGTGGTGGTCAGTTGCATGTACGACATAAACCTGGTGAGTGGTGTCCCACAGAGTGCATTCGTCCAAGACAGACTCAGACAGATTGCCGCTCCTCTCTACCCCCAATCCCCTCCCCCCACAACCCGGTCTTATGATCTGCGGTGTGATAAGCTACAACTCTCGTTCACCTTTTTCTGTTTTTGAAGGAAACGTTAACCAGCGCTTGGGCCGTGCAGAATGTTGTTAGCTCCATTCTCCGGACTTGTCTCCCTCCAATCGAGCATGTGAGGTATACGATGGGAAGCGAAGTGACTCATGCGGCTCGTCAACCAACAACTCTTACAGAACTTCGAGAACAGGTCGAGCAGGTGTGGCTTAATGTATCCCAGGTCTGTATTCGCCATCTGTACGAGCGACTGGATGCTAGAGTCAACACCTGTATTACCGCCCGTGAAAGCATGACCACGTACTAACATGGGTGTTTCAGCATGGGTGGTCACCTGGTACGTCAGAACCGCTTGTCCTATTGATCTGCAAATGTAATCATTTCGTATATTCCACATGCACTGTTACAACAATATCTTGAGTCAGTTGGGAATTTCTAAAATGGAGTTCTAATTTCTTTTCTGATAGTCTATATACAAAACATTGAAGCGCCAAAGAAACTGGTATAGGGATGCGAATTCAAATACAGAGATATGTAACCAGCTAGAATGCGGCGCCGCAGTCGGCAACGCCTATATAAGACACAAGTGTCCGACGCAGTTGTTAGATCGGTTGCTGCTGCTACAATAGCTTATCAAGATTTAAGTGAATTTGAACGTGGTGTTATAGTTGGCGTACGAGTGATGGGACACAGCGTCTCCGAGGTAGCGGTGAGGTGGGGATTTTCCCGAACGCCCGTTTCACGAGTGTACAGTGAATATCAGGAATCCGATAAAACATCAGTTCCCCGATATCAGAGCGGCCGGAGAAAGAGCCTACAGGAACGGGACCAACGACGATTGAAGAGAATCGTTCGAAGTGACGGAAGTGCAACCCTTCCGCAAAACTGCTGCCGATTTCAATGCTGAACCATCAACAAGTGTTAACGTGCGAACCGTTCAACGGAACGTCATCGATATGGGCTTTCGAACGCCCACTCGTATACCCTTATTGACTGCACAACACAAAGCTTTACCCTTCGCCAGGGCCCGTCAACACCGGTATTGAACTGTTGATGACTGGAAATATGTTGCCTGGTCGGACGAATCTCGTTTCAAATTGCATCGAGCGAATGGACGTGTACGGGTATGGAGATAACTTCATGAATCCATCGACCCTATATGTCAGCAGGTGGTGGAGGGTCTGTAATGGTATGCGACAAGTACAGCTGGAGTGATATGGGACCCCTTATACGTCTAGATACGAGTCTGACAGGTGACACGTACGTGAACATCCTGTCTGGTCACCTGCATACATTCACGTCCATTGTGCATTCCTACGAACTTGGGCAATTGCAGCAGGACAATGCGACACACCACAGGATCAGGATTGCTACAGAATAGCTCCAGGCACACTCTTCTGAGTTTAAACACTTGCGCTGGCCACCAAACTTCCCAGACATGAACATTATTGAGCATATCTGGGATGCCTTGCAATGTGCTGTTAAGAGGAGATCTCCACCCCCTCGCACTCTTAAGGATTTAAGGAGAGCCCTGCACGATTCATGGTGTCAGTTCCCTCCAGCACTACGTCAGACATTAGTCGAGTCCATGCCACGTCGTGTTGCGGCACTTCTGCGTGCCTGAGGGGGCCCTACACGATATTAGGCAGGTGTAACAGTTTCTTTGGCCCTTCGGTGTATATATAAAGGAAAATTTTGATAGCAAAAATCTTGGAAAAAGATCTAGTCATATTTTTTCAAATTTTTCGATGTACTAAAAAGGCCTCAGAGTGATATAGGTTATATGTTTTTAATACATTTGGGGTATAAAACACGTAAAATATATAAGGGGGAAACGTTGTTAGCAAAAATACCGAAAAATTCATGATCGATTTATATAATTTTTTAGCGTATTTAACATACGAATATATGTATAATATGTAATAGGGAAACCTTGGTAACGAAAGTGTGGAAACGTTCTTGATCGGTTTACTTCAGATGTTTGCACGATGCTATGATAAACATTCGGACGGACAGAGGCTACATATAGCGAAAGTAATTTTCGTATAATATGTACTATTAAGTGCTCTTTTTTGGGGAACAAATGCACAAAATATGAAAACAATTTTCAAACTCCAGAAAAGAGCCATAACAATCATAACCAAAAATGGTAGTCTAGCTCGTTGTAAAAAAAATGGCTCTGAGCACTATGGGACTCAACATCTTAGGTCATAAGTCCCCTAGAACTTAGAACTACTTAAACCTAACTAACCTAAGGACATCACACACACCCATGCCCGAGGCAGGATTCGAACCTGCGACCGTAGCAGTCCCGCGGTTCCGGACTGCAGCGCCAGAACCGCTAGACCACCGCGGCCGGCTAGCTCGTTGTAAAGATCTGTTCAAAACACTGGCGGTTTTAACCGCTCCAAGTGAATACATTTACTGTTAGTTGTACACATAAAAAATAATATTGGTAATCACTGCACAAACAGGGCTATTCATGACCATGGAACAAGAGCTAGACTCAACTGACATTTGCCAAGGAAAAACAAACATAAAACTCAAAACAGCATTTTCTACCAAGGAATAAAACTGTACAATAAATTACTGAAAGAGATAAAAGAAATTGCAAAAATACACTTATTTAAAAAGACAGCTAAAAATACTTGCTATGCAATACATTTTATACATTGAAGGATTACTTAGTTAAAACAGAGTAGGGGTTTGGTAAAAAAGGGTTATACAAATAAGTAATAATAATGATTATAAAATATCCAACAATCCACATAACACCTTCGCACTATATTTTTCCATTTCTTTTTTTCTTTTGTTGAAAAACTTGGCCCCAAGCTATGCCCTGCACAGTACTAACACCGCTTCCTCTTTCTGAGCTCAACATCTCACTCATTAGAGGGGGATGCTGGCCCAGTTTTTCAGGATAGCAAATGGGAAGTTGGGGTACAGAAAACGGCCCAGAGATCACCAGTGTATGTGTGTGTTTGTGTGTGTAGTGAGTGAAGTGTTATGAAACAATGCGTGTATAGACTGTGCAGTGACTGATAGTGAGATATGAGTGAACAGTATTGCATTACATTATTTAATAAGTTATTTGTTAAAAAAATTATTGTGTACCAGGAGTAAATCTAATGATTGTCTCTCACTAGAAGTCTGTAAACTAATGTGTGTACGAATTAGCTTATTTTAAATTGGTCTAAACTTGTAAATACTTTTACATGTCCTATATCCTTGTGAAAAGAGATCTACGAATGAATAAAGCTACTACTACTACTACTACAACTACTACTACCATTAGTTTTCAATTAATTATATCAGTAACGAATTACATATCTACAAGTTTAGTAATGTTTTATTGTTATATTCAAGTGATATACCCACCATAGTAGTAAAGTAATCTGTGCCTAAATAAACTACTAACTAAACAAAGTTTTCAGGGATAATTTACAGTTAGGGGCAGAATGTATGAACAGAATTATCTGAGATGCAGCGAGTAGAAGACATGAGCGATGATAATATAGGATTGTTTGATGGGTAGTATCAAATTAGGTGACAGACAGATCCCAACAAAACTGCCCTGAACCTAATATCAATCAAAATGGCACGGAAAAATATCCCTAGCTACATCAGAGGCTTGTGAGGTTACGCAGAAATCTTTGTTGCTTTTATTGATGTTCATGGCGACCAACTCTTCTGTTATCACTGCCCATTGTTCCAAGATGTGGGTGACTAAAAACAATAAAAGTGATACTTTTTTTCCAATTAATTGACTCACTCGCATTCACTCTCATACACATGCATACACACTCACTCTTGCATACACAATCTCAAACTGTTAATGTCCTTTCTCTTAAAATATACGATTACAATTTGAACACAATAGCAGGGGCATATAAATAGTTGAATAAATTGGCAGGATAATCACTTACAAACTGCGAGACGCCGGCTAGATCTAACTAACATTTCGGTCATTTTAGTAAGCTGTTGCGGCCAGACCAACAGAGAGACAGATTGCTCCCCATGAAATCAGTAATTGAAACGGATTGTATACTGAGAAAAAAAATGACGGCTCGAAAATGAGTCCTGGGTGTCGATTCTCACAAAACCATAATGAATTTATAATAAGAGGGTGTCAACTATCTACTGAACTGAAAGCCTTGGTACATACTAACCCCAATTTCTTCGCGAACACACACTTAAAAAAGGAAAAACTACAACGATACAAGAAAAAGTGAAATGGATGACAAGTATTGAACATTTCAAAGATTTAACTGAGTACAAGATCAGGCTGACAAGGCCCGCAAGAAATAGGTAAGGTGTAATTAACCTTCATCTCAACAGTCGTTCTCCAAAATTCATAATCGCAGTTGGGCACACAATGATTGCTACGATCGTAACACGAAACAAGGCATAGTGTAGATTCCACATCCTATTCCATGTATGGGCCCTCGACTACGCGAAAATAAACTAAATCGAGTTGCCTAACCATGTTTAGTACGAAATTAATTGAAAACAACTAACCATGGTCCTTTCGTGATAACCACGCCACAAACTGTTCGCACGAGAATCGACAACAAAACGAGACGAGAACTGCAGCTGCCGACAACAGTAGTTTATCACTGACGGCTGACACTCTCAGCCAAATTTATCCTGTTCCAAGTCCCGATCCGGAGTGTTGAAAATTCTCCACTCCCTCTCTGCCCCATCACAGGATCTGCGCAAATGAGCTTCTACCTTTAAGCCCGTCTCACATGGAGCAGGGTCTTCGCAAGTGGCTGCCGGATAGCAGGTGGGGGTGACGAATGCCTTGCTTCATGATCTTCTCACACGGTGTATGATTGACGTGCAAGCTAGCTAACTGGCTAGAATCCGTCAACGGTAGGGCACGCGAACGGTCCGAACTTAAATCTTTCTCACATGATTGTGAAGAAACGATTCTCACAGGTCTTATAGCTTCATTTCGTCAGCTTCATGATGGACTGCCTATCATTTCGTTATGGTCATATTTATTGCGACATTTTAGGATTAAATAAACAGCCGCAAGAATTTTGGAAGGGTTGCAGTGACAATTAGAGATTGCTACAAATTTGCATTTGGTCGATGTTAGGTCATATGTTGCTGCATATGAAATGTAGCTAACATATTGAATTTTCCGTAAGCTTTGAAGGATATTGCTCTCTATTACCAATCTCGAGAAAAGGGATCGAGTATAAAGTGTTTCGTCGCGAACTCGCACGCCAGCGAAAAATCCAGAATGAGATATTCACAAAATTCCTCGTATCTCGTAAAAGGTTTCAGATATCGAAACAAGATTTTGGTAAATGACAGTGCACAAAGTGAAGAGTATTTCGCCATATGATTAATATGCGAAAGATCCATATCTATCGCGATATTCAAGCGACTAAAGATCGTTTTCAGTCAAATAATGTAATATGTAAGCGCCATCGATAGCTGGTGAAACCAGAATTTCCGTGGGTTTAGAACAATATTTATGTATAAATTACAGTTTATTTTTATACCAAGAATGGGCATTTTCGTAAATTATTGACTTGTCGTTCTGTCTGTTGCTGTTTTATGATTCTGTCGCAATTTAAACTGCATTACAATGTTAGTGACATTAATATTTATGAAATTTGATGTGTTTTGCCCAAAGAAGCAGATTTCTAAGAGGCAACAAGGGAAGTAAACATATTGTTCAATACTCCCCACTGATAACTTCTCTCAGAAGAAAGTAAGAAGTCTGGCGAAAAAAAATAGATACTTGCCTTGAAATTATAATGGAATCCTAACTAGTGGTACAAAATTCAAGTAACCCCAAGTACCATTATGCAAGATGGTGGCGATGACGTCATCCAAGATGGCGTCCGACGTCAGCTGATGACGCAAGTACCATTATCCAAGATGGTGGCTTTTGGGAGGAAGTTTGAAAGTTGGCTGGAAGATAGGTCAACTGGGCTATATCCACTAACCTAACCCCCTGCACTCCCCTTCCCAGAAAATGGTGGGACTTCAAATTATATCAGGACAATGCAACACACCACAGCTACATGTACCAACCTAAGAAAATGGCGGGAAAATAGGTCACTTGGGGTACCTCCACTAATCTAAGCCATCCAACATCCACATCTTCATAGGAATTGGTGGGAAAAGTACTCAGCCTGAGCTGGACATAAATCTTTATTTTGCATGCGGTCTTTATTTAATCAATTTGAGGCAGTACTTCCATCCAGTGCGTTTAAGATGGGGTCTGGAGTCCAACTGACGCAGTACACAGTACTGCCACCAGAGGCCACTGTCATCCCTCCTGGGATGTAATCCTAGATGGCGGTCTCAGGGCAAAAATGGTGGGAAAATGACTCAGCCTGTGCTGGGCTGCTGAAGAAAAGGATGGAGTGTACTTTATTTACTTTCGAGCAATTTATTCAGGGACGGATTTAATATAGTTTATTACACTGGTAGAAAACACTCTGACATGCTTGCGGTCATGCCGCACAGCACACATGACCTGCGAACTCCACGTAAATTACCGACATAACTCATGTTAAACGCTCTGCAGACACGCAAACAGCTCCTAAATTACCGAAATTATGCATTACACAGCACACAGACATGCAAACCACATCGTAAATAATAGATACACTCATGTGCAGACACGAAATCATCTCGTAAATTGTCAAAATAATGCCGTACACAGCATACAGACCTGCAGATTCCTCGTAAATCAACGAAATAATGTGGTACACTGATGTGCAGACCTGCAAACTACTCGCAAATCACTGAAATAATGCATATATAACTCTCTGACAACATACTCACAACGCTTAAACAGCCGGAAATAATGTAGTGCACAAACACTCATTGCAAATAAAAACGCTTTCGAACTATTGTCAACGTATCAAAGACTCCAAGGGCGCACGCGTCGGCACCACAGGACACAAGCCAGCGTGACCCATCACTTTCAAGACGATCCTGTCAACAGCAAGCAAGTGAAAGTCGCGTCTATTTTCGGGTATACAGTTAGAGTTCTACAAGTATTATACTGACATCACAGAACTCCAGGGCGCGCTCACGCTGGTCCCATACGCAAAACACTTCTGAGCACATGTGTTTACCGTTGCTGGCGCAATACCTGTGGGTAGTGACGTCACAGATTGCGCTATAGAAATCTGTTCCAAAATAGCACAGGTGGCTTTCTCCGTAGTGGTCCTAACAGGTCATATGAGCTGTGTCTAGGTGGGCGCGTGTGCTTACCTCCTCAGCAGGGCTGACGCATCGTCACAAAATGTCTGTGTGGTGACTCACCATCTACCAGGTTCTCAGTGTTATACTGATGTCACATGCCTATGTAAAATAAGAGCCAAGTCGACCTCTCGGAAACTGAATAATGTCCCAGAAATAGTTAATGGTCGCTGTTGTAGGAGCTTTTATGATGTCTCAGCTTTTCTGAATGGAAATTCTTGTCCTAACAGAACCTGTTTACAAAAATAGCGTAGAATAACGCCGAATGCATTCCTCCCGATCGTCTTAATATGGTACCCCAACCATCACGTGTTACCCTTCCTAGAAACCGTTAAGACCTACTTTCAACAAACGTTTCCGAAACGCAAACGTATCCACCACTATGTTGAGGCTCCTATGTCCCAGCAGAAAGGATGTCTTGTGAAATGTTTGGAGCATTATGAATAGTTCTTATTGAATTTAGCTGCTGAATTAATGATGCTACCAATGTGGAAGCACCATCCGCCTATCTTTCTTTCTTTCTGCAGACGAGACTTTCAGTGGCAAAAAACTATTTTGCACAGATCAGCATATTGCACCGATAATTAAACCTTGCAAAGTGGCCTACAGATCATCAAATATGGAAAGACTGTTACTCAGTTACACTGCTCTGCCACTGAGGACAGGGGCTTGAATATTACAGAGTGAACCGATCTCCAACCCAGCAACATACACTCCTCGCAGCACTAGATATTTTCCCGCAACCGATGCTCACAAGTCATTCACTCTCGACGCGAGACCAGAGCGCCAACGCGGACCGAAGTCACTCACAGAACTATTCTACAAATTTGAGCTCGTTTCCTCTCGGCACAAACGCGTTACTGTTTCTGGTCCAGACCTGCTTGCTTCCTTGCTTTTCCACACCCATCTCCAGACTCGGGGATTACAAGAAACCCCGTATTTTCGCGTGGTTTGCCATAATATTATACCATTTTCGAGGTACTTGTCGATATCAAGCAGACAGCAGTATCCTACCGATCGCTCACGCAGCATAATTCGGAAGATATAGACTAGAAATTATTTCTCTACAAACCCGAAACTTTAACCAGGTGGAGCGTGCTGTAAACCACTGAGTAACTAGAAACTTATCCTGTCTGTGAAGATCTTTACGTGAGAACTCGAACTGATATTTCCACTCGTGAATACCGATGTTTGTGAGGTAACAGATTCCAAATCATCCCTATAATTTACAATGTCAACTAAGGTGTTTCTCGTGTCTAGAGAGAACCAGCAAACGTGTCTTCCACCTGTCTTTTCCCTGCTAGATGCACACAGAATCGATGTTCCCTCAACTAAATAAAGGCGCGAAATGTGCAGAAGCAGTCAACTGAACAATTTACATGATAAGGAATAACGGTCCAGCACAAACACACATCCATATTAAATATTCTCAAATTTCCATGCTATCAAGAAAGCTATCCAACACATACTAAGTATTAGTTCGCTATTCGGCAATATAGAGGACAACACAGTTAAGTCACCACATTCCTACGTTCCAACAGGTCACTCCATTCAGAAAGATCCTACCGTTAACGGGAAACATGAATCATTCCCGCCACCGGTCACTGGTGCTGCATGCCAAGCACTCATACACAGAATCGTCCTGGAAAAAAAAAACTAGACACATATATATTTTATCCCTGTACTTACAACTATATGTTACAATTGCAGCCTCAGTTATATGGCATTCGACAATGAATGAAGTATCGGAATTACACCCTGCTGACGGCTGTGGTCGTGGAAATAGAAATATTGGTACCATTCTTGTGACTTGACATACTCTTCCCTGTGCTATCATAGTACTGCATGTCAAATCCATACCTTCCTGACAACTGGACATAGACATTTCCTTTGCACATGTTGGAACACATACACATACTTCATAAGCCATATCCCCAAGGCGAACCTATCATGCACTCCATACTAGTAAGTACTGTATAATACTTCGTTAATAACTGATTGCTGGCGATACGAAATAGTACTGACAGAAAATCAACAATGTGTGGACATGTCTCATAAGTTTTTCTTGTGAGTGCTACCACCGCATCTTATATAGCGAGGCATAATCGTCTTACCAACTTCTATATGTTAAAAAAAAAAAAAAAAAACATATTACCATCGCAAGCGGCCATGGTTTTACAGGTGTACACAATATCCATGCAGAACATTGTAGCCTTAGGAGTGCGTGTGTTTATGTTCTCGCTTACAAATATCTTCCAGGCACTGATCCTAGACTCTAGAAAATACTTTAGAGATGATAGGGTAGTTGATTTATGTAAAATGCTCTGAATTCCATCCGTCTGGAGCTCCATCATGCATACAAATCACCCATTTCTTGTACTTCTTACCCATCTGTTATTACATCACAACACTTTCTAATCTGTTACTATACACCTCCTAGGGGCTGCTAACCTCCTCAACATGTGTGCATCTGGAGAAATCTTGTGTACTTGGATGGGTGAAGACTCGGCTATCTCCATTCATTCACGAGATGCGGAGTGTAGTGGTCTACTTCTGGTCAGCTGCAGATTAAATCGGTAACGGTACTGCAGGGTGGATTGGTCAAAAACAGTGTGAGGGGGTCTTTCAGTCTCTAATTTTATTCTAAGATTGCTAGAATTCTCTGTACTCCCATCCACATAGAGAAAGACCTTAAATTATGCACTATGCTCGAGGTGTTAGAAATATGTAGAGTGATGTCTTGTGTACTTTGATGATGTATGTGTTCGACAATTAATAATAACTAGACATACTGCACAGTCATCTATCTATATTCGCAGTGATACTCGCAAAGTAGAGAGGGGGCAGTTTAGCTATGATACTGAAATTAGGAAACATGTTGTCTCATCATTGCTTGGTGTTGAAATTACTGTAAAATTGCTAAAATTGTTCGCACTATCAACTGTGATGCTTATTATTAGAGTATATTGATGGTGTCTTTTTCATGCCATCCATCCACTGGTACACAAAATGATTGACTGACATCGCTTGTTTGAGTTGGAGAAAGAGTTTTGGTGGAGGGACAGCAACTTCTGGGGCCATAGCTATTCCATCACTGTGAGAGATGAGTTTAAATGTATAGGTCGTCAAACACTTTCGGACAGCAGTCTGGAAACTCTCCACAACGCTGCCAAACTCTTCCAGTTTCCTTATGTTGTAACTGTCTTTACTTAAAGTCATCCAGCGTGTGTAGTGTGATATGGCAGCCACAGTAACAACATGATTTACACTGCGCAATATCCAGTTTTCTGCAAGAGGCAATGGATCAAAACGTGTTAATGTCAGTTCAGAACCTGACACAGACCTGGAAGTCATGGCAGAAAAACAAAATGTATGGCAGTGTACAAAGCATGTTACAGCAGAAAAAAACAATGTTTCAAACAATGACATAGGGTCACAGGGAGTGTATAGTCTGAGGGACACGGTCATGCTTCTTCAGTACAGCTGATGAAACTTTAAACTGGTCTGTGCAGTGGATCAATACCTGTATATTTAATATGATTTTCACATGTGCTTGATGCTGGCAAGTATGCGGTATTTGTTTTCAATATATGGGAGGAGAGAGATGCGGTAAAAATCTTCTTGAATTCTATATTAGATGAAGTTAATGGAGCTTTTATAGTTCGTAATTTTTCTCCGGTGGGTGGTACAGAATAACTATGATAGAATGTTGGGGTGGTAGACGTGAAGGGGCTCTGAGGGACGTAGATCTGCAGTATCTACTTGTAGTTTGAAGAAGCACCGTAATGCAGTAGCAAAATCCATATCCTTCCCCCATTTCCCGTACTGTCTTTTATACTACCTTGTGTTGCAGGAGCAGGCTTTATTTCCGTCGACTGGTCAAAACACAGTTCTGTCGCAGTAACTGAGCTTCGCCTGTTCCTACACGGGTTGCAGAAGGTGGTAGATATAGCATTGTCCGACTTCTACTCAGTTCTGACTTACGTTGGAACAATCACATGTGAAAAGCTACAGGGATGGTAGCACAGAGTCTGAGGGGTAGTTGCAACATGCATAGGGGCTACCTAAAACCTTGTTGGAATTTTACTGTAGCAGATAGGTTCGAGAAAGATTGCTCGTTTCAAGAGATGAGAGTCCCAGAAATATGATTCACTAGTAACCGTAATCATTAAAGTAAACATTTTTAGGTTAGGCTTTATCGTGACTGTTACTGACATTAAATCAAACAACAAGTTTACTGTTACTAGTCACCGTGACTGGTAACAGTAAACTTGTTGTTTCATTTAAAATCATTAAAGTACTTCTCCATAGGATCCAACACATGTATGTGGTTGAATGGAAAGACTTCTTTCCAAATTATAGACATCATTTCCACCGAAAGCGTAGCATTTGAGATCTGAAAAGCTAGTGCACATTTCTTATGACCTCAATCATAACACCATCAACTACTGTTTGTGAGCCTTCTCAATCAGTCATGGCCTATAACTCAGTGGATATATCGCAAAATGCGTTACAAATACTATAGAAAGGTCTAGTGGCGGCGGCGTGAGAGAGTTGCAAATACCGGTTTCGTACCTTGTTCCTTAGCCAAATCACTTTCAAAATTTGGTAATTTTATTACAAGGGTACACTGCTGGCGACGTGTAACCACACTGCTGGTCTGATAATATACACTCCAGTGATCACCATCTATATTCAGTGTCACGGTATTTGTCTGGAAAAACCAAATCATTCATAGGTAATGCCATACGTGGATTTATAAAGCTGGTATAGCATTTAACATGGATACTTGTGTGCACCTGTAGAACCAAGACAGCATGGTAACATGGTTGCATTTCTTTTTAACATATAGTGGTTTGTAAGACGATTACGCTTCTCTTTTTTTTAAGACATGGTGGTAGCACTCGCCAGAAAAACTTATGAGACATGTCCACCCAGCTTTGATTTTCAGTCTGTATTATTTCGTATCGCCAGAAATCAGTTATTAACGAAGTATTATACTTAGTAGCAGGGGGTGCGTGATAGGTTCACCTGGAGCATCAGGCTTATGAAGTATGCATTTGTGTTCCAACATGTGCAAAGGAAACGATTATGTCCAGTAGTAAGGAAGGTATGGATTTGACGTGCAGTACTGTAATAGCAAAGGGAAGAGTATGTCAAGTCATAAGAATGGAACCAATATTTCTATTTCCACAACCACAGCCGTCAGTAGGGTGTATTTCCGATACTTCGCTCATTGTCGAATGTCATTCAACTGAGATCCGCAATCGAAACATTTAGTAGTAGGGATAAAAAAATATATGAGCCCAGTTTTTTTTCCCCTAGGCCGATTCTGTTAATGTGTGCTTGGCGTGCAGCGCCGGTGACCTGGGAATGATTCACATTTCCCGTTAACGGTAGGAGCCATCCAAATGGAGAGACCTATTACAGTGTAGGAATGTAGCTGACTTAACCGTGTTGTCCTCTAGTTGGCCGAATAGCGAACTAGTACTTAGTATGTGTTGGATAGCATTCGTGATAGCATGGAACTTTGAAAATATTCAATATGGACGTGTGTTTGTGCTGGACCGTTATTCCCTATCATGTAAATTGTTCAGTTGACTGCTTCTGCACATTTCGCGCCTTTATTTGGTTGAGGGAACATCGACTATGGTGGGTGCATCTAGCAGGCGAAAGACAGGTGGAAGACACGTTTGCTGGTTCTCTCTAGACATGAGAAACACCTTGTTGACATTGTAAATTATAGGGATGATTTGGAATCTGTTACACCACCGACATCGGTATTCACAAGTGGAAATATCAGTTTTTCTCTATTTTTTCGAGTTCTCACCTAAAGATCTTCACAGTCAGGATAAGTTTCTAGTTACTCAGTTGTTTACAGCACGCCCCATCTGGCTAAAGTTTCGGGTTTGTAGAGAAATAATTTCTAGTCTATATCTTCCGAATTATGCTGTGCGAGTGATTGGTAGGATACTGCTGTGTGCTTGATATCGAGAAGTACCTCAAAAATGGTATAATATTATGGCAAACCACGCGAAAATACGGGTTTTCTTGTAATCCCCGAGTCTGGAGATGGGTGTGGAAAAGCAAGCAAGCAAGCAGGTCTGCACCAGATACAGTAACTCGTTTGTGCCAAGAGGAAACAAGTTCGAATTTGGAGAACAGTTCTGAGAGTGACTTTAGTCCACAGAGGGTGTTCTGGTCCCATGTTGGGAGTGGATGACTTGTGAACATTGGCTGCAGGAAAGTATCTACTGTTGCGAGAAGTATATACGGTGCTTTCTGTCTTCACGGTATATGTGTGAGTGTCTAGTGTTCGATAGCTATACGAATGATTTAAAAGGGGTGATTTTTGTATGGTGCAGAATACGAATTGTATGTTCACTACGTCGACATGTTACATGCTGATATATTGCTGCGTTGGAGATCGGTTTCACACTCTAATATTCAAGCTCCTGTCCTCACTGTCAGAGCAGTGTAATTAGTAAGAGTCTTTCCATATTTGACGATCTATGGGCCTCTTTGCAAGGTTTAATTGTTGGTGCAATATGCTGATCTGAAAAATAGCTTTCTGCCACTGAAAGTCTCGTCTGCAGAAAGAAAAAAGAAAGATGGATGGTGCTTCCACACCAGCAGCATCAGTAATTCGGTGGGTAAATTATGTAAGAACAAGTCATAATGCTCCATACATTCCACAACACATCCTTTGTGCTGGGATTTAGGTACCTCTACATAGCAGTGAGGACATTTGCGTTTCGGCGATGTTTGTTGAAAGCAGGACTTAACGATTTCCGCTGGCCGGATTGGCCATGCGGTTCTAGGCACTACAGTCTCGAGCCAAGCGACTGCTATGGTCGCAGGTTCAAATCCTGCCTCGGGCATGGATGTATGTGATGTTCTTAGGTTAGTTGGGTTTAATTAGTTCTAAGTTTTGGCGACTGATGACCTCAGAAGTTAAGTCGCGTAGTGCTCAGAGCCATTTGAACCATTTAACGATTTCCAGGAATTATAACACGTGATGGTCAGGGTACCATGTTAGTATGATCAGGAGGAATGCATTCGGCATTATTCTGCGCTATTTTCGTAAACAGTTTCTGTTAGGAAAAGAATTACCATTCTGAAAAGCTGAGACCTAATAAAAGGTCCTACAAAAGAGACCGTTAACTATTTCTGGGACACTATACAATTTCCGAGAGGTCGACTTGGCTCTTATTTTACATAGCCATGTGACTTCAGCATAACATTAAGAATCTTTTAGTTGGTGAGTCACCACACGTACATTTTGCGGTGATGCATCAGCCATGCTGGGAAGGTAAGCACACATGTACAGCTAGACACAGCTCATATGTCCTGTAAGGACCGCTAGGGAGAAAGCTACCTGTGCTACTCTGAAAGAGATTTCTATAGCGCGATCTGTGACATCAGTATCTACAGGTATCGCGCCAGCAACGGTAACCACACGTGCCCAGAACTGTTTTGCGTACGGGACCAGCGTGGCGCATATGGGACAGGCGTGAGCTCCCCTTGGAGCTCTGTGACATATTACTCGAAGGACTCTAACTGTGTACCCGAAAATAGACGTGACTTTCACCTGCTTACTGAAGGCGGCAGCGGCGTGAGAGTGATGGCTCGAGCTGGCTTGCATCCAGCAGTGGCTTGCAGCAATGTCACCATGTGCACTCTCTAGGAGCCTCTGATACATATACCATAATTCGAAAGCAATACTACGTGCAATGAGTGTTTGTGCCTGCATTATTTCTGGCTGTTCAACCATTGTGAGCGTGTTGGCAGAGCATTATAAATGTGTTAGTGATTTATGAGTAGTTTGCAGGTCTGCACATCAGTGTACAGCATTATTTACGATTAGTTTGCATGTCTGTGTTCTATGTAGTGCATTATTTCGGTAATTGAGGAGTTGTTTGAGTGTCTGCAGAGCATTTAACATGAGTTATGTTGGTAATTTACGTTAAGTTTGCAGGTCTGTAGGCTGTGTAGTGTGGCCCCAAGCATGTCAGAGTGTGTATTTTGTTTCAGTGTAATAAATAAGCTATGTGAAATTCGACCCGAAATAAATTGCTCGAAAATAAATAAAGTACACTCCTTCCTCTCTCCAGC
This sequence comes from Schistocerca cancellata, assembly GCF_023864275.1. NCBI lineage: Eukaryota > Metazoa > Arthropoda > Insecta > Orthoptera > Acrididae > Schistocerca > Schistocerca cancellata. The sequence continues at coordinate 396,737,612 of NC_064628.1, forward strand.
AACCCAGTACAGGCTAAGTCATTTTCCCGGCATTTTCCCTCCAGATCGCCACTTAGGATTACGTCACAGGAGGGACAACAGTGCCCTCTGGTGGCGCTACTGTGTACTAGGTGAGTTGGTCTCCTGACCTCATGGTGGACACACTGGATGGAGGTACTGCATCAAACTGTCTAAATAAAGACTGCCTGCATAATAGAGAATTACATCTATCCTACCCAGCACAGGCTGAGTCCTTTTCCTGCCATTTTCCCTCAACCTGAACCGCCATCTTGAGTTATGTCACAGGAGGGGTGACAGTGCCCTCTGGTGGCAGTAGTGTATACTAGATCAGTTGAACTCCAGACCCCATCTGAAACACACTGGATGGAGGTACTGCCTCAAATTGTTTAAATAAAGACTGCATGCAAAATAAAGACCTATGGCTAGTACAGGCTGAGTCCTTTTTCCACCAATTCCTAGGAGGAGGTGGCGGTTGGATGACTTAAATTAGTGGAGGTAGCCCAAGTGACCTACTTTCCCGCCATTTTCTTATGTTAGTAGAGGTAGCTGTGGTGCGTTGCATTGTCCCCTGGAATTTGAACTTCCCGCCATTTTCTGGGGGAGGGTGGGTGTTATGTTAGTGGAGGTAGCCCAATTGACCTATCTTCCCACCAAATTTCAAAATTCCCACTAAAAGCCGCCATCTTGTATAATGGTACTTGGGGATACACGAACTTTGTACCAGTACTATCCTATACCACAGTGTGCATTTAATAATGATGTGGACTGACACTGGCCAAAAAATTCAATTTCTATATCTCAGTAACCTGAAAAATACGAACAAATTTAAATTGCAAAATCCAGTCATCTACCTGTCAAGGTGTAAACAGATTACTAATATCTTTGACTAACTGCAAGACATATGTAGTGAAAAAGTACAGCCCCGCGTTCTGTATAGAGATAGGAAGGAGGAGATTGAAAGCTATGTGCTGGTAACTGTTCTCAAATTTCTTAGATTACTGACATGTAGAAATAAAATCCGTCGACCAGCTTCAATCCATATCAGTCGATATTAAAAATACTCTGGGGTATGAGATTTTGCCGAAATTTCAACTGAAGTATCAATATATTTTCCCCTTACTTATCATCGCCTTTATTCTTCTTCAGAGAAAAGTTTGTTTCGCCAAAATACAGCTGAGTTTATAAGTATTTATCTCACTAACATTCTAATTGCGACAGAATCGTAAAACAGCAACTGACGTAAAGATATGTCAATAATTTGTGATAGTGCCCAGTCTCGGTATAAAATTGAACTGTAATATCTTCAAATATATTGTTTCAAACCCACAGACATTCTCGTTTCACGAGCTGTCGATGACGCTTAAATATTGCATAATTTCATTGAAAAACATCTGTAGCCCCTGGACTATCGTTTTAGATAAGGATTTTTTACATATTAATCATATGGCGAAATACTCTCCTGTCTGCATATGTCATTCTCCAAAATCGTGTTTTGATATCTGAAACTGTTTACAAAATATGAGGAATTTTGTGAATATAGCATTCTGACTTTTTCGCTGACGCGCGAAACCGGAACGATGCGCTTTACATAAGTTCAAGTTTCTTAAGATTGGTGACACATAGTAACATCGTTCATAGTTCAAAGAAAAATTCAATACGTTAGCTACATTTCAACACAGAAACATGTGACCTAACATGCATCACGCGCAAAGTCATTTGTTTTCACTGCATACTTTCCAAAATATTTGCAGTAGTTTATTTAATCTTAAAATATCACATTAAATATGACGATTAACTAAATGATAGGCAGTTCATCATACAGTTGACGAATGGTGCTATAATATGAGTGAGAATCAATTTTTTTTAACAAATAGTTCCTTTACATTCGTTTGACAATCGCAGGTCGGCCGGTGGGTGCGTTTCGTTCTGTTTGTTGTCGAGGGTTAACTGCCGTCGTCTCACAGTTCTCGCGCCAAACAGGAGTCCTGATTGACCAGCGCACAAAGCCATGTCACGTAAGATAACATTGAGAACATTTGAGATGGCGAGTCGCCACGGAGACGTTTTGCAGCGAGGTGAGAGCCACACTGGGTAGTTAAGAATTGTTAAACGGGTGTGTCACGTCACGCTAGGAGCAAAGTGCGCTGTGCTGTTCTGTCACAGGTGGTAAAGACATCTGCTGCTTGGAGGTGTCTCGTGTGAGCGCGTCTTGGAATTCTGTGACGTCAGTATAAGCGTGCCCGTATACACAAAAATAGAGGCAGGCAACTTTTACCTGCATTCGGCAGTGGCTCGCAGCTGTGTGCGCCCCTTGGAGCGTCTGTGCTCCCGCACGTCCACGTTGGCCGAGGTGTCTGGGTGAGCATGTATTTAAATAGGAATATCTCAGGTGCCAAGTATGAATCAAATGTCGCCGTCTCATGCTTTCGGCACCCAGGCGGAGGCCTGTGCGCGGTTTGACAGCTGACTTTGCGCTCTAGTTGACAGGGTGTTTGGGGGCGGTGCTTGTACGCGTTGATTCCATTATCTTGCGAGTGGGCCTGTACGCTGTGCCATGCGCTATTTGGACAGTTTACAAGTACTGAGAATGCCTACATATCATTGTGCTGCATTATTTAGGAGTAGTTTGCAGGTCTGTACTGAAATTATTTCGGAAAATTAGGAGTTGTTTGCATGTCTTGAGAGAGTTATTTAGAAGTTGTTTACAGGTCTGTGGGCTGTGTGAGATGGCCCCAAGCATGTCAGAGCGTGTGTTTTGTGTAATTGTGATAAATTACTCCATTCCTAAATAAGTTGTTTACAGGTCTGTGGGCTGTGTGAGATGGCCCCAAGCATGTCAGAGCGTGTGTTTTGTGTCATTGTGATAAATTACTCCATTCCTAAATAAATTGTTTCGAAATAAATAAATTGCAGTCGTTCCTTACTCTATACAGCAACCCAGAGTAGGCTGAGTCATTTTCGCGCCACTTTTCCCTCGAGACCACCATCTTGGGTTACATCACATGAGGGAAGACAGCACCATCTGGTGGTAGTGCTGTGCACTAGGTCAGCTGGGGGTCTAGAACTCATGGTGGAGAAACCACCTGCAAAATAAAGACTTGTGTGCAGAGTCTTTTCCCGCCATTTCCCCCCACCATCTTGGATTACATCACGAAACAGACGACAGCACCCTCTGCTAGTGGAACTGAGTACTAGGTCTTGTGGTGAGCACACTGTATGCCACTATCTTGAATAACAGTACTTGCGTCATCACCTGATGTCACGACAGCGTCCTCTGGCGGTGGTGATATATACTAATTCAGTTGGAGTCCGGATCTCGTGGTGAACACACTGGGTGCCGCCATCTTGGACTATGTCACAGATGAGAGCGCCCTCTGGTGGTTGCGATATGTACTAAGTCAGATGGAGACCTAACCTCATGTTGAGCACACCTATATGAAATTAGTTAAATCATAAAGACTTGTGTCCAAGTCCTTTTTTCCCAGAAATCCTTAAGAGGAGGTGGCAGTCGGGCGACTGAGGTTAGTACAAGTGCCCTTTCTTTCGCGCCATTTTCTTAGCTTAGTAGAGATATTCATGAGAATAGATTTGATGCCGATCTTTTGTGTTGCAGGGTGTGTATGTGTATGGTAAAGTAATGGAAAGTGATGTGGAGTTGGTGTCTGATTGTATGTGATGTTCTAATGAGTAGGACTGAGGTTTGTATGGAATGGGTAAAGAACTGATCTAACTGATAGGACACATGGTTTCCAGAAGTGCTTGGTAATTGTGAGGGAAGAGAAAGGCTAGAGGAGATTCCTATTGCGGATTCATTTAGTCTATGAGTATAGTATGTGGGATATGGGGGGTTAATGGATAGGTGGTTGAAGATTAAGTGTGGCATGGTTATGGGTAAAAATGACTGTTACACAGATTATATGGCTAGGAAATTGGTTGTAGATTGTGAGGGTGTAGGGAATGATGGATGTTTTGCAGGACTATAGGAATGAAGTGGACTACTTGCAGCTTGGATGTGAGAGAGAGGGAGTTATTAGGGTGGATGCAGTCGAGTGGTTAGATGGGAACAGTGAGTTCAGGTTTTGTTGGGAAAAATTTAGCTTGTGATTTGTGGGATGGAATGCAGTTACAAATGTTATAAGAGGGAGTGGATTTCACATTAGGAAGGTCTGTAGAAAGGTGATGGGACAGGTGGGTGAGTTTCTGCAGTTATACATGTGATGATCGCTGTATTGGAAAGAGTAGAGGCAGCAGATGGATCGGGGTTCAGATTTAAATGGTTCAGTTTCAGATGTTGCAGATTTTTAAATTTTCCATTTTTGGATGAAGTGGTCGATAGTGGAAGAATATTCAGTGAACTGGTGGACAAGATAGGTGGGATTATGGTTGTGTGGATACAGACTACAGTATGGATCTCCACATCGTTGGGGCGGAGGATTTGTTTCCCACAAAAGGTCGTCTGGTGTGATCTCAGGATTTATTCCCTTAATTGTAGCAGATTGCAATGATAGTCAGCATGTGATGTGGTGGTGGTGGGGGGGGGGGGGGGGGGTATGTGGTGGTTGGACGCTGCGCCAGCGGCGCTCTCAGTCGACAGCATTTACCATATAGATAATTTTCTAGGCAAACATGCGTTTGCGGACCCCATATGTGACGATGAAAAATGCTCAGTTTTCAATTATCTGTAAATCCCGTCAGTTTGACTAGAATGCATGTCATGACCTTTAAGGGCTGTTTTCTCTAATACGAGGGAGTATTGAGCAAAGTCTGTACCCAAGCGACGTGCCACATACACTATGTGATCAAAAGTATGGGGCCACCCGGCTGAAAATGACTTACAAGTCCGGGCGCCCTCCATCGGTAATTCTGGAATGGCCGGCCACCGTGGCCGAGCGGTTCTAGGCGCTTCAGTCCGGAACCGCGCTGCTGCTACGGTCGCAGGTTCGAATCCTGTCTCGGCCATGGATGTGTGTGATGTCCTTAGATTAGTTAAGTTTAAGTAGTTTTAAGTCTAGGGGACTGATGACCTCAGATGTTAAGTCCTATAGTGCTTAGAGCCATTTGAACCATTTTTAATTTTGGAATTCAATGTCGTGTTGGCCTACCCTTAGCCTTGATGACAGCTTCCACTCTCGCAAGAATACGTTCAAATTAGGTGCTGGAAGGTTTCTTGCGGAATGGCAGCCCATTCTTCACGAAGTGCTGCAGTGAGGAGAGGTATCTATGTCTGTCTCTGGGGCCTGGCACGAAATCGAAGTCCCAAAGGTGTTCTATAGGATTCAGATCAGGAGTCTGTGCAGGCCAGTCCATTACAGGGATGTTATTGTCGTGTAACCACTCCGCCACAGTCCTTGCATTATGAACAAGTGCTCAATAGTGTTGGAAAATGCAGTTGACATCGCCCGAATTGCTCTTCAACAGTGGGAAGCAAGATTGGGCTTAAAACATCAATGTAGGGCTGTGCTGTGATAGTGACACGCAAAACAACAAGGGGTGCAAGCCCCCCTCCATGAAGAACACGACCACACCATAACACCAACGCCTCCGAATTTTACTATTGGCACTAAATACCCTGGTAAATGACGTTCCCTGGGCATTCGCCATACCCACACCCCGCCATCGGACCACCACATTGGTTACCGTGGTTTTTCCACTGTTCAATCGTCCAATTTTTACACTCCTTAATCCGAGCGAGGCGTCGTTTGGCATTTACCGGAATGATGTGTTGGCTTATGAGCAGCCACTCCACCATGAAATCCAAATTTTCTCACCTCCTGCCTAACTGTCATTGTACTTGAAGTGGATCCTAACGCAGTTTGGAATTCCCTTGTGATGGTCTGGATAGATGTCTGCCTATTACACATTACGACCCTCTTCAACTGTTGGCGGACTCTGTCAGTCAACAGACGAGGTCGGCCTGTACGCTTTTGTGCTGTACGTGTCCCTTTACGTTTCCACTTCACTATCACATCAGAAAGAGTGGACCTAGGGATGTTTAGTAGTGTGGAAATCTCGCGTACAGATGTATGACACAATTGAAATTCAATCACCCGACCATCGTCCGTCCCCGGTAGCTGAGTGGTCAGAACTACAGAATGTCAATCCTAAGGGCCTGGGTTCGATTCCCGACTGGTTCGGAGATTTTCTCCACTCAGGGACTGGGTGTTGTGTTGTCCTAATCATCATCATTTCATCCCCATCGACACGCATGTCACCGAAGTGGCGTCACATCGAAAGACTTGCACCCGGCGAACTGTCTACCTGACGGGAGGCCCTAGTCACACGACATTTATTTACCTGACTACGTTCGAAGTCCGTGAGTTCCGCGGAGCGCCCCATTCTGCTCTCTCACGATGTCTAATGACTACTGCTGTCGCTGATACGGAGTACCTGGCAGTAGCTGGCAGCACAATGCACCTAATATAAAAACGAATATTTTTGGGGGCGTGCGGATACATTTGTTCACATAGTGTAGGAGCCAAATTCGCTTGCCTTATCCGAGACGTTTGCTTGTGAGTGATGAGTGACAATTGAGAAAAGATTTATTACTAGTTTTGCAAAAGTCTGTTTCATGTCTGCCGCAAAGAACGTCCGAGCCGACACGCAGCATGGCTTTCTGGTAGACTAATGTGGTAGCGATGGAGGCGCAGATGAGCCGCCATGGAGCAAGAGACATCACATTAACCCACCAGCGCCTAACTTTATAGTCCAACTCCGTAAATGAATGGTTGTAGTCGGCTCATAGCCATCGCACTATGCGGCCGTGCTGAGCAACACAGCGCAGGCGTGTTTTTGTTTACTCATTAGCGCACGGTGCTACGTCGCTATATTCCCTCAACTTCTGACGTGCGATGGCGTTATCTTACGGCTGTGCGACTATAAAGGTCACCTTACAAATGGAAGAAACACGATCTCGAGTGCACGAAGTGGAACAATTCATACATGACGAACTTGATATCGCAAATCGAGATATTGTAGGAATTCACTTCTCCATCACGAGCGGCATCGTGTGCATCACAATGTGGACCAAAGAAGCTTTCGCTGATGTTGTGCAACGTTTCACCCAGGGACTGAAATTCAAACACCATGGTGGCCACGGCAGAGGTGTTTCGGTTGATCACTCAGGGTTTCGCCTCTGCACCCTGCATTTTTACGAACCAGATATTCGAGACTTACCACATCTTGAATGACACGCGTCAGATCAAACTCTTATTTTATGATTGGCAGCGTGCAGGCTATCGTGATGTACGATGTTCAGATACGAACTTGGGTGAGCTGTGGCCAGGAGTGCCACGACTGGTCGGTTTGCATCTACAAACTGCTGATTCAGACGCCAGTATGAGATGTAGCGCTATCCGCGGCCTGTCACCTACACCGCTAATGCAAAGGTGTCGGATGCACCGGTTCAGGTTCCTTCCGATCTGCCATCGTTGCCGAACACTGACAGGAAGCCTTCTAGCAGACAGGCGACGAAGCCAGTGGGCACTGATTCAGACCATTACTAATGATGAGGACAGGCAAAGTGATACCCAGTGTGGCATTGGACGCTCCATCACGCCCACTATGCTAGGTTGTGCACCAGCCATCCTTATTTACCAGCTAGCAGTAAAGAAGTCTCTTGGCTCAAGATCGACACAGTATCAGAGAACATGTCATTAGAATTGGAGGTATCAGTAACAGGGGACAATTTCCTCGATGCTATCTGAGCAGGAGCTGCTAACAAGTCACGTGGCGCTGATGGCATCCCCCTCGAATTTGATTGTGCCTTCCGACATCTTTTAGCGCCCATATGGACTGTTGTCTGTAGCGAATTGATCTCGCCTGCGGTGAGAGTCTTCAATGCCTTTTTAGAGGACTTCATTGTCCCTATTCCCAAACACCTCGGGGTCCACCATCAGTGACTATCGTCCACTGACATTGCTAAAGGTCTTTACACGTCTTTTGGCAGTGCGACTTAACAGGATGCCCATCATGTTATGTTCTATGACAGGTTTCCACTAGGGGAAGCATACAACATTCAGATCGTGCTCTCCCGCTACAGGGATCTGTTTGCTCGTACTCGGACTCAACATTTGCCCATGGCTTTGGATCCTTAAACCTCAGCCACGGGTTTGATCAGGTCCATCAGTATTTTTTACAGCTGTACTCTGTATTAGATATCCAGAAACTTATCTCAAGATGGTCATTTGTCTCCTGCGCAGTGTAACATCCCAGGCCCACTACTATGTTAGGCTCACACAACCAATTCTGGTCAAGTGCTCGGTGTGACAGGGGTGCCCTCTGTCAGTGCTGATGTACAACTTTACCCTAGAACCTTTGTTATGTAGTCTACGACAATGACTGATGAGGATGGCGATAGGTGGACGTAGATTTTGCTGCACTGCCTATGGGTATGATTTGATCCACTGCCTTCGAAGTTCCAACGATACCCAGGCTGCGCTGGATGGGTGGCGACCTATGGCAAGGCATCAGGCAGGTTCCTCAATATATGTAAAGTGTGAGGTACGTATATCGGTACATTCCTGCCTGAGGGGAGTGTTGATCCCCCAGTCTGACCTTAAGCTACCTTGGCATTGATTTTACAGCTGACCTGTGGCACCCTGCAGCCCTCAACTGCAGATAGCTGCTGCAGTTCATCACGTTTGCACTCATTGTATGTCGCCTCCGCTTCCTTGACCTCCTGCAACATACGCGCAATGTCAACACCTATACGGTGTAGCGGATCCCCCACATGGTGCAAACTCTTCCAGTACCACACACTTTGGCTCACCGCATATTAGCTGCAATGGGTTTCATTGTTAGCCAGGGGATGATCTTCAAAATCTGCTACGACACCCTCACCCTTCACCAGGTAAGAGGGTGATTGCGTCTTTACCATGTTCCAGATTGAGCCTGGGCCCTTTTCGTCAATTCACAGTGGATGATGTGGCAGCCTTGCCCGACATGCCTCATCAGATTACTGCTTAATGCATATGACCCTCTGGTGACGTTGTCCGACATCCCAATACCCTTCTATTACATTGGACTCTTTTTTTCTGGAGAACAACTACCTCTCTGCCTCTTTGCTGACTGTGTGCTTGTTGTCGACGAAAGTGGTCCACACTGAGATTCAACTGACCGGTGCCCCCCAGTATGATACAACAGAAGTACCTGCGCTACAGGTGGTACAATATATGCTGGGAGGTGTATACCCCTTTTCTTGACACTGTTCCGTGCTCCGCATGATATGTCACTGTCGTCCACCAGGTGCACCTTGCCGAATGCTCGCTTCGTGTCGCATGAGAGGTGCCGGACATGGACGATCATCACTTCGTTTGTGGCCTGCAGTACACGTCCGGTCAGAGAATTCTGTCCTTCTTCCCATGTGCGACTCCAGACCGAATAACACTGTGCACAGTGTTATTTCCAGATGACGTATACTACCCGGAGATGAAGACTCACTCTGTGAATTGGTTCTGTGGCCTTGTAGTTCGATATTTTTTTGTCACTGGCGCTAAGAGTATTTTCGATTTTTGGACTTACCCGAACGGACAACATTGCGGCATTGCCTGTAATCCGAAATACAGGTAATATGTTTCCAACTTCCTTTGGCGTGCTTTCTAAGGCCCGCTGCGTAATTGGAATGTCCCTGCAATGAGCAGTTGATCTGATGCACTATTTTTGATACTATGATCCTCAGCAGTATCCCGTTTTATTTCTAACCTTATCTCTGTTACATATATTTCATACCGTCTCCCCCTTTTCCTTTTCTCCTTTCTTAGTTTAGGTAGGACTGTTGGGATAAGCACAGTTAGGAGCCAATGCCTGAAGTGGTGCAAATTTTTTGGGTGGGTCATAGTTGCGGTGGCAAATACACCCCATTTTTGTAGGTTCCTTTACAATCACAAAAGTGAGGGAGGCATAAAATTGCCAGTGCAGATGGCTATCGAGTAGGAGAGAATTCTATTCCTGATATTTCCAAGAATTTTTCCTTGATGGGAGGACTGGTAAATGGTGCCCTCAGTCTAGCGATGCCAATTAAGTAGTTGCTCGATCGAGTAGTAGCGGCTCCAATGTATGGAAAGTCTGCAGAACGGCAAGGAGAGTGCTGTACTGACGACAAGCTCCTCCGTACAGCACAGCACGATCCCACACGGCGACCGATGGATGCCCCTTGGGCTTTCACTCTCGTGGCTAACATTGTGTTATGAAGTAGTAAGTCGTTGTTTTGAATTCGTTTTAGACTGATGTGAGAGAAATTAACGCCAGGCTTGGGCCATTGCAGTTACGAGGGTTGACTGAAAAGTAATGCCTCCACCTTCGTAACTCTTCAACAGTTGGTAGCATTGGTATGCGGCACGTACTGGTGTATTCCGTAGCCTCTTCTTTACAGCTCCAGTTGGCGGGAAGCCTCAGCATTGAATGTTGTGTTGTTACAGTATAAAGTACGGAAACCTGCGCAGACGGTCAGTCAATGCGATTTAACCAACGTGCAGTCATTGAATTCTTGACAGCAGCAGGTGTCACCCCAAAGGAGATTCATAGAGAATGAAAGCAGTTTATGGTGATTGTGTTGATGTGAGTACTGTGCGTCTTCATTCTCGTAATGCGAGAGGAGTTCCTCGAAATTTTCAAGTCTGTGCTCCTTCATTTCAGGAGTCAGCATCCGTGGAACCTATCGCGCATGTATCTTCCGATAGCCAAGCAAACCAATAATGTGACCCACACGAGCTTGTGAAATGCCGATTGTGCTTGCAATTTCTCTCTGAGTGATACGACGATGGTCCTGAATCAATCTGTCAACATTTTGCTTGTGTAACTCGGTGGTTGCTGTCACAGGACGTCCAACTCTTTATTTGTGACGCAGGTCAGGTGTTCCCGCCTCAACATCTTTAAACTTACTCGCCGAACGACGCACAGTACTCACATCAACACAATCACCATAAACTGCTTTCATTCTCTGATGAATCTCCTTTGGGGTGACACTTTCTGCTGTCAAGAATTCAATGACTGCACGTTGCTTAAATTGCATTGACCGACCGTCTGCGCAGGGTTCCATACTTTACACTGTAACAACGCAACCGTTCAATGTTAAGGCTTCCCGCCAACTGGAGCTGTAGAGAAGGGGCTACGGAACAAGCCAGTACCTGCCGCATATCAATGGTGCCAACTGTCGAAGAGTTACGAAGGTGGAGGCATTACTTTTCAGTCAACTCTTGTAACGTTGTTGCTTTAATTTATTCTGATTACGGTGCTGATATACAATAAAAGCGGGTTAAAAGCTGTGAGCTGTCTGGGGAAGTTAACCTTGCATTACTGCGCAACTGTTTCACCAGGTATCCAGTCTAGCTTACCAAATTCCCAACCAGACTAACATTAATCATAATCTTTTAATAGTCATACGACAACCGGTGATATATATATATATATATAAGAGAATTTAAATAAAAATAAATAAATCAGTTTATATTTGGAAATTTATTTTAACATTGATCATTGAAATTTCAGCATATTAAACGTGAGTCATAACTAAGCTGGTGCCTTATTTAGGACTGTGAAAATGTGAGTTTGTAATCTTACGGAACACATCAAATATGGAGCCAAGATTGGGAGACTGCATACAACACTGCATTCATAAAATAACACACGAAGAACGTTGAAACATATGCAAGAGGAAATTAACCACAACCAACCGATTCAATTTTCACCCAAAGAAGTTACGTTCGTAGCGCAATCCTGTCCGTCATGAAATTACCATACACTGGTATACTAAATTCATACTAACTCTCTGTCAAATCTTCCCGAAAAGAATAGCTAAGGGCTACTTTGATGATTACACCACATGCCTCACGTGCTCAACTTGGTTTACACAAAGAGTGTAACTCCACAATAATTTTGATAATTAAAATAAATTAGATCGAAAAGCAATTTACAAAAGAAAAACCTCGAACTGGTTACTATCGTCTTACTATTAACCTGATGGGTCAAACAATTGTGTAAGCACGTGGTACTGGTCTCACAAAGTACACCCCACGTGGGTTGAACATAAAGAACAATTGCTATATCGAAAAATATTGTCAAGACGAGACGTTATAATCTCACGCACATTCGCATTGAAGATTGAGGATGCTAGTTAGAGTTACTGATCAACACATGGTTCCACTTTACTCATAAAGTAGTGACAAAGCAACTACCGGAATATTTGCTGAACTTCACACTCGAATTACACTGCGTTGCAATTTAAGATAACATTAGATATTTTAGAGCTAAAGCTGAAATAAAGGTGATTAAATTTTCAGTTAGGCTGAACTTAAGAAATCCATTGTCCTACGGACTTAGCAGACACGCGCTTAGCCGGAGTTCTTACCACTTCAGACGCTCCCCACGGACAGACTGACCTGGTCCCTTCCTGAGGGTGGCTCACAAATACCAACATGACAAGGGACGGACAGGACCATACTAAGGATAGAAACCTCTTTGCTTTTAGAAAGCGTAGCTATCTGTTCCGACGTTGGTCCTACTGTTCTCTAGCAGACAGGCTTGTCTGCTACCGTCAAGCATGCAACTAGAAATACATTTGCTCATTCATCCTCTCACACAGAAGGGAAGGGGATGACAGTATCTTATCATATACATTATATAAAAGAAAGCGGATGTAGGTTCCGTATGAGACTGTGTGACATGAATTACATATAAACTGTGTTTTAAAGTGTAGTAGCGTGACAGATCGTTCTTGTTTATGTGTAAAAGTAACACGTTCCACTACTCAGTCTCCTCCCAGATAGTCAGAAACGCCGCTGTAAATTTAGAAGAGGAATTTATGCCGTAAATGACAACAGATTTAAGAAATCAACATGAAAGGAATCCAACAGAGACCTTTCACTCTCGTAGAACTAGCAGTTATACGAGGTGCTGCGGCCATACTATTATTGAAAAATTATATTATGCGTCATCTTCAGTAATCAGTCTTTTTTGTACAAACTGAACTGACGTGAAAGTGTGCTCCATTTATTTTCAGTAATTTTGCTTAATTTTCAGTTTTTATATTTTGCACTGAGCTGTAATCATTTCTACTGTGTATCAACCTTTTGTGTTCAATTGGTTTTTGAGAGGCGCCTGTAGGGGCTGAACATTTTTATTCCAATTAGATGCTAATCTAGGGCGCAGTTACGACTTTTACACTAGTAACATAATTTTTCCTGCGGATTTTATTTCAGCTTCTTAATGCAGTGACTCACCTGAGCCAAATTATAAAACAAGCGTATGCTTAAGTTGAACTGTAGCGTTCGATATTTGAGGTTACCTACCAATCTTTAACCCTCGAGCAGGCGCGCTGTTGTAAAAAGTACAACAGCAGCATTTTTTATACCTAATCGATGCCTTAACCTTAAGCTATTACGCCATTGCTGCCATGTATTCCATTCTTGATGTTTTCTTGACAATGATGAAGTGGCTTCATTTAATTTGGTTAGCTTTCTCAGCTTGTTTTCTGAATTGCAAGCAACGACATGTCAAATATTGTAAAAAGTACAATACGCGCCTGCTGATGTGAGAGTAGTAAGCTTTGTTCCAGCAGTCAGTGTCCAGAGGAAAGTGTACTGAAAAGTTAGCTATACTTGCTAGTTGTTCTTTTCAGTTTTTATAGATGCACATTAAACGTCACTTTGGTTTCACCGACATCTGAATATATCTAATCATTTCATTTCTTTGATGTTTTCGCTCCAGTTCAAAGGGTGTATCAGACGAAGAAATTCACAAACTGCTCGAAGCAGGTTATGATCAATTCTGTCCAGACTTTTCAGACTTGGAGGAAAGTAAAGTAGATTTGAGTGATGGAAACAGTGAATAGGAGCATGGCAGTGAATCTAAACTTGAAGGTGAAGGTGGTGATGATCCCGAAGAGACAGCAGATGTACGAGGGTTCTTTATTGAAAGACAAAGTTTTACGTTGGTGTAAAAGCGAGTCTGCTAAAACATCAAATACCAATAGAAAAAACATTGTGCAAATTCCACCAGATCCGAGGCAAAAGGTGATGGGTATAACTGATGAAGTCAGTCCTTTTTTTAAAGTAATTAACATTGATTTTATTGATGAAATCGTAAACTGTACAAATACCTTTGTAAATAAACAGCGACACACACATCGATTCTCGCGCAAAAGAGGTAATAATGTGACGAAATAGTGGCTGTGTATGACACTGTTCAGGATTGCAGTGATCTACAATAGGTTTCTATTTTTTGTAAACTGTAGGGCTATGCGGTTTGTTGATCCAAACGAGGAATGACAGGAGAAAAACTGATAAGCTGGTTGCAATTCGTGCAGTATTGGATCCTTTTGCTGCTAACTGTCACTGTTCTTACAGGCTGGTGAATTCACCACTGTAGATGAAATGCTTCACTCCTACGGAGACTGCTGTAGAGGGATTCAGTGCATACCCAGCAAAACAGCTACATATGGGAGAAAAATGTTTGCTCTGAGTGATGCAAAAACATCGTATTGCAGTAATCTGGAGGTTTATTGCGGCATGCAACCAAATGACAATATCGGGGGTGATAAGATATGTGGTGCCTATAGAAAATTCTAACAGCAACCTTATAACTGACAGTTGGTACACAAGCTACCTCCTTTCTGAATATTTGCTGCAGAAGACTATCACTTGCATTGGTACAATGACGAAGAACAGACGAGATATTCTTCTAGAATTTCTCCCAAACAAAAGAAATTGGAAGTGCAATGTTTGGATTTCAGTAGGATAAGCGCTTAGTTTCATAAGTTCTCTGTAAAAACTGTGGTATCATACGTTTGTCTGCTGTGCATGACATGGCTGCGAAAATGGATCAAGAAACACACAAACCTGAAATCATAATCAAGTACAACGTGACAAAAGGTGGAGTTGGCGTTGTAGCTAAAATGTGTGCTTGATACTCCATTTCAAGAATTACGAGGCTACTTATTCATTTTTCTGAACATTGCCGGAATTAATTCGCGAAGAAATTGTCTGTGAAATGTGTTATGAAAGTGAACATATGTCAGAAAAACTGGCTAAATTGTTATATAAAGAACTAAAAGAGCAAAATCTTTTGTTATAGTTGTTAAAGACAGTGAATATGAACTGGTTTCTTCAATAAATATAATAGTTTGTTTAAGACAAGTTTGTTTTTACTAAGAAATGACTATGTCATAAATTTTACAACGCGCGCCTGCTCGTGTGGCTGTAGTAGGGGCGCCTGCCAGAGGGTTAAATAAAGTCTTTCGCCCACTGAAAAAACGCAAGTATCACATCTGTGAACGTTGTTTATGAAGTTAATGCAGTGTATAAGGCAGGCAAAACCTACGTGCTAGCCGGCCGTCGTGGCCGAGCGGTTCTAGGCGCTTCAGTCCGGAACCGCGTTGCTGCTACGGTCGCAGGTTCGAATCCTGCCTCGGGCATGGATGTGTGTGATGTCCTTAGGTTAGTTAGGTTTAAGTAGTTCTAAGTTCTAGGGGACTGATGACCTCAGGTGTTAAGTCCCATAGTGCCTGGTGCCATTTGAACCATTTGAATTTGAAAACCTACGTGCCAATACGCGCGCCAGGCGTAACCGATAACTGCCGCTGGAGAGCGCTGCAGTCGCAAATCGCATCGGCGAGCAGGTCCAGTGTGTGCCGGTTTCTCAGCGCTCACCAGACACGCCGGAAACTTAGCTTTCGCTTCCGTCGTGCCCAGGGCTCGTGGCTAGAGCGTAGCTATCGCTGCTGTAACAGCAATTCAGAGAGGGTGGAGCGGGTGCCCGCGGGGGCGCCCGGGGACAGAAACTGCGTCTGCTAAGTACCGCCGCCGCCGCCGACGCCGCCTCCACGCTGACGTCAGGCGCGCAGCGGCAGCGGCAGCACAGCAAACTCAAAAAGAAGAGCGCTCCTGTGGCGCGTGTGTCACCGCAAAATACGCGCCGCAGCACGCGGTTACCGGCTGCTTTCAGCGCGCGCATTGTCCGCCCGCACAAGCGGGCTGTCAGCCGCTTTGTCACGCGGGAAATGCTCTCTGCAGATTTCTCTGCTTACCGACCCGCCGCGAGGCCTGCCGGCTCTAGCCACGTCTCCGCTAATAGCACATCCGCTGCGAATTCCACATAGCGGAACGCACATTGTGCTCGCTCGAGGTGACTTCTCTGCACACAGAACAACTCTTGTGTGTCGATCAACACGGTTTTCCGCAAAAGCACAGAGCGTGTGAAACTCTGCTTCCCCCGTTAGTCCATAAAATTCAGAAGGCATCAAATAGCGTAGCTAAGTGAAATGTAGATTTCGATACAGTTCTGAAACGTTCATACCAAATATCCTAGCAAATATGTGATTCGATTATACTTGCTAGCGAAGAGAGCTCAGCGGATCGTTTTTAGTTCGGAGGCATCATCATACAGAAGGTGTAGGTTGTCTGACAGAGCCACCACTGTTCACGATATACACTGCCTGACATGAAAAGTGAAGCACCAAGAAGGGTATATGATCATTAAAGAAACCTGCGCGACTTTGGCTCTATGAGTCCACTTATCAGGATGACGTTTTACCCACTCTGTTCTGGATGCACTTATGTGGTTGGGAAGTGAGAGATGAGGCCGTTGTATCCTCCCTGAACCAAGGTGCCCAACCACTATTGTAACAGGTCCTTGATATAGCCGGGTAGGGTGGCCGAGTGGTTCTAGGCGCTACAGTCTGGAGCCGTGCGTCCGCTATGGTCGCAGGTTAGAACCCTGCCTCGGGCATGGATGTGTGTGATATCCTTAGGTTAGTTAGGTTTCAGTAGTTCTAAGTTCTAGGGGACTGATGACCTCAGAAGTTAAGTCCTTTAGTCCTCAGAGCCATTTGAACCAACCTTGATATACTTGATTCTAACACTGTGACGGGAAGGAGTTGACATCCGACTTGGTCACATATGTTCTATCACATACGGACCTCGGCATCATGCTGGATTCGGGAGTACCTCAACTTCACGCAGACAGTTCTTGGTGACACGTTGCATGTGTGGGTGAGCATTATCCGGTTGAAAAATGGCACCACGATACGGTTGCATGAGAGGTAACTCCAGTCACTTTCAACCGTGTCCTGAAGTCACACCCATTGGCTCCACACACCGTGGCGTCAGGAGTAATAGCGCTGTGCCACTCCAAAACACTGGAAAGATGGGGCCTCTCCCCAGGGACGATCGTCCAGGACAGAAAACGACGATTCGTCAATGAACACAATGCGACGCCATTCATTAGCAGTCCGCGTTTCCTCGTCACAGCACCATCACTCCAAACGCAGCCGTTTGTATAGTGTTCATATCAGCAGCCTACGTGTGGGTTGGTAATTTCCTACTCCTGCTGCTGCTACTCATCAACCAATGATGCGAGATAACACAGAGTGTTGCAGGGAACCCATCACTTGTTCTTACATGACAGGCGGCTACGAACTGCTTTGTACACAATATGGCGATCCTCCCTGGAGGTCTGACGTGGTCGACTGGAACCTTCACGATGAGTAAGTCTGCCCTTTCATTTCCATGCTGTCCAACATCGAACCACTTTACCATATGGAGACCTACAATGAGTCCCATTTCAAACTCTGTCAGCTGCTGATAACTCGGTATCTCTGTGTTCTTCACAGTGACCACCCAACATCTGACGCTGTTCACGCCCCTTACATATCCTACCAGGCCTGGTAACAATACAGAACAAGAGCAACCATAATGCACTCTGGTGACTGTTCTACCTGTTGCACAGAACTGCTTCTCTAATCATTTACATTCCCTTATATGGTGTGGACATGTACTAATTTACATCGACATCCGACCACATCTTCTGGCTGCCTCACTTTTCTTGTCAGGCAGTGTATATAAGTGACCAAGCAGAAGGCGTATGTAGTCCTATGAGGTTATTCGATGAGGCAGTAATGCACGGGGAGATGATATCGTTGCTACGTTGGCACGAAATGTTGATAGACTAGCAGTTGATCAGTGCCTGGTAGAAAGATTTGCTACTGTCTCTGAACACAATTAAATTTCATGTAATGTGCGTAAACAGGCGAAAAGATCAATTATTATCATTTAACTATACAGTCGGCCATCGGATACCAGAGTCAGACACAGTCTTAGGATTATTTCGGGTGAAACGAGTACATAAATCTAGCCATGGCGGAGGCAGATATCAGACTCTCATTTATTGGGAAGCCGGCCGCTGTGACCGAGCGGTTCTAGGCGCTTCAGTCAGGAACCGCGTTGCTGCTGCGGTCGCAAGTTCGAATCCTGCCTCGGGCATGGATGTGTGTGATGGCCTTGGGTTAGTTAGGTTTAAGTAGTTCAAGTCTAGAGGAGTGATGAGTTCAGATGTTAAGTCCCATAGTGCTTAGAGTCATTTGAACCATTTGAAAACATTTTACTTCCTCCAGCATACACTTGACGTAATGACGAAGACGCTAATATTAAATATATAGGTTTCCCAAAAGTTATTTTCCCGCATACCATCTTCGAAAAGAACGGGAGTTGTGAATGAGGGATAAAGACGTTGTCGACTTATTGTCTTTCTGAACTATTTCAAAGAGGAGGATCGTTTTATAGTTCCATTTATTGATCTAAATATAGTTCTTTATTTATTTATTTCGTTAATCTGTCAGGACCACAATAAGTCTACAACCACTATGATAATTGCCCTCATTTATTGTTTTTTTTTTCGCTTAAGCCACTATTTTGGTCATTTCATTCTGTTTAATATGAAGTTCAATATACAATGTAACCCAGAAGTCCGTCAGCACTTGAAAATTAGATATTTCACGGAATAATGTAGAAAGAGAGGTAAAAAGAGAGGTAAAAATGGACAAACATTCTCGAAATGATGTGTGTTTTTATTGGAACCAAAAAAAGTGTACAGAACGTCCAACAGAGGGCGCTTCGTATGACACAAAATCAATAATTAGCATAACAACTGATTTTTAGCAACGATGATATTCTTTATAACAAATGCTTAACATATCAGCCGTCACTCGTCAACAATACCTGTAGTCAAAAGACTACAGCACTGTAAAGAATACCAGTAAGTATGGTATGAAATTGCCGTTGGATGTTGTCTTTTTGCATCCCTAATGAGTTAGAGCGATCGCGGTAGACTTGCGACTAAGGGTAACAGCGCAACCTGTAATCACACGGATTGAGGTCTGGGGACCTGGGAGGGTGAGCATGACCGAAGTGGCGGCTCAGCACGCGGTCCTCACCAGACGACGTGCGCCAGAGATGTTCCATACGTGTGGCAATACAGGGTGGAACGCCATCCTGCGTAAACGTCGTGCCTTCCAGCAGGTGTTTGTCAGCCACGCTAGGGACGATGCCATTCTGTAACATATCGATGTATCTCCAACCCGTCACGCTGACAATATGAAAAGCAGAACACCGTGTTTCCTTGAAGAAAAAAGGTCCGATCACGACTGATGTAAATCCACGCCACACCGCGACTTTCTCGTCATGCAATGGCGTTTGCACGACAGTTCTACGATTTTCGGTAGCCCAGATTCTGTAGTTGTGGGTTTTGACAGACCGTCTAAGTGTGAAACGGGCTTCGTCGGTCCATTGCCATCTGTTGGCCGGATTTTGCAGTCGATTTCGGTTCCGGTAGAACCCCATGTCATTTTAGGCATGTGTGTCAATTTTTATCTCTCTACCTACGTTATTCCGTGAATTGGAGCATTACCAAATGTTAGCTTTTGGGTCACCCTGTACTTCTTGCACTGGTTGTCCCTTTCTTCTCAAAATCCCGAATGTTATTATAACTGTTCTGAAAATATTTCAGTTTTGCGTACCTTCCAGCTGTATGCCCAAACTCTCTACATCTTATTTGACATTCATGGACCAGAGTCTTCTTGTTTTTGAGGTTTGAGTCAAAGATGTTGAAGATGCATTTCGTCCCTTTGGGGTCACTCATTCTTCATGTGAAGATACCTACGTTTTCTCATTGTCTCTCAGACAGCGTAATATGCTTGGATGCATACACATGCATGGTCTTATTATAACAGAGTTGTAATGCAGAGAAGTCGTTTTTGTTTTTAATGTTTAGTGTTGTGTGGGAAGCCCTTTCCTTTTTTCTGGCTCTTGCTTTCAAAGCTTCTTTTATGTAGCCAATTGACTGTAATCCAGCCGCCCAGTAAAGCTATTCACACCTTTGTTATTGTCTGATGTTTTCCCGGTGTAGTTCTAACTTGTAGAATTCTTGGGTATCGGCACCAATCATGACATAAGTTCTCCACAATATTTCGGCAAACAGTCTCATTGCTATCTTCAGGTCGTTCCTGATGACTACTGCTCTACTCGTGTGAGTGTCCTCTTCAGAGTGTTTCCAAGTCTTCGCAACAAACTTTTACAGATGATGGATCATGTCATGACGAACTAAATTTGTTAAAGACAAAATGTTCGCTGACGCTTCCTGGCGTCGTTAGACATCTATTGTTTATGCCCCTCAGAGGTGACAGGGCGTAGGCAGTCTGTGACGTACTCATGTAACGCATGTTGCCTATCATCCAGCCATCTGTTCTGCGTGGAAGTCAGTAGACCCAGCAAAATCAGAGTTCCTGATTCGCTTCTAAAATATCTTTCTCCGCATAATGACACTCAGTCTTACAGTTTGTTGCTGAAAAGCACTTCATCAGTTTACTGTGGTAGGTAGCATACTGCTAGTTAGTAGACTCCGCCAGTTGGTGAAATCTCGTTGTACCAGGGCTGGCGTATACTAAAGGATGCCTAGTGTCAATGGGAAGCATTTTGTCTATAATGAAAGTTGTTACCCATGATTTGATCTATCACCCTCAGACGTTTGTTGGAAAGACTGAGAAACCTCCTATACACGTTGGCCTAGCCCCTCCATCACTCTGGGTTCTGTGCAGTGTGGCAGCAGCGGTAGGGGTGGCGACGCTCGGCCTTGAACTGTGGTCACCAGAGCCCATGCTACCGTCGTCGTAGGGTGTCGACCTCATTGTACGCAGATACATTTCTTCTTCTGGGCTCACTGTATGATTCCATGCCTGACTCGCTATCTTTGATAATTTGACTGTTTGGACCCTAATTATAGTCGCGTGTTTAATCAATCCCAGGTGGAGTTTGCCTAAGTACGAGGGTTGCCCAGAACATAATGCGCCGCATTTTTTTTCTCAGCCGAAAACAATGCTACGAATGCGAAACGTTGCGTATGTATTGTTTGAGGTTTCCGTCACTTCCGACGTGGCTGCAATAAAGACTCAAAATGGCGTCTCTAGGTGATGTGTGTTACAATCAGCGTGCCGTGATTGAATTTCTCACTGCAGAGAAAGGAACTGTGGGGGATGTTCACAAACGCTTGTCAAATTCTGTGGAGCAGCTGCTGTCGATAGAAGTACGATTAGTCGCTGGACACGGAAGGTGAGGTCATCAGAAGGCGGTTCGGTGGAACTACACGATTTGCAGCGGTCGGGAGGACCATACACGGCTGTCACACCTGATCTAGCCCCCTCGAACTTCCACTTGTTTGGGCCATTGCAGGATGCAATTCGTAGAAGACACTTTGAGGACGATCAGGAGGCGATTCACGCAGTGAAATACTAGCTCCGCCACCAGAACCAGGATTGTTACCGACAGAGCATACGTGGCCTTGTTTCGTGCTGGAGGAAGGATATTAAATGGAACAATAGGTTGTGTATATAAAACACCATTATTTCGTGTGTGTAATTCTCATTATGGTCAATAAAGAACTATTGAAGAAAAAAATGCGGTGCATTGCTTTCAGGGCAACCCTAGGGTTTTGTTGTAATTTATAGTTTGGGCCATTTTTATTTTATGGTCAGCCATGGTAGATTTGGTGGTCTGGCGTAATTCAATGATGGCAGATACAGGGTGACAATTATTGAACTATACGAAGTAAAATGGTCATAACTTTTGAAGGGTTTGCGTTAGGACATTCAGACTGCACGGTTGGCCGTGGGGCATGATGGTATTTAGTATGCGCAGTATGAAAATCTTCAAATTTTGTAGTCCTGTCTTCTTCAGCTGCGTGTAAACTGAAGATAATGAAACTAACGGTAAAAAAGACACAAAAATACATTTGCATTTTAAACCTGAAACCACAAGAACACCAAGACACATTCCATCCACGCTTAGTTAACCTAACAGAGATAGAACTACCAGAAAAAGAAAAAAATGCTCTTGGAAAAAGGGTTGAAACACTGTGCCAATAACAAAGTAAACAACCAATACATAGAAAGTCTCATAGTAGAGATTGAACACATCCTTACACGTGAAGAACAACAAAGTAATTGTGAAATAAACATTGAACTGACAAAAGAATTAGTAAAAAAAGAAATGAAAGGCATAATAAAACAAACACAGCATACACACAATAAGAGCAATCAAACAGAATCAGCCATCATGCAAAGGTTAAATCAAAAGTTAACAAACAACAGCATATTAATAACAAGAGCAGACATGGGAAATTTAACAGTACTCATAGACAAAGAGCAATGCATCACAAAAACTAAGGAATACATAAACACCAACGCCATATAAAAACTGAAGTCAGATCCAACTACACGATTCCAGGCAAACCTGAAACGAACACTGAAAAACATTGAACACACACTCACAGACAAACATAAATACTACATAACACAGAAAAACCCATAGGCACCAACACTCCGCAGTCAACCATAGGTACATAAAGATGGAATACCAATGAGAGGTATTATCAACTTCAAGAAAGCCCCAACATACCACATAGCGAAACACCTTCAAAAGCTAGTTACAAAACACTATAAAGTAGAAAACAACGGAACAGTGATAAACACAGGAAACCTAACATAACACATACATTCATACAGTTACCACACACAGCATCACTGATTTCATTCGACATAGAAAATATGTATGCCCCCATCCCTATCACAGAAACAATAGAGACCATAGAACAAAATCTCTCATCCCACAGCAACCTTACCACAGAAGCAATAAAAGAAGTAACAAATATGTCCAGACTGACAACTGAACAAAACTACTTTCAGTTCGAGAATGAATATTATCTGTGGACAGCCCATGAGATCCCCAATATCACGAACATTAACAAACATTTACATCAGTCATCTAGAAAACCAGATCTTGAAAAGATAACCACTAATGAAAGTTTCAAAATCATATATTGGTACAGATATGTGAGTGACACTATTTGTCTGGTAGATGAGCCAAGTGAAAAAAATAGACAAACTCCAATCGGAAATCAACAAAGCTCATCAGAATATACAATTCACACTGGAAAAGGAAAATCAATGAAATTTTCTTGACATTAAAATAAAAAAAGAAAATCGCAGACATACATTTAACATCTTCAGAAAACCAACAGCCTCAGACACAATAATGCATTCCACGTCTGACCATCCCCACAACCAGAAACTTGCAGCACTAAGACATATGTTACATAGATTAAACAGAATCCCACTCAGCAAGGGAAACTATGAAAAAGACCTTAGTACATTCATACCAGTAGCTAGGAACAGTGGAAACGACACACATGTAGTACACAGGCTCAGTCAAAAAATAAAAACGCAAATACAAAACAAACACAACATTTCCAGAATACAAGAAAACTCTCAAGCTGTAAACTTACGAACACACTCAACAAACACACACAATGACAACACCACACAGAAAAGAACCAGGTGGTACATCATGTCTTACACACATAAATTAACACACAGAGATGTTGCAAACATCCTAAAGAGACGGGCTTCCAAAGAGCATACAAGACTGGGCAAACCCTCCAATCACACCTAAGCCAACCAGCTAACAAGAGGGACAAATTCCAACAAGCAGTAATATATAAATTTGAATGTCAAAGTCGTGATGCGGTATACATAGGCATGACATATAGGAATTTTAAAACGTAATACAAAGAACGTATCAGGAGTTGGAAGTACGAAACAAACCATTACACATTTGCAGAACATTTAAAACACCATAAACACCAGCCTACAAACATGGAACAAGAAATGAAGATAATGAGAATAGGCAACCATGACAAACATCTCATACAAATGCAAGAAAACTTCCACATTCAGATAGCCATCGCTGAAAACGAAAACAAACATGTGAGAAATGAACAAACACACATCAGCACAGGCTCCCTACTACACTTAATAAAATAAATGATAAGATAAAAATCGTCCCTCACACAAGCAGGAAAAAAAATCTGCCCCCCTGCGCCTTCTGTACACACACACACACACACACACACACGACCCAAAAAAAAATTTCCCACCCTTCGCCTTCTGAGCACACACACACACACACACACACACACACACACACACACACACAAGATGCATGCACAAACGCATACAGATACTCCAATAATTACACTCGAAAGTTGGCAATAACATTCGATCTTTGGGAATAATATCTGACAGTCGGCAACAAAAACCAAAACAATGTGTCAAAACAAGTGTTCAGTTCCTAGTGCTGTGAAATGTGAGAAAAAAAACCGCAAATTGGCATTTACAAGAAGAGGAACAACATCAAAAATACAACAGGAGCGCCGGCCGGGGTGGCCGAGCGGTTCTAGGCGCTTCAATCTGGAACCGCGCGACCGATACGGTCGCAGGTTCGAATCCTGTCTCGAGCATGGGTGTGTGTGATGTCGTTGGATTAGTTAGGTTTAAGTAGTTCTAAGTTCTAGGGGACTGATGACCTCACAAGTTAAGTCCCATAGTGCTCAGAGCCATTTGAACCTTTTTCACAACAGGAGCATAATATGCATAAAATCGCCCACGCAACCTGTAAGTACAGTTCAAAATAATACCACATAAACGCAAAAACCATAACTGTTTAAACCCTATACGTGCATTGAAAAATTTAAACTAAATAGCAAAAAATATGTACGTTTTCAAAACCACTGAAGAAGCCTCGCAGAAAATAAAACGAAACGTGTATGGCACGAACATCTGCGGGACTGAGAAGCCGTATTTCACAATCGAGAAGTCTCTTCACCCTCAACAGGTGACTGTGTGGTGTGCAGTGTCCAGTCAGGGAATAATCGGCGCGATATTCGTGATGGCACAGTGATTACCGAACGGTAGGTGAAGGTTTTGGAAGATGTTTTCATCCCTATTATCCAAAGTGGCACTGATTTCCACAAGATGTGGTTCTTGCAAGACGGAGCTTGACGCCATCGAAGCAGGAGTGTGTTTGATGTCCTGGAGGTGCACTTCGCGGCCGCATTCCAACTCTGAGGTACCCAGAGGCCACTGGCGTGGGCCTCGGTTGGCCACCACATTCTCCGGATCTGAACACATACGACTCCTTTTTCGCGGGGCTGTATTAAAGACAAGGTGTACAGCAGTAACCCCAAAACCATTGCTTAGCTGCCAACAGCCATGCATGGCGTCATCGACAATCCAACAATTGCAGTTTCGCTATTCGTCTGCGCCATTGCATGATGACAAGCATATAGAACATGTAACCTAAATCCGAATATCTGTAGTGATGATTACATGTTTAATAAAGTGTGTGCACGCCGTAGTTTGTCAAGCTCCGGCACTCCAGTAGGGAACGACAGAATAGAGAGGGCTGTGCCAAGACCTCAGCCAGTTGCACGCTGACCGACCCCTGTCCAGGACGACAACGCGACAGCAGCGGCCCCCTGTGTGAAGAGAACGTAAGCGCCGCGCCGGACTGGTCGCTGCCCAGCCGAACAGCAGCCTCAACACTGGCGACTTGCATAGAAGCGTCAACTTTGCTTCTGCATTCTATGTAGCTGAAACTTGAAATTGTTATACCGAAGAGGCTTGATTAGTTTCTATGTCGCCCTTTGCTTGCAGACACATCTGTGTATTTCTCAAAGTTAAGTATTGTCATTTACTGTTCGTAATAAAACTCATTAATACGATTTGTTTGAATGTTATCCAGCCATCCGAGAAAGCAGGTTTCGTAGACGCAGTGTAACTATTCACAAATAGAGACAGAGGCACTGGCTATTGCGTGTGGAGTTACTAAATTCCACCACTATGTGAATAGCAGAAAATTCTACTTACAAGGGAACCTCCCCATCGCACCCCCCTCAGATTTAGTTATAAGTTGGCAGAGTGGATAGGCCTTGAAAAACTGAACACAGATCAATCGAGAAAACAGGAAGAAGTTATGTGGAACTATGAAAAAAATAAGCAAAATACACAAACTGAGTAGTCCATGTGAGATAAGCAATATCAAGGAGAATGTGATCGTAGGAGCGCCGTGGTCCTGTGGTTAGCGTGACCAGCTATGAAACGAGAAGACCTTGGTTCAAGTATTCCCTCGACTGAAAATTTTTGTTTTCAGACAATTATATCTGTCCGTCTGTCCGTCCGATGCGATCACTTTTTTGGGAGTGATAATCACATCCACAAGAAAACCTAAATCGGGCAAGGTAGAAGAATCTTTTTACCCATTCTCCAAGTGTACAAGTTAGGTGGGTCGACAACATATTACTGTCATATGACGCACAAGCCGTTACCAGTATCGTATAGAATATATCAGACGTGTTTTCCTGTGGAGGAATCGGTTGACCTATGACCTTGCGATCAAATGTTTTCGGTTCCCGTTGGAGAGGCACGTCCTTTCGTCTACTAATCGCACGGTTTTGCGGTGCGGTTGCAAAACACAGACACTAAACTTATTACAGTGAACAGAGACGTCAATGAACGAACGGACAGATCATAACTTTGCGAAAATAAAGAAAGTAAATTTTTTACTCGAGGGAGGACTTGAACCAAGGACCTCGGGTTCCGCAGCTGCCTACGCTAGCCACGGGACCACGGCGCTCTTGAACTTCCGTCCTCCATGTTGTTGCCTATGTTGCGCAAAGACTACTCAGTTTGTACATTTTGCTTATTTTTTTCGTAGTTCCACACAACTTCTTCCTGTTTTCTCGATTGATCTGTGTTCAGTTTTTCAAGGCCTATCCACTGTTCCAACTTATAACTAAATCTGAGGGGGGGGGGGGGGGTGATGGGGAGGTTCCCTTGTTAGTAACGGATCACAAGCCATTGCAGTCCTTGTTCATTCGTCGAAGCCGGTTCCTATACGAAATGTCCAAAAATTGCAAAGATGGGCTTTCTTGTTTTCTCAATACCAGCATCGTGTAGCGTCCGGCAGCTCAAAATGATAATGCGGACGCACTATCACGTCTTCCAATTGGCTCTGATACAGACTTTGATGCTTCTTCTGCATCTTGTTATCACATCGATGCTCAGGGCTCTGACTTGCTTCAGTCCTTTCCTCTGAACTACAGGAAAATTGAACAAGCCACGGGAGCTGGTTCAGATTTGAAGGTTTGCTAAAATACATTCGTACATCTTGGCCTCGCTCATTGCATGGCATAAAGAACTCTGTAGTGCGCAGATACTTTTCACGTCGGCATAGCCTCGCTATACGGAAAGGTGTCATTCTTGTTCAAAATGACAGTGGACAATCACGAGTGTTGATCCCCAAAGTTTTGCAAAAAGAAGTGTTGCAGTTACTTCAGCAAGGACACTGGGGGATTGTTCGTACGAAACAGTCAGCTCGTCGACACTGTACTTGGCAGAGTATGGACACCCAAACAGAACATATGACGTCACAGTGTTACGCATGTGCGGAAAATCAGTCCACTCTGCCACAAAAATTTTCGGCTTGGCCTAAATCGCAATCACCAAGACAACGTGTACAAAAAGACTCTGCGGGACCTTTTTGGAACATTCGTTGATTGACTGTGATAGAGTCTTGTAGCAAGTTTCCTTTTGCTGTGGCAGCAAACTCGACAACGTCACGTAGCACAATTCAGGTGGTGTCCTCTATTTTTTGCCTCTAAGGTTTACCTGCAGTCGTAATGTCGGACAACGGTCCTCAGTTCACGTCAAATGAATTTGAAACGTTCTGTGAACGCAATGTCGTACAGCATGCAACCACTGCACCGTTCCATCCACAGTCAAAGGCGAAGCGGAACGCTTTGTCGGGATCTTCAAGCAGCAGCTGTCGAAACTTCGCACGGCACACACCAGGGATCGAGCATTGCAACTGTTTCTCGCCTCATATCGATCGCACCCACGAAATGGACCATCGCCGGTGGAACTGCTTCACGGCAGACAACATCGGACACTGCTCCACCAGCTCCACCCTCCTCAGCATCCGGCGCCGAGGGAAGGCCGCAAGTATCGCTTCGGGCCGCATAACATTGTGTTTCTCAGAGATTTTAGCGGCGGGAGACGGTGGGCGCGAGGCGAGATACTTCGTCGACTTGGAGCATGAATGATCTCATTTCAGGCCCAGACGTATTGCAGCGCCGACATCACAATCAAATTCGCCACTGCCATGTGCACGGTAATACTTCTGTATCTCTTTCTACAGATTCACGGATACCGAGGACAGCGCGGCCACAGCAGTCACCAAAGGGTATCATCACGAGACCGCGAGACGGAGCCTTCACCTCCTCCGCCTTCTCTCGTCCTACCGATGGACCTGGACCCGCCCACGCCGCAGCAGCCGATGCCTTCTACGAGGGTGAGTCAAATGAAAACCTTAAATTTGTAATAACAAATCGAAATTTCGCACCGTTATCCTGTAAGATGGTAAGCGTGTTAAAACAGCGTGCAGAATGGCCTGTAGGTGGCAGAATAGTACAGATGCACACATACCGTCGCAGTATCAGTATAAAGATGGCCGCCCCATTTACGACTTGCACCTGGGGAGAACAGCGTTCTGTTATTCGATTTTTACGTAGTGAAGGTGTGAAACCTATAGAAATTCATCGACGAATGAAGGTTCAGTACGGTAATGCATGTTTGTCACAGCAGCTAGTCTACAAAAGGAGTAGGAAGTTCGCAAATGGTGTGACTTCAGTGAAAGATGCTCTCGTCCAGGTCAGGCACAACGAGTTGTGACTCCACAGAACACTGCAGCAGTTGAAGCCATAGTGAAGAAAAACTGCCGAGTGACACTGAATGAGATTGCAGCATGTTTACAGAGTAGTCATGGGTCAGCACACCCCATTGTGCATGATGTGCTCCAGTTCCACAAAGTGAAAGATGGGTGCCACGGCAGCTGACTCCTGAAAGGAGAGAACGACGTGTTGATGCTTGTGAAAAACTTCTTCGGCGCTTTGAACGAGAAGGTGATGGCTTCCTTGCAAGAATCGTTACTGGGGACGAAACCTGGGTTCACTTCCACCAACCGGAAACGGAGAGGGCGAGCAAGCAATGGCGCCATTCCTCATCACCAGAGCTTGCCCCAAGTGATTTCCACATGTTTGGACCACTCAAAGACGCAATGGGAGGAAAGAAGATCCGTTCTGATGAAGAGGTACCTCATACAGTGCATGAGTGGTTGCGCGGGTACCGAAAGAATTTTTTCCTAAAGGAATTTATGCACTTTGCAAGCGCTGGAGGACTTGCGTTGACCGTGAGGGAGATTATGTTGAAAAGTGATACAGCTTTGTAGCACGTCTTCACAATAAATATTATTTAAAAAAATATTTAAGGTTTTCATTTGACTCAACCTCGTACATCTTATGGGTATCATGGGGTGGATACATACCCATCTGGTCGTTTTCCAGGGGACGTTTCCGCCAGAGCGAAGACCGGATGGTGGGGCACGACTGGTAGTCTGAAGTCCCCTGCAGCCACAGCTTTCAGTTTAGCGCAGCTTCCACGCTCCTGCCTTCCCTCCCGTCGTGCTCCTTATACGACGACGATCCAAGGAATGTCACGGCGTAATGTCAAGCGCCGGCACGCCAGTCCGGAACGATAGAGCAGAGAGGGCTGTGACAAAACGTCAGCCAATCGCACGCTGACGACCCCTCTCCAGGACGACAACGCGTCGGCAGCGGCCCCTATGTGAAGAAAATATAAACTCCGCGCCTGACTGGTCGCGGCCCAGTCGAACAGCAGCCTCAGCACTCGATACTTGCATAGAAGCGTCAACTTGACTTCTACATTCTATGTAGCTCAAACTTGAAATCGTTATACCGAAGAAGCCTGATTATTTTCTATGTCACCCTTTGCTTGTGACACATCTGTGTATTTCTCAAAGTTAAATATTGTTGTATACTTCTCGTAATAAAACTCTTTAATACAATTTGTTTGAATGTTATCTAGCGATCTGAGAAAGCAGGTTTCCTAGACACCCCATCTTTAACGACTTGGCAGAATTTAACAGTTTATAACTAATTTACGTTTTTTTTCATATACACTCCTGGAAATGGAAAAAAGAACACATTGACACCGGTGTGTCAGACCCACCATACTTGCTCCGGACACTGCGAGAGGGCTGTACAAGCAATGATCACACGCACGGCACAGCGGACACACCAGGAACCGCGGTGTTGGCCGTCGAATGGCGCTAGCTGCGTAGCATTTGTGCACCGCCGCCGTCAGTGTCAGCCAGTTTGCCGTGGCATACGGAGCTCCATCGCAGTCTTTAACACTGGTAGCATGCCGCGACAGCGTGGACGTGAACCGTATGTGCAGTTGACGGACTTTGAGCGAGGGCGTATAGTGGGCATGCGGGAGGCCGGATGGACGTACCGCCGAATTGCTCAACACGTGGGGCGTGAGGTCTCCACAGTACATCGATGTTGTCGCCAGTGGTCGGCGGAAGGTGCACGTGCCCGTCGACCTGGGACCGGACCGCAGCGACGCACGGATGCACGCCAAGACCGTAGGATCCTACGCAGTGCCGTAGGGGACCGCACCGCCACTTCCCAGCAAATTAGGGACACTGTTGCTCCTGGGGTATCGGCGAGGACCATTCGCAACCGTCTACATGAAGCTGGGCTACGGTCCCGCACACCGTTAGGCCGTCTTCCGCTCACGCCCCAACATCGTGCAGCCCGCCTCATCTACATCTACATCTACATTTATACTCCGCAAGCCACCCAACGGTGTGTGGCGGAGGGCACTTTACGTGCCACTGTCATTATCTCCCTTTCCTGTTCCAGTCGCGTATGGTTCTCGGGAAGAACGACTGTCTGAAAGCCTCTGTGCGCGCTCTAATCTCTCTAATTTTACATTCGTGATCTCCTCGGGAGGTATAAGTAGGGGGAAGCAATATATTCGATACCTCATCCAGAAACGCACCCTCTCGAAACCTGGCGAGCAAGCTACACCGCGATGCAGAGCGCCTCTCTTGCAGAGTCTGCCACTTGAGTTTGTTAAACATCTCCGTAACGCTATCACGGTTACCAAATAACCCTGTGACGAAACGCGCCGCTCTTCTTTGGATCTTCTCTATCTCCTCCGTCAACCCGATCTGGTACGGATCCCACACTGATGAGCAATACTCAAGTATAGGTCGAACGAGTGTTTTGTAAGCCACCTCCTTTGTTGATGGACTACATTTTCTAAGGACTCTCCCAATGAATCTCAACCTGGTACCCGCCTTACCAACAATTAATTTTATATGATCATTCCACTTCAAATCGTTCCGCACGCATACTCCCAGATATTTTACAGAAGTAACTGCTACCAGTGTTTGTTCCGCTATCATATAATCATACAATAAAGGATCCTTCTTTCTATGTATTCGCAATACATTACATTTGTCTATGTTAAGGGTCAGTTGCCACTCCCTGCACCAAGTGCCTATCCGCTGCAGATCTTCCTGCATTTCGCTACAATTTTCTAATGCTGCAACTTCTCTGTATACTACAGCATCATCCGCGAAAAGCCGCATGGAACTTCCGACACTATCTACTACGTCATTTATATATATTGTGAAAAGCAATGGTCCCATAACACTCCCCTGTGGCACGCCAGAGGTTACTTTAACGTCTGTAGATGTCTCTCCATTGAGAACAACATGCTGTGTTCTGTTTGCTAAAAACTCTTCAATCCAGCCACACAGCTGGTCTGATATTCCGTAGGCTCTTACTTTGTTTATCAGGCGACAGTGCGGAACTGTATCGAACGCCTTCCGGAAGTCAAGGAAAATGGCATCTACCTGGGAGCCTGTATCTAATATTTTCTGGGTCTCATGAACAAATAAAGCGAGTTGGGTTTCACACGATCGCTGTTTCCGGAATCCATGTTGATTCCTACATAGTAGATTCTGAGTTTCCAAAAACGACATGATACTCGAGCAAAAGACATGTTCTAAAATTCTACAACAGATCGACGTCAGAGAGATAGGTCTATAGTTTTGCGCATCTGCTCGACGACCCTTCTTGAAGACTGGGACTACCTGTGCTCTTTTCCAATCATTTGGAACCTTCCGTTCCTCTAGAGACTTGCGGTACACGGCTGTTAGAAGGGGGGCAAGTTCTTTCGCGTACTCTGTGTAGAATCGAATTGGTATCCCGTCAGGTCCAGTGGACTTTCCTCTGTTGAGTGATTCCAGTTGCTTTTCTATTCCTTGGACACTTATTTCAATGTCAGCCATTTTTTCGTTGGTGCGAGGATTTAGAGAAGGAACTGCAGTGCGGTCTTCCTCTGTGAAACAGCTTTGGAAAAAGGTGTTTAGTATTTCAGCTTTACGTTTGTCATCCTCTGTTTCAATGCCATCATCATCCCGGAGTGTCTGGACATGATGTTTCGAGCCACTTACTGATTTAACGTAAGACCAGAACTTCCTAGGATTTTCTGTCAAGTCGGTACCTAGTATTTTACTTTCGAATTCACTGAACGCTTCACGCATAGCCCTCCTTACGCTAACTTTGACATCGTTTAGCTTCTGTTTGTCTGAGAGGTTTTGGCTGCGTTTAAACTTGGAGTGAAGCTCTCTTTGCTTTCGCAGTAGTTTCCTAACTTTGTTGTTGTACCACGGTGGGTTTTTGCCGTCCCTCACAGTTTTGCTCGGCACGTACCTGTCTAAAACGCATTTTACGATTGCCTTGAAC
This sequence comes from Schistocerca cancellata, assembly GCF_023864275.1. NCBI lineage: Eukaryota > Metazoa > Arthropoda > Insecta > Orthoptera > Acrididae > Schistocerca > Schistocerca cancellata. The sequence goes on from NC_064628.1 coordinate 396,770,447, forward strand.
TTTTTCCATAAACACTCAACATTGTCAGTGTCTGAACAGAAATTTTCGTTTTGATCTGTTAGGTAGTCTGAAATCTGCCTTCTATTACTCTTGCTAAACAGATAAACCTTCCTCCCTTTTTTTATATTCCTATTAACTTCCATATTCAGGGATGCTGCAACGGCCTTATGATCACTGATTCCCTGTTCTGCTCTTACAGAGTCGAAAAGTTCGGGTCTGTTTGTTATCAGTAGGTCCAAGATGTTATCTCCACGAGTCGGTTCTCTGTTTAATTGCTCGAGGTAATTTTCGGATAGTGCACTCAGTATAATGTCACTCGATGCTCTGTCCCTACCACCCGTCCTAAACATCTGAGTGTCCCAGTCTATATCTGGTAAATTGAAATCTCCACCTAAGACCATAACATGCTGAGAAAATTTATGTGAAATGTATTCCAAATTTTCTCTCAGTTGTTCTGCCACTAATGCTGCTGAGTCGGGGGGTCGGTAAAAGGAGCCAATTATTAACCTAGCTCGGTTGTTGAGTGTAACCTCCACCCATAATAATTCACAGGAACTATCCACTTCTACTTCACTACAGGATAAACTACTACTAACAGCGACGAACACTCCACCACCGGTTGCATGCAATCTATCCTTTCTAAACACCGTCTGTGCCTTTGTAAAAATTTCGGCAGAATTTATCTCTGGCTTCAGCCAGCTTTCTGTACCTATAACGATTTCAGCTTCGGTGCTTTCTATCAGCGCTTGAAGTTCCGGTACTTTACCAACGCAGCTTCGACAGTTTACAATTACAATACCGATTGCTGCTTGGTCCCCGCATGTCCTGACTTTGCCCCGCACCCGTTGAGGCTGTTGCCCTTTCTGCACTTGCCCGAGGCCATCTAACCTAAAAAACCGCCCAGCCCACGCCACACAACCCCTGCTACCCGTGTAGCCGCTTGTTGCGTGTAGTGGACTCCTGACCTATCCAGCGGAACCCGAAACCCCACCACCCTATGGCGCAAGTCGAGGAATCTGCAGCCCACATTGTCGCAGAACCGTCTCAGCCTCTGATTCAGACCCTCCACTCGGCTCTGTACCAAAGGTCCGCAGTCAGTCCTGTCGACGATGCTGCAGATGGTGAGCTCTGCTTTCATCCCGCTAGCGAGACTGGCAGTCTTCACCAAATCAGATAGCCGCCGGAAGCCAGAGAGGATTTCCTCCGATCCATAGCGACACACATCATTGGTGCCGACATGAGCGACCACCTGCAGATGGGTGCACCCTGTACCCTTCATGGCATCCGGAAGGACCCTTTCCACATCTGGAATGACTCCCCCCGGTATGCACACGGAGGGCACTTTGGTTTTCTTCCCCTCCCTTGCTGCCATATCCCTAAGGGGCCCCATTACGCGCCTCACGTTGGAGCTCCCAACTACCAGTAAGCCCACCCTCTGCGACTGCCCGGATCTTGCAGACTGAGGGGCAACCTCTGGAACAGGACAAGCAGCCATGTCAGGCTGAAGATCAGTATCAGCCTGAGACAGAGCCTGAAACCGGTTCGTCAGACAAACTGGAGAGGCCTTCCGTTCAGCCCTCCGGAATGTCTTTCGCCCCCTGCCACACCTTGAGACGACCTCCCACTCTACCACAGGTGAGGGATCAGCCTCAATGCGGGCAGTATCCCGGGCAACCACAGTCGTAGTCCGATCGGGGGATGCGTGGGACGAGCTGGCCGTCCCCGACAAACCCCCATCCGGACCCCCACAGTGATGCCCATTGGCAACAGCCTCAAGCTGTGTGACCGAAGCCAACACTGCCTGAAGCTGGGAGCGAAGGGATGCCAACTCAGCCTGCATCCGAACACAGCAGTTGCAGTCCCTATCCATGCTAAAAACTTGTGCAAAGAACGTCTGAACTAATCTACAGAGAGCTCAAACAAAACGACAAAATTGAAGCGGTTATTAAAATACAAGATTGCCTAGTAAATGCAGTAATGCTGCCACTTGTGCACTGCTGACACACTGCTCGGCGGCGGAAGGAGACTACGCGATTTAACACTATTCGAGTACTAAAACGTGATGCTACAACTCTCAAATACTATAATACGCCCGAAATTTATGTGGTAGAGCTAGGAGTATACGACTTGCTGCTGCAGCTGCTTATCCAACGGCGGCAGGGAGCACACTGACTGACCAACCGACACTGGCCGTTCAAAACGAAAACAGATGACAGACGACTACGCGAATTTACACTATTCAGGTACTAAAACGCGATGCTACAACTCTCAGATACTATAATACGCCCGAAATTTATGAATTAAACAATGCAAGTACCAAAAACACGCAAAGAAATTAAGAATTAAACTATGTAACAAATGAGTGAGCTAGGAGTATACGACTTGCTGCTGCAGCTGCTTATCCAACGGCGGCAGGGAGCACACTGACTGACCAACCGACACTGGCCGTTCAAAACGAAAACAGATGACAGACGACTACGCGAATTTACACTATTCAGGTACTAAAACGCGATGCTACAACTCTCAGATACTATAATACGCCCGAAATTTATGAATTAAACAATGCAAGTACCAAAAACACGCAAAGAAATTAAGAATTAAACTATGTAACAAATGAGTGAGCTAGGAGTATACGACTTGCTGCTGCAGCTGCTTATCCAACGGCGGCAGGGAGCACACTCCAGTGGTGTCGCGACAGGCGTGAATGGACGGACGAATGGAGACGTGTCGTCTTCAGCGATGAGAGTCGCTTCTGCCTTGGTGCCAATGATGGTCGTATGAGTGTTTGGCGCCGTGCAGGTGAGCGCCACAATCAGGACTGCATACGACCGAGGCACACAGGGCCAACACCCGGCATCATGGTGTGGGGAGCGATCTCCTACACTGGCCGTACACCACTGGTGATCGTCGAGGGGACACTGAATAGTGCACGGTACATCCAAACCGTCATCGAACCCATCGTTCTACCATTCCTAGACCGGCAAGGGAACTTGCTGTTCCAACAGGACAATGCACGTCCGCATGTATCCCGTGCCACCCAACGTGCTCTAGAAGGTGTAAGTCAACTACCCTGGCCAGCAAGATCTCCGGATCTGTCCCCCATTGAGCATGTTTGGGACTGGATGAAGCGCCGTCTCACGCGGTCTGCACGTCCAGCACGAACGCTGGTCCAACTGAGGCGCCAGGTGGAAATGGCATGGCAAGCCGTTCCACAGGACTACATCCAGCATCTCTACGATCGTCTCCATGGGAGAATAGCAGCCTGCATTGCTGCGAAAGGTGGATATACACTGTACTAGTGCCGACATTGTGCATGCTCTGTTGCCTGTGTCTATGTGCCTGTGGTTCTGTCAGTGTGATCATGTGATGTATCTGACCCCAGGAATGTGTCAATAAAGTTTCCCCTTCCTGGGACAATGAATTCACGGTGTTCTTATTTCAATTTCCAGGAGTGTAGTTCCATAGCTGTCACCCTCTATGTTCATGGCACGTCTCTTCTATCGTACGTACAGTTTTCCCATTCTATACTTCGCCGCAGTGGTAGGGGATTCGGTAGGCGCCTGGTTTGCAAAGGCCTACATCATTTTTAACTGATCATAGTAGTGTCGACGTCTTAGGGGGGTGTGAAATACACATTTGATATTGTGTCATTTCAAGCTTCTGCTGATCTGGAGATAGTGACGACAAATGGGATGCACGCTAGTGATTTCTTACTGCTCTTTTTCTTTCTTCTGCTGCCTACGTACAACTTTTCTAAACGCACACCTTATCTGCTTGCTGCTGTGCCCAGGTCTTAGGGATGTTGTCTCCAGGAGCTTCAGCTCAGCTGGAAGGCTGTCTTGGCCGCAGGTGGATCGCGCCCGTGAACGTGTCCGTAAAATGCCTTCACGCTACTGGAGGCATGTAGACACAGATCATTCTGTGTATGCTTTCTGTACACATTGTGACTCAGTTTTCTTCTGGCTTCCGTTATACCAGGACGGCAAGGAACACATGCGCCATCCTCTTCCGACTCCACGTAAAACTATGTTGGAGTGAAGTGAGTTGAGGTGATGGAGAAACTCATCTAGGCTGTCCCATCCACGTTTCCATATTGCGAATATGTCATCCACGTAAACAGTAGAAACAAGCTGCTTTTACACTACTGGCCATTAAAATTGCTACACCACGAAGATGACGTGCTACAGACGCGAAATTTAACCTGCAGGAAGAAGATGCTGTGATATGCAAATTATTAGTTTTTCAGAGCATTCACACAAGGTTGGCGCCGGTGGCGACACCTACAACGTGCTGACATGAGGAAAGTTTCCAACCGATGTCTCATACGCAAACAGCAGTTGACCGGCGTTGCCTGGTGAAACGTTGTTGTGATGCCTCGTGTAAGTAGAAGAAATGCGTACCATCACGTTTCCTACTTTGATAAAGGTCGGATTGTAGCCTATCGTGATTGCGGTTTATCCTATCGCGACATTGCTGCTCACGTTGGTCGAGATCCAATGACTGTCAGCAGAATATGGAATCGGTGGGTTCAGGAGGGTAATACGGAACGCCGTACTGGATCCCAACGGCCTCGTATCACTAGCAGTCGAAATGACAGGCATCTTATCCGCATGACCGTAACGGATCGTGCAGCCACGTCTCGATCCCTGAGTCAACAGATGGGGACTTTTGCAAGTCAACAACCATCTGCACGAACAGTTCGAGGACGTGTGCAGCAGCATGGACAATCAGCTCGGAGACCATGGCTGCGGTTACCCTTGACGATGCATCGCAGACAGGAGCGCCTGCGATGGTGTACTCAATGGCAAAACGGATGAATCCAGGTTCTGTTTACAGCATCATGATGGTCGCATTCGTGTTTGGCGACATCGCGGTGGACGCACATTGGAAGCGTGTTTTCTTCATCGTCATATTGGCGTATCACCCGGCGTGATGGTATGGGGTGCCATTGGTTACACGTCTCGGTCACCTCTTGTTCGCATTGTCGGCACTTTGAACAGTGGACGTTACATTTCAGATGTGTTACGACACGTGGCTCCACCCTTCATTCGATCCCTGCGAAACCCAACATTTCTGCGGGATAATGAACGTCCGCATGTTGCAGGTCCTGTACGGGCCTTTCTGGATACAGAAAATGTTCGACTGCTGCCCTGACCAGCACATTCTCCAGATCACTCACCAATTGAAAACGTCTGGTCAATGGTGGCCGAGCAACTGTATCGTCACAATACGCCAGTAACTACTCTTGATGAACTGTGGTATCGTGTTGAAGCTGCATGGGCAGCTGTTCATGTACACGCCATCCAAGCTCTGTTTGACTCAATGCCCAGGCGTATCAAGGCCGTTATTACGGCCAGAGGTGGTTCTTCAGGGTACTGATTTCTTAGAATCTATGCACCCAAATTGCGTGAAAATGTAATCACATGTCAGTTCTAGTATAATATGTTTGTCCAATGAATACCCGTTTATCATCTGCATTTCTTCTTGGTGTAGCAATTTAATGGCCAGTAGTGTAGTTGGACTTGCTTCAAGGCCTTCTTTTCGAAATCTCCCATGGACAAATTCTCCATAGCCAGCGGTAAATCACACCCTATAGTGATACCATCCGTCTGTTCATAATAATTTCCAGTGAACAGGGAGGAAGTTTAGGTGAACACAAACTCTAATAGTCTTGTCAGGTTGGTTTCGAATTTCTTGCTTATCAGTTTCATGGATTCATTTAGTGTTATGCTGACTAAAGGTGGAAACTTCATCAAAACTCACCAATAGATCGTCAAATATGAGGAAAAGTTCTTGTAGATGTTGCAGAAAATGAATGGAATTATGGATATGGTGTTGGAATTTCCTCACAGATGGACTCAGGACAGCATCAGTGTTTGGTCAAGTGATATGTTGCTGCCCCTGTATTGCTGACTATTGGCCGCAGTGGGATGCCCTCTTTGTGGATGTTTTGTGGTCGACACACATTGTGGAACAGCAGTTCACGGTTGAAGTTTCTTAACGATTTTCGAATAGAAGGTTCTGCATAGAACTTCGATGACGTTTCTTTGATAGCGACTTGTCGCATCTCCTTCATAATACTTGCCTATAAGCTACGTCATTGAGAAATCAATAATTCACTATGTTCCAAGCGTATGAGTAACAACTTAGCGTTCCCTTATCAGCAGACAGGACGACCAAATCTAGACAGACACATAACTCGCGCATTTCAGTTCTTTTTGCTTTTGAAATGTTGTTCTTCGATGGTGTGGCGTGGTCAGGGCACAAGCGTTTTCACGACGTATTTTCGACCTCGTTCACTGGTAGAGCGTAAATGGCCTGTTCACACTGCTCATGATGTCCACAATCGGTAGTGATATTGAAGTGGAGGACAGGGGGAGAGAAAGTTTAGTCCTTTCCCAAACATCGAAATTACTACATCGTTAATCGTCTTACGTGTTTTTACGTCGACTTGCAAGACTTTCATACTTCGACGTCTGCTTGGTTGTAGCTTTTTATTTTATTTTATTTATTTATTGTTCCGTGGGACCAAATTAAGGAGAAGTCTCCACAGTCATGGAACGAGTCAATACATGAAATTATAACACGTTAGTAGAAACAGATAAAATGAAATATAAAAAACATATTCAGGCGACAAGTCGTAAGTTTAAATAAAGAAAATCAACAATGTAACACTGGAATTTGCTTAATTTTTTAGCTCTTCCAAGAGCTCATCGACAGAATAGAAGGAGTGAGCCATGAGGAAACTCTTCAGTTTAGACTTAAAAGAATTTGGGCTACTGCTAAGATTTTTGAGTTCTTGTGGTAGCTTATTGAAAATGGATGCAGCGGAACACTGCACTCCTTTCTGCACAAAAGTCAAGGAAGTGCATTCCACATGCAGATTCGATTTCTCCCTAGTATTAACTGATTGAAAGCTGCTAACTCTTGGGAATAGGCTAATATTGCTAACAACAAACGACATTAAAGAAAATATATACTGTGAGGGCAATGTCAGAATTTCCAGACTATTGAATAGGGGTCGACAAGAGGTTCTCGAACTTACACCACATATAGCTCGAACAGCCCGTTTTTGAGCCAAAAATACCCTTTTTGAATCAGAAGAATTACCCCAAAAAATAATACCATACGACATAAGCGTATGAAAATATGCGAAGTAAACTACTTTTCGTGTTGAACTGTCACTTATTTCAGATACTGTTATAATGGTAAATAAAGCAGCATTTAGTTTCTGAACAAGATCCTGGACATGGGCTTTCCGCAACAGCTTACTATCTATCCGAACCCCTAGGAACTTGAATTGTTCCGTCTCGCTTATAATATGCCCATTCTATCTGATCAAAATATCGGTTCTTGTTGAACTGTGAGTTAGAAACTGTAAAAATTGAGTCTTACTGTGATTTAGCATCAAATTATTTTCCACAAGCCACGAACTTACTTCATGAACTACATTATTTGATACTGTTTCAACATTACACACAAGATCCTTCACTACCAAGCTGGTGTCATCAGCAAACAGAAATATTTTTGAATCACCTGTGATACTAGAAGGCATATCATTTATATAAATAAGAAACAACAGTGACCCCAGCACCGCCCCTTGGGGAACGCCCCACTTAAGGGTGCCCCATTGGAACATCGGAACTGAACATCACTACCACTCTCAATATTGCGGAGAATTGCCTTCTGCTTTCTGTTCTTAAAGTAAGAGGCGAACCAATTGTAAGCTACTCCCCTTACTCCATAATGGTCCAACTTCTGCAGTAATATTTTGTGGTCAATACAGTCAAAAGCCTTCGTTAAATCAAAGAAAACACCTAGCGTTCGCAACCTTTTATTTAATTCGTCCAAAGCCTCACAGAGAAAAGATAATATAGCATTTTCAGTTGTTAAATCATTTCTAAAACCAAACTTTACATTTGACAGCAAATTATGTGAATTTAAATGCTCCAGTAACCTTGTATATACAACTTTCTCGATAACTTTAGCAAACATCGATGGCATAGAAATAGGTCTAAAATTGCCAACATTATCCCTGTCTCCCTTTTTATAAAGTGGCTTCACTACCGAGTACTTTAATGGGTCAGGAAACCGACCACTCCTTAAGGAAAAGCTACAGATATGGCTAAGTACTGGGCTAACATACACAGAACAATACTTCAGTATTCTGCTAGATACCCCGTCATATCCATGAGAGTTCTTGGTCTTTAGTGATTTAATTATTAACTCAATCTCCCTCTTGTCAGTATCATGGAGGAGCATTTCAGGTAACAGTCCCGGAACACTTTTTTCTAAGAGCGCTATATGATTCCCTGTTGGCACCAGGTTTCTATTTAGTTCAACTGCTATATTCAGAAAGTGATTATTAAATACTGTACATATATGCGACTTATCAGTAGCACGGACATTCCCACTACGCACTGATTCCATATCCTCGACCTGTCTCTGCAGACTAGCCACTTCCTTTACGACTGACCATATGATTTTAATTTTATCCTGAGACTTAGCTATTCTATCTGCATACCACATACTTTTTGTGTTATGGGTCGACAGAAGTGCCGACACAGTGTTGTTATGATGGGCCGAATAGGCACGCTATCAGCTCCCCCAGAATACCGCGAAGTCTGAAACAGGATGCTCAATGAATGCTAATAAGAAAAGAACGGAGCGTCTCATATACTTAACTTTATTCTCTTGTGTGGTACATCTCTATGGTGAATACAAGTAAGACTCTCTCCAGATATGGTTAACTGCGCCTTGCTAGGTCGTAGCTATGGACTTAGCTGAAGGCTATTCTAACTGTCTCTCGGCAAATGAGAGGAAGGCTTCGTACGTCTAGTCGCTAGCAATGTCGTCCGTACAACTGGGGCGAGTGCTAGTCCGTCTTTCGAGACCTGCCATGTGGTGGCGCTAGGTCTGCAAGTACTGATGGCGGCGACACGCGGGTCCGACATGTACTAATGGACCGCGGCCGATTTAAGCTACCACCTAGCAAGTGTGGTGTCTGGCGGTGACACCACATTTTGCCTTCCTAATAACATTTTAAGCACCTTACAATACTGTTTGTAATGGGCTGCTGCATTTAGATTTTACTGTTTCTAACGTTTTGATATAATTGCCACTTTGACTTACAAGATATTCTTATCCCTCAAGTCAGCCACCCAGGATGTCTGTTTGTGCTAGTACCCTGTTTTGAACGTTCTAACGGAAAGCAACTTTCAAAGAGCACGAGAAAAGTCTTGAGAAAAGCATTATATTTATCGTCTACTGTATCAGTGCTATAAACATCTTGCCACTCTTGTTCCTTGATAAGGTTTACAAAGGTCTCTACAGCAACTGGATCAGCTTTCCTAAACCGTTGATGACTATATTTAACATGTCTTGCAGCACAAAAATCTTTTAGAGTTAAAATTTGTGCATCATGATCTGAAAGGCCATTCACCTTTTTGCTAACAGAATTCCCTTCTAGTAATGAGGAATGAACAAAAATGTTGTGTATGGTTGTTCTACTGTTCCCTTGCACTCTCGTTGGAAAGAATACGGTTTGCATAAGATTATATGAATTAAGGAGGTCTACCAGCATCCTTTTCCTTGCACAATCACTTATACAATTAATGTTGAAGTCACCACATATAACTAATTTCTTGTATTTTCTATAAAGTGAACCAAGAACCTCCTCTAGCTTTAGCAAAAAATGTTGTGAAATCAGAGTCTGGGGATCTATAAATAACAACAGTTAGAAGTTTAGCTCCATTAAATTTAACCACACCTGCACAACATTCAAACACCTTTCCAGTGCAGTACTTTGAAACATCAATTGACTCAAATGGGATGCCGTTTTTCACATACGTGGCTACTCCCCCACACCGCAAAGAGCTCCTACAAAAGCTGCCAGCCAACCTGTATCCTGGTAAAGGAAGCCTCTGAATTATCTCCTTATTTAAGAAGTGTTCAGATATACCAATAATTTCAGAGTCAACACCTATAAGCAGTTCACTAACTTTATCTCTAATACCTTGTATATTTTGATGAAATATACTAATTCCCTCATTACTCGGATACCTAAGCTTTGTCAAAAGTGGTTCCTTTGTTAGAGAGACTTCCCTTAAGCAGAAATACCTATCAGCTGACCTCAATCTAAAAAAGGTGCAGCTCTAACACCCACTACTGCAGGAATTTTCCCATAAGTGATCCCACCACCCCCACCTATGCTGTCACCTATAAGCTTTGCCAGCCTCCCCTTCCCAAACCTGTTGAGGTGCAGGCCATGTCTAGTGAAACCCGTCCTGCTGAGAGACTCCACCGATACCACTGAAATGTGACCCATGCTTTCTGTTATCAGCGCACCCCCAAGTCTCATGTTATTACGCCTGACGGCTGTATTAAGATGAGGCCGATCGTGACGCTGAAACAGTTGTAACCTCCCCCTCACTTATCGACCTTAATGACAGTGAAAAATTAAACCGCGTGTACCTAATGGAAATTTGGGAAAAGCAATCGTCACCGAAGTTAATGTGTCGGTAAAGAGGGAGGAAAGGGTTACATCTAAATGAAAGGAAAAATGCTAATGAAACTGGTGGAAATTAATTTTGAAAAGGGGTAAAGTTAATAAAGAAAGTAAATGTGCGGCCGTTACGTTAACAATTAACTAGAGGTAATTAGATATTTGAGATTTGGGGAAATTACGGTCACCAGTCCTAAGGACAATTACTATAGTAACTGAAAAAGAAAGGTTATTACACATATAATTAGCACTAGAAGCGTGGCAACTGAAGGTTGACACGTGTAGTGTGAAAATTGAAAGTTTGTCAGAAGTAATAAATTTCGCTACACTCTGACGTAATTTAGCAAAAGAATTAATAAAACCGGAAAATCGAAAGTTAATTTAGTTACTGAAGTTAATAGTGAGCTTTCTTTCTGAAGCACATCGAAATTCAGTAAAATATGGTTAGTCTTGGACTACCTCAACAATCATTTCAAAAGCTACTTGAATCTATGCAATTTAGAAATAAGAGATTTAACTTTGAACTTGAATTAAATGATTCTGAACAATTAACAATAGTAAAATTTAGTACGTACCAAGCTGAGCTGCAGTCACAGGTAAGCTAAAATACGGTAACAAAACTCGCACTCTTAATTTGTGCTTGTGCAATCTAAATATTGTAGCCAGCTATGATTACCTTAACCGAACTTTGAAATTAAAGCAATGAAATCGAATGATTCTGGCGTTTGAATTTCAACGACACTCAGGTTCATTCCAGAAGAGGAAGGGCCCTGCTTGGTAATGCAATTGGGACAATGAGCAACAAAGGTTCATGCTAAGTTGCTGTAATTTTGGGATGCAACAATTTTAAAAGTTTGAAAAGCTGAGGTCTGCCATACAGTTCTAAAACTTTACGTGCTTCCAGTCTTCCTTGTTGGTTGATTGAAGGTTTGAAGCCGTCGATCGAGGAGGTGGCGACAATCACTCATTGTCGGCCGTCGCTGTTGCAGAAACTGGATGTCGGCGCGCCTTCTTCTCGACACGGTCACCAGACGAAACGGGCTCTTGATGTGCGCCAGCTAATGCTTACCGTCCGCGACACCATGTCAGAAACTATCATCGCAAGTCGAGCGCAATTACATGCTGCCAAACCCTGAAAGCGCGGCAACTCGCGGGAGCTCCACATAACACACCTGCTCCACTCGCTACTCCTGGCAGACTCTCCCTGCTCAGCCCGCGCTCCACACGGTAGAGTTAACACTACCAAAGATCCTAAACACTTTCGTTCTCCATACGACCTATCGATGTATTTGTTCGATAGCATAGTTTTCCCTAGGCCAGACCCAGCGTATAAATACAAATAATATTCACAAAACAAACCAACATAAATGCATATATATATATATATATATATATAAACAGTAAAACAATTACAATATACAAAGAGACAGAAATGTCATATCTTCAGGTGACAAAATAAGGAAAAAAATTTGCAGTGCAATAGATGGAAATAGGATATGCATTTCCGGCGTTACACGGTTCCACGAAATGCACATTCGTGTTGCCAGTCTGAGTGGCTATCTTTTCCAGGTCATCATCTATGTCATACTCCCCATCCCTATCAATACTATTACCAGCCCCACCCACAATCACTACCTGATCCTCTTTAGTAAAATCCCTACATAACCCCCCTATGTTAACAGTCACCTGAGCCAATCCTGCATTAGGCTTCACAATGCTGGTGACCTGGTACTCACTCCCCAACACTTCCTGCAACTGCTGCCCCACACCTCTGCCATGAGAACTACCTAACAGCAGAACCTTCTTCTTCCTCTTCGACTTTGCAACTGTTCTAGCCACCGTAACTACTGAGGTCTGCTGCATACTTCCTACATCTACAGCTACTAGAGATTCCTCTCCACTAGACTCTGACAGTTGGTCATATCTATGGCAAACACCAATAGTAAAACTATATGAAAATCTTCTTCTCCTAGCAGATCTATTGCCAACAGCCAGCTCCCATTCCCCAACCCCCTTCTCCCTCCTCATCCTCCTGTGCGTTTTTCAACTGCACTTGAAGAGTACAGATCTTACGCTCCTGCTCCTCTATCAACTTACTCTTGCTACATAACCTGCAGTTCCAGGAGAGGATCTCACCAGAATGCCCACTGGCTTCTCCACTGCATTCCCCCCAGTGAAAATACTTCGAACCAGACTGAAGCGCCTAGAACCGCTCGACCACACCGGCCGGCCCCGTGGCACGTAGCTAGTATGCTATACGCATGATTTGCATGCCAAAATCACTTGCAGTCTGTTAGGATCTCCGAATTGTATTGCGATTCATTGAATCATGCTTAAAATTTGCCTTCATTTTCATTTGAAATTGTTTAAATAATAATTTATCTGAAAAGACATTGCGTAATTCTGACGTACGGTTTGGTTTATGCCATACAAATGACGTCACAGATCACCATTGCATAAGAAGCTGCATCTTCTGCAGGTAGGCAGTTTTCCCAGGAGTTGAGAGTAGTTCGTAGCTGAGTGATGGGAGGGAAGGGTGGTGGTTCTGATTGACAGTTACGGATAACACTGTGTATATTAGTTTTTGAGAAGTAGTGTGGTGACAGCAATGATTAGATCTGCATTAAACTTGAGCAAATAAATGTTTGTATTTGGTGCTGAAGGGTAAGAATAATAAATACACATTGCAAAGTGTTACAGTTTGTTACTGAAACCACTCGGATCACTGCAGTCGTTATATGAAACGGTAGATTTGAAACCCTACACAAAGTGACTACAAGAAGATAAATATCCGAGGGAATTATGGATTTGGGAAACTCGATGGAGACTCGATTTATGTGCCACAAAGAAACCATAAGGAGAACTCAGTCTGGATACTACTGGTTGGATTTCACTTATCTGTGTTAAATGTACTATGTGGGAAGAGCGCAGTCCATGCTGACACTTGTAATCAGATACTACCATCCTCGTTCAGGGCTTAGTAAACTTCCGTTCAGTTTCCCTCGACTTCATATAGTCCCCAACACCTTTCACAACAGTACTGCGGAAAGTCGTGGCAGAAGGCAGAACTTTTCAGAGAACCGCTAGTACGGATAGAAGAAGTTGACCAATGAAAATGCCCTCAGTCCAGTGTAAAGCGAACCTTTGTGCTGACTGGCTGAAGGGCTGGAATGTTGAAATATTTTCAATAGGAACTAAAGCTGTATGCCGAAGCGGGACTCTAAACCTGCAACCTTTGCCTTTAGCGGACAAGTGCTCTGCCGACTGAGCTATCCAAGCACGACTCACTATCTGGTTTCCGATATATTATGGCGTTTGCAATATCAGTAAATCAGCCGGCAGCCCTCGTGAATGTAAAAGGGACATCGTAGGTCCTGTGCCGAGGATGAGCTGTTGACAACGTTATTAGAGACTGATTTGGAAGGTTAGTGGTTCACAGCAATCGGCAGAGTTATTTCTCCAGAAAGGAAAGCTAGTAAGAAATTTTAAGTTCGTTTCCCACGAGCGCGCATGGAATTCTGAATAACAGTTTCCGCTTTTCTAACCGAGTCTTACGGCTTCGTGAGTACACACGTGATTAGCTGGAGCCGGCTTCATATTAAACAGTGGAGATATGGCTAACTAGAAATGAGAAGAGTGTTAATTATGAGTAGCAAACTGCATTTTTATTTACTGGAAACTTTGATTTTGTTGTGGTCCTTGATCTGTGTAAGAGTGAAATGTTATTCTGTGTTGCCTTTGTGGAGATATCTTCGGGCGTTACAAGAAGACGAAGACGGTGTTGAAGACGGTTTAATGATTGCTAGTGGTGCCCAGTGGCCAGATCTCGCAATTTCTATTTTTGTGGTTAAATTGCTACAGGACGACTGTTATTGCCTTCGGAGCTGCGGCTATTTTAGCCTCGATTTGCCGTTCGAAGTGGGACTGGTGTCCCTTCTGAACTGTAGTGTTGCCGTGTTTAACTCGGATCCGCCAATATAAGTTTGCATGTTAACGTGTGTTATGAATTCGACTCGCGCGCCACATATCGCTGTGATTCGAATCCCGGACTCTCGAAATATTTTGCAAGACGCGGAAACGTCTGTGATAGATGGTTGAAGAGTGTTTCTGACTGACTATCTTGTTTCCATTCGTTATTGATCAAACTCAGGTATTTCTGCGTTTATACGCAGTATCCCTGATGTCCTTACTTTTACAACCCTCAGTAAATCTGTCCTCAACGAGAAGATGGTGTGAACACCACAGAGATTTACAAGGCATGTTCCTATTGCAGGTGGTAAGCTTTTGCTTTCCTCTGATCTCTGAACTTCCCCAGTCAGGTTAAAGACTAATCCAAAGTCCGGACCACAGAGAGACTCGGGATTTTTCGTATGTAAAAATCTGGCCAGAAGTTACAGAAGCTGAGGGTGATGGAAGAGAAAATACTATTATGAGCGATGAGCACTCAACCCCGATCTTCAGAATGTGCAGTATGGCACTTCGGCAATTAAGCTATCGTCGTATGGTCAACACCTCACAGTTCACTTGAAAGATCTTCCCGCAAGGCTAGTTCTTCAACTTTAGAAAAAAAGTGAATGTCGCTTACTGTTAGGCACAGATTGTAGAATGGATTTGCCCAAACTGCGCATTTGAAAGGGTGTGTCGTAACATTCCGGAGGCTGTTGGTGTTAGGATTCGGAGAAACAGCTGTCAAATACGCCACGCCAAACTCTTCCTTGGTTATGCGACCAGCTTTCTTTCTTTCGGGTCAAGCTATGTGAAGGAACTGACGTGTTTCTACACCCGTCTTTCTAAGAGAAAGCATGTAACAGAGCGAAGTGGAATTGTTCTACTACGTGAACCACTCCTGATACCAGTATTTTCTTTTCACTTTCTGGCTACTTTTCAATAATAGTGCATACAGCAGAACTACAATAAATATCTAAGCTCATATTCAAGGTATACTTTGTTGAACTTTATTATTCACAGTTTACTTTATCGACCGCTCATGACAATAGTGTAAATACTTCATGTAGAGACAATTTATTTCAATAAATATTCTTACCTTACGATAGCTGTGAACTACGTACACGTCAAATGTCAACAGCACTAAAAATTGTATGTTTTTAGAGTGACATAGCTTGTATAAAAGCCTTCATTCTCCACTTTTCAACGAACGTTTTACTTTTTTGTAAAAACTTGTGTTTCAAGTGTCATTCATATTCAAAATTTTGATTTCCTAGAATCTCTCAATCCTCAAGGGTAATGCTGCCAAAATACTAATGGTATGAATTTGTAGCCCTGGTAGTTCTGATTACGAAAATGCATAATTCTCTTAAATTAATGTATTAGTTAACAAAACATGACAAACAGACAATTTAACCTTCCGCAAAAATCTTGATGGGATTTGAAAATCACAATGTACATGAAAATTACTCTCTCATAAAACACTGAAGGCCCCACGGCATCCTCAGACCTTAGGCGTCACCAGATGCAGCTACGGAGGGCTATGTGGTCAGCACACCGCTCTCCCAGCCGTCGTCAGTTTTCGTGACCGGAGCCGCCACTTCTCCATTGGCCTCACAAGGGCTGAGTGCACGCCGCTTGCCAACAGCGCTCGGCAGACCGGACGCTCACCCACCAAGCGCTAGCCAAGCTCGACAGCGCTTAACTTCGTTGAGCTGACGGGAACCGGTGTTACCGCTGCGGTAAGGCCGTTGGCACATCTGTAATTTATACTTATTTAAAAAGACACAGCTTTTCGTTAAACATATATACGTCACTGGCTATTGAATCTTTGTCTTTTATATTAATACCCAGTATGTAATAGCTTCATTTTTAATGTTTTCTAATTTCTACAACGCAGGCGTCTATAAATATGCGTAGCGCACAAAGAACCGTATTTTTACTTGACAGAGCAAATAAGCAATTGTTAACATCCCACACAGACGATGAATGGACATCACTGAGTTCCATTATGATAGACGTAGAGGAATTATAGGCAAAGTCTGAACGGACTTTAAGTCGAGCTCTGGGGAAGTGTGTCCCGAGTAAGTGGATTAAGGACGGAAAAGACCCACCGTGCCGCGCCGAGCGGTCGCGCGGTTTGAGGCGCCATGTCACGGATTTCGCGCCCCCTCCCGCCGGAGGTTTGAGTCCTCCCTCGGGCATGGATGTGTGTATTGTTCTTACCATAAGTTAGTTAAAGTCAGTTTAAGTAGTGTGAAACTATAGGGACCGATGACCTAAGCAGTTTGGTCCCTTAGGAATTCACACACATTTACGCATTTAGACCCATCGTGGTATAATAACAAAATTCGGAAAATTCTGAAGAAGCAAAGAATTTTGCAGTCTCGGTTCAAAAGATAACGCCCAAATGACGATAAGCAAAGGTTAGTAGAGATTCGTGTGTTCGTAAAAAGATCGATGCGCGAAGCATACGAACACGAGAAAATTCCGGTTCTACGTAAAATCGTTAAGAGGGTCGATGACTTCTATGCAGTCACTTGTTGACCAGTCTAAGGTGGCAGTTGAATATATTAAAACGAAAGCCGAAATTTTAAATTTCGCATTTAAGAAATCTTTCACGGAAATTTGTAAATTTGTGGTAAGTTCTTATGGGACCAAACTGCTGAAGTCATCGGTCCCTAGGCTTACAAAAAAAATGGCTCTGAGCACTATGGGACTTAACATCTTAGGTCATCAGTCCCCTAGAACTTACTGTAGAACTACTTAAACCCAGCTAACCTAAGTACATCACACACATCCATGCCCGAGGCAGGATTCGAACCTGCGACCGTAGCAGTCCCGCGGTTCCGGACTGCAGCGCCTAGAACCGCATGACCAACGCGGCTGGCCCCTAGCCTTACACACTAATTAATCTAACTTAAACTAACTTACGCTAAGGACAACACACACACCCATGCCCGAGGGAGGACTCGAACCTCCGACGGGGGGAGCCGTGCGAACTATGGCAATGCGCCTAAGACCGCACGGTTACCCCGCGCGGCAATCGTTCACGCAGGAGAATCGTACAAATATACCGTCGTTTGACCACCGCACGGACTCCCGAATGAACGAACTAGTAATAAGCATCCCTGGCGTTGAGAAACAACTGAAAGTACTGTATGGAATCCTAGTGCGGTTTTTCAAGGAGTACCCTATGGCGCCTTACCTATCTAGGTGGCATTTATCGCGACTCTCTCGCCCAGCACAAAGTCCCAAGCGACTGGTAGAAAACGCAGGTGACCCCATTATATAAGAAGGGCAAAGGAACGGACCCGCAGAATTATAGGACAATATTCCTAACATCGTTTTACTGCAGTATATTTGAATATATTCTCAGTCCGGACTTAACAAAATTTCTTGAGACCGAGAATCTTATGTTCACGAATCAGCATTCTTTTAGAAAGCATCGCTCGTGCGAAACTAAGATTGCCCTTTTCTTACGTGATATACTGCGAATTATAGATGAAGGGGAACAGGCAAATTCCATATTTCTAGATTCCAGAAAGCGCTTGCCATGGTGCCCCATTACGGGCTATTAAAGAAGATAACAAGCATATGGAATAGGTTCACAGATATTTGAGTGGCTCGAAGACTTCTTAAGTAACAGGACCCAGTAGTTGTCCTCAATGACGAGTATTCATCAGAAACAAGGATGGCCGATTTCGGTTTATTGGGGGATTCTAGGAAAGTCTGGTTCATATGAAAAACAGACCGCATATGGGATGCTAGTGCAACCTGTTCTTGAGTACTGCTCGAGCATTTGGGATCAATAACAGGTCGGATTAAAGGAAGACATGGAAGAAATTCAGAAACGAACTGCTAGATTTCTTACTGGTAGTTTCGATCAAGCGAAGTAAGACTTCGAGGAGGAACTACAACAGCAAGTGAATGGACATAGTAGAATAGTCATGGGCGACTTGAATGCACACGTAGGTAGTGAAAGCAAAGGATACGAAAATGTACTGTGTGCAGAAGGATGGAGAAGTAGAAATGAAGAAGAATGCTGGAATTCTGGAAGAGAATTGGTTTAGAGGCAGGTACGTCCTGGTTTCGGAAGAAACAGAGCCACTAAGTAACGTGGTACAGCAAGAATCTAGCGCAGAAATCTTTCGTGGATTGGGAAATGGGAAGGACTGTATGGAATATCAAGGTACTACCGTCTGACGCATTGGACACTGAACATCGGCTACTGATGATGAGAGTGGAAGAAGACAGAGAACCAGGGAAGGAGTATTAGGCTATGGAAACTGAAGGAAAAGGAAGTCAAGGAAGGATACCAGGAGATTACAATGGAAGGGTACCAACGGATGAACCAAAAACAGGGAAGAGGAATGGGAACAATTTAAATGTGCTATGGTACACGAAAGAACAAGTTGCAGACAACTGTGGAAGGAGATGCTGTGATGGAATGAAATAGCCAAGGATGTAGTGGGAAGGAAGAATAAGTCCTTCTAATTGTGGTTCCAAGAAGGGACCGAATTAGCATCAGAGGAATATAAGAAAAAGAAGAAAAAGGCAAATAAGACAGTGGCTGAGGAGAGAAGAAAGTGCATGCTAAAATGGATAAAGATGACAGAAGAAGATAGCAAAGGAAGTAAGAAACTGCTTTATAGAATGGTCAAAAGGAAGAGGAGATGTTAGAGAGAGAATGAGGCAGTGAGGATAAAAGATGGGAAAGTGTCAACAACATTGAGGTTTTGAAGATAAAGTGGAAATAGTACTTTGAGCACTTGCTAAATGTGAACGGACTTGGAGTTGATAATACTAGATTAAAGATGGTATAAGCAAACACTTCGGGGGGGGGGGGGGGTAGGACTTAACATTGAAAGATATAGAAGGGCACTGGACAAGATGAATGGTGGAAAGGCACCAAGTGTGAACGAAGCAAGCGTCGAAATGGTGAAGGCAGTGAGGGAGGTTGGGAAACAGTGGCTGTATTGTTTGATGAGGGTAGTGTGGAATGAGAAGCAGACTTCAGAAGAATGGAAGAGGACACTAATTGTCCTCATATTCAAGAAAGAGAGTGGGAAGGATTATAGAAACTACAGGGGAATGACATTGTACCAAGGTATATGAAAAGATCCTGGAGACCAGAATCCGAGAAGTCGAGAACAAATAGAGAGAGCAATAGTATCGCTACAGACCTGGGAGGTCAACTATTGACTTCATATTTGCAACGAGGCAGCTCTTGGAGCATCATTATGAATCTGAGGAAGACCTTTTGATAGCCTTTCTCGTGATAAAAGGCATTGGATAGCGTTGTAGGAGAAAGGTCTGGGAAGCATTGGAAAAAAGGAGCGGAAAGAGAGAGAACAAGCAGAGGAGATGTACCGTGAAAGTCTGAGTTGTGTAAAGTGCAAAGTGAAAGGACGGATTGGTTTCAGAAAACAAGTGGTGTTAAACAGGACATAGAGGGCTTGGATGAGATAATGACTAGGGGGCAGAAAAAGCTGAAGAAGACAAGATGAAAGCAATGGTGTTTGCGGATGACTCGATGCTTTTGGAGAAACAGGGAAGAGGAGATTTTGGAACAGCTGGATGCGTGGGAAGAAAGGCGAGACAGTATGGAAAGAAATTTAATGTAAACAAATGTTAGATTCTAGTTATAGCTAGAATGAAAGATAGTCCCACTAGCGGAATAGGGGTTGGAGGTGAACGATTGAAGAAGGTGGAAGATGTCGAGTACTTGGGGGAGGGGGAGGAAGGAGTGTGATAGACGAAAATAGAAGAAATAAGAAAGAGATGAGCGAAAGTGACAGAAAGGCAGAAGGATACCTGCGAAGTGTCTGGGATGAGTTAGTTCGTCTTCGCTCCAAACTCCAGCATCCGACATTACTACCTTCTCTGGGTTTCGGCTCTTGGGGAAGAACGGCCTGTCATTCCTCCACAGACATTCAGATCTCCCACTGAAAGTGACCCCAGAGACTTCAAGGCGAAGGATGGACACATCCCATGTTAATGTCCGCAAATAAATGTCCGGATACTTCTGATCAGGTAGTGCATTTACAATTAATCTTTATACATAAACAGCGTTTTCTGTCCTTCCGACAATGGAAATCGTACTTTCTTTATTTGTATCCATCTCGGACATCATCTGCGTTTTTCTGAGGGCAGAGCTGCAGAAAAACTCGCAGAGACGAAGAACTGACCATTTACTGAAACGTACAGACTAAAATAGTTGTGACTGAAATCCGCAACGCGACTTCCGGGCGATTGACGTGTGTGCCTTTTTTTGCAGTGGTCGGTTCGGTAGAACACTCTAAGACAAAAAAAGAAAACTACGCATCACGAAGGAATAATCAGAATGGGGTGGAAATCCGTAGGTGAGATGTACATTTACAGAAAAACAAATGATTACAGTTTCAGTAATATTGGATGATTTATTCAACAGAAAGAGCTTTGCAAGTTCCCAATTGGCGCAATGGATAGTCGAAATCACGAGCTGGTTGGAAGGCCCTGTTGATAATCCTCCAAACATTCTCAATTGGGGAGGGATGCGACGGCCTTGCTGGCCAAGGTAGGATTTGGCAAGCACGAAGACCAGCAGTAGAAACCCTCGCCGCGAGAGGGCGGGCATTATCTTGCTGGAATGTAAGCCCAGCATGACTTGCCATGAAGGACAACACAACGGACCGTAGAATATCGTCGACGTACAGCTGTGCTCTAAGGATGCCACAGATGACAACCAAACGGGTCCTGCTATGAAATGAAATGAAAATCCAGACTATGGTTGTCGGGCGATATGGGAGCGACAGTTAACGTTATCTCACCGCTGCCTGGGGTAACTCCAGACACGTCTTCTGCTTTGGATCTCATTGAATGGAGTAGAACTGTCTTTAGAGATTAGTCTACATTCGAACTAAGTCCAGATGACCAGCCATGCTGTACCTGGAGACGACAAAAACAGATGCAGAATACCAGATGGCACGACAGCCAGGAGTGATGGTCCCTTTGGTTGTCATCCACGGCACCGTTACAGCAAGGCGCCACTTCGACGATTTTCGACGCGCCATTTTGTTCCCCTTCATGGCAAGCCATCCCGGGCTTACATTTCGGCAAGATAAAGCCCACCCGCACGTGGCGAGAGCATCTACTGCTTATCTTCGAACTACGTTGGTCAGCAAGAACGACTGATCTCTCACCAGTTGAGAACGTTTGGAGAATTATCTACATCTACATCTACATTTATACTCCGCAAGCCACCCAACGGTGTGTGGCGGAGGGCACTTTACGTGCCACTGACATTACCTTCCTTTCCTGTTCCAGTCGCGTATGGTTCGCGGGAAGAACGACTCCGGAAAGCCTCCGTGCGCGCTCGAATCTCTCTAATTTTACATTCGTGATCTCCTCGGGAGGTATAAGTAGGGGGAAGCTATATATTCGATACCTCATCCAGAAACGCACCCTCTCAAAACCTGAACAGCAAGCTACACCGCGATGCAGAGCGCCTCTCTTGCAGAGTGTGCCACTTGAGTTTGCTAAACATCTCCGTAACGCTATCACGCTTACCAAATAACCCTGTGACGAAACGCGCCGCTCTTCTTTGGATCTTCTCTATCTCCTCTGCAACCCGACCTGGTACAGGTCCCACACTGATGAGCAATACTCAAGTATAGGTCGAACGAGTGTTTTGTAAGCCACCTCCTTTGTTGATGGACGACATTTTCTAAGGGCTCTCCCAATGAATCTCAACCTGGCACCCGCCTTACCAACAATTAATTTTATATAATCATTCCACTTCAAATCGTTCCGTACGCATACTCCCACATATTTTACAGAAGTAACGGCTACCAGTATTTGTTCCGCTATCATATAATCATACAATAAAGGATCCTTCTTTCTATGTATTCGCAATATATTACATTTGTCTATGTTAAGTGTCAGTTGCCACTCCCTGCACCAAGTGCCTATTCGCTGCAGATCTTCCTGCATTTCGCTGCAATTTTCTAATGCTGCAACTTCTCTGTATACTACAGCACCATCCGCGAAAAGCCGCATGGAACTTCCGACACTATCTACTAGGTTATTTATACACTGTATATTGTGAAAAGCAATGGTTCCATAACACTCCCCTGTGGCACGCCAGAGGTTACTTTAACGTCTGTAGACGTCTCTCCATTGAGAACAACATGCTGTGTTCTGTTTGCTAAATCTCCTCAATCCAGCCACACAGCTGGTTTGATATTCCGTAGGCTCTTACTTTGTTTATCAGGCGACAGTGCGGAACTGTATCGAACGCCTTCCGGGAGTCAAGGAAAATGGCATCTACCTGGGAGCCAATTTTCTGGGTCTCATGAACAAATAAAGCGAGTTTGGTCTCACACGATAGCTGTTTCCGGAATCCATGTTGATTCCTACAGAGTAGATTCTGGGTTTCCAGAAATGACATGTTACGCGAGCAAAAAACATGTTCTAAAATTCTACAACAGCTCGTTGTCAGAGATATAGGCCTATTGTTTTGCACGTCTGCTCGACGACCCTTCTTGAAAACTGGAACTACCTGTGCTCTTTTCCAATTATTTGGAACCTTCCGTTCCTCTAGAGACTTGCGGTACACGGCTGTTAGAAGGGGGGCAAGTTCTTTCGCGTACTCTGTGTAGAATCGAATTGGTATCCCGTCAGGTCCAGTGGACTTTCCTCTGTTGAGTGATTTCCGTTGCTTTTCTATTCCTTGGCCACTTATTTCGGCGTCAGCCATTATTTCGTACGTACGTTATCAGTACAGCCCTCCAACGAGCTCAGGATTTTGACTATCTAACGGACAAAATTTGGCTCAATATGCCTCAGGAGGACATCCAATAACTGCCAACCAATACTAAACCGAATAACTGCTTGCATAAGGCCAGAGGTGGCCCAACATGGTACTGACTGGCGCAATTTCTCTTGAATAAAGCATCTAGTATTTCTGAAATATACACTACTGGCCATTAAAATTGCTTCACTACGAAGATAACGTGCTACAGGCGCGAAATTTAACCTACAGGAAGAAGATGCTGTGATATGCAAATGATAAGCTTTTCAGAGCATTCACACAAAGTTAGCACCAGTGGCGACATCTACAACGTGCTGACGTAAGGAAATTTCCAATCGATTTCTCATACACAAACAGCAGTTGACCAGCGTTGCCTGGTGAAACGTTGTTGTGATGCCTCGTGAAAGGAGGAGAAATGCGTACTGTCACGTTTCCGACTTTGATAAAGGTCGGATTGTAGCCTATCGCGATTGCGGTTTATCGTATCGCGACATTGCTGCTCGCGTTGGTCGAGATGCAATGACTGTTAGCAGAATATGGAATCGGTGGGTTCAAGAGGGTAATACGGAACGCCGTGCTGGATCCTAACGGCCCCGTATCGCTAGCCGTCGAGATGATATGCATCTTATCCGCATGGCTGTAACGGATCGTGCAGCCACGTCTCGATTCCTGAGTCAACAGATGAGGATGTTTGCATGACAACTACCATCTGCACGAACAGTTCGACGACGTTTGCAGCAGCATGGAGTATCAGCTCGGAGACCGTGGCTGCAGTTACCCTTGACGCTGTATCACAGACAGGAGCGCCTGCGATGGTGTACTCTACAACGAACCTGGGTGCACGAATGGCATAACGTCATTTTTTCGGATCAATCCAGGTTCTGTTTACAGCATAATGATGGTCGCAGTCCTGTTTGGCGACATCGCACATTGGAAACGTGTATTCGTCATCGCCATACTGGCGTATAACCCAGCGTGATGGTATGGGGTGCCATTGGCTACACGTCTCGATCACCTCTTGTTCGCATTGACGGCACATTGAACAGTGGATGTTACATTTCAGATGTTTTACGACCCGTGGCTCTACCCTTTATTCGATCTCTGCGAAACCCTACACTTCAGCAGGATAATGCACGACTGCATGTTGCAGGTCCTGTATGGGTCTTTCTGGATACGGAAAATGTTCGACTGCTGCCCTGGCCAGCAGATTCTCCAAATATCTCACCAACTGAAAGCGTCTGGTCGATGGTGGCCGAGCAACTGGCTCGTCACAATACGCCAGTCACTCCTCTTGATGAACTGTGGTATCGTGTTGAAGCTGCATGGGCAGCTGTAGCTGTACACGCCATCCAAGGTTTGTTAGACTCAATGGCCAGGCGTATCAAGGCCGTTATTACGGTCTGAGGTGGTTCTGGGTACTGATTTCTCAAGATCTATGCACCCAAATTGCGTGAAAATGTAATCACATGTCAGTTCTAGTATAATATATTTGCCCAGTGAATACCCGTTTATCATCTGCATTTCTTCTTGGTGTAGCAATTTTAATGGCCAGTAGTGCAGTAATTTTTTGTCTGTACACTACATCACCGATTTCGGTCCCATTCGGATGATTCTTTCTTGTTTTTTGTGTTTGTGCGTATTTTTAGGTGTGTAGAGGACTGCTTACGCCGCGTACGTCTTGAGGAGTGCCGGGCGACTTTCGTACCTCAGACACTATTGTGGCCGGCTGGCCACTGTGCAGGCTGCATCGAGGTGAATGCGTGAAGCGCTGCACAGGAACTGAGTGTCTCGCTGAAGAGACCTCGCGTTGTTTCTTCTCGGAGGAGGGCGCAGTGGCAGGAGGGCGTTTTGCCAGGTGGGCGCGCTGTTTAGGACGAGAGCGCGGCTGCTTCCTGCGCGAGCAGGCGCCGGGTCTCGCAGTAGGCGCCGGACCGGGGGCCCGGGAGCTGCCGGCCCCGTTATTAAAAAAGAAAAACGAGGGGCCGACACAAAAAAGCCGGCTGCGCCGTGTCGCGAGGCGCCCCAACACAATTTGCGCGCCGAGGAGCTCGACAATGGGGCGGCGGCGGCGGCGGGTCGCCATTCAATCTGGGCGCGCCCCCGCGACACGCCACAGAAAAAGCATATCCCGGTTTTTAATTCGTTCATCGCTGAATGAACTTGTAGATGATTTGATGGAGCCGAGCTGAGGCGAGCCGGGGAGAAGGCGCGGCGGCCGAGGTCGGAGGCGGCGAGGGCGGCCGGAATACTCGCAAACACATCTGTGTGTGGTTGTGTGTGTCTGCCGGCGGCGTCGGCGGCGTCGGCTGTGTGCCGGTGGGCGAAGCACGCGCGGCCGGCTGAGCGGGCGAGGAGCCGGGGAGAAGGGAAGAAAGCGGGGAGGAGAGGGAGAGGGCGAGAGCCGCGGCTGCCTCTTCCTCCTCCTCCCTCCTGATGCATTTACTCATCGCATTCGTTGTTATGCTCGCGGGGGCGGCGGCGGCGGCGGCGGCGCTGCTGCAGGAGCCCGCGGGCCTCGCTGCCAGAAAGAAAGAAAGGAAGAGTCGGCCGGAGTAATGAAAATTATGCA
This sequence comes from Schistocerca cancellata, assembly GCF_023864275.1. Lineage (NCBI taxonomy): Eukaryota > Metazoa > Arthropoda > Insecta > Orthoptera > Acrididae > Schistocerca > Schistocerca cancellata. The sequence goes on from NC_064628.1 coordinate 396,796,259, forward strand.
TTAGTTCATATTCGAAAAGGGTTCCTCTCTAGCAGGCATTCTTCTCACAAAGCATTTTTTACTTTTCATTTCTTTTTTTCCCCCTCTTTTTCTTTTTCTTTCTGTTTTTTTTTTTCTTTTCTTTTTCCCTGTCGTCGCTGTTGCAGGCGGCCGGGGCGGGCCCGGCGGCTCGGAATTAGATGAGTGGGAGCAGAGCAGAGGAGGGCGGGAAAGCGCGCTGTGTGCAGAATGGGCGCAGCCGGCCGGAAACGCGGGGGCGGCGGGGGCGCGCGCGGGGGCGGCGGGGGCGGCGCCGCTTCGACGCCCGGCGCGGCTCGGTCCCAAAAACTGCGCGTCGGCGCCGGGGCGGGGGGCGAGGGCTCGGGTCTGCTGTCGTGCGACTCCTCCCGTACCAGACAAAGGGCAACGCGCGGGCCGGGCCGCCTCACCTGTTACTGTACTCTCACGGCGGAAAGTAAACATTACGTAGGCTGTCATTAAACTTCGGTCACGAGCTGTCCCTAAAGCCGTCGGCACACGGACCGTGCTGTCGAACGTTAACGTTGAGCGTGCCAAGTTCAACGTGCTGCTGAACGCTCACAAGGGAACCTCCCCATCGCACCCCCTTCAGATTTAGTTATAAGTTGGCACAGCGGATAGGCCTTCAAAAACTGAACACAGATCAATCGAGAAAACAGGAAGAAGTTGTGTGGAACTATGAAAAAATAAGCAAAATATACAAACTGAGTAGTCCATGTGCAAGATAGGCAACATCAAGGATAGCGGAGGCTCTAGAGCGACGTGGTGCCGTGGTTAGCGTGACTAGCTGCGGAACAAGAGATCGTTGGTTCACGTCTTCCCTCGAGTGAAAATTTTACTTTATTTATTTTCGCAAAGTTATGATCTGTCCGTTCGTTCATTGACGTCTCTGTTCACTGTAATAAGTTTAGTGTCTGTGCTTTGCGACCGCACCGCAAAAGCATGCGATTAGTAGACGAAAGGACGTGCCCCTCCAATGGGAATCGAAAACATTTGATCGCAAGGTCATATGTCAACCGATTCCACCACAGGAAAGCACGTCTGATACATTCTATACGACACTGGTGACGGTATGTGCGTCACATGACAGGAATATGTTGTCGTCCCACCTAACTTGTACACTTGGCGAATGGGCAAAAAGATTCTTCTACCTTGCCCGATTTAGGTTTTCTTGTGGATGTGATAATCACTCCCAAAAAGCGATGAAAACATAAGAGTTTGTCACATAAACTGAAAAATAAAACTTCTCACTCGAGGGAAGACTTGAACCAAGGACCTCTCGTTCCGCAGGTGCTCACGCTAACCACGTGACCACGGCGCTCCTTCGCTCAGACTATCCTTGATGTTGCCTGTCTTGCACATGGACTACTCAGTTTGTATATTTTGCTTATATTTTCATAGTTCCACACAACTTCTTCCTGTTTTCTCGATTGATCTGTGTTCTGTTTTTCAAGGCCTATCCACTGTGCCAACTTATAACTAAATATGAGGGGGGTGCGATGGGGACGTTCCCTTGTCAGGAACTATGTGACTTGGGCATACGGTACGTGGGCCCCAGCGTGGTACGCGCGATCGCAACGCACTCCATCGGCAGTTTGAGGGATGTTCCTAGTTCGTAAATCACACTGTTTACTTAACGGGCGTGCCTAAAATTCCCAAGTTATAAAACGCACTTTTCCTCCGTCGTCCACGAAAAAGAAAGTACCACGTCCAATCAATAAGGACACAGGGTTATAAAAGTTCCATCACAAACAGTGCGGTACAAATTTGGAATACTTCTCCGCGTAAGATAAACATTATTTCATCATTCCCACCTTTTAGTAAAACCCCAAAGTCAGTCTTACTTGATCACTGTTCCTACCCAGTATCAGAATCTCTGCGCCATGTGAATTACGAAGCGTAAAAGAAAAAGGAGCAAAATATCTTTGTACAAGTAGCGTAAGCTGTCCTGTAGATTAAGCCAATCGAACAAAGTCACCCCTCAAAAAAAGGTGAACTTATATTTACATAACATCAAATATTATAGCATATACTTATATTAAATTAATAATAAAGTATCAGAACCTAATAAAAACCCGAGTGTTAGGGAAAAAAATTGGGAATGTTGAGACGCGTACCTCAGCCCCAACAACGACTCATTGCTGGACAGATTCGCTACTCATTACGCTTAACCAACAACAGACTCAGGTTTCTTAATCTTATTGTACTACCCCTCGCTAAAAACGTTAATCTTACCCCTTGCTAAAAACATTAATCTTAGATAATTATGTTAATTGAAATTTAATCATAACATTGTACCAAGAACAATGAGTTTTGTGTTGATCTTCAGTGTGTCGCTGCCTTCAAATAGCCTACTCTCATAATACGCTCGTTACAATAATTATTTTGCCACGAATATGATGTTTCTCATTATTTTATTGGAACGAATCACACAACTAACAACGGGTTTTCCAGTGATTCTCAATTTGCTGATGCTCAGAAACGGCATATATACATATAGGCTTGAAATGAATGCCAATATGGCGCCTCACAACTCTGTGCTGAAGGGAGACGGCGTGCGTGTGACGTAGGCAGCGTTGTGCCATCTCATTGGTCAACGCTCAGACGCACGCTCAGAATATCTGACATGCCAGATACTGCTCTGCACGTTCGGAAAGACTCCCGAACGTGCTATTCCACGCTATGACGTCAGAAACTGGGCACACTCAACGCTCAACGTTCGCATGCACGGTCCGTGTGCCGACGGCTTAAGCATCTCCGATGTCAGTTCAGAGATTATGTATCAAACGTAGGCAAAAATACTACGAATCAGTACAACTACAGTGCGGTGAGAAAATGTGTGAAATGCTTGTAAAGATGTTGCAGGGCAGGTTGTACTGAGACATAAATGAAAAAAAAAATCGATACGTTGCTCCGTTTCCGAGTTATTTAGCGTAGATTTTAGCCAATCGGGGCGTCGCGCGCTCACACTGAAGCGGCCTGCCAGGGGCGGTGTTGCCCAACGAGTACTGTGTCTCGTTAGCTGAAACTTGAATTTATGCGCGCGACGATCTTATTGGCTAACTTCAATGCTAAATAACTCGGAAACGGCGCAACGTATCGAATTTTTTTCTTAACATTTATGTCTCAGTACAATCTGCCCTACAACATCACGACAAGCGTTTCAGACATTTTCTGACCACCCTGCATAGCTGTTAAATATCAAAGTCACTAAAAATGTTACGAAACGTATTTTTAATTTGAGACGTAGGTAAGGGAATGAACCTTTAATATTCAATGACGTATTCAATCGTTTGTAGCCTACTGCCCATTAAAATTGCGGTCCGATGAAGAACAACAAATACACAGTTTTGTACCGAAAATGGTTCAAATGGCTCTGAGCACTATGGGACTTAACTTCTGAGGTCATCAGTCCCCTAGAACTTAGAACTTCTTAAATCTAACTAACCTAAGGACATCATACACATCCATGTCCGAGGCAGAATTCGAACCTGCGATCGTAGCGGTCGCGCGGTTCCAGCCTGTAGCGCCTAGAACCGCTCGGCCTCTCTGGCCGACAGTTTTATTTATCGTTTGTGTACAGTATAGTAGGGAGAACATACGATTAAATTTTTAGGCGATTTGGGCGGTATACAGTGTGCAAGAAGGTAGGACACATGTCTGCCACCTCCGGCAACGACAACGGTTCTAAATCGGCTGGATATCGAATCGAACTGAGCTCAGATGACAGATAAGAGTATGTATTTTTCGTGCTGCGAGAGGCTACCAATAGTACTGGCTCACGAATGATGGAAGACCCTCAGCAACCGACGACCAAAATTTTTTTCTGAGGTATTTGCTGGCCTGCGTAGCATCCTAGGTAGGTCAAGACAGCGCCATCTTCTCGAAAGGCTATTACAGATAACGTACAGTCACCATCTTTAATGTATCCCAAACGCAACAGCTCCTTTCCAGATTACCAGCTGGCTGTGCGAACCATGTGATGGTATTGTGTGCACAGGTGCAGCCCATGCCATCACACTATGTGCTGGGCCCGTGTAATGGTGACAGATGTCATCAGCCAACTTTCGTCCCATGTACAAATACGTCCATCATAATACTGCACTCAGCACCACGATTCGTCCAAAACATGACACGGTACCAGTCCTGTGTCGTTCACCGCCCCTCTCCTACGTCACAGGAGAGGTCGCCGTGCTGACATTCGCGGTCTACAGACGTCGTGTGATACTTGTCTTGCTGCAGACAAGTCCATTTCCTCACTCTAACTACGTGACTTGACTGTACGATCATGCATAGCCAAGCGAACAGTATGTTTCTCCTCTCGGGCGCTAGTCGCATGGGCCCATTGAAATCCATCACGGCGATGAATATGGCCCTCTGAACCTCCGTCTCGATAGGCCACGATGTCGACGCTGTCGAATTCTGGCACGTGCTGGTAGACTATTATCCTTCTTATATCAGCCAAAGCACGATCTTCTCACAAAAAACAGTAGCATGCGATTTCTGAATGAGAACCCCATTGTGTAACCATTCCTTATATACATAATGTACATGTCGCTAATCTTGCCCACTTTGTACGATTGCACTGAAACCCTAAACATTAGCATGTAAAGCGCGTTATACACTTCATGTCAAAAAGGAACGAATGTCTCACATTGGACATTGGACCACGTAAGAGCGTGACGTGAGATTCCCTTGCACCAATGCACAATATATATGGTGTGCTACGCCCTATTTCTCTCTGTCCGCTTGCTTCCTGTTGCTCCATCCTGGGACGTGGTCGTAATGGGACGATGTTCGAGCGGTGACACCATGTCAGCTCTCCCCGACCGAAGCGTGTAATCGCAGAGATATTGCGAAGTTGTAGAATATAATCAGATTTACGGTTTCAGGAGGAGGATCGCATAAAAACTGTCCTTCGAAACGAGCAAACAAGAAAGCTAAATGTTAGAGTGAGGAGATTAGTCATAAAATAGACTAAGCGTAGTACTGTATTAATTACAATCCAGATGCTGCAAGAACATGGTGAGGAAGTATGTGAAAAAAGTGTCTGAAGTGTAATCGGTGAAGAACTGTGCAAGGGAAGAAAGGCAAGTCAACAAAATGAACCGAGGCAAAAGCTCCAGTATGCAAGGACCTACCTTAACGATAGGTCACAGTGTTGGAATAGAGTTATGTTTGGTTATTTGGTAGAGGAAATTCAATGTATTTTCAGCAGACAGAGTCACGTAAGCCAAATCACGAACTGCAAGGTACACACTTGCAACCTGTTGTAAAAAAATAAAATAAAGTAAAATAAAATAAAAAACAGCACGGGAAGTATTTGATGTAAGGCTGTATTTCATGATCTGGAGTGGGGAGATCACTTTCACCTCACTGAAACATAATTAACATAATTAAGCAAAACGATTTAGTAAACTCGAACTAGAAAAGTAGATAATAAATGATCCCGTAGCTTCCCCCGAGCAAACTCACTTACCTTTAGCTTGCGGCAAGACACACATTATTTACAGCAGATTTCGTTAATACTACAGAAAAGAATAGGAACATGATATGTTATTGCAAGTGTATGACAGGGCAAAGAACGTTACATATTTCCCGGGAAATGTATATATTTTTATTGACGAGGAAATGGCGTTTCACAGAATGGGCTGGAGTATCCTCCTGAAGACATTAAAACATGTTGGTGTAAAGAAAAAAGAATGGCTCTGAGCACTATGGGACTCAACATCTGAGGTCATCAGTCCCCTATAACGTAGAACTACGTAAACCTAACTAACCTAAGGACATCGCCGGCCGCGGTGGCCGAGCGGTTGTAGGCGCTTCAGTCTGGAACGGCGTGACCGCTACGGTCGCAGGTTCGAATCTTGCCTCGGGCATGGATATGTGTGATAGATTAGTTAGGTTCAAGCAGTTCTAAGTTCTAGGGGACCGATGGCCTCAGATGTTGAGTCCCATGGTGCTCAGAGCCGTTTGAACCATTTAAATCTTTGGACATCACACATATCCATGCCCGAGGCAGGATTCGAAACTGCGACCGTAGCGGTCGCGCGGTTCAAGACTGTAGCGTCTATAACCGCACGGTCACAAATGAATTGTACACAAGATATGAAGTGCAAGGGCTAGAAACAGATGAGTCATGTCGTGTAGGCTTTCACGGCCGGCGTCTTCATTTGTTAAAACTTCCGGGCCGAGATGCCTTGGTCGATCTGTAAAGCTTCTTCTTCCTGACGTCTGCTCCTTATATGTAAACGGGACCTCCACGCCTGGTAGCCAGTCGGGAGACGTAGCCCGCAGTTGGCAACGAAACGTCGGAAAGAAGACGTTTTGCACATGGACGACGGCCTATCAGCCCGGAAGTTTTAACTAATGAGATGAGTCATGTATTTTGAGCGGCATTGGAAAAGGATGTTTTGTATCACCAGTTCTTTTCAGCATTTGTTCTGCTAAACTAACAAACCAAGCATTAAGAAAAACATGGAAGGATAAAGACAATTAAGTATGCAGGTGATGACGCAATGTTGTTTGAACCACAAGAAGAGCTACGGAATCGTAAATTTGGAAAAGGATATGGAATGAGATCAAAAGTATGCGGACCCCTACTTGCTGACATTAATAAAGGGTGTGACCACTCAGGGCGTGTCCAGTCTTCGCCTTCTTAAAGGCTGGGTACCTTTCAGGCTAAAGAAAAATCAAGACACTTTCATAGGATTTGTCGACCTGGAAAAAGCGTTCGACAATATAAAATGGTGCAAGCTGTTCGAGATTCTGAAAAGAAGTAGGGGTATCTATAGGGAGAGACGGGTCATATACAATATGTACAACAACCAAGAGGGAATAATAGGAGTGGACGATCAAGAACGAAGTGCTCATATTAAGAAGGGTGTAAGACAAGGCTGTAGCCTTTCGCCCCTACTCTTCAATCTGTACATCGAGGAAGCAATGATGGAAATAAAAGAAAGGTTCATGAGTGGAATTGAAATACAAGGTGAAAGGATATCAATGATACGATTCGCTGATGACATTGCTATCCTGAGTGAAAGTGAAGAAGAATTAAATGTGCTGAACGGAATGAACAGTCTAATGAGTACACAGTGTGGTTTGAGAGTAAATCGGAGAAAGACGAAGGTAATGAGAAGTAGTAGAAATGAGAACAGCGAGAAACTTAACATCAGGATTGATGGTCACGAAGTCAATGAAGTTACCTAGGCAGTAAAATAACCAATGACGGACGGAGCAAGGAGGACATCGAAAGGTGACTCGCTATGGCAAAAAAGGCATTTCTGGCCAAGAGAAGTCTACTAATATCAAATACCGGCCTTAATTTGAGAAAGAAATTTCTGAGGATGTACGTCTGGAGTACAGCATTGTATGGTAGTGAAACATGGACTGTGGGAAAACCGAAACAGAAGAGAATCGAAGCATTTGAGATGTGGTGCTATAGACGAATGTTGAAAATTAGGTAGACTGATAAGGTAAGGAATGAGGAGGTTCTACGCAGAATCGGAGAGGAAAGAAATATGTGGAAAACACTGATAAGGAGAAGGGACAGGATGATAGGACATCTGCTAAGACATGAGGGAATGACTTCCATGGTACTAGAGGGAGCTGTAGAGGGCAAAAACTGTAGAGGAAGACAGAGATTGGAATACGTCAAGCAAATAATTGAGGACGTAGGTTGCAAGTGCTACTCTGAGATGAAGAGGTTAGCACAGGAAAGGAATTTGTGGCGGGCCGCATCAAACCAGTCAGTAGACTGATGACCAAAAAAAAAAAAAAAAACCTTTTAGTGAGGTGTCAGAAAGTCTGTGGAGGAACGGCAGCCCATTCTTCCTCAAGAGCCGAAACCAGAGAAGATACAGATATTATAGGTGGAGCCTGCAGCAAAATCGACGTTCTAATTCACCCCAGAGATGTTCCATTGCGTTCAGGTCGGGATTCTAGGCAGGCCAGTCAATTTCCGGAATGTTATCGTACACAGTCAATTACTCACTGATTCTGCTTTATGACAGGGTGCATTGATATCCTTATACAAGAAATCTTTGATCCAGAACTGTTCCTCTACTGTGCGCAGTACACAGTGTTGTAAATTGTGTTCATATCCAACCGAATTTAGTGATATTTTAGCCACCAGAAGGAGACAATAGAGTAACCACTAAGACAATGCCACACAGTAAGACCGCCTCCTCCGTTCGTCACTGTTGTCCGTAACACATCCCAGAAGCTCCCATTTCACCAGAGAAGGCAAGGCTGGAGTTATGGAAGAAGTAGACGCCTCACCTGCAGACGCCAGAAGCTGAAGAACTACCATCTGAACACAACGAGAGCTGGCTGGTGTGGAAATCTTTAAACAGATTACGATCAGGAGTTGGACGATCCAGAGACAACCTGAAGAGATGGGGCTTCATAACAGAAGATACGTCCTTTGATTGTGGACAAGAACAAACCACAAGCCACATGCTTCAGTGCACATACTGCACGAAGATTGATCTCCTGCAAGCCACTCCAAGCGCCTTGGAGGTTGCAAAAGGTTGCAAAGTACTGGGAACATGTAATATAAATACAATTTGTATATATATATATATATATATATATATATATATATATATATATATATATATTGATGTGTATGGCTACTGTAAATTTGTATGTTTCTGATTCGAGAATAATAATAATAATGACGGCGGGTAACATTCTGCAGGAATCCACAGTCTCCTACACTTCCATCGGACTCCCACAGGATGTAGCGTACTTCAGGGTATAGCGTACTTCATCACTTCCCAGTCATGCACTATCCAGCAGCGTCGGTGTTTACAGCGTCTCGAGCGTATCTTACCACTGAATATAGAAATGTAGGATTAATGACGAGCTGCTCAACCGTTGTGCACAATGTTTCTTCATTCCATACGCACACTCATTGAGTTGGCTGGACTACTGATAGCACTTTGGAACTCGCGAGTGATTCCTTCCGCTGATTCCGTGCGATTTTTTCCAACCACGCTCCGCAACGCTCGACGGTCCCTCTCCGTCAGTACACGAGCTCCGCCTGCTCTCGGTTCAGCTGTGGTTGTTCCTTCGCGTTTCAACTTTATAACCTCATCACCAACAGTCGCCCTGTGCGTACTATTGAAGCGTTGAAATATCTTTGACGGATTCGTCCTTCACGTAGCATCCAGTGACTGGTCCACGTTAGAAGTCACTGACCTCTCGCGCCCGGCCCTTACTGCTGTACTGCTGTCACTGCTTCTCTACTCACAATACGATACTCCCCGCCTCCTTTTATAATGGCGGGTCCTCCTCTCGTGGCATCCAGTAGCCAGTCCCGCACTACATAGGAATGATCCGCCTACTTTTTATCAGTGTATAGAATACCTACATCTTCATCTACATTTATACTCCGCAAGCCACCCAACGGTGTGTGGCGGATGGCACTTTACGTGCCACTGTCATTACCTCCCTTTCCTGTTCCAGTCGCGTATGGTTCGCGGGAAGAACGACTCCGGAAAGTCTCCGTGCGCGCTCGAATCTCTCTAATTTTACATTCGTGATCTCCTCGGGAGGTATAAGTAGGGGGAAGCAATATATTCGATACCTCATCCAGAAACGCACCCTCTCGAAACCTGGCCAGCAAGCTACACCGCGGTGCAGAGCGCCTATCCTGCAGAGTCTGCCACTTGGATTTGCTAAACATCTCCATAACGCTATCGCGCTTACCAAATGACCCTGTGATGAAACGCGCCGATCTTCTTTGGATCTTCTCTACCTCCTCTGTCAACCCGACCTGGTACGGATCCCACACTGATGAGCAATACTCAAGTATAGGTCGAACGAGTGTTTTGTAAGCCACCTCCTTTGTTGATGGACTACATTTTCTAAGGACTCTCCCAATGAATCTCAACCTGGCACCCGCCTTACCAACAATTAATTTTATATGATCATTCCACTTCAAATCGTTCCGTACGCATACTCCCAGATATTTTACAAAAGTAACTGCTACCAGTGTTTGTTCCGCTATCATATAATCATACAATAAAGGATCCTTCTTTCTATGTATTCGCAATATATTACATTTGTCTATGTTAAGGGTCAGTTGCCACTCCCTGCACCAAGTACATATTCGCTGCAGATCTTCCTGCATTTCGCTGCAATTTTCTAATGCTGCAACTTCTTTGTATACTGCAGCATCATCCGAGAAAAGCCGCATGGAACTTCCGACACTATCTACTATGTCATTTATATATATATTGTGAAAAGCAATGGTCCCATAACACTCCCCTGTGGCACGCCAGAGGTTACTTTAACGTCTGTAGACGTCTCTCCATTGAGAACAACATGCTGTGTTCTGTTTGCTGAATCTCCTCAATCCAGCCACACACCTGGTTTGATATTCCGTAGGCTCTTACTTTGTTTATCAGGCGACAGTGCGGAACTGTATCGAACGCCTTTCGGAAGTCAAGGAAAATGGCATCTAACTGGGAGCCTTTATCTAATATTTTGAGTGTCTCATGAACAAATAAAGCGAGTTGGATCTCATACGATCGCTGTTTCCGGAATCTATGTTGATTCCTACAGAGTAGATTCTGGGTTTCCAGAAATGACATGATACGCGAGCAAAAAACATGTTCTAAAATTCTACAACAGCTCGATGTCAGAGATATAGGCCTATTGTTTTGCGCGTCTGCTCGATGACCCTTCTTGAAAACTGGAACTACCTGTGCTCTCTTCCAATTATTTGGAACCTTCCGTTCCTCTAGAGACTTGCGGTACACAGCTGTTAGAAGGCGGGCAAGTTCTTTCGCGTACTCTGTGTAGAATCGAATTGGTATCCCGTCAGGTCCAGTGGACTTTCCTCTTTTCTATTCCTTGGACACTTATTTCAATGTCAGATATTTTTTCGTTCCTGCGGTGATTTAGAGAAGGAACTGCAGTGCGGTCTTCCGCTGTGAAACAGCTTTGGAAAAAGCAAAGTGATGAGCATCACAAAACGTGAAGTTTCCGTAAAAGGAATATTGGAAGGGAAATCTTTGAACCAAGTGAAACCTTTTTTTGTAGTTCGTAAGTTTGATGATAGAAAATGGAATCTGTGTCGAGGAAATAGGAAGGAGAATGTCAATAAGTAAAAGAGTTTATTGTGAAAAGTTTGTTGACGGCAATAAGAATTTGATTGTATAAGGAAGTGATTCATCAGATGTTTTATCTGGACTGTAGTATGGTATGACAGTAAATAATGGACAGTCAAAAAGAAAGGGGAAAGTATTAGGATAACTTCGAAATGAGGTTGTGAGAAAAATGCTGAAAGTGAAATCGGCTGACAGAATGACAATCGAAGAAGTGTTTCTAACAATAGTAGAGTAAAGATGATTAGGGGAAATGACAATGAGAAAAACATATTGGTTGCGGAGAAGATTGACCTACATGAAATAAAATCGTCATAACTTCTGAACGGTTTGCGTTAGGACGTTCAGACTCCACGATTGGCCGCGGAGCATGATGGGAATTAGTATGCGCATTGTTGCTGGGTTTAGCGACGAAGCTCACTTTCATCTGAATGGGTTGGTCAATAAGCAAAATTGTCGCATTTAGGGGGGACTGAGAGTCCGCATTTCGCGATCGAGAAGCCGCCTCATTCTCAATAGGTGGCCGTGTGGTGTAATGTCCAGTCACGGAATAATCGGTGCGAAATTCTTCGATGGCACGGAGACTGCCGAACGGTAGATTTTAATTTACCAGATATAGACTGGGAGACTCAAACGTTTATAACGGGTTTCAGGGACAAAGAATCGAGTGAATTTTTTTTAAGTGCATTATCTGGAATCTACCTTGAGCAGTTAAACAGAGAACCGACTCGTGGCGATAACATATTAGACCTTCTGGTGACAAACAGACCCGAACTATTTGAAACAGTTAACGCAGAACAGGGAATCAGCGATCATAAAGTGGTTACAGCATCGGTGATCTCATCCGTAAATATAAATATTAAAAAAGTTAGGAAGATTTTTCTGTTTAGCAAAAGCGACAAAAAGCAGATTTCAGAGTACTTGACGGCTCAACAAAAAAATGTTCAAATGTGTGTGAAATCTTATGGGACTTAACTGCTTAAGTCAGCAGTCCCTAAGTTTACACACTACTTAACCTAAATTATCCTAAGGACAAATACACACACACATGCCCGAGGGAGGACTCGAACCTCCGCCGGGACCAGCCGCACAGTCCATGACTGCAGCGCCTTAGACCGCTCGCCTAATCCCGCGCGGCGACGGCTCAACACAAAAGTTTAGTCTCAAGTACAGATAGTGTTGAGGATCAGTAGTGGACAAAGTTCAAAACCATCGTACAATATGCATTATATGAGTATGTGCCAAGCAAGATCGTAAGAGATGGAAAAGAGCCACCGAGGTACAACAACCGAGTTAGAAAACTGCTGCGGAAGCAAAGGGAAATTCGCAGCAAACAAAAACATAGCCAAGGCCTTGCAGAGAAACAAAAATTACATGAAGCGAAATGTAGTGTGAGGAGGGCTATGTGAGAGGCATTCAATAAATTCGAAAGTAAAGTTCTATGTACTGACTTGGCAGAAAATGTCAAAGCGGTAGGTGGATCAAAACAAAATGTCCAGACACTCTGTGACCAAAATGCTACTGAAACAGAGAATGACAGACTAAAGGCCGAAATACTAAATGTCTTTTTCCAAAGCTGTTTCACAGAGGAAGACTGCACTGTAGTTTCTTCTCTAGATTGTCGTACAGATGACAAAATGGTAGATATCTAAACAGATGATAGAGGGATAGAAAAACAATTAAAATCGCTCAAAAGAGGAAAGGCCGCTGGACCTGATGGGATACCAGTTCGATTTTACACAGAGTACACGAAGGAACTTGCCCCCCTTCTTGCAGCGGTGTACCGTAGGTCTCTAGAAGAGCATAGCGTTCCAAAAGATCGGAAAATGTCGTATAATGACTTTTCTGGAGACTAGAAATCTACTCTGTAGGAATCAGCATGGGTTTCGAAAAAGACGATCGTCCGAAACCCAGCTCGCACTACTCGTCCACGAGACTCAGAGGGCCATAGACACGGGTTCCCAGGTAGATGCCGTGTTTCTTGAGTCCCGCAAGGCGTTTGATACAGTTCTCCACAGTCATTTAATGAACAAAGTAAGATCATATGGACTATCAGACCAATTGTGTGATTGGATTGAAGAGTTCCTAGATAACACAACGCAGCATGTCATTCTCAATGGAGAGAAGGCCTCCGAAGTAAGAGTGATTTCAGGTGTGCCGCAGGGGAGTGTCGTAGGACCGTTGCTATTCACAATATATATAAATGACCTTGTGGATAACATCGGAAGTTCATTGAGGCTTTTTGCGGATGATGCTGTAGTATATTGAGAGGTTGTAACAATGGAAAATTGTACTGAAATGCAGGAGGATCTGCAACCAATTGACGCATGGTGCAGGGAATGGCAATTGAACCTCAATGTAGACAAGTCTAATGTGCTGCGAATACATAGAAAGAAAGTTCCTTTAACATTTAGCTACAATATAGCAGGTCAGCAACTGGAAGCAGTTAATTCCATAAATTATCTGGGAGTAGGCATTAGGAGTGATTTGAAATGGAATGCCCATATAAAATTAATCGTCGGTAAAGCAGATGCCAGACTGAGATTCATTGGAAGAATCCTAAGGAAATGCAATCCGAAAACAAAGGAAGTAGGTTACAGTACACTTGTTCGCCCACTGCTTGAATACTGCTCACCGGTGTGGGATCCGTACCAGATAGGGTTGATAGAATAGATAGAGAAGATCCAACGGAGAGCAGCACGCTTCGTTACAGGATCATTTACTAATCGCGAAAGCGTTACGGAGATGATAGATAAACTCCAGTGGAAGACTCTGCAGGAGAGACGCTCAGTAGCTCGGTACGGGCTTTTGTTAAAGTTTCGAGAACATACCTTCACCAAGGAGTCAAGCAATATATTGCTCCCTCCTACGTAAATCTCGCGAAGAGACCATGAGGATAAAATCAGAGAGATCAGAGCCCACACAGAGGCATACCGACAATCTTTCTTTCCACGAACAATAAGAGACAGGAATAGAAGGGGGAACCGATAGAGGTACTCAAAGTACCCTCCGCCACACACCGTCAGGTGGCTTGCAGAGTATAGATGTAGATGTAGATTTACGTGAAGGTTTTGGAAGATGATTTCGTCCTCATTATCCAAAGTGATCCTGATTTCTATAAGATGTAGTTCATTCAAGACGGAGTTCGACGCCATCGAAGTAGGTGGGTGTTTGATGTCCTGGAGGAGGACTTTGGGGACCGCAGTCTAGCTCTGTGGTACCTAGAGGCCTCGATTGGCCACCATATTGTCCGGATCTGAACACATGCGTCTCCTTTTTGTGGGGCTGTACTAAAGACAAGACAGCATCGATGTCCCGACACTTCCGCGACTCATGCAGATTTCCGCTGTTCTTCTGCGCCACATCTTCGTCAATGATGGCAAGCATATCGAACTCGTTATAACCTAAATCCGAATATCTGTAGTGACGTTTACATGTTGAATAAAGTGTGTGCACGCCGTATAGTTTGTAACTAATTTACGTTTCTTTTCGTATAGTTCAGTAATTGTAACCCTGAACATGCAGCCAAGTCATCGAAAGGAAGATTGCAGATAAGTGGGTGAAAGGAAGATGCAGACCTGGAATACTGGATGACTTATGCAGTTAGCAGCAGAGCAAGGACAACGGAAAGTGGGGAGTGACCAGATGACACCCAACGCAAGACAGAAATACCAAAGTGTGGCAAAGTATCCACGTCTTTAGCTGTGAGCTTCTAAGAAGTTCTTCGAAAGCTGCAGACAAATCTCTTCCACACATGCCTTGCAAGCGCCCACTTCCCCTTCCTTTCCTTGTAACCTCTACCTCCGCCTCTTGCAGTATAACAATTGCTGTAAGATTTTTTTTGTCGCTCTCGTTTTGTGGAATATCTTTCTGTATACAGCCGGCCTCTGTGACCGAGCGGTTCTAGGCGCTTCAGTCATGAACCGCGTGACCGCCACGCTCGCAGGTTCGAATCCTGCCTCGGGCATGGCTGTGTGTGATGTCCTTAGGTTAGTTAGGTCTAAGTAGGTCTAAGTCTAGCAGACTGATGACCTCAGACGTTAAGCCCCATAGTGCTCAGAGCCATTTGAACCATTTTTCCACTACACACCTCTCACCAGTATACACTTGAGTACCACCTAAATCATGTCTCAAAGGACATCCACATACTCCCTTTTCTCTTTTACACTGCAAACACTAAACCACTCGCTATTGGGTCACACCACTGGCACAGTGGAAAACAGGGTGACACTTGTTTTAGCAATTTAACTGCACTCGTAGAAATGGCGGTAGATGAAGCACAGTGTTGTAGTCCGTTGCACGACCAACAATTCCGGGTCTACTTTTATCCGCTCTGAATGAGAGACGCTGTTGTAACCTTAAACACTTTGCGCAACATTTCGACAGTGTGGGCGTTCTTGAAAACAAGGACTCTTCTCTCTTCCGCTTCCGAATGCTTCGGCCGCGCATTCGAGGATTTTGTCGATTTTTCAGTGCCTTATTTTTATTTGAAATTATGATTATATGAAACTACTATATTTTATCGTAATTCAACAACGTACTACTTTTTATGGGATGTGAAGAATTCACACAGTAAAAATGTATAAAAGTGGGATATCCCGAGTCACTGATTACTAAACACGGAGTGACATTGACAGAAATTGTTCATTTAACTGGAATCGCAGGAAAAACAAAGTAAAATCGTATGGCAGGAATGGCGAGGAGTCACGAAAGGGCACCTCCTGTTTCGGACGGTTTTACCCGTCCTCCAACTCGCAGGCAGCTTAACTTCGTGAAGTATAAGAGCTGTGTGGGTAAGTGTACCTGTTAAGTATAGATGAAAGTTGAGTTGTGTGTGGGTAGCGCAGTGTCGTGTTCGTGTTGGATATGGTGAGAGAAGGGGGAACGTGAACCCTGGTGCCGGCACACGGCCCACTCTTGTCGAACAGTACCGAGGGCCTGCCTAGCTTAACGTCCGCATCCGACGGATCGATCACCATCAACAGAGTCACATGCCCTCACTTCGTGAGACACTGTGGCGAGGTTGCAATTTAGCCCAGGACATTGACGCACGGAGTATTGGTCATCACCCCTCATGATCCCTCTGCCATGAAGGCAAAGGAAAAATTGTCAACGGCGCTCGTCGTGCCCGGATGTCACCCTTCCAAGTACTGGCCACTCCCAATGCCGCTTAACTTCAGTGACCTGACAGGAACCGGTGTATCCACTCCGGCACGGCCGTTGACTGGCACGAGGGAATACACTGGCGAATGTCGTCTATTCTAAAAAGTACAGTTGCCTCGCGTATTATTATCTGCTGCTCCTGCCACCAGCAACCAATTAAAGGGCAACCGGAACACACATTGTGAAAATGACGTCACAGAGGGAGAAGGGGAACGTCTCCAGTTCCAGGAAATGCAGACACGCCACCAGTTATATGGAGACTGAGATAGTTTCCTCAAATGTCCACAGTTGTCACGGTGCGTTCAATTACAGCCACACGTCTACGGAAACCAAAGTGAATGTCACCCATCGCGTACCACTGCCTCCACAAAGCTGCGCATCCATCGACTTGCTGTTAAAGAAATGTGATTCATCGGACCAGATGACAGATTTCCATTGATGCGTTGTCCAGTCTTCATCCACTGCTATCGTAACTGATGTATCGTTGGGTGAAGATTGGAAACAGTACGTATCGTCTGCTGCAGAGCTCAATGTTCAACAGTGTGCACTGAATGGTGTGCTCTGAAACACTTGCGCTTGCAGCAGCATTCCACTCTGTTGTCAGATATGCCACAGATCGGTGCCTATCGTGCTTTATAGAGTGGACAAACTTCTGACCTCCACGTTCTATGATGAGGCGTGGACGTCCAATACCTTCTCGTCCACTCGTGGTGTCACGCCCCTTCAGCCACTTTCCGTAGGTGCTGGCTAAAGTAGCGCGCGAGCAGCACACCAGCTTCGCTGTTTCAAGATGATCATCCCCACTTGTAGAACCGTAATAATTTAGCCATTTTCTGTGCATTTCCCAATTTTCGGTCCGTATCACCGCTAGAATGACTTCCCATTCGTCTCTGCTCCGCCTCATACTTACCTCACGGCACCACGCCACGTGCTGCAACGTCAAACTTGCAGTGCGCTGTGTCCATTATGTTTTGGATGTTCAGTGTAGGTGCAGATTAAAAAAACCAAAGCACAGTATTAATAATGTTACACCACAGACAACTGGCTGATCATACGTTCCTTGACATCCTGAAGGCACTCGATAAATTTTCCGATCGTCGCTTCCTGAACAAAACCCGAGCATCAGACGAAGTCTCTCGATATCATTGCAGGTACGACTATGTATCGTCGGGAGTACGGCAATGCAGTTCCTACAGCTTAATGCTATCGAAGATAACAAGGAAGTTAGACAAAAATGGTTCAAATGGTTCAAATGGCTCTGAGCACTATGGGACTTAACTGCTGTGGTCATCAGTCCCCTAGAACTTAGAACTACTTAAACCTAACTAACCTAAGGACATCACACACATCCATGCCCGAGGCAGGATTCGAACCTGCGACCGTAGCGGTCACGCGGTTCCAGACTGTAGCGCCTAGAAACGCACGGCCCCTCCGGCCGGCGGAAGGTAGACACGCTGGATTTTTTAAAACCAAACGTGACCCCCTTGGGTTCGTTGAGGTCGCAGAGAGCGTTCAACGCATATTGAGTAGAAACGAGTGAGCGAGCTGTGTCAGGGAGACCCCTGCCGGCGACCACGTGAAGCAGCGTCTTGCAGCTTGAACCAGAATAAACGATTAGGTCCGATTCGCAAGTTAAAATTCGCACCAAGTTTCTATCTCCATTCGTGTGCAAGATGTGGTCTTGGAATATCGAATGAATCTTCCTGAAACACCTTGTAATCTGAGTTCTGTTTGCGCATATAACTTTTTTCCTCTTCATTTCAGTGAACGGAAACTGCAACGACATGAAGAAGGTGATTTCTGGAATTCGTACAAGAACATTATTTTATGAAGTTTCGTTTCCAGTGATTTACCAGTAAATCCCTCATTCCTTAAACAACCGAACTCCTATATTTAAAACAGTTTCAAACGTTTGATTACTTTACAAATGAATTAGTATGTTAAATAAACACAGCAAAAAACTTTAGCATCACACCGGTTCCCAGAACTCCAGAAGATAGATGCTGACTGTGGATATTGTATCAGAGACAGTCTCTTTGACTGTTCAGAAATGTCACTAAACCCATACAAAAATGTAAACAACCATGCATGAGTAGCGCTTATTAGACGGAAGGGGTCTGAGAGCCGATCAGTTCCAGTCATCCCACCAGGAAGGAAGTATACGGCTCGTGTTGTCTGTAGTTCAACCATGCCTAGACAGTCAACACCGCAGTTCGGTCGTGTCCGCATTGTTACTTTGTGACAGGAAGGGGTCTCAACAAGGGAAGTATCCAGACGTCTCGGAGTGAACAAAAGCGATGTTGTTCGGACGTGGAGGAGATACAGAGAGACAGGAACTGTCGATGACGTGCCTCGCACAGGCCGCCCAAGAGCTACTACTACAGTGGATGACCGCTTTCTACGGATTATAGCTCGGAGGAACCCTGACAGCAACACCATCGTGTTGAATAATGCTTTTCGTGCAGCCACAGGACGTCGTGTTACGACTCGAACTGTGCACAATACGCTGCATGATGCACAGCTTCACTCCTGACGTCCATGGCGAGGTCCTTCTTTGCAACCATGACACCACGCAGCGCGGTACAGATGGGCCCAACAACATGCCGAATGGACCGCTCAGGATCGGCATCACGTTCTCTTCACCGACGAGTGTCGCATATGCTTTCAACCAGCCAATCGTCGGAGACGTGTAAGGAAGCAACCCGGTCAGGCTGAATGCCTTAGACGCGCCGTCCAGCGTGTGCAGGTGGAGGTTCCCTGCTGTTTTGGGGTGGCACTAAGTGGGGCCGACGTAAGCCGCTGGTGGTTATTAAAGGCCCCTTAACAACTGTACGATACGTGAATGCCAGCCTCCGACCAATTGTGCAACCATATCGGCAGCATATTGTCGAGGCATTCGTCTTCATGGACGACAAGCGCGTTAGACCCACTGTGCAGGAGTGCAGCAAAGTGGAGGTTCCCTGGGGAATTATGTGAGGCCGACGTACGCCGATGGTGTTCATGGCAGGCGCCGCAACGGCTGTACGATATGTGAATGCCATCTCCGACCGACAGTGCAACCATATCGGCAGCATATTGGTGACGCATTCGTCTTCATGGACAACAATTCGCACCCCCATCGTGCACATCTTGTGAATGACTTCCTTCAGCATAACGACATCGGTCGACTCCAGTGGCCAGCATGTTTTCCAGACATGAAACCTATCGAGCGTGCCTGAGATAGATTGAAAAGGGCTATTTATGGACGATGTGACCTGCCAAACACTGTGAGGGATCTACGCCGAATCGCCGCTGAGGAGTGGGACAGTCTGGAACAACAGTGCCTTGATGAACTTGTGGATAGTATGCCACGAGGAATACAGGCATGCATCAATGCAAGAGGAGGTGCTACTGGGTATTAGAGGTACCGGTGTGTACAGCAATCTGGATCACCACCTCTGAAGGTCTCGCTGTATGGTGGTACAACATGCAATGTGTGAAACTTCCTGGCAGATTAAAACTGTGAGCCGGACCGAGACTCGTACTCGGGACCTTTGCCTTTCGCGGTCAAGTGCTCTACCGCTGAGCTACCCAAGCAGGACTCACGCCCCGCCCTCACAGCTTTACATCCGCCAGTATCTTGTTTCCTACTTTCCAAACTTCCGAGTTCGAGTCTCGGCCCGGCACATAGTTTTAATCTGCCAGGAAGTTTCATATCAGCGCACATTCCGCTGCAGAGCGAAAATCTCATTATCCAATGTGTGGTTTTCAAGAGTAATAAAAAGGGCGGAAAAAATGTTTATGTTGATCTCTATTCCAATTTTCAGTACAGATTCCGGAACTCTCAGAACTGAGGTGATGCAAAACTTTTTTTGATGTGTGTATTTGACGTGAAACAAGTAAGCGAGAAAAAATTAAGAAAAGGTTTGAAATTATACTTGAAATTTACCAGAAGTCGCTAAGTGCTCTCATTATCAAACCTATATGACTACAGACGGAGTATTTCGCATATGCTGGCTCCAGTACATACACATTTTCTAACTATAATACTTGCCTCACTGTGTTAAACCTTTAACTTAAGATTATAGCTCCTTATGAGAACATTTTAATTTTTAAACTCACTTAATAATATATGAAATATTTAAAATTATTTTTGACCCTGGAAGCTGTTAGATAGGCGACCTGGAACTGAGATCGAGCACCTTGAACCACCAACCAGGTAGGTCGTTCAGTGATACGCAGTACATATTGTATCAGTTTTCGGGTAACTCTAACTCCTCAGAAAATCCTGTACTTTCGGTATTTATTTGTGACAATAGGCTTTTCGGCGGAGATAGATACTGAAATCGTGATTGTTGTGTAGGACTTCAGCAAGGGTGAGGCTCTCTGTACTAAAGCACAAATGACGGAGTAAGAGCCACAAATAGGCAGCGTCTGCTTAGCGTCACATAGTGAACAGGCTCCGAGTGAGCGTGGTCCAAGTGGCGGCCACTGGCCGTCCTATACTGTGGCAAAAGAGAAAGAGGACGCTCACGGTACGGAGCCGCTGGCTCAGTGGGCTTGCTCCATTACGTCCGCCGGATCCCGCGCACCCGCTATTGGTGTCTGTCGGGAAATGCAGTTCCGTTGTCAACTTTGACACCCGAGGGGTTGTACTGATACGTGATACTAGAATGATATTTTAATCCTCCTGCCTCCGCTACAACATATTTCTTTTATTTCGAAGTACAGGACACGTTTCAGACTATGCGTCCATTTTTAATTGTCTCCCGCTTAGGACATCTGCATCTACATGGTTACTCTGCAATTCACACTTAAGTGCTTGGCAGAGGGTTCATCGAGCCATTTTCATACTACTTCTCTACCATTCCACTCTCTAATGGCGCGTGGGAAAAAGGAATACCTAAATCTTTCCGTTCGAACTCTGATTGACATTATTTTATTAACGTAGGTGCGTGTCAACAAAATATTTTCGCATTCGGAAGAGAAAGTGGGTGATTGAAATTTCGTAAATAAATCTCGCCGCAAAGAAAACGGCCTTTGTTTCAGTGACTGTCACCCTAACTTTCGTATCATATCAGTGACACTCTCACCCCTGTTGCGCGATAACACGAAACGAGCTGTCCTTCTTTGCACTTTTTCGATGTCCTGGTAAGGATCCCACACCGCGCAGCAATATTCCAGCAGAAGACGGACAAGTGTAATGTAGGCTGTCTCTTTAGTGTGTCTGACGCATCTTCTAAGTGTTCTGCCAACAAGGCCTTCCC
Source organism: Schistocerca cancellata (assembly GCF_023864275.1). Taxonomy (NCBI): domain Eukaryota; kingdom Metazoa; phylum Arthropoda; class Insecta; order Orthoptera; family Acrididae; genus Schistocerca; species Schistocerca cancellata. The sequence goes on from NC_064628.1 coordinate 396,817,803, forward strand.
CACAATATTATCTACGTGGTCTTTCCAATTTAAGTTGCTCGTAATTGTTATTGCAAGGTATTTAGTCGAATTGACAGCCCTTAGATTTGTGTGATTTGTCGTATACCCAAAATTTATCGGATTTCTTTTAGTACCCATGTAGATGATCTCGCACTTTTCTTTGTTTAGTGCCAATTGCCACTTTTCGCACCATACAGAAATTCTCTCTAGATCATTTTGCAATTGGAATTGATCGTCTGATGATTTTACTAGACGGTCAATTACAGCGTCATCTGCAAACAGTCTAAGGGGGCTGCTCAGATTATCACCTAGATCATATATGTAAATCAGGAACAGCAGAGGGCCTATGACACTACCTTGCGGAACGGCAGATATCACCTCGGTTCTACTCGATGATTTACCATTTATCATTACGAAGTGAAAAACGTATTTTAAATTATCACAATACATATATAGATCCAACCTAGGTAATGAAAGCTAAAAGGACATGAAACATGCGGCTGCAGAAGTAAGAATGGGGATCATACTGATTCTGTTACACCAGCATACCAGCTTGCCAATATACATGAGTAAACAGGCTGAAACTGAACGAAACGAACTTCGATATATAAGAGGCCACATAAAAGATAAGTAAATTTGATGTATCCATGTGTAAAAAATCAGATTAAGCTTTTTTGGGCCCGGTGGAGTTTGTATATTCCCCCGCATCGCGTTCGATGGATTACAGCTAACTCGGCACAGAAATAAATGTGATGTAAAGCGCGTAAATATGCGGAAAGATCCGTTGTAATTGTACTGCGCGATAATCGATAAATCAGTGGAATCAATGGCTATGTTAACGTATCTGGGAGTGATCTATGGAGGAACGACCATGTAAATTCTTAAATCGAGCCGTAGGGAAGGCGGATGTCAAAATAAGATTTTTTTGGGGAGAATCCGAAGTAAGTATAAATTCACACAGGAAATACGATAAGGTGGCAAAAGTTGTGGGATGCCTCTTAATATCGTACTGGACCTGCTTATGCTTGGCGTAGTGTAGCGACTCGACGTGGCATTGACTCAACAACTCGTTGGATGTCCACTGCAAAAGTTTTGAGCCATGCTGTCTGTACAGCTGTACGTAATTGCGAAAGCGCTGCCGGTGCTGGATTTTGTGCACGTACTGACCTCTCGATGACGTCCCACAAATATTCGGTGGGATTCATGTCGGGGGTCTGAGTGGCCAAATCATTCGCTCGACCGTCCAGAATGATCTTCAAACAAAGAGTGAACAATTGTGGCCCGGTGACATGGCGCACTGAAATGAAAATGAAATGATCGTATGGCATTGTTGACCGGGAGGCCCCATGCGGGGAAGTTCGGCCGCCGTATTGCAAGTTGACGCCACTTCGGCGACTTGCGCGTCAATGATGATGAAATGATGATGAACACACAACGCCCCGTCATCACGAGGCAGAGAAAATCCCTGACCCCGTCGGGAATCGAACCCGGGACCCCGCGCGCAGGAAGCGAGAACGCTACCGCAAGACCACGAGCTGCAGGCATGGCGCACTGTCATCCTTAGTTGAAGTTCACATGAACTGCTGCAAATGATCTCCAACTAACCGTACATAACTATTTCCAATCAATGATCGGTTCATTTGGACCAGAGGACCCAGTCTATTTCACGCAAACACAGCCCTCACCGTTTTCGAGCCACCACCAGTTTGCGCAGTGCTTTGTTGACAACGTGGGCCCATGGCTTCATGGGGTCTGCGCCACACTCTAACCGAACCACCAACTCTTACCAACCGAAATCCAGACTCATCTGACCAGACCACGGTTTTCAGTCTTCTAGGGCCCAACCAACATGGTCACAAGCCATGAAGAGGCGCTGCTGGCGACGTCGTGCTTTTAGCAAAGGCACTCGCGTCGATCTCTGCTGCCAACAACCAACTCTTATCAACTGAAATCGGGACTCATCTGAGCAGACCACGGTTTTCAATCATCTAGGGCCCAACCAACATAGTCACAAGCCCTGACGAGGCGCTGCTGGGGACGTCGTGCTGTTAGCAAAGGCTCTCGCGTCGATCTCTGCTGCCAACCACCAACTCTTACCAAATGAAATCGGGACTCATCTGACCAGACCACGGTTTTCAGTTTTCTAAGGCCCAACCAACATGGTCACAAGCCCTGAAGAGGCGCTGCAGGCGGCGTCGTGCTGTTACCGAAGACACTCGCGTCGACCTCTGCTGCCATAGCCCATTAACGCCCAATTTCGCCGCACTGATCTAACGGATGCGTTCGTCGTACGCCACACATTGATTTCCGCGATTATTTCATGCACTGTTGCTTGTCTGTCAGCACTCATAACTCTACGCAAACACTTTGCTGCCGGTCTTTAAGTGAAGGCGGTCGGCCACTGCGTTGTCCGTGGTGAGAGGTAATGCCTGTAGTTTGGTATACTCGGCACACTGCTGACACTGTTCATCACTGGATACTGAATTCCCTAATGATTTCTGAAATGGAATGTCCCATGAGTCTAGCTCCAACAATCATTCCGCGTTGAATGTCTGTTAATTCTCATCGTGCGACCATAATCATGCCACTGATCGGATCTGCTTTCCAAATAGCCTTCGTTCTTTTAAAATAAGCAATACTATCAAAAAACACTTGAGTTATGAAAATTATATTATTCAGTACATCATACATTGTGAAGCACACCACCTATTTGTCTAATTATGGTTATACAGGGTGTTACAAAAAGGTACGGCCAAACTTTCAGGAAACATTCCTCACACACAAATAAAGAAAAGATGTTATGTGGACATGTGTCCGGAAACGCTTAATTTCCATGTTAGAGCTCATTTTAGTTTCGTCAGTATGTACTGTACTTCCTCGATTCACCGCCAGTTGGCCCAATTGAAGGAAGGTTGTTGACTTCGGTGCTTGTGTTGACATGCAACTCATTGCTCTACAGTACTAGCATCAAGGACATCAGTACGTAGCATCAACAGGTTAGTGTTCATCACGAACGTGGTTTTGCAGTCAGTGCAATGTTTACAAATGCGGAGTTGGCAGATGCCCATTTGATCTGTGGATTAGCACGGGGCAATAGCCGTGGCGCGGTACGTTTGTATCGACACAGATTTCCAGAACGAAGGTGTCCCGACAGGAAGACGTTCGAAGCAATTGATCGGCGTCTTAGGGAGCACGGAACATTCCAGCCTATAACTCGCGACTGGGGAAGACCTAGAACGACGAGGACACCTGCAATGGAAGAGGAAATTCTTCGTGCAGTTGACGATAACCTAAATGTCAGCGTCAGAAAAGTTGCTGCTGTACAAGGTAACGTTGATCACGTCACTGTATGGAGAGTGCTACGGGAGAACCAGTTGTTTCCGTACCATGTACAGCGTGTGCAGGCACTATCAGCAGCAGATTGGCCTCCACGGATACACATGTGCGAATGGTTCATCCAACAATGTGTCAATCCTCATTTCAGTGCAAATGTTCTCTTTACGGATGAGGCTTCATTCCAACGTGATCAAATTGTAAATTTTCACAATCAACATGTGTGGGCTGACGAGAATCCGCACGCAAATGTGCTAACACGTCATCAACACAGTTTTTCTGTGAACGTTTGGGCAGGCATTGTTGGTGATGTCTTGATTGGGATCCATGTTCTTCCACCTACGCTCAGTGGAGCACTTTATCATGATTTCATGCGGGATACTCTACCTGTGCTGCTAGAACATGTGCCTTTACAAGTACGACACAACATGTGGTTCATGCACGATGGAGCTCCTGCACATTTCAGTCGAAGTGTTCGTACGCTTCTCAACATCAGATTCGGTGACCGATGGATTGGTAGAGGCGGACCAATTCCATGGCCTCCACGCTCTCCTGACCTCAACACTCTCGACTTTGATTTATGGGGGCATTTGAAAGCTCTTGTCTACGCAACCCCGGTACCAAATGTAGAGACTCTTCGTCCTCGTATTGTGGACGGCTGCGATACAATACGCCATTCTCCAGGGCTGCATCAGCGCATCAGGGATTCCATGCGACGGAGGGTGGATGCATGTATCCTCGCTAACGGAGGCCATTTTGAACATTTCCTGTAACAAAGTGTTTGAAGTCACGCTGGTACAGTCTGTTCCTGTGTGTTTCCATTCCATGATTAATGTGACTTGAAGAGAAGTAATAAAATGAGCTGTAACATGGAAAGTAAGCGTTTCCGGACACATGTCCACATAACATATTTTCTTTCTTTGTGTGTGAGGAATGTTTCCTGAAAGTTTGGCCGTACCTTTTTGTAACACCCTGTATAAGGACGCCAATACCAAAAATCCGCAACTTACAAATTGTGACATGGACGTGGTGTACAGAAAAACGTACGACAGCGTAAACATAGTATCGAGAATTGGTTTCCTTACACGTCAACGCTACATTACTCACAGAGGCTACACAGGTGTGAACTGTAGTTTATTAGGTATGGTATAATGCAGTTGTTAATTGTAGTTTTTCCTTTATATTTGCTATAATACATCTGACAACGACGAATGCCGAAACTGGTAGTAATTATAAAGCCCGTGTGCGATCAGTGACTCAAATAATTGTAATGCAGTGGGAGATGTTACAACATCTGGGTAGAAAGACGGCCTGCCTCACAAAATTCTTAGAGTTCATATTCCAGAACGATTCAGGATATATACTTCTCCTCGCTTAATGATTACGACAGTAAAGTTTAAAAAATTCGAGCTCGTAAAGAAAGTAGTTCCCTTGTACCACCGGTACACTACATTCCCTCCGCCACACACCGCACGATAATTTGTAGAGCACAAATGTGGTGGACGTATAGGGTGACTGTTTGTATCAAATAGAAGTCCTTAATTGAGTAGGTTACTTGAATGTTACCTAGCCGGCCGCGGTGACGGAGCGGTTCTAGGCGCTTCAGTCCGAAACCGCGCGACTCCTACGGTCGCAGGTTCGAATCCTGCCTCGGTCATGCATGTGTGTGATGTCCTTAGGTTAGTTAGGTTTAAGTAGTTCTAAGCTCTAGGGGACTGATGACCTCAGATGTTAAGTCCCATAGTGCTCAGAGCCATTTTGAATGTTACTTCAGCGTCGCTTCAGGAAACTGACGTGGAATGTCTGCCACAGCCATCGATTTCGTAGGAGGTGGTTTCAACTGTTGAATGACCATTCCACTTTAGATTCCGACTGTTTCCACTAAGCACTTAAAGTGGACACTGGGGCAGTTTCTTTCGTAAGGCTTCATCTGATTCTCGTTGAACAAATCGAATCTGCAAGACCTGATTGCCTAGAAATCACTACAAGCTAAATGAAAAAAATAGGTTATGTACGGAGTGATGTAAATTATTAAAGTTTCCTTGGCTCCCAGCAACGTCAAATGATTACTACCCCATGAGCTTCCAGCCAAGTGCTTCCTGGGCGTACTAGATAGTAAATCTATCGGCTTGCGCGAATCCAGACACTTGGTATGGGGTTGGAAGGCCGTTTGTCCTCATCACAGGATAAACAGCTGGACCAGTGGGTGGGTCGGGAGTTTGTATCTCTCTCCTGAAGCTTTCATAGGCTTATAGGATTCAGCCGTCACCTCGTTTCTTGACTTTGGTTGTTTCTGTTACTGGTCAGGACGATTATTTGTCCTTCCGTACTGATTTCAACTCACGTACCATGAAGCTGAAACGTCCGCTATCTATTGCGTTTTCGGTAATACATTTAGTACTGATATTAGCTTCCACACGATAACTGGTTCGCAGCAACTACCTAGATAGGTCGTGTCAGGAAACAGTACAAAGACCTCATCCTTACGTAGCCTTCCTGCCTGCTGTGACGTCAGAGGTGCCGAGTCCACTGCCAAGTAAAGCGGGCGTTTAGCTGGCGGCTCCTGAAGAGACGCAAAACAAAATCACTCCTCAGGCTTTCAGCGATGATAAGACAGCTCACGAGGCCTGTAATACAGATCTGTAGTAAATAGGATTTGTAATAGTTGCCACCCGACAATATGAACAATACGGTTCCAGTTAAGCCGCGCCTGGTTGTCGTGAACCTTTCCCCAGAGCAAGAGAAGGTGAACAAGTACAGTCTACAAGTCGTCTGCTTCACTACAAAAGAAGCATCCCGTTTGATGACTGGCTCTCAACTGACGAACGGAGCTAAGTTTCCTCAGGACATGAGACGGTCGAGCAGGGAGGTTGAAATGTTTTCACGTTACGAACAAACCTACCTTCCGTTAAGCTGTAGCATCTTTGACGGCTCAGGAGTGCAGAGAACACACGCCTGGACGCGTTCACACACTGTACTGTGTTCATGGTAGGGACGTTGGCACAGACAGCCCAGTGCTGCCGCTGCCTGGAATTTTTTGAAGTGGGATCAAAAATGTCGGTATCCTGTAAAGAAGATTAGTAGGATGGAGCTACCCAGCATTAAACGTTCCTTGGGGAACGCTGCAAATTGTGATCACTAATGATATGACAGGAAAGTAACAAGAACGGGGGACGAAGAACAAAACTCCCGAACATGTCCAGGGATTCATTCGGGGAACTGATTGGATTTTGATTCGAGGTCATGCTAAGTATCATGCACAGGCTTTCTGATCGGAGACGAGTGCTTTTTTTTTTTAGTTTTTTTTTCTGGTAGCACTCTCTGCCCGTGTGGAAAGGGAGGTACGTCCTGTGCATTGTGGAGTGGAAGCAAAGCTGCATCAAACCAGTATCTGGACTGAAGACTACAACAACAACAACAACAACAACAAGAATACATATAACACATAAAAGGTCCGATCCCTTCTTCTAGGCAAGTTGTGCCACAAATTTCTCTTCTCCCCAATTCTATTCAATACCTTCTCATTAGTTATGTGATCTACCCATCTAATCTTCAGCATCCTTCTGTAGCACCACATTTCGAAAGCATCTATTCTCTTTTTGTCTAAACTATTTACCGTCCATGTTTCACGTCCATACATGGCTACACTCCATACAAATATTTTCAGAAATGACTTCCTGACACTTAAATCTATACTCGATGTTAACAAATTTATCTTCTTCAGAAACGCTTTCCTTGCCATTGCCAGTCTACATTTTATATCCTCTCTACTTCGACCATCATCAGTTATTTTGCTCCCCAAATAGCAAAACTCCTTTACTACTTTAAGTGTCTCATTTCCTAATCTAATACCCTCGGCATCACCCGACTTAATTCGACTACATTCCATTATCCTCGTTTTGCTTTTGTAGATGTTCATCTTATATGCTCCTTTCAAGACACTGTCCATTCCGTTCAACTGCTCTTCCAGGTCCTTTGCTGTCTCTGACAGAATTACAATGTCATCGGCGAACCTTAAAGTTTTTATTTCTTCTCCATGTATTTTAATTCCTACTTCAAATATTTATTTTGTTTCCTTTACTGCTTGCTCAATATACAGATTGAATAACATCGCGGATAGGCTACAACCCTACTCACTCCCTTCGCAACCACTGCTTCCCTTTCATGCCTCTCGACTCTTGTAACTGCCATCTGGTTTCTGTATGAATTGTAAATAGCCTTTCGATCCCTGTATTTTACCGCTGCCACCTTCAGAATTTGAAAGAGGGTATTCCAGTCAACATTTTCAAAGGCTTTCTCTAAGTCTACAAAAGCTAGAAACGTGGGTTTGCCTTTCCTTAATCTATTTTCTAAGTCATAGGGTCAGTATTGCCTCATGTGTTCCAACATTTCTACGGAATCCAAACTGATCTTCCCCGAGGTCGGCTTCTACCAGTTTTTCCATTCGTCTGTAAAGAATTCGTTTTAGTATTTTGCAGCCGTGCGTATGAAGGGAACCCTGCAAATTAGAGGTATCAAGATAGTTATATCAAGATTAAGTAACGTCAATGGCTTAACGCATTCGTATACAACTGTGCTGACTGTTAATCAGGATGGTAAATTGACTGCAAAGATAGCAATTGTGCTGCGAGAAGTTGGAGGTGCGCTATCCCCTACGATTCTTTCTAGTGTGCGTTATCTTGCAAGAGAAGTAGGGAATATTTACGTCACAGCAAGTAATAGTGGGAAAACTGGCGTAAAAGAACTACAACTATGGTATGAACGCTGCTTTTGGCTAGTGGCTGGTGAAAATAACATGCTTTTGCCTGAGTCCTGGTCTGTGTGTAAAAATCGTACTCCTTTATAGCAAACTATCCCTCCCGAAAAGTGTGTGACATGCAGTTCAAAAATGGCTCTGAGCACTATGGTCATTAGTCCCCTAGAACTTAGAACTACTTAAACCTAACTAACCTAAGGACAGCACACAACACCCAGCCATCACGAGGCACAGAAAATCCTTGACCCCACCCGGAATCGAATCCGGGAACCCGGGCGTGGGAAGCGAGAACGCTACCGCACGACCAGACATGCAGTTCATACCACATGGAACCAACGGACATATTCAGGCTCTGGATGTTTGTTGTTTCAGTGCCTATGAAACACATTATCGCATTATCTGCAGTTATGCCTTAAAGGATAGCCAGTTTCAAGATAAGCTCCACGACAGGCGGTTTCGCATTCTGTTGCATGTGATCACATTCTATCAGTTCTCATCACTCTGTTGCGCCAATATGATTCTATATGCATTCATTAAGAGTGGATACCTAGCTGAACGGATTGTATCTCCCAAAGAGTTCGCCACCGATCTTGATAGAGGGAACCTTCGTGATCACTGTCGTGCACCATCTTTCATCCGGTGTGTTCACGGTGCAAGTTAATGGTTTGTTCTGAACATTTCTTGAATGTCGATGATGTCAATTTTGTGGAGTGTAATACATACATCTCATAGAAGGTTGATCTCAGCGCTTCCCGGACACTCATTTTGTCTCGTCCTCCTGATGCACATGGTGAGTCATTAGCAGCTAATATTTTTTCTGTCATATTGTAACACAACGCCTCACACTCAAGGGGTTCCTCCTGAGTGGTGTCTAGCCAAGTAAATCGGCCTTGAGAAATATGTATTCATAATTTATAAACCACTTACAATGGAATAAACACAATTATTGTTACACCATATCCATGTGGTGTCATGTTGTCTGAATTACTACATTTCTGGTGCCCAGCATAAGGCCACTCCAGTTTATCCTTATTTGTCGCATTTCAGACCGAACGTGGCACCATTCCATTTGCACACATACTTTAGAGTATGTGAGGCTAACAGTACGCACTGTAGAGAAAAGATAAATAAAACAAGAGCGATTTTATGAACTATGAATGTCCATGAGAGGTTTTTCGAGATAGTGTAAGTAAAACTACGCTATCTCGAAAAACGTCTCATGGAGAAGCACAGTTCATAAAACGACCATCGAATTACGCTCGTCGACACTTCTGTCATTATGAGGACGATCTGTCCCTAGTTTATGTAATAAATTATAGTATACAGCTCAATGGTAAGGAGAGGCGAGCTATAGAGTGGCGCAGCAACAGTCGTCCTAGGAAAGCTAGACAGGTGCAGCAAGGATTAGCGAGCACGTTAACCAAAGTAAACAGAGAGCTTACTTAACTTGTATTTCTCCAACCGAAAGAAGACTCATAACAAATGATAAAACAAGAAATAAAGTCCAGCTATCAGTGTCACAAGGAAGAAGCACGAATGAAGGTTTCATAGCGTGGTGGCTAAAAGCACAAATGGGTCGAGCAGCAGCCACCGGTTGTCCTATACTGCAGCATCAGGAGTGTTCATGGTACAGAGCTACTAAAGTGCGCGTCATTTATGTTGGCGGCCGAGTTTAGGTTCGTTCTGCGCATCTGACGTCACAAAACACAGTCAGCCAATGAACAGAGAACGACGTTGCCAGATCTCGACCGCAGTGCAGAGCACGGACGAGTGTCCTCAGTTTTAGAAACGTTCAGTCATAAATAAAGTAATAGAAAAAAAGCAATGTCTTGATAGCAGACTTTCTTTTATAGAATGTTTGGAAAAAGCATTCTTCATACCAACTGCTTCATATTCTACTAATTAATTAAACCAAACAAGCAATAAGACTCCTAATTCAGGCGACAGCAAGGAAAGGTGTTTGTATCAATCTCACGAACCGCTTTTTCGCAATAAAGAACAGCGGTAATTGTTTATTTCCTATTGTACTTCGACGAAGCGTGAGTAATTCATAGTCATACCAACAGTGTTTGTCAGTATTTTGCGTGACATGTTAGAATCCTCATGGAGGTTTATTATAGAACCAGTTGCGTTAGCGTAATGGTTAAGGTGCTGGGCTGTTGAGCCAAAGGTTAAGAGTTCGAACCTTGTGTGGTGCTTAATATTCTTTATTTGAAAACAATATTGAAGTGCTTTACATCACGAATTTTATTCGTTTGAATGCAATTTTTTGAAATTTCTAGTGCTTTGTCTCTTCATTAACCCTTTCGTTGCTGCAGACACGTGCTCCCCGCATTCCGCGCTGTGCGCTATTTTGTCACTGCACTCGCCTGTGCACACACATGGTGTTACCACTTTGACACACTTATCATTCGATTTCACAAAAACTATTTGGCCCAAAAATTTGATGTTTACACGGCAATATTCCATCTTTCGCGACTGTAATAAAAGTTTTATTTACACCAGGCGCGTTTGGCTTTATTTTAAAGCACTTCAATCAATGAAATGAATGGCACATACACAATGGTTCTCATGTTCTCTTTCTTGTTTTTGTTCCACAGTCACAGTTTTACCAATGGTATTGAAATATATTTCTCTTCTGCAACTGTAATAAGCGACTTATTTAGACCAGACGCGTTTCTCTCTTTTGAAGTATCATCAGTGGACAGTATTTTGTCTCCTCCATTGCCAAGTCACCTTTCGTAGTTTTGTGCTGCGGTAACACAATATTCAACGTTTGTGTTGGCTGATCAGTGTTTTAGCAAATAAATGCTGTTTGTGTGTGCCACACACAAAAATTATATTTGACATAGCTCAGAGCACTTCACTGATAGACGGTATGTTCAAGTCCTAATGTTTTTGTAAGTCTACAGTTTTGTTTAATGTATTTTGTCTACATCCTTTTGATTGATTGAAGTGCTTCAAAATAAAGCCAAACGTGCCCAGTGTAAATAAAACTTTTGTTACAGTCGCGAAAGATGAAATATTTCTCAATATTACATACGACACCTATGTGGTACTTAAATTAAATGAGATATTGTTATACAGTAAATTTTATATGAAATTTAGGTATCTTGTCCACATTTCATTCTCAACATTGTGGCAACTAAAATCGACCATACGGAAAGTATATTCTATGGACTTTTACCTCTGCAAACTCTTCAAAATTTCCAGTGGTTTACTATATTTAATGCTGCATAATAATTACGTTGAACATCGAAATAAAATTAAGTCATTTATGGGAGGAAGGTATCAGTCAAGAAGATGCGTAAAAATCTAATTTTTGGGCCAAATAGTTTTTGTGGAATCGAATGATAAGAGTGTCAAAGCAGTCGGAACACCATGTGTCTACACAGGCGAGCAGTGCAGTGATAAAATCGCGCATTGCGCGGAATGCGGGGAGCACGTCTCTGTAGCAGCGAAAGGGTTAATGCGGCCGTGGTGGCTTTACTTCATAAACTGCGCGCTCTCCCCTAAACGTAAGTTTGCGAACTATACTATACCATGGCGCTGCTTCTCTTGACGCGTGCGTCGTGTGCAACTGGCAACGCAGCAATCTCCCGCGTCTGGGCGGGCATGCGCGAGCCGTCAAGATAAAAGAATTGAACTATAGAAGCGTGGCGCAGCGGGCACGCTCCATTGGGTCCGTCTCTTTTTTGTACTGTTAGTCACTTTTCAGTCTTCAAACTGTACTTCTATGCTCTTACGTAGACAAGAAGTTACCATGTCTGCTGCTGTCAATAAAACATTGCTTTTACTTCATGTACTAAATAATGTTCATCTTAATAGTCATCTGTCTATATTTTCAGTGTTAAGTAGCCTACTTGTATTTGCGATTACTATATGGCACTCTTGGTGTAATGTTCACCTGCCCGTAGTAACGCGAACATCTCAGTCTGCTGTTACCGGTGGCTTGACATGAGTGAGCAGCCCATTGTGGCTTGCTTTGCATGTGTTCTTTTTTTTTCAGTCTGGAACTGCACGACCACTACGGTCGCAGGTTCGAATCCTGCCTCGGGCATGGATGTTTGTGATGTCCTTAGGTTAGTTAGGTTTAAGTAGTTCTAAGTTCTAGGCGACTGATGACCTCAGAAATTAAGTCCCATAGTGCTCAGAGCCATTTTTTGTCCTATTTAAAAAAAAAATTGTGACTAAAGCTTCATCGCTTGATATTTATTTTATACGTGACATGTAAGTAGCTACTGTCTCTTTCTTGTACTGTTAGTCAGTACTTATACTTTTATAAAAAAAAAATCCCGTAATTTTCTATTTATGTTGTGGGCCAGCTTGAATGTTTTACTTCTGATGAAGGCACTCATAGTAGTGCCAAAATCATGTCAAAAGACTTAATTTTTGCCACCGAGGGCTGTAATTGCTTTAATTTTAATTCAAAGTATCTTATTACAAACTGCGTTTTTTGTTTTGCTTTCAGGTGCAAAGACATTCAGGCTTTGTGGTTGACCACCACGTGAAAACATTACATAAAGTTGTTCATGTGAGAAACACAATTCTTTTAAATTCGGTATGCAGCACTGGAATGTTTGCCCTTGTGCCTTATTGATTGTCATACAGTACACAAAATTAACGGAAAATTAGAGACTTCTAGAAGCGAATGGTGAATTAGTTGAAATGAACGGAGTTCGCGATATGAATACTTACTTGCCTTTTTCATTTTTGGTTGATATTCCCGCTTCTACAACGTCGTATAGACATGCTGGGCCATTCTGGGGACACTGAGCAACTGTAGTAATTCTGTTGGAAATTTTACGCCTTCATCTTGGTTTATCTATTTATCAGTGAATTTAAAAAAAAATTCTTTGCCTGCTATCATACTCTTTATTCCCTGTTACGTTTGTTGAACTATATCATGAGTATACTTGTCTTTGTTTTTGTGGGCTGTAATTGTTCGTTCACACAACCATTCTTTACTCCGCAGTTTCTCTCTATAAAAAACTACGTCGGAAAAGGCCCCGGAAAGGCTAATTTTTATCGACCGATCCTCAGCCGTTGGGCGTCACTGGATGCTGACATGAAGGGGCACGAGGACAGCACACCGCTCTCCCGGCCGTTGTCAGATTTCGTAACTGAAACCGGTACTCTTCAATCAGACAGCTCCTCAATGGGCTTCGCAAGGACTGAGTGCACCCCAGTTGCCAACAGCGCTCGGCAGACTCGGACGGTCACCCATACAACTGCCAGCCAAGCCCGACGGCGCTTAACTTCGGTGATCTGACGAGAACCGGTGTCACCACTGCGGCAAGGCCGTTGGCTCTCTCTAGAAGCTGAAACAGTTTTTCGATTAGTATTTTCCCTGTCTGTACTACATTGGGCTATTTAACGATTACGACGATTTTGCTGAAGTGCGGACCAATACGATATGCGCCGTTTTCGATGATGATGATAATGATGTTTGGTTTGTGGGGCGCTCAACTGCGTGGTTATCAGCGCCCGTACAATTATCCAATCTTTGCTCAGCCCAATTTCGCCACTTTCCTGGATGATGATGAAATGATGAGGACAACACAAACACCCAGTCATCTCGAGGCAGGTGAAAATCCCTGACCCCGCCGGGAATCGAACCCGGGACCCCGTGCTCCGGAAGCGAGAACGCTACCGCGAGACCACGATAGGCGGACACCGTTTTCGAGATGTATTCTAGGACACTGGAGAATATTCTACAGTACTGGCCATTAAAATTGCTATACCAAGAAGAAATGCAGATGATAAACGGGTATTCATTGGACAAATATATTGTACTAGAACTGACATGTGATTACATTTTCACGCAATTTGGGTGCATGGATCCTGAGAAATCAGTACCCAGAACTACCACCTCTGGCCGTAATAACGGCCTTGATACGCCTGGCCATTGAGTCAACAAGAGCTTGGATGGCTTCAACACGATACCACAGTACATCAAGAGTAGTGACTGGCGTATTGTGACGGGCCAGTTGCTCGGCCACCATTGACCACACGTTTTCAATTGGTGAGAGATCTGGAGAATGTGCTGGCCAGAGCAGCAGTCGAACATTTTCTGTATCCAGAAAGGCCCGCACAAGACCTGCAGCATGCGGTTGTGCATAATCCTGCTGAAATGTAGGGTTTGGCAGGGATCGAATGAAGGGTAGAGCCACTGGTTGCAACACATCTGAAATGTAACGTCCACTGTTGAAAGTGCCGTCAATGCGAACAAGAGATGACCGAGACTTATAACCAAAGACCCCCATACTATCACGCCGGGTGATACGCCAGTATGGCGATGACGTATACACGCTTCCAATATGTGTTCACCGCGATGTCGCCAAACATGGATGCGACCATCGTGATGCTGTAAACACAACCTGGATTCATCCGAAAAAAATGACATTTTGCATTCGTGCAGTCAGGTTTGTCGTTGAGTACACCATCGCATTCGCTCCTGTCTGTGATGCAGTGTCAAGGGTAACCGTAGCCGTGGTCTCCGAGCTGATACTCCATGCTGCTGCAAATGTCGTCGAACTGTTCGTGCAGATGGTTGTTGTCTTGCAAACGTCCCCGTCTGTTGACTCAGTGATCGAGCCGTGGCTCCACGATCCGTTACAGCCATGCGGATAAGATGCCTGTCATATCGATTGCTAGTGATACGAGGATGTTGGAATCCAGCACGGCGTTCCGTATTACCCTCCTGAACCCACCGATTCCATATTCTGCTAACAGTCATTGGATCTCGACCAACGCGAGCAGCAATGTCGCGATACGATAAACCGCAATCGCGATAGGCTACAATCCGACCTTTATCAACGCCGGAAACGTGATGGTACGCATTTCTCCTCCTTACTCGAGGCATCACTACTACGTTTCTCCAGGCAACGCCGGTCAAGTGCTGTTTGTGCATGAGAAATCAGTTGGAAACTTTCCTCATGTCAGCACGTTGTAGGTGTCGCCACCGGCGCCAACCTTGTGTGAATGCTCTGAAAAGCTAATCATTTGCATATCACAGCATCATCTTCCTGTCGGTTAAATTTCGCACGTCATCTTCGTTGTGAAACAATTTTAATGGCCAGTAGTGTATAACGTTCGGACACGTTCGACAATATCTGTAAAAGTTTGAGAGCAATCCAGATAAAACCGACTGCTTTATGACGGTGACCACTAGAAACATTCATGTCGCCACAACGACAATTACCATCGCACAACGATTGCAGCGACGTTTGGTGTGTCTGTGCGTGCGTGCGTGTGTGTGTGTGTGTGTGTGTGTGTGTGTGTGTGTGTGTGTGTGTGTGTGTGTTGTTTGTGTGTGTTGACTGTGGTCTCCGATGACGACTTGGGCACGCCACAGGATCGAGGACGCCGATGTTGGCCGAGGAGACAGCTCTGTGCCCAGCAACGACGGTGACCCCACAGCTAACATGTCCTCACATCCTTGCGTCAAGTGTCGCTGTCGGCAGCATAGTTCGTCAGCATCCGTACCACTCGTCTAGGAAGTTATTTTTTCCACCGATTGTCTATAGCAGAGGTCTCCAAACTTGTTAGTCCGCGGGCCACATTGACTCCTCCACGAAGTCATAAGGGCCAAGATCTAACTAGTGGGATTAACGCACCCTAGCACTCCATAATCACCGAAATGTAAGGCTAAAGGAAAGATGAAATCGCAAAAATCTAAGGTTGTGGGAATATCTAGCACTGAAACGAACTACGATTTTTATTTAATGACATAATTTTGATTGGTGGACGTACCTGACCGAAATTCTGACGTATTTTATTCTGGCGAATTTCACGGACAAAAAAGTATGTCACTGCACATTCTTCACGAAAGCGTCCTGCAAAGTTAACGAAATCTCAAAATCATTGTTAGCAACACTACTACTGCAAGACGTAACAGAGGTGGAGTATGTCAACGCATTGTTATTTCAAATGGCGCAACAATAAGTTTAGTTATGTAGTCTTGTAGCGAGTAGCAGAGCCAATATCGCGATGTATTGGTCGCGATAGGCCTCGAAACTCAACTGTTGGCAGTATAGGTACCACCTCAAATATTTGGCGGGCCGGATACCGGGGATGTACGGCCAGCTAACGCGGGCCGGTTTGCCGACCCCATATTTATGACTATATGAACTCAGACGTTGAATAACATCTTAGACCCGTAACCTGTGGTTTCCGATAGAAATACTTTCGCAGAGGTAACAGTAGACGTTTTGTGGTGTCACCGTGTAAGTGCGGGCGCGGAGGAGCAACACTTCTTAAAAAAAAAAAAAAAATTCAGTTACCAAGTGAAAACGACCGAGGAACGATCGGCCGATTAATTATTGGAATATAATGACTTGAAGCGACCGGAAGCCCGAGAAGATTTTATTAACAATTTTAGTTTCCGGACAGAACAGAAGCTGTCCGTAATATCCTTTTTGTGTTCGTATTAACGCACATTTCTGGAAATGCAGGATGCCACGTAAGACTTTTCTCTAGAGAATGAGAGCTCTGACACACGGAGCGCTAACTAATTATATGCGGAGACTTTTTAAAGGGGAGACGAACGCTTTTTTTTTAATTTTTGCGCTGGCGGCTCCCTTTGCCTGTGCAGAGAACGGAGGACCGTCCGCGCAAGGAACGCCGAGTGGGGTTCAGTGAGGAGCTGGAGGCGCCGGCTGAGGCTGCGTAATCAGCTTAATCAGCAGCGGCTGCCGCCCCCGCCGCCCACGCCGCACCCGCCGCCCCTGCCGCCCGCGCTCACGTAATTAGCACGCCAGCCATCAGGCGCTTCTTTTGAGGCGCGGCGGCAGCAGGTGTCGGCGCCGCTCAAAGCGCCTCTCCCGCCCCCGCCGCGCACACGAGTAACTAGCCCGGCCGCCTGCCGCTCCCCACGGCCGCGATCAAAACGTCCTCAAGTGGCTCCTTTACCTGCGCGGGCGCGCGCCGACTTCCCGCGCCCGATTTTCTGGCCCACAGAGGCGGCCACCGCCCGAAATTATTGTGAGATGCGATGCGGCGGCTCTTCCCAGGTAAAACACTTTGCTAATGGCCCGGGCAGCGGCACGCGGATTATTAGCCGAACCGCCGAAACCGGGGCTCTGTCCCGCGCGGGAATGCGCATAACTTCTGGAAATGGCCGGAGAAGCGATCCGGCTAAGTTCGTTTGGCGAGAGGCCGCTTTGAAGGAGGAGCGTTTCGACCGTTCGAAGTAATCATCGGAAGCGAGTGAGACCTGCCATATGCAGCATACGTGTAGGACTGAGGTGGCGGCCGATTCCGGAACAAGTGCTGCTCTGCGATCCTGACTGGCGATCGACCTCTCCTCTCAGACTCTACTTTGCTTCGCGTTTGAGATCCGTGAGAAATCGGCACCGCTGTAATTCGGTGTTCCGCAAGCCCACGGTACATTACTTAACGAGGCACGGCCCGTATCCAGTTCAGTTCACATATTCAATAGGAACGACAGTGGTATATCTGTCTAGATAAACTGCGAACTTCTAAGGCATCGCGAATCGTGGACCAATGTAGACAATGTCACTAACGCAGTTTCCAGAAGTAAGAAGAAAAATGTTCAAATGTGCGTGAAATATTATGGGACTTAACTGGTAAGGTCATCAGTCCCTAAGCTTACGCACTACTTAACCTAAATTATCCTAAGAACAAACACACACACCCATGCCCGAGGGAGGACTCGAACCTCCGTCGGGACCAGCCGCACAGTCCATGACTGCAGCGCCCCAGACCGCTCGGCTAATCCCACGCTTCAAGGAAGAAGACAAATCTGCTAATATACGACACCTACCATTACGCCCCCACCCCTCTCCCTCCTGCATCTTGCACAGCATAATCATAGCAGCTTGAGTGTGACAACAATCTAGAGAAGTTTCCCGAATGAGATTTTCACACTGCAGCGGAGTGTGTGCTGATATGAAACTTCCTGACAGATTAAAACTATGTGCCGGACCGAGACTCGAACTCGGGACCTTTACCTTTCGCGGGCAAGTTCTCTACCAACTGAGCTACCCAAGCACGACTCACGCCCCCTCCTCACAGCCTTACTTCTGCCAGTAAATCTTCTCCTACCTTCCAAACCTCACAGAAGCTCTTCTGCGAACCTTGCAGAACTAGCACTCCAGGAAGAAAGGATACTGCGGAGACATGGCTTACATATATCCTTTCTTCCAGGAGTGGTAGTTCTGCAAGGTTCGCAGAAGAGCTTCTGTGAGGTTTGGATGGTAGGAGACGAGGTACTGTCAGAATTGAAGCTGTGAAGGCGTTTTGTGAGTCGTGCTTGGGTAGCTCAGTTGCTAGAGCACTTGCCCGCGAAAGGCAAAGGTCCTGAGTTCGAGTCTCGGTCCGGCACACAGTTTTTATCTATCAGGAAGTTTCGAAACTGAAGTTGTGTGGATAGGAATTGCACGAACGCGAGTGTTGTGTTATAGGACGTATTCGTCCAATAAACATCACAACGCCACACCACACACAACCTGCAGTACTTTATCACTCCCACGCTGACAGAACATCCAATATGGCAGACGCCTTATCGGCGGAAAAGAAGAGATGTGCGTAAAACTGGACGAGGAGGAGTAGATTAGTGTTTAACATCCTGTCGACACTGAGGTCATTTGAGACAGAGCACAAGCTCGGATTAGGAAAGGATGGGGAAGGAAATCGGCCGTGCCCTTTCAAAGGAATCATCCTGGCATTTTCCTCAAGCGACTTAGGGAAATCACGAAAAACCTAAATCCAGATGGCCGAACACGGGTTTCAATCGTCGTCCTCCCGAATGCGAGTTGTAACGTAACATCCTCCTCTGGTATTACTTATCCTCAACAGCGCTTCCCGATACCAGCATTATTTTATATTATTTTTTTTCGAATTTTGGCCAGGTCAGTATTATCTCAGTTGCTTTTCTGATAACTTTCATATCATTTTATACACAGTATGTTATATTTCAAGCTAAAATTTATGAAAAGGAATTACTATATACAATTTTATAGTTTCGATGTTATAATCGATAACTATTAGTTCTGATTGTACAGTTAATTTTTTTAGAAACTTTTTAAATTACGTCTTATTTGCACACTTAAAATTTCTGTTATTAATAACGCAATCGTGTACTGTTTATTACGTTTATTTCTGGATTCATTTATGAAACAATAATCGAAATTAATAAAGTAACGAAAACTAGTATGAATTCATTTGTTAACAAACATTCTAAACCCTTTAAAATATTGTTTTTTTCCGCAGAGTGTGAGAGTCGTAAGCTTGCCTCTGATATTATCGGACGTATTTTTGTATAATAGGTGCGAAAAATGTAATTTCGGATTTGTTACTGAGAAAAATCGAAATACTGTATGATATACTAAAAGGTGAGAAAATCTGTGGAAAATGTATTTACGTAAAAAACTGTGCAACAACAATCTTCCAATTTATTTAGTCTGAAGCAACCGTGAGGACCTGATGTTAGATTTTCAGTTTCAAGAATCAGACCCCTAAGCAAGAAGAACTGGAGCCATCTCAACATGACAAGCTAAGTAAACTTGAAAGTTTATTGTAATCCTCTCTCCTCTCAAATCTTTGCTTATTTATTACTTGGACTGGGCAGTGTTTAATGTGCACAATAGATGCAAGAGGAAAGGAGGCGAGATTACAGAGTCCAGTGTGCTAACCACTGGGCTACCTACTTCGGTGTGCCTAGAAAAGAGGTGCGTCACATATCCAGTGTAATATAGTGCCAGAGACAACCCCTACGCCAATCCTAGTCACTGCATTCCAGCACCTAAAATTGTGATGGCTGTTACAGAGGTTCAATAGTAATGAACTAGGACACCACTATCCATACATATGTAATGGATGGTTAGAATTAAAGCGATAACGTTGCGAGTGCAGCATTGTGGGCTGTATATATCACCGGACGCCGAAAAGTCGTAAGTGTGCTCGTTAAACTGTGCGCTTGCGGACAATGGTGACAAAATTAAGTTCCACTTCCTGACACCAGCAGAAAATTCGGTGCTACAAGAAGTCAGAATGTGGCCTGATTTGGACCGGAAGACTTGCCTTTCATAAGTGATTTGAGTTGTTTCTCAACACCTAAGATATCTAGTTTTACGTCACTCATGCTAACAGCTGTTCTGGTTTCGAATTCTGGAATATTTACTTAGTCTTCTTTCGTGAAGGAATTACGGAAAACTGTATTCAGTAACTCCGCTTTATTGGCACCATCATCGGTAACATTTCCATCGCTATCCCGCAGTGACGGTATTGACTGTTTTTTGCCACTAGTGTACTTTACATACGACCAGAATCTCTTTAGGTTTTCTACCATATTTTGAGACAATGTTTCATTGTGGAAACTATTAAAAACATCTCGCATTGACGTCCGCACTATACTTCGAGTTTCCGTGAAACTTAGCCAGTCTTGGATACTTTGCGTTCTTCTGAATTTGGAATGCTTTTCCGTTGCTTCTGCAACAGTGTTCTGACGTGTTTGGTGTACCATGGTGGATCAGTCCCGTCTCTTATTAACTTATGTGATGTATATCTATTATTGCTGTCGATACTGTAATTTTGAATTTGAGCCATATCTGGTCTACACTTACATCAGGTGCGGGCAGGAATCCTGCACGTGTGCGGTGCACTTGCTCGTGTGCAATTAACAGGTATTCTGCGTGCACACAGGGGCAAGCTGACCACCCGCTTCTCTCCCCTCCCCACCATTCCGTCTCTCCGCTCCTTCCTCTGTAATGCGTTTTATTTCCTGGCTTGCTTTATTGAATGAAGGAATAAGGTTAGTAGGAGTGCTTGAAAGAAATCATGGTTTGAAAGAGTACCTATTACCTACGATACGTTTTATTTAATTATCACAGGTGGGTTTTATAATACGTTTAATGTCTGGAACAAAATTTCTACATACAGACAAACGCAAACAGTTACGTAAATGTTCATCACTGATGTTTACTCTTAACCGAGACTTATTAATTTTCATAACAGAAAAAAATCTGTCACAAACGTATTTCGAGCCAAACATTGACAATAGCTTCGTGGCTTCACGATGGAGACGAGGAAACTCCTACTAAGCAAAGTCGTGATAAAAGTCTATTACACGTCTTGCCAAAAGGAACTTGTCTCTCAGACGAGAATTACATTCCTTTGTCCTTTAAAAACTGATTTATTGGTATTCTCAGCTCAAAACATCTTTTGAGTACATTACCGCGGCTAAGCCAGCGGACTTCAAAAATGGTTCAAATGGCTCTGAGCACTATGGGACTTAACATCTATGGTCATCAGTCCCCTAGAGCTTAGAACTACTTAAACCTAACTAACCTAAGGACATCACACAACACCCAGTCATCACGAGGCAGAGAAAATCCCTGACCCCGCCGGGAATCGAACCCGGGAACCCGGGCGCGGGAAGCGAGAACGCTACCGCGCAACCGCGAGGTGCAGACCAGCAGACTTTACTGTGGTATAGTATGTCACCGTAAGCTTCCCCAGTTTCAGCTAAATATGTGGTTGATTGGTTGGGGAAGGAGACCACACAGCGTGGTCATCGGTCTCATCGAATTAGGGAAGGATGGGGAAGGAAGTCGGCTGTGCCCTTTCAGAGGAACCGTCCCGGCATTTGCCTGGAGTGATTTAGGGAAATCACGGAAAACCTAAATCAGGATGGCCGGACGCGGGATTGAACCGTCGTCCTCCCGAATGCGAGTCCAGTGTCTAACCACTGCGCCACCTCGCTCGGTCTAAATATGTGTGAAACTGTCTATGTGTAAGCCCGTGGGATCTCAAATAATTAACTGCTCGAATAACCACTTGCATGACGTCCGCCAGTTTTGCTGCTTTTGCACAGAGTATTTCTTGGTGCAAAATGCAGTGCATGCTGTAGAATAATTCTTCTGTACGCTGTAGCTTTTTCCTTAGTAATCCAACAAATCCCATTTGTTCCCCTTTCATTGCAGGTGTTCCGTCTGTTGTCACTGACACCAAACGTTCCCAGTTTAAGCCAGCTGAATTGACAGCTTCTTCAACGGCTTTTAGGATGTCCGCGCCGGTGGTCGTGCTTTCTAAGGTATCATATCTAAAAAATCCTCTGTTATGTGCAGAGTAATGTCCACGCCGCGGACATAAATCACTAATTGTGGGGTGTCTAAAATATCTGTGGTTTCATCAAGTGCGATGGAAAATGTAATAAACTCCTGCACTGCACTCCTTAATTGACGGTAAACGTCACCTGCCATGGCACTTATTCGAAGACTTACAGTCCGTCGAGAATGAGTGATAGATCGAAACTGATTTGCATTCAATGGGAAAAGTAAATCAGCAGCGTCATTGATGCACTACTTTATAAATTCACCTTCAGCAAATGGTTTTCCAGCTATCGCTATATTATGCGCAGTCTTACAACTTGCACGTACCGCTGTGCTATCATTGTTGTCAAACAGTGCTCCATAAAATGTTAAATCAGTTAGATGAGAAACATGACGAAAGAAAGTCGCAGATCTCTCGTGACAACAGCAACTTACGTCAGATTCATCTAGTATCGTCAGATCGCTCAGTTAATTTCCCCATCCGCTCAGAATCCGACAATAAATTGTACTCGTCCTTGTGAAATTTGTGATAATGGCGCTCAATACTGAGCTTCCGCTGATCAGCGAGAATACTGCTGCCACTTATTAAACATTTCGAATTTTCACGTTTTTGCACAAAGAAAAAATGATTCTCCCATTCCTTTTTAAAAGAAAGCAAATCTCCACGTCTCCGTTTCCTTGATTCACCCTGCATTTTCCGGTTCTTGAAATACAACGTTCACTACGTACTGGTCGCTTCGCATAAACGTCCGCAGCTTAGCCTGCCGGCTGTCGTCACTGCCCTGTCGACGATTGCACGCGAGCAGCACACGTGCAGCGCTCTGCGCTCGGAGCCGCGTGCAACGTTTGCCCGCCCCTGACTTACATAATTAGCTTGGAAGGAATGGAAACTCTCTCTTAGGAAGGCATCAAGCAAACTGACAGAAAGAGTACTTTGATGTAGAGACCTTCTATAGTTAGAGAAAAGAAAACTGAATATTTGTAAGGTGACGATCAGTTTCTGTTCCTACCTAAAATAGAAACATTTCTTCTTCTCCATCACCCCTGGAAATATGTATCGTCCTCGCTGAACCATCCTGTGTGTCATGAGGTAGCGGATACCATTATTTGGATCTTCAGGAAACCATTACCAGTGTATCTACTGTTGCCCAGGTGGCATATGACGTCGTCGGATCAAAATCGACGTTGACTTTCCAGGTGTATCATTTTTTTCCTGCAGTGTACTATCTGAGAATGCCCGCTGAATGCCGATGTTGTTGACAACAGTCAGCCGCAACTGAGCCCGCACAGAAGACTCGATGCCACCGATATTAATATGCTGCGACACAACGTGGCAGATCGTGGGCAATATGGCTGATGCTTTTGCAAGAAAAGCTCGGGTAGTGCGATACCTTATCAATCGACCTCCGTCCGCTGCACTACGGGTGGTTGCGACGGAAGGTGGAAAAGCAAAGCACCGAAGACAGCTCAGGTCAACAGTCACGGCAGACGAACGGCCAACACACGGGGCGTTCGTAACAATACAAGAGTGGAAGCGCAGCCGTGGGACCAGACTCGCCACCTGACGACCTAGGACCAAGATGACGTCGCCGGGACAAGGGAGCCGTTTGTCTTCTGAAACCTGGGAGCCGGCAGAGAGTGGGAGAGGCAGATTCCAGCACAACGCCAAAGGAACCGGCAAGGCGTGACTACGGACCAGGAGAAGAGGGACAGGGGCGGTCAGATGCGTCGTACAATGTGACGGACAAAGGTTGGTGTCTTTACTATTGATAATCTATTTCAGTTAAGGGGGGTAGGACGTCAAACGGGCCGACTTGGAGCAGGAGAGACACCACAGGTCATTTTAATTTCCACTGTCTATACTTTTACAAATAAATTCATAAAACTTTAACAGCATGACCGGGAAGGATTCAGAATTCATACTCATAGGAGTGGAAGCTCAAAAACGTAACAAAATACTTTTTTTTTACATTTGAAATTTCATCATTTTTTTCACTTACTACTGGCTGCATTTGTTGCTGTAGGTACACTTTTCTTCCTAAGTAAGAGAGATTTTTCGATGACTTTTGCACAGCATACAAACCATAGTTACAGGTGTATGAAATTCTAGAAGTTATTTAATTTATGAAAAAATGAATGAACTGTTACATTTTAAACTTAATGTTTAGAAAAAACTCAAGCTTTATAGTTAATTATATCAAATTTTTCCACAGTTTTTTAATAGATTTGGAAAATTCGAGAATTTCATACACCTGTAACTACTGTTTGTATGCTACGGAAAATTCGTCGAAGAATCTCTCTTATTTAGGAAGAAAAGTGTACCTATAGCAACAAATGCAGCAAGTAATAAGTGAAAAAAATGATGAAATTTCACATGTAAAAAAAAGGTATTTTGCTACGTTTTTGAACTTCCACTGCGATAAATGTGAGTCCTCAATCCTTTCTGGTCATGGTGACAAAGTTTTATGAATTTATTTGTAAAAATATAGACAGTAGAAATTGAAATGTCCTGTGGTGACTCTACTGTTCCAAGTCGGTCCGTTTGACGTCCTACCCCCCTTAACTATAGTGCTTGCCAGTGACGGATAGGACGTAAAGACGTTACAGGAAAATGCTAGTGACAGATCCTGTTATTAAGGTAGTAGGAGTATTCCCCATTAAGATGATGAGATATAGTATTGTGTTAATTATAATAGTGAATTTTGTGTTATTCAAATGTTCAGATGTGTGTGAATTCCTAAGGGACCAAACTGCTTAGGTGCCGGCCGCGGTGGTCGTGCGGTTCTAGGCGCTCCAGTCCGGAGCCGCACTGCTGCTACGGTCGCAGGTTCGAATCCTGCCTCGGGCATGGATGTGTGTGATGTCCTTAGGTTAGTTAGATTTAATTAGTTCTAAGTTCTAGGGGACTGATGACCACAGCAGTTGAGTCCCATAGTGCTCAGAGCCATTTGAACCATTTTTGAAACTGCTTAGGTCATCGATTCCCAGACTTACACACTACTTAAACTAACTTATGCTAGGAACAACAAACACACCCATGCCCGAGGGAGGACTCGAACCTCTGACGGGAGGGGCCACGCAGTCTGTGACATGGCGCCTCCATCCGCCTCTCCGTGCGGCTTTGTGTTATTATTTGTCGATGTATAGGAGAAAATTACTTTTGATAGTAACAATTTGAGTAAGAATACAGCCTGTGTTTAAATTATACGTAAAAGGCTTCAGTGCAGTAAATATATAAATAAACTCTCAGTACATGTCCTGTGTGTTGGTGAGAAATGCACCACTTTTAGCCCACGAAAGGTCGTGGATGGGCGTCCGCTCAACGTCCTCCCAAGTCTTCCTTTAACCTCTGGCCAGCAACGCTACGCCGTTTGCTACCCTCAGCGTTGGCACCTGCCCCCCCCCCCCCCCACCCCCCTCACACTTTGATTCTTTCTCCGAAATTTTTGTTCACTTTCTTCGTCGCTCTTTCGATGTACAAGTCGAATAGTGGCGGAAACACCACTCTTACACAAATTCGTCCTCCTTCACCTTTCACTTCGATTACTCCCGCTTCGGTTTTGCAGATGTTGTCGAGTATTTGTCCGTGTCTGTACTTTATTCCCAATGTTACGAAGATTGTGAACACCTTTTCCACCCAACAATACCGAAGCATTTCTGTTGGTCCACAAACGCTAGGAAAGTATCCTGTTTTATCTCCAGTCAAACTTCCAGTACTAAATGCAATGCAACGTCAGAACTGCTGCTCTGGTCTTCTTCCTTCCTTCCTGAAACCAGAAATGATCATTGTCCATCAGGTCTTCAATTATTCTTTCCATTCCTTTCTGTCTTACCCTAGTCAGCAATTTAAAACCGTGGCGGATCAGAGTAGATCTGTAAAACAGCTACCGAAAATATGCCGCTTGTGGCAAACTCAATTTCCTACATTTTATATCGAGGATTATAATCACAGCCGCCTTCTGTTGTAGAACAAACGCTCGCAGAAATTAGTTACAGGCAATAAGAATCTCAAGTGGACCGATATGTTTTTTATGGACGACAGACGGCTTTGCATGCATCTGTTGATGAGATACACGGCCTTCACCAGCCTCATAGAATTACTACCAACAAATAAAACTCAATTCTGAGCGCTTTGAATATGATTACAGTGATCATCAGGATATGTTAGGTTTAGCAACTGTAGGTACCGTACAAGTTTTGCTTAGGTACCATATCGAGTCTGTAAATGCCGAGGTAATGTTTGATACGTGAGGTACCTCTTCGTTTTTCAGGTATTAGATATAATACAAACCTTTCAATTTAACGAAAAAATAATGGGTGAATGCTGTTTCTGATGACTTTCCCATTACGTCCAACGCTGGGGTGCTATTCCAATGTAAGGGAAAATAAGCAGAAGATATGAACTGAAGTTTGTGTTGGGGAGGGCACTCAACTTGGGTAGTTCGTGAAGCAATGTTGACCATCGTGCTGTGTAATGGTTAGCATTTCTGCCTAGCAAGCAAGAAGACCCGGGTTCGCGTCCCGGCCGCAAGCACAAATTTTAATTCATTTCTTCTGCTTCTATCATTATCTTAGATAATTTCAAAATAGTAATTTCCAGTTAACATCCAAAAAAATTAAATAAACAAAGTAATACCGGGTAAGGTTGCTGCCCATGAGTACTCAATTGACAGGAAAGGTAACCACAATGGAGAGAGGCTAGTGGAGTTCTGCAGAGTATTCGTCCTGGTGCTGAAGTCAATTGCTTTGAAACACCTGTTCAGGAAACAGGAGATCTGGACATCTCAAAACTCAAACCTCGGTGAACTCCAAACTGACCATGTCGCCATTGCAGAGAAAGCGAAATGAGACATCCAGAACATGAAGGTTCTGAGGAATGCCGTCCTAGACTCAGAAACTTCGAAGATCAAAGTTACACTAAATCTACGAAATACTAAGAAGGTTACTTCTAGAGAAAATTATAAGTTCGCCAGAGACAAGGTAAGGAGCAGCCAAGATTGCACCAATAAGCTAGAATCTTTAAATCTGAAGGACTGGGAACGCTTACAAGAGGGTACAGACAGATCAGCTGAGGAGGCTGCCCCACTCACTGAATCAAGAAAGTAAGCTTGGTGGGATTAGAAATGCGATGCAGCAGTACAGCTAAGAGAGGTTGTTTAGCAGAAATGGAAAATTGCCACAAAAATGAGGTGAACAGGATCAGCTTCCTAAACGCGACAAAATCTGTATCAAAACCACGTTTGGGCTGAAGTGTGAAAAAAAGGTAAAAGAAAAAAGAAAATCTCACGCACGTAACTTCTACTAAACCTTCTAGCATAATCTCAACAAAGACAACGCTCTGAGCTTAGAGTTGGCAGATTCCAAAGGGAAACTAGCCCACAGTGACGAAGATACACTACTGGCCATTAAAATTGCTACACCACGAAGATGACGTGCTACAGACTCGAAATTTAACCGACGGGAAGAAAATGCTGTGATATGCAAATGATTAGCTTTTCAGAGCATTCACACAAGGTTGGCACCGGTGGCGACACCTACAACGTGCTGACATGAGGAAAGTTTCCAACGGATTTCTCATACACAAACAGCAACTGACCGGCGTTGTCTGGTGAAATGTTGTTGTGATGCCTCGTGTACGGAGGAGAAATCCGTACCATCACGTTTCCGACTTTGATAAAGGTCGGATTGTAGCCTATCGCGATTGCGGTTTATCGTATCGCGACGTTGCAGGTCGCGTTGGTCGAGATCCAATGACTGTTAGCAGAATATGGAATCGGTGGGTTCAGGAGGGTAATACGGAACGCCGTGCTGGATCCCAACGGCCTCGTATCACTAGCAGTCGAGATGACAGACATCTTATCCGCATGGCTGTAACGGATCGTGCAGCCACGTCTCGATCCCTGAGTCATCAGATGAGGACGTTTGCCAGACAACAACCATCTGCACGAACAGTTCGACGACGTTTGCAGCAGCATGGACTATCAGTTCGGAGACCATGGCTGCGGTTACCCTTGACGCTGCCTCACAGGCAGGAGCGCCTGCGAAGGTGTACTCAACGACGAACCTGGGTGCACGAATGCCAAAACGTCATTTTTTCGGATGAATCCAGGTTCTGTTTACAGCATCATGATGGTCGCATCCGTGTTTGGCGACATCGTGGTGAACGCACATTGGTAGCCTGTATTCGTCATCGCCATACTGGCGTATCACCCGGCGTGATAGTATGGTGCGCCATTGTTTACACGTCTCGGTCACCTCTTGTTCGCACTGACGGCACTTTGAACAGTGGACGTAACATTTCAGATGTGTTACGACCAGTGGCTCTACCCTTCATTCGATCCCTGCGAAACCCTACATTTCAGCAGGATAATGCACGACCGCATGTGCAGGTCCTGTATGGTAATTTCAGGATACAGGAAATGTTCGACTGCTGCCCTGGCCAGCACATTCTCCAGATCTCTCACCAATTGAAAACGTCTGCTCAATGGTGGCCGAGCAACTGGCTCGTCACAATACGCCAGTCACTACGCTTGATGAACTGTGGTATCGTGTTGAAGCTGCATGGGCAGCTGTATCTGTACACGCCATCCAAGCTCTGTTTGACTCAATGCCCAGGCGTATCAAGGCCGTTATTACGGCCAGAGGTGGTTGTTCTGGGTACTGATTTTTCAGAATCTATGCATCCAAATTGCGTGAAAATGTAATCACATATCAGTTCTAGTATTATATATTTGTCGAATGAATACCCGTTTATCATCTGCATTTCTTCTTGGTGTAGCAATTTTAATGGCCAGTAGTGTAATTGACAGATTCTGAAAGCTGTTTTGAATGTCTCCTATACTACGAGGCTCCAGAGACTACATTCGTTTATGAAAGCAATCGAAACATCCGTCCAGATTCCTCTCCACCTATGAAGGAAGAGATCAGGAAGGTCATCCATGCATTGAAGCTCAACAAGGCACCAGGTGAAGCTCAGATGATTGTTGAACTGTGCAATCATGAGCTTTCAAGTTGGTGATACGATAGTTATTGCATTTATTTACTTCGCCACTTTCGGGACTGAGTGAACGATGTTGTCCCGGAAGCCGTATGGTATAACCCAGTAGGTGGCGATGCGATAGATACACACCTCCGGTCACACGACTGACTTCTGCAAGACGTGTAGTGTACGAGCTTGACACTGGTTTTAGCTACAGTAGCTGCATCCCTACAGTGCTTCTATTAAAAAAAATTCTGTGCCTTTTCCGACTCGTGGAGAGCAGGAGAGGGCCCCGGAGGGTCTCCGGGACACGAAATACGCCACTCTGCAGGAAGAGCGGCAGTACTTTTCAACAAATAAACAAACAAACAAAGGCAGAAAACCCGAGACGGGGGGAGGACGTGCCGTGCAAGAAACAGAGGGAGACCCGGTGGACGGCGCGGGCGGCAGCGGGGCAGCGAGCGCGACCAGGTTAGCGGCACAAAGCAGCGCGCAAGACAAGTGATGGAATTAGCGGTGCTGCGGGCGCGCGCGTGTGCGTGTGGCTGCCCCTCCCCTCCCCTCCCCTACCCCCCACCCGGGCGCCCCATTGTCCGCGGGGGGCGTGGTAGCGGCGGCGGGTGCGCGCGCACCTCGTATATATTTACGTTGTTAATTACTCCAAAGTGCCTACCCCGGCACAAAAGGCTGCCTGATTAATGTGCAAGGAAGCGCGCTGCGCCACCCCTCACCCCCACCACGTCCCTCCTCCCGCCGACCCCTCGCGCTGCTACCGCCCCCCCGTCGCCCTCACCCTCCGAATCCTCCCGACGGCTCCCTGTGAGCCCCGGCCCCTTATTAATTTTATGGAGGCACAGAGAAAAACAACTAACGCGATATCTTTTGTTGGTGAAGAAAGGGCTATGAGATGATGTTTTGTCGGAGCTGCAGACGGCCAGCAAGCCCTCTGCTTTCTGCAGAAAGGGGGCGGCGCGGTCGGCCGGGGGTCGATGTGGCCGCGTCTCGAGACCGGCCGCGCCTAAGCGACAGGCGGCTGGCAACCCGCCACACGCACAGCGGAACTCAGGACTTCAGCTGCCTACAGGCATTCAGATAAATCAGTGATGAAGGTTGAAAGATTTTGCCGGACCGGGACTCGAACCCGGATGCTCCACGGTTGTCTTATCGGCCTTCCGGACACGCTCTCCCTCCAACTCAAATTCTTAATCTGCCATGCCTAAGTAGCGCTCCCATCCATTAGCCCCACTGCTCATAGTATTCGCTCGTATATACACTGAAGAGCCAAAGAAACTAGTACACCCGCCTAATATCGTGTAGCGCCCCCGCGACCACGCAGAAGTGCCGTAACACGACTTGGCATGGACTCGACTAATGTCTCAAATAGTGCTGGAAGGAACTGACATTATGAATGCTGCAGGGCTGTCCATAAATCCGTAAGAATACGAGACGGTGGAGATCTCTTCGGAACAGCACGTTGCAAGACATCCCAGTTAAGCTCAATAATCTTCATGTCTGGGGAGTTTGGGTCAGCGGAAGTGTTTAAACTCGGAAGAGTGTTTTTGGAGCCACTCTGTAGCAATTCTGGACGTGTGGGGTGCCGCATTGTCCTGCTGGAGTTGCCCATGTCCGTCAGAATACATAATGGACATGGATGGATGCAGGTGATCAAACAGGATGATTACGTATGCGTCACCTGTAAGAGCCGTTTCTATATGTATCAGGAGTCCCATATCACTCCAACTGCACACTCCCCACACCATTACACAGGTTCCGCCAGCTTGAGCAGTCCCCTACTGACATGCGGGATCCATGGATTCAAGAGATTGTCTCCATACCCGTACACGCTCATCCGTTCGATGTAATTTGAAATGAGGCTCGTCCGCCCAGGAAACATGTTCGCAGTCATCAACAGTCCAATGTCGGTGTTGACGGGCTCAAGCGAAGCGTAAATCTTTGTGTCGTGCAGTCATCAAGGGTACACGATGTGACCTATATCGATTATGTCTCGTTGAATGGACCGCCGTAAATCTTTGTGTCGTGCAGTCATCAAGGGTACACGATGTGACCTATATCGATTATGTCTCGTTGAATGGACCGCATTCTGACACTTGTTGATGGCCCACCATTGAAATCTGCAGCAATTTGCGGAAGCATTGCACTTCTGTCACGTTGAACGATCCTCTTCAGTCGTCGTTGGTCGCGCTCTTGCAGAATCTTTTTCTCGGTCACAGCGATGTCGGAGATTTGATGTTTTACCGGATTCCTGATATCCACGGTACAGTCGTGAAAAGGTCGTACGGGACGTTGACTGATTCACTGGAATTCTGACACGCAGCTGTAGCAACTAGATTTCTTAAGCCATGTACCTTTTGGCCGTCCTAGCAGAGATGCGAATTACTGAAGCTACATGACTCGTGTCCGTCGTTTTTACCCCATGGCCGCGCCACTGTCCAAAGACTACAGATACAAGATGTCCAGAGATATTCTTCGTAAGCAAAGAACTTGTCCGTGCTTAGATGTTAGACTCATGTACATCAAGTGCATCTGCATCTATATCCACACCACTACTCTGCAATTTACTCTTAAGTGCCTGGCAGAGGGCTCATTGATCCACTTTCACACTATTTTTCTACTGTCCCACTATCGAACAGCACGCAGGGAGAAACGAGCACTCAAAACTTGCTCTGATTTCTCTTATTTTATTATGGTGGTAATTTCTCCCTAAGTATGTGGGCGCCAACAAAATATTTTCGCACTCAGAGGAGAAAGATGGTGTTTGAAATTTTGTGAAAAGATCCTGCCGCAACGAAAAACGCCTTTGTTTTAATGGCTTTGCGACAGTACCGAACGGTTACTGCTGAGTAGTTTCTCTGCCTAACAGCATCCCATACGAGCAAACCAGTTGCGACTTTGCCTAATATTGCTCGTACTTTAGGTATATGGGCTATTCACGGCTCTGTCTAAAAAGAACAGCAGGATGTAGTCATAAGGTCGAGCCGCGCACTTCTGCTTTCATGCCCTGCAGCTGATTAGATTAAAATAATAACCTGTAGCAATGATCCTGCAGTCAAATAGTCTATGCACTGGCTAGAATTGCAAATTAATAAAATACACAGAAATACAAAATAAAAATTAAATGATCAATTTAATAACAATGATTCTGTTCTGTAATTAACGTAGACGACACACAGTTATGCTGAATAATGTTTGTTATACTGGAGCCAAGGTAGCCCCTGAGGGCCGGCAACCCATATTACACCACAGAGGACGGGGTTGTCTATGTCCACGGTGTACCAAAAGCAGCATGGTAAACAACGGCCATTTACAAACAAGATAATGGAAACAGACATTCCAAACACTACTTCCTGCAGGGGGAGCTCGACAAACGGCCTGTAGGAAGTATCACTACGCCAAAACCTGTCTGGCTGGAGACAGCTATTTAGGAGCTAGAACCAGCCACGAAGTTCAGTTCACTCTGGATGCCGACCTCCTGTACTTCGGTTGAAGATTACGTCTTCGTCTCTGAATTGGACTGTTACGTGTGTGTGTGTGTGTGTGTTACTACGAACCTTTATGGAAAATTAGAAGTGAACTTTTGTTTGCCTTAATTAGGAGACTTTAACTTGCATCGTTATTGTTGTCTTCTGTTTGTTGTTCAGTCATCAACCTTGTGAATTTACATCAATAAAAGTTGTGTTTGTGAAAAATTGCGAATTGTCAGTCACAAAAATGTTTATTCAAGAAAGGACGTCTCAAGTAAACGGGAAGCGGTCCTAGGACCTACAATATTCAGTTAAAATAGAGACAGAAATTACTGTTATCAAATGCGATAAAGTTACATTGAGAGCGATACGAGAATGGTAACAAAATACCCAAACTAAATAGTCATCAAAGACTCACGAAAACTAAGTCCATTTCGTGAGCACGATATACAGAAGATTCACCAGCTCAAAACAGTTCGGAGTTCAACATGACGATTCACAAATTAACGCAAGTGATACGAAGAATAGTTACTCATACTCTGTCTATTCGCAGTTCCGTAAATCAAGCGGCAAAAGTTAGAGTGCTTTTCTGGAGCATATTCAAACCTCTAGAAACATAAGTCACTTCAGAAGTTAAGGTATGGTAGGGGCCGTTCACCGCCCAGAATCAGTCACCTCCACAATCGAATACCACTCGTTTCCACAGGCATGTCTACCTACTTCCAGAACTCGCCCAAAAGTGTCCAAGATCTAACCAAAAAGTTCGATCAAAAGTTACAGTCTCACAGCGGCTGCTCCTTATCCAGAATCTATCAACTATATGTCCGATTTACGCATGTTGTCACAGGTAGGTCCGTTTTCTCTCAGCACTCGGCATAAGGTGTTCAGAATCGCCCCTTTGAGCTCTTCACTCAATGGCTCCCAGCCTCCACTTGACTCATGTAGTGTTCCTCTTCTATATGCTTTTCCATACCAAAAATAATCGTCCTTAAGTTCTAAAAACATGATTTCACTCAAGCTGACCACTTCCTGGACTAAACTAATATGCTGCAATAATATTTAAATAAAGAAATGTCATTAACATTCGGTTACACTCAGATCGTGTACCATAAATACAAGTAATAGTTAGTTCGTATATGAATAAGCCAGCATTCTTTCGCAAGTATACTCACAACAAATGACGGACTGTCCTTAAATATTGTTTACACAATTATTTGTGCCTTCTTGACAGCGGCGTCTTTTGGCACTATTGACAGAGGTGGTGTCAACTAACGCAAGCGATTGACCACTTTTAAATTACCATGCTCTTCTGTAGCAGTCAACATTTAAATAGACTTACTGGGAAAATAGTAAACTATTCACTAAATAAATACAAAAGTATGATAAAATATGAAGTGTTGATGTTGTGTTCATTTGCTATGTAAATGTGGAGAATACAGTGTTCTGGCAAACTTTTGCACAATGAAGCAGTAATAAAAGACATCATAAATCAATAAGACAAATGGATACAGGTACGTAGCTTTAAGAAATAACAGCTGTAGTGGAATGCTGTCATCTGAGATATCACTTGTTGAAATCGCATGATACGATTAAAATTTGTTAATTCAAAGGTTCATTGTGTAAATGATTATTCACTGTGAAATATTAACTTTGTTGTTTTAGAGATATTGAATTTACTATTGTGTCATTGGATGCATCTCATTTTTCTGGGTTCGCCTATGTACGCAGATTTGCATTAATATTTGATGTGAGTCACTGTTGAATCTCAAAGAGCTGTAACTTAGCCATCTTTAACATTCTCTGACACTCCGCAATTTCTTGGAGCGTCTTCTGCACAAAGGTAATGTGAGTAACAGCCGTCCAAATTCACAGCTTCGGGATTTTCGTCATTTCCGGCGACGCCGCTAGTCTTTGTACCCGGTCTTACTCGTACCGGTCACCTAGCCGGAAGCCAGAACTGCTGCGGCACGCACTGAGACCTGGCCCGCTAGCTTTCAGCTGCACAACAAATTCATCTTATCTCGTACGAGTACTGAGCGGCCGAACAACTCTCCTAAATAGGCGTGAGTTTACAACTGCCACGCCAGCGCGAGGATCATATCCGTGACACTCTCTCCCCCATTTCAGGATAATACGAACGTGTTGCATTGTATGAATTTTCTCGGTACCCTCTGTAAGTGTTGTCTGGTAAGGATCCCATACCGCACAGCAGTACTCTAGCAGAGGACGGACAAGAGGAGTGTAGACAGTTTCTTTAGCAGACCTCTTCTGAGAGTTCTGTCAAAAAAAGGCAGTCTTTAGTTTACCTTCTCCACAGCGTTATCTACGTGATCGTTCGAATTTTCTAGGTCTACAACTTTGCTTCCGCCGTTTTTTCTCGAAGTTCGGGGCTTTATTGTGAAAACTTACACACAAATTATGATTCATAGTATTGCGCATTACTGGCTACTACATTCTCCCATCCTTCGGATAGCATACGAATCCCGTGGTGGAAGAACTGGGCCTCTTTCGAGGGGATCCATGAATCAATTCAAATTTGCACTTGTTCATATGTTGGAAGTGCTGGTCAGCCAGACTGTATGCCACTGATCGTAAAAGGTGGTAGTCAGAGAGAGAAACGTATAGAGAATACGGCGGGAGGGATAGGACTTCTCATTTCAGCGTTTCCATGTGTATTTGGACGGGTTTTGCGACATGGGATCGAGCACTGACCTGTTGCAAAATTACCTTTACGTGTCAATTGCTGTATTGTGGCCGTTTGTGTTTCAGCTCGAATGCATCGATTGCTTTCGATAATGATGTCCTGTGACTGACTCCGACTGTTTCAGTAGCTGCGAAAACAGTCTGTCTTCCACCGCCTTGCCAGTCTCCGACATCAAAATCACCGTTCTTAAGGCGTTGATAACATTCTCTGCACGTTCTTCCACTAATAGTTCCCCCACCATTGGTCTTACCCAGCATTTTAAGAGCGACAGCCCCAGATTTCTTCACGTTAAAGCAGAAAATTAAGACTTCCCGCAAATGGCGAGAAATGCGTACCTAAGTTGACATACTTAATCGAGAATAACCTTATGATGCAATCACAAATCGACTAATATTTTTATGGTATTATGTTTACATATGCCTAAGCTTATCGTATTACATCTATGACCAACCACCCGAACCCCACTTGCCGCTACTGCCGTCTATTGCAAAACGGCGGAAGCAAAGTTATAGACCTAATACTTTGTCTGTAATTGTTATTCGTAGGTATTTATTTCAATTCACAGCTTTTAATTTTGTAATCTATTGTGTAAACGAACCTAAACAGATTGCTTGTTAGCAATCATGTGGTTGAAACCACACTTTTCAGTATTTAGGTCCAACTGCCACTTTTCACATCTTACAGACCTCATGTGCAAATCATTTTGAAACCGTTTTTCATATTCTGATGATTCTACTATACGGTAAATGACAGCATAATCTGCAAACAATTTTATATGGCTGCTGAGATTGTCTCATAGATCATTTATATACATTAGGAACATCAGAGGCCGTATAACACTTCCTTGTGGAACGCCAAATATCACTTCTGTTTTACTCCATGGCTTTCCGTCAATTACTGTGATGTTTCTGACGGTAAATCACGAATTCAGACGCACGACGGACATACTACGGTAGCACGCAATTTGATTACAAGTCGCTACCGAGGAACAGTACGTCTTCACGGAGGACATGGTTTTAAGCGTTAGCTGATAGGATAGGGTTAGACACTTGAGACGGAGATTACAGAGCCTTCGGAACTTCTTATTAAGGTGCAGGGACGATTGCGTTAGTTCTAAATTTGCCACGTTAACAAACCGCTATTGTTTTCGAGAGGATCATGTTTACCTATCGAAAATTGGATTTAATTTCTGAACAACTGTGTAGTCTGCACTTCAAGATGTCCTTGGAATTGTCATGGAACTTTAAAGATGAAACGATACGTGCTAAATCTGATTAAGTTTGTGGGGTGGTCACTGTCAGACAGACTGTAAGATTTAACAGACTTGAGACGTCGTCACAGAAAGATACGATTCTCTGCCATTAATATGACGGTTAAAGGTCTACGTAACGCTACACTGATGGTCTCAAGTAAAGGACATGGCATGGACTCAACAAGACATTGGAAGTCCCCTGCAGAAATACTGAATCATAGTGCATCTGTGTCCGTCCATAATTGGTTCAAATGGCTCTGAGCACTATGGGACGTAACAGCTATGGTCATCAGTGCCCTAGAACTTAGAACTACTTAAACCTAACTAACCTAAGGACATCACACAACACCCAGTCATCACGAGGCAGAGAAAATCCCTGACTCCGCCGGGAATCGAACCCGGGAACCCGGGCGCGGGAAGCGAGAACGCTACCGCACGACCACGAGCTGCGTACCATCCATAATTGCGGAAGTGTTACCGGTGCAGGATGTTGTCCACGAACTGACTTCTCGATTATGTCCCATAAATGTTCGCCGGAATTAATGTGGGGCGATCATTCACTCGAATTATCAAGAATTTTCTTCAATCCAATTGCAAACAGTTGTGGCCTGATGACATCACATCGTTGTTTGGGGACATGAGGTCCATGCATAGCTGCAAATACATTCATTTCTAGTCAAGGGCCGGTTCAGGTGGACCAGAGGACCCAGTCAGTTCCATGTAAACACAGTCTACACCATTATGGAGCTCCCACCGGCTTGCACAGTGCCTTGTTGCCAACTTTGGTCCATGGCTTCGTGGGGTCTGCACCAGACTCGAACTCTACAATCAGCTCATACCTACTGAAATCGGGACCAGCCCACGGTTTTCCTGTTCTCTAGGGTCCAACCGGTATGCTCGTGAGCCCAGGAGAGGCGCTGCAAGCGATGTCGCGCTGTTAGCAAAGGCACTCGTGATGATCGCCTGGTGCCATAGCGCATTAAAGCCAAATTTCGCGGCACTGTGCTAATGGATACGTTTGTCGTACGTGCCATTTTGATTTCTGCGGTTGTTTCAAGCAGTGTTGCTTGTCTGTTAGCACTGACAACACACAAATGCCGCTCCTCTCGGTCGTTAAGTGAAGGCCATCGGCCACTGCGTTGTCTGTGGTGAGAGGTAATGCCTGAAATGTGGTTTTCTCGGCATGCTCTTGACAATTTGCATCTCGGAATAATGAATTCCCTAGTGATTTCCGAAATGCAATGTCACATGCGTCTAGCTCCTGCTACTTTTTCACGTTCAAAGTCTTTTAGTTGCCGTCGTGCTGCTTTAATCATGTCTGAAATCTTTTCAAATGAATCGCCAGGGTACAAATGACGGCTCCGCCAATGCACTGCACTTTTATACTTTGTGTACGCATTACTGCCACCATCTGTTTACGTGCACATCGCTATGCCATGAATTTCTCACCTTGTAACGTCCCACCGATTAGTGAATAGTTAAAAATGGTTTAAATACTTGTGAATAGCTTGCCTTCGGTGCCCCTCCACGACTACATACATGAGCTAAAATACGCTTGTTCAATAAATACAGGATACCATAATGGATTTCACTACAGTGATGTAGGCCATAACTGAAGTAAAGTAAGTAAGTAGATTTATTCGCTTTAAAACCTGTATCTTACGAGTTCATGATCAATCTTCGATGTAATAAGCCCCGTTGGTACTACTACAGCTAACCGATGGTATCACATACTACACTGGCGATATTATATAGTCCAGATGCAGTAATTTGATAGAAATGTGTGTATGAGGTCCGTTGCATTGTTCAACACTAATACTCAACAAAGTACGAATATAAAGTCACATATAATTCTGCAATTTGCGATATTAAATCAAACTGTTTAACATTCCGAAATAATCCGACACTGCACTGTTCTAATACGCTGTTTTAGACAATGTCCAACACACGAGTTGCTCTATTGTAAATCCAAACCTGAATCATGCACCAAGAACTTAACTGTACGCACAGATCTGTCCTCTAATGGGTCCAACAATACTCGAGGCCGAGTATTTATACTCTTCCCACAATGTACTACTGCTTATAATAATGCAAAACATAATTTATAATGTGAAATAGTTTAACAACATTATCAAACACTCTATAATATTCCCTACTTTGATAGAACAAGTTTAAGACGTTTTCTAAACACACAAAAATCACATTAATATTGAGACTGCAGAAATAAGCATTCTAACAAAGCTAAACGATCAGTTATCTATATTATGTTAATTAGGCTCGAGATTTAATTCCTACCATTTACAGATGATGAGAACGAAATATATTATTTTTTTATCTAAACATTTTGCATATATTAATTTCCTGAATCTCATTTTGACTGTTTATGGTCCAAAGGGTATTGTAACTACTATTGTTTGGTATTGCTATTATTCTTCTAAAAGCCTTTTTCCTATTATCGAAAAGTAATTGAATTTAATTATAGCTGGAGATACAAGAGTATTGATCTAGTAATACTTAATGCAGGGGTGGTAACCATAAGCCTGGAATGTTACAACCTCAGTGTATATCTATACAAATATGAAATACATAAACCTTATACTGCATTATACTCAAAATTTATAATCTTATATTACATTCGGACGTATCTTGAGGAACAGACAGCACACATATAACTGTAAAGACACGACTCGACGCACATACCACTTTCGTCCCTTGCGGGAATAAAGTGATGTTGCGGGCAACAGGGAAAACTGACGGCGTCACAACATCCTTTATGAGCAGCACGTGGGTATTTTAGTCTGAATGGAAGCGTGTCCGGATGGTCGTCGCAGTTAAGGCAACCCCGTTCGTAAAGCATCTGGGTTCTAGTCTCGGTCCAACACAAATTTTGAAGTGCAGCTGTCGAAATTTTTCAACGCCTAAACTAGTTATGTCATATGAGTTCCCGTTAGTTAAGATTTGTACGGCTCTTAAGTCTCGTTGAAGTTGTGTGGACTGTCTGTTTATTTGTAGTTCCGTGGGAATGGCCTAGGAAAGCAAAAGCCAGTTCAAAAAAAAATGGTTCAAATGGCTCTAAGCACTATGGGACTTAACAGCTAAGGTCATCAGTCCCCTAAACTTAGAACTACTTAAACCTAACTAACCTAAGGACATCACACACATCCATGCCCGAGGCAGGATTCGAACCTGCGACCGTAGCAGCAGCGCGGCTCCGGAGTGGAGCGCTTAGAACCGCACGACCACCGCGGCCGGCAAATCCAGTTCACAACAAACTGTGAAATTAGTACAAGTTTGCAGTGTCTGTATTTTACAGGTCTGTATAGTACTATGCATGTCTAAAGGAGGAGACACTACTGACGATCTGCCGATTTATGAAACAGAAGGGATTTATTCGCAAATTGCGAATACGATTAGATATCAGGTGTACAGTTTATCAGTGGCACATGAAAATTTTTGCCAGACTGGTCATATGTGGGAACTCTGTGGACAGAAACAGGCTGAAAACATCCCCCAGACGGTGGCTAGGTCACGACTCCGCACTATCCTTTCTTAGAGGAGAGCTAGTGCTGCACGTTTCGCAGGAGAGCTTCTGTGAAGTTTGGAAGGTAGAAGACGAGGTACTGGCGGAAGTAAAGCTGCGAAGACGGGTATTGAGTCGTGCTTGGATAACTCAGTTGGTAGAGCACTTGCCGTGAAAGGCAAAGGTCCCGACTTCGAGTCTCGGTCTCTCACACAGTTTTAATCTGCAAAGAAGTTTCAGAAATAGGTTAAACTCTCGCCAAGCATAAAGATAAAGTGATCTTTTGTCCATCACCGCAGACAATACCACTTTCGTGTTCCGAAAAGACGGACGTTCATACATCGTGCAGACAGCCTATACAAAACCATGAGTATGTCTAAATTCTAACGTCATCATCATCATCACACTGATACACAGTGTAAATTCTGCTGGAAAAGCGGTAGAGTTGCAGTGAGCGAGAACACTGTTTATGTCGTGCGTACAGCATTTCAACACAGTCCGCCAAACCAGACGCGTCGTGTTTCCAAAAACAAAACAAAAACAGAAGTACCTCAGAGTACTTTACACAAACGTGTGCATTTCCTTGCATACGTAGCGCAACTTCTGAAAATTTCACACCCACACTATAGGCTCAGACGTGCTGAGTTTGCTAGGAACATGCTGAAACGAATCGATGCAGACTATGAGCGTACAAGCTGCGGGGTGGGATTAGAGGCAGTTTCCAGCCGCAGAGCAGTTGGCTGGCGGTTGCTGCGGGGCTATGGCGAGTTGCTAGCGTTACGCGGCCTTGGAAACGCTAGGCAGGGGCGCGCTTGGAGAAATTTATATGCCAGAGAAAAGTTGACAAAAACAAAACTAAGAATGACACGTAGGTGCGAGTTAGCACTCATCGACAGAAAAATATGTAAAGCTAAATCATCTAGAAGCGCCACAAAAATATATAATAGTTTAAAAGTTATTCTTGTCATAAAAACTGTAAATTTATGTAAGTTCAAAAGCTAATATCTCGGTGATGCTTTGGCCAGTCAATATAAACAAAGTGTCTACGGATGCGGCAAAAACAGCTGCATCGAGCAATCATAGCCGATTTAGCTATACATGTACCATTTTTGAATGAGAGGTCGAAATACGGGATTCGACTAAAAGAAACTGTGTTTTGATAATAAATAAATTTAGAGAGACGAAACTAGCGGCACCATTCTAAAGTTTAAAGAGGTAGATGAGTATTTAAGTATGTATTTTCATTTGTTTAATTATGTTAAGTATCAAAAATCCAGGAAAAACAATATCACGCTACAAGAACATTATTTGTGAAAAAACGATGGCAGATACAGAAAATTGGAACTTAAATTGTTATTGCCCGAAAATTTTCCAAATTTTTCAATGTATAAAATGTGTATTTGTGTTTAGTTTTAGAATATTCGTAATTCTTTTTGTCAAACATTGTTTTGAGTTAGGCAGTCGTTTCGGGGGTGCATAGGGCGGCCATATTTGAATTACATGGGAGTTGAGTTTTAGCGAGGCTAAGAGACGGACGTGCAGCCCATCTGGGGGTAGTGGGTAGGTAGCCACATTCGGGGACAAGCATGTATGTAGCGACGTTAGAAAGCGATCAAGTGGAGCGCAATATAGTCGTTTAGGACAGCAGACAAGAGTTTATTTTGTGAATTGTGAACAGACTGTCGAGTGCTGTTATCACGACATATGAATTTTATAGTGAAGTGTTGTAGCATCAGTTATTAACGGCCGCCCTTATGTAAGGACGTCTCAGACTGCATTTTAAGCGTTTAGTGAATATATTGAAGAAAAATAAACTACTTTTTCAAATTATAAATCAACGTGAGTGACTCAATATTTTAAATTTCACCCCACTACCTGTCTGCATTGTTTTTCTTTATATTTTAGTTCAGCTTAAAAATTGAGTTTACGACAGGTGTGAGCTGGCACCCCATGACGAAAAACGTAGCAAACACTGAGACCAGCCACGTCTCTGGGCCACTCAATTAAGCTGAGTGTAACAAATATAGATATTTTCGTGCCATAGAACTTGGGGGCTCGAGCCAAACTATTCCAACTTCAATGTGTAGTGCCCAGTACCGTCATAAGACAATGACTACCTTAATAATGTTTTTTGTCTTTTTTTTCTTTTTTGCCGATGAGGCAGCCTTTCACATCTACGGGAAACGAAACAGGTATAATGTCCAGATCTCGAGGTCGAAGAACCCACATTTTGTGATACCGAAAATACAGGCCGAAAATGAATCGGTGATGTGGCTTAGTGGTTCAAATAGCTCTGAGCACTATGGGACTTAACTTCTGAGGTCATCAGTCCCCTAGAACTTAGAACTACTTAAACCTAACTAACCTAAGGACATCACACATATCCATGCCCAAGGTAGGATTCGAACCTGCGACCGTAGCAGTCACGCGGTTCCAGACTGAAGCGCCTAGAACCGCACGGCCACACCGGCCGGCTGTGGATTAGTGCACTATACAGTTATTGAACCGTCTCCTTTCACTGGACCTGCAGTTACCGCAACAGTTTACCTGGATATGTAGGAGCTTTACGTTGCACCTCGGTTACAGGAATTCCAGTCATGGGTAGTGTTTCAACAAGATGATGAACCACCATGGTGCGAGTTATTTGTTTGCTTGTTTTTGGATGAAACCTTTCTGGACAGATGGATCAGTAAAGTCGGTCCAAGATCATGACCACCACTTTCATCAGATATAATCCCTTCTCATGTTATTGTAGGGTTATGTGAAGGAAAAATTGCGCAGTTCCCCAATTCGTGACGTGCTAACTTTTACGGCACGAAGACGACATGATGTAGAGGCTGTGACGGAAGGGATGTTGGCAATGCCGTGGAGAGAAATTTTGTGTCGGTTAGCTTTCCTCTGTGTAAGAACAAGAGCACTTGTGGAAGTGTAAACATAAAAAGCTTTATACGAGTTACGCAAGCGCTGTAACAAATCGCGTAGCTCTAACCATCGAGGGATAAACGACTCTCAGCATGCCTCCGTAAAAGCCTTAATTTCTTTAATTTGTCCTTTTCTGCAGCCAGCCGCAAAAGTCGGTCCTCTAAATTTTCTCAATACTGTTTCGCGAATAGAACGTCGCCTTTCAGTCAGGGATTCTCATCTGAAATCACGAAGTATCTCCGTAGTACTTGTGTGATGACTGAACCTAACGGTAACGAATCACGCCTCTGGATCGCATCGATCGACTTGGTGGGACCTCAAGAACTGGACCAGTACTCAAGAATAG
Source organism: Schistocerca cancellata (assembly GCF_023864275.1). NCBI lineage: Eukaryota > Metazoa > Arthropoda > Insecta > Orthoptera > Acrididae > Schistocerca > Schistocerca cancellata. Next base: position 396,861,172 of record NC_064628.1, read on the forward strand.
GTCGCGTTAGTGTTCTACACGCTGTCTTCTTTATAGATGAGTTACACTTTCCTATAATTTTTCCAATAAACCGAAATCAACCTTTCGCCTTCTGTACTGCCGACCGAACGAGGTAGCGCATGGTTAACACACTGGACTCACAATCGGGAGGACGACGGTTTTCCGTTATTTCCCTAAATCGCATCACACAACTGCCGGGATGGTGTTTGTCCTTAGGATAATTTAGGTTACGTAGTGTGTAAGCTTAGGGACTGATGACCTTAGCAATTAAGTCCCATAAGATTTCACACATACATCGATGACCTCGCTGTTTGGTCCCCTCCTCCCAAGTCAACCAACCAACTCTACTAGCGACCTTACGTGCTCGTTCAATTTCGTATCGTTTTCCGACCTTACGCTTAAATATAAATCTATTTGACTGTATCACGCAGCACACCACTAATATTGTATTCGAACGGTACAGGATTGCTTTTTCTTCTCATCTCAACTAAGTTATAATTTTCTACAATTAGAGAAAGCTGCCATTCATCACTCTGTCTAAGTCATCCTGTGTCCTCCTACAGTCACTCATAGACGACACATTCCCGTGCACCACAGTGTCATTGGCAAACAGTTGCAGACTGCTGCTCGCTCTGCATGCATGTAGAGAACAAGATCGGTCCTATAATACTTTCTTGGAGCACTCCTGTCTGAAGACAACATGATGTGTTCTATTACTAAGAACACTTCGAACCACTCACATATCAGGGAATCTATTCCGTGCTCGTACCTTCGTTAACAGTCTGCAGTAGAGCATCGTGTAAAACGTCTTCCGAAAATGTAGGGATATGGAATCGCCTATTGCCCTTCATCCATGGTTCGTAAGATATCGTGCGACAAAGTGGAAAGATACGTTAAGCGTGAGTGATGATTTTTTTTTAAGCCCGTGGTGATTTGTGGACAAAAGCCTTTCTGTCTTAAGGAAATTTACTATATACTAAGTTAGAACATGCTCAATAACCCTGCAGCAAAACGATGTTAAGACCATTTGTCTGTAATTTTTTGGTTCTGTTTTACCCTTCTTACACTGAAGAGCCAAAGAAACTGTTACACCCGTCTAACAGCGTGTAGGGCCCCCGCGACCACCCAAAAGTGCCGCAACAAAACGTGGCATGGACTAGACTAATATCTTAAATAGTGCTGGAGGGAACTGACACCATGAATCCTGCAGGGCTGTCCATAAATCCGTAAGTGTACGAGGCGATGGAGATCTCTTCTGAACAGCACGTTGCAAGACATCCCAGATACGCTCAATAATCTTCATGTCTGGGGAGTTAGAGGGTCAACGGAAGTGTTTAAACTCGGAAGAGTGTTTCTGGAGCCACTCTATAGTAATTCTGGACGTGTGGGGTGTCGCATTGACCCGCTGGAATTGCCCAAGTCCGTCGGAATGCACAATGGACATGAATGGATGCAGGTGATCAGGCAGTATACGTACTTGTCACCTGTCAGTCGTATCTAGATGTATCACGAGTCCCATATCACTCCAAATACACGCGCCCCACACCGTTACAGCCTCCACAGCTTGAACAGTCCCCTGCTGACATGCGGTGTCCATGGATTCATGAGGTCGTCTCCGTACCCGTACTCGTCCGATCAGGGAACATATTTCCAGTCATCAACAGTCCAATGCCGGTGTTGAGAGTTTAGACGAGGCTTTAAGCTCTGTGTCGTGCAGTAAAAAAATGGTTCAAATGGCTCTGAGCACTATGGGACTTAACAGCTGTGGTCATCAGTCCCCTAGAACTTAAAACTACTTAAACCTAACTAACCTAAGTACATCACGCACATCCATGCCCTAGGCAGGATTCGAACCTGCGACCGTAGCAGTCGCGCGGTTCCGGACTGCGCGCCTAGAACCGCTAGACCACCGCGGCCGGCTCGTGCAGTCATCAAGGGTAGACGAGTGGGTCTTCGGCTCCTAAAGCCCATATCAATGTGTTGAATGGTTCGCACGCTTACACTTGTTGATGATCCAACATTGAAATCTGCAGCAGTTTGCTGAAGGGTTGCACTTCTGTCACCCTGAACGATTCTCTTTAGTCGTCGTTGGTCCCGTTCTTGCAGGATCTTTTTCCAGCCGCAGCAAGTCGGAGATTTGATGTTTTGCCGGATTCCTGATATTCGCGGTACACTCGTGAAATGGTCGTACGGGAAAATTCCCACGTCATTGCTACCTCGGAGATGCTGCGTCCCATTGCTCGTGCGCCGACTACAACACCACATTCAAACTCACTTAAATCTTGATCACCTGCCATTGCAGTAGAATAACCGATCTAACAACTGCGCCAGATACTTGTTGTCTTATATAAGCGTTGCCGACCGCAGCGCCGTATTAGGCCTATTTACGTATCTCTGTATTTGAACACGCATGCCTATACCAGTTTCTTTGTCGCTTCAGCGTATATACTGCAGTCACCTGCACGTTTTTCCGGTCTGTTGGTTGTTTTTTGCGCTGGGTGAGACATTCAAGATGAATGGAAGCAAAGTAAGATTCCAATACCGAAGAGTACTTTGTGTAAAACCAAACTGGTGTTCCATCCGGATCTGTTGAGTCATTACCTTTTAGCTCTGTCAGTTGTTTCTCGCCGCCAGGAATGCCTATTCCTTTGTTCTCCATTCGGGAGTCTGTGCGACTTTCAAACGATAGTATGTATGTACGCTCCTCCTACATGAATGATATTTTAAATGCGAATTTTAAAACTTCAGCTTTCCTTTTGGTGCCTTTTATTGCCATACCAGATTGTTCGATGATTGATAGAATAGACGCATTTTTCGATCCGCTTTGTGACTTTACGTGATACCAGAATTTTCTCGGGTTCTCTGCAAGATCTGTCAATAAGGTAGAACTGCGGAAGCTGTTACGTGCCGCACATCGATCTTTTTACAGACGCACTAATTTCTGCTAACTTTTTCTCCACATCGCGTGTTCTTTTTTAAATCGAGAGAGCAATAATCTCTCTTTCCTCATAATTTTCCTAACTTTGCTATTAAACCACGTGGGCCGATCCGTCCTTGATCCACTTCCTTGACACTTACACTCCTGGAAATTGAAATAAGAACACCGTGAATTCATTGTCCCAGGAAGGGGAAACTTTATTGACACATTCCTGGGGTCAGATACATCACATGATCATACTGACAGAACCACAGGCACATAGACACAGGCAACAGAGCATGCACAATGTCGGCACTAGTACAGTGTATATCCACCTTTCGCAGCAATGCAGGCTGCTATTCTCCCATGGAGACGATCGTAGAGATGCTGGATGTAGTCCTGTGAAACGGCTTGCCATGCCATTTCCACCTGGCGCCTCAGTTGGACCAGCGTTCGTGCTGGACGTGCAGACCGCGTGAGACGACGCTTCATCCAGTCCCAAACATGCTCAATGGGGGACAGATCCGGAGATCTTGCTGGCCAGGGTAGTTGACTTACACCTTCTAGAGCACGTTGGGTGGCACGGGATACATGCGGACGTGCATTGTCCTGTTGGAACAGCAAGTTCCCTTGCCGGTCTAGGAATGGTAGAACGATGGGTTCGATGACGGTTTGGATGTACCGTGCACTATTCAGTGTCCCCTCGACGATCACCAGTGGTGTACGGCCAGTGTAGGAGATCGCTCCCCACACCATGATACCGGCTGTTGGCCCTGTGTGCCTCGGTCGTATGCAGTCCTGATTGTGGCGCTCACCTGCACGGCGCCAAACACGCATACGACCATCATTGGCACCAAGGCAGAAGCGACTCTCATCGCTGAAGACGACACGTCTCCATTCGTCCCTTCATTCACGCCTGTCGCGACACCACTGGAGGCGGGCTGCACGATGTTGGGGCGTGAGCGGAAGACGGACTAACGGTGTGCGGGACCGTAGCCCAGCTTCATGGAGACGGTTGCGAATGGTCCTCGCCGATACCCCAGGTGCAACAGTGTCCCTAATTTGCTGGGAAGTGGCGGTGCGGTCCCCTACGGCACTGCGTAGGATCCTACGGTCTTGGCGTGCATCCGTGCGTCGCTGCGGTCCGGTCCCAGGTCGACGGGCACGTGCACCTTCCGCCGACCACTGGCGACAACATCGATGTACTGTGGAGACCTCACGCCCCACGTGTTGAGCAATTCGGCGGTACGTCCACCCGGCCTCCCGCATGCCCACTATACGCCCTCGCTCAAAGTCCGTCAACTGCACATACGGTTCACGTCCACGCTGTCGCGGCATGCTACCAGTGTTAAAGACTGCGATGGAGCTCCGTATGCCACGGCAAACTGGCTGACACTGACGGCGGCGGTGCACAAATGCTGCGCAGCTAGCGCCATTCGACGGCCAACACCGCGGTTCCTGGTGTGTCCGCTGTGCCGTGCGTGTGATCATTGCTTGTACAGCCCTCTCGCAGTGTCCGGAGCAAGTATGGTGGGTCTGACACACAGGTGTCAATGTGTTCTTTTTTCCATTTCCAGGAGTGTATTTCTCCAGAGCGCGATTTATAATTTAAACTTTGTGGTTATTCAGTTTCTCCCAGCACATTTGTTGGTCAAACAGCCCACTAGTGTACTGTAGCTACATAGTGTCACGGGCACAACAACAAGTGCATTGCCGAACTTAACTACTAAGCCTTGCCGAGATTTTAGATCCAGTCGCGATTGATAACATTATTCCTGGTGGGAATTACGATGGCTTCTAAGTCTACATCTACATCTACGTGAATACTCTGCTATTCAAGATAAAGTGCCTGGGAGAGGGTTCAATGAACCACCTACAAGCAGTCTGTCTACCGCTCCACTCTCGAACGGCACGCGGAAAAAACGAGCACTTAAATTTTTCTGTGCGAGCCCTGATTTCTCTTATTTTATCGCGATGATCATTTCTCCTTATGTGGGTGGGTGCCAACAGAATGTTTTTGCAATCGGAGGAGAAAATTTTTGGTTGAAATTTAATGAGACGATCCCGTTGCAACGGAAAACGCCTTTGTTTTAATTTTAGCCACTCCAATTCACGTATCATATCTGTGGCACTGTCTCCCCCACTTCGAGATAATACTAAATGAGCTGTCCCTCTTTGTACTTCATCAATGTCATCCGTCAGTTCCATCTGATGTGGATCCCACACCGCACAGCAATACTCCAGAATAGGGTGGATAAACGTGGTGTAGCAGTCTCTTTAGTAGACTCGTTGCACCTTCTAAGTGTTCTGCAAATGAATCGCAATCTTTGGTTGGCTCTACCCACAACATTATCTACGTGGTCTTCCCAGTATTTGAAACTCTGTGCTAAAATCATGGTACGTTCGTATTCGATCCCCTGATCGACAAACAGTGCTCTGCAACCGCCGACTTGTTTAGATACATTAGTCGAATTTGCTGCTGGTGTTCTCGGCATCGAACTTCGATGAGGCGCACTGTTAGTCCAGCATACGTCCTGATACAATGGCACGGTATCTGATATATCCGAGTCTCCCGCAAACCTAGGTCGTGTTTGACACTCCCCAAAAATGCCCATGCTTTATTGGGCTGGGAAAATATAGTTCTTAAGCGGTGCTTTTTCATTATGCACCGGACTTGTCCCGATAGCGCAAAGGTGTGCGGTAAAAGGCTGTGGCTACCTCTTCCTTAGTGATTTCTTCTGGCTCCTCAGGTAGTACTGTAGTGGTGGGGTGAAGAGCGCGCTTAATCTGCCACGCTGAGTATCCGTTTTTTCGGGACACAGTTCTGAGCTGTTCCAATTCCTGGGGCACAGTCTCTGCGTCTGAGATTGTGTGCGCATGTGTACTAGTATTTTTAATGCCCCATTACTCAGTGCAGGGTGGTGGCAGGTAAGTGCGTGCAAATACAGGTCAGTTGCATTTTCTTCCGATACTCACCGCGGCCCAGTGTGTAACCAGCTATTCTTTTTACTATGACGTCCAGGAATGGTAGTCTTCTTTATTCTTCGGTCTCCATAGTAAATTTAATGTTGGGATGTATGGAATTCAGATTCCTTTCCACGGGTCTATATGACGAACTTGTCATCCACAAAACCCAATGAGTTTTCATTTTGATGACGTCAGGCCCTCTTCCCTGAATTTCTTCATGTACAAATTCGTAACCACTCGTGAGAGTGGGCTGCCCATTACGACTCCCTCCGTTTTCTCATAGTATTCGCCATCAAATAGAAAATACATAGTTAGGACATGCCTTAAAAGGTCGTCACATTTCCGATCAGTGAGTCCTAGTGACTCACGTCGAGGCACACTGCTGAGTAACGAAACGACGTCAAAGCCTAATCATAATATCTGAGTTCTTCAGCTTGAAGTTGTCCACAGAATTGCGGATGTAATGTGGACATTTGCCCAGGTAAGGACTTAGTATCTCTGTCAGGTATTTTGCCAGCAAATATGTAGGAGCTCTGTTGTTGCTAACAGTGGGGCATACCGGTACCTCATGTTTGTGGATCTTTGGGAGTCCATGAAGTCCTGGCGGTGCAGGTCCCTGTGGTGACAGTTTTTTAACGACACCCTCTACTAACTCCGATTCCTTGAGAAGCCCTTTGCTCTCGATCAGCACCTTCTTGGAGCGGCCAACATTGACTTTCGTGTTGGAGTCTTCGTTTAGCATGCTCTGCGTCTTCTCGGCTTAGTCCTTGTGAGAGAACAACAGTACCATTGCCTTTGTCAGCAGATAAGATAACAATTTCAGGACACTCTCTCAGTATCCGAATGGCCACTTTGCTGGTAATATTTGCCTTCTAGTCCTAGTCCTCATCAGAGCACGACAAGTTTCACGACACACTTTTTGTGCTGCTTCACGTATCTGTCGCACGGCAACCTTTTCAACTGCACTTACAGGTACAAACTGAGGATGGCCTGAGAACCTAAACAACAGGCATCGTCGATGCCGACATGTGCCACAGCTTAAAGATGACTGCACTCGGCACTCTAGATAGCCCCAGGCAAGGCCTCCTCCACATCTTGGATGAGGCCCCGCGGAAGATATATTGACCACACAATGAACTTCTTTCCAGTCTACACACCATAACATTCCCATCATGAATGTTCCTCATAACTAGCTAAGCTCTCCATCCCCAAGTGTTTGCTCAGATTCTGTAAGTCGCTTCTTTCATGAATGAGGGTTACACTTATAGGGAGATCCCAAACGCAGCCACCCACCTGTTTCGACAATTTTCGGGGTATCAAAATAAGTGCCATCAAAGATAAGATAATTAAAATCCGAGTGATTAACCACCAAAGCATTCTCCACAAAAGCTCTGCAGTTCGAAACGCTCTAAAAACGATGGCACTCACACCATACGAGCTACAGAAAGCTGGCTAAAACTCGACAATGACAGCAGCGAGGTTTTTAGGGTCAATCTATCTAAGAGGTAAATCGAAAGGATAACTTAGTGGGAAATGAAGTTGGTGTATTCGTCGTAACAGACATGAGACGGTAACCTCCCGAGGTAGAAACTGATGTTGAATATGAGATTGTTTGGGCAAGACTCAAGGGTGCAGAAAAAAAAAATGGTTCAAATGGCTCTAAGCACTATGGGACATAACATCTGAGGCCATCAGTCCCCTAGACTTAGAACTACTTAAACCTAACTAACCTAAGGACATCACACAGATCCATGCCTCAAGGATGCATATCCATTTATAATTAGTTTCTTGTACAGGGTATCGCACATAAAATGTATGTGTGGCTCACGCCCGAAATTCAAGTAGCCATGAACTACCTAAAAAAGAATAGATAACAGTAACATTAAAAAACTCGTAGTTACCTGTTTATAAGAGATGTTGGAAGTGGTGGCCATGGGCATCCGGCATCGCTGACTTCGTGTGGTCACGTTATCAACAACACGCTGTAATTCTGTCGGCGTGATGTTTTTAATTCTCTAGTAATGTTCCGTTTAAGACCGTCTATCGTGCGAGGATTGTCAGTATGCACTTTGCTTTTTAGGGTGCTCCATAAATCAAAATCACTCGATATTAAGTCGGGGGACCTTGCTGGCCAGAGGCCTCTTACTAATAAGTCTGTCTCCAGGGAGCTCATAGGTGATGTGGGCCATACTTTGGTTGTATGTGTGAGCGGTTGCTCCATCTTGTTGGAACGCTGCATACAGCTTATCTGCATCTGTTAGATGTATACAGAAAGAGTCGAAGATCTCTAGATATCTGGCAGAGTTTAAGGCATAATCGAAAAAAAAGACCAATGAAGGGCATGCTGGACAACACACGCCAAACACTTATCTCCTCTGGATGGAGAGGTTCTTCCTGCAGAATATGTGGGTTGTCCTGCAACCAGTGTCTTAAATTCTGAGGGTTTACAAAATATGACAAATGAAACCAACTTCATCTGTCGCAAAGTAAACTAATGCGTCCAAATAATCATTAGTAATTGATGTTAACTGCCAGTTATAACAATGAACTTGAGCCGGGTGCGGCTCGCGTTGATGCCGTTCATAGCTAGGCATCTTGTAATAGCTATAGTGGCGTCTCGTTTTCTTAGTGTGTTCACTGGCACCGCTACTTTTGCTCGGCTTGTGTGTTCGTGAGTGGCAGCAGCAGCACTTATCGATAGCGCGTACTGTGGTACCATCTTTGGAGCGGCCTCTAGTATCTCCGGGTCGTCATGTGTACAGGGAGTTGAGTTGGGACGGAGCAGCAGTGAGGGCCGGACAGCCAGTACTCGCCCGACCGCTGGCGACACACATGCACTGTCCGACGGAAGTACGTGGTCGCGAGAGTGCACGACCACGTCAAGGATTCAGCGAGTTTTAGTTGAATGAACCGCGATATTCGTATAGTGCAACTTTCACTTGTGTGTGTGTGTGTGTGTGTGTGTGTGTGTGTGTGTGTGTGTCCGCCTGTCGAAGTGCCCTTATGACAATAAGTTGGCTGTCGACGATTTATACTGGGATCTTTCCCGCGCCTGACTTGAGTGGGGACGACCGTTGGTTGGTCGTTCGGTCCGTCGTCGCAGCGGACGACGTGCATTTGGTCTTCCAACCGCTTCTGGCTTCTCTGTGTTTGTGCCGACTTGTAAATCGTCCGTGTCTGGTTTTAGTATTGTGAGTTCTTGATGGAATTGTTTTCCCGGATCCGGGTGTATCTTGTGGTTCTGAATGAGCAGTTATTTTAATGCTGTTTGCATAATGGATTTGGAGAGAGGGGGTGCGAAAGGACTTCAGTTCGGTTGGGGCGCAGCAGGCATTGGGTAGTCGGTCGGTCGGCTGCGCTTAAGCTGCCCCTAGTTTGGGTTGCCATCCGATTACTTAACTTCAACTCTTGGCTGCCTGTCTCACCTCACCTTCTCAGGCCGACCCTTGGATCACTTCTGAGCACCACTTGTTCTGCTTGTCTTAGATTGTGATTTTCATTTTATTTTAAGTATTGTGTGAGGCCTTCGGCCGTGTATTAATTCAGTTCTTTTTAAATTTTACATAAAGGCCTTCAGCCATGTTAAATTAAAATTTTGAAGATTGATTTTACTTTTTTTTTAATATTTTTTCCTTAAAATTTGTTCTATCTGAAATTGTTTGTAATCCAGGCTATAAGCCGTTAGTTGTTCGATGTGTTATGCGTGGCCTTCACCCGAGGATTTACGTGAACCCCTTTTAATAAGGCCTTCAGCCGTGTGTATTCTTTAAAGGAATTTTTTATGAGAATCAAGGGGTTTATTTTAAATTGTTTGTCTGACTTGTTGTTCAGGCCTTCACCCGTTGTTTCAAATTTGTTTGTGGCCTTCAGCCGTGCAATAATTTAATATTTCTTTAATTAGGATTTCGGCCGTTCTGTTATAAGTTTAAAAAGAAATTTCTTGGTTAGAAAAAATTGTTTATTGATGTGTTTTAATTATAGTTGTCCTTCAGACATGTAGTGTAGGCCTTCAGCCGCTAATTGTTTTCAACTACATGTTTTTTTTTTAATTTTTACCTTCAATTTTTAATTGCTTTGATTTCTAAGCCAGGCCTTCAGCCGTTCTTTTTTTTTTTGGTGTGGTTTTGGGCCTTCAGTCCAGAAGGCATCTCAAGTTTTCTTTAACTAGGCCTCCAGCCATATTGTCTAATTGTGACGTTTTAAACCAATGTGTAAATCAGTGGTTCTTAGAAAAATAAAGTTGTGTGTTTGATTGTGCAACTCACAGTAACTGCTCACGGCCCCATCCACAATCGTTACCTATCCTGTGCGCTCTTTGAGTACCTACCAACCAGGTTTCAGAACTATTGTCTCCTGATACTCAAATTTCAACTCTTGCATCACACCCACACGACAGGCTTTTAGTTTCACATCTTTCAGTACACGATGTACGAGATACACCAACCTGCTTCGATAACTTGCTTACCAACTTGTGGGGACTGCTCGTAACGTCCACGTGTATTCTTCTGTAGTTTCAGGGGTCCTCACTGTTGGTCCCTTTTCATCTGCACGTTCTGAACACATCCTACAGCCATCCATTTACTAAACAAATCCCGAATAGTGCTGGTCGTGGGGAGTTTCCTACCAGGATACTTCATTTGAAACATTTCTTTACATTCGTTTATGGAACCTGTCTTCATGTAACACTCCACAATATCAATTCGTTACTCTACCGCAGACTGCTCCATTTCGGTAACATCTCAACAATACGAGCTTCTCACAACAATTGACCCACGAGCACAGAGCTGTGCACCCAACTTTCGAGACAGTGTTGCCATTCATAAGCAGTTCGACTGGAGATGATTAAGTGGTACGTGAGTTTCCGGTCTGCATGCCCATTTGCAAGCGACACCATCGTGGCGAGAGAATGTCAGCATCAATATGTTAATACTTGAAATACTCACCAAAAAACCTAAAAGTAGTTGAAGACTAGCTACACAACTCATCAGTACATAATTGAACTCATAATAAAAGGACATTTAAATACAATTTTCATCTCCCATGTAGGGCCTTATTAATTTTTATATGTAAAAATTGTTTACAGTAAAAATATTCACGATTGCACACAGTTTCATAAGCAAATGATGTGTCATCCAAAAAGAATGTAGACATCTATAGAATCAAAGTAAGTGACACGCTATTAAGCAAAAGAGTAATTTGTCATAAATAACAGTTACTGTTAAGGAATTCCAAAACAGAAATTCTCCATAGTTACACTCAAAGGTTAGCCTGCGAATGACACTGTGTGAATAGATACTATTGTACTTTATCGACCACGTGCATTAATAAGAAAATTTACCGATATTATGTTGTAAGAGCATTAGTCGACCAGAGTAGTACACGGTCATGGAGAAGAAATCGTATAGTACCAGGATTATAAGACAGCCGTTTCAGGTCCCTTGTTTCTTTTTTTATTCGAACAAATTGAACATTGCACATAATTCTGGTGTCAGGGCATATCTTTGACCTAATGGATTACTCCCGTTTCATTTATCTAATATCTCCGATTCACTTGTGTTTTGTATTCATCGACTGTTCTATAGACTCAATTCTTTTGATTTAAAGAGTTTCTTAAGGGCACAATGCGACAGCGCACAACCAGATGGCCACTGAATTTATTAAATTGTTGCGTGCTAGACAGACTGTTGTTGGATAAAGGCAGATTAAATCGTCTAATCATTAATTTCACTTCCTTTTGGTGCTGTAAACGAACTGGTATGTTGTAATTGGTTAGTTTTCTTCATAAGATGAAGCACCGTTTGTTCACAATAAATTGCGCTATTGAGCACCACAATCACCCTAAGAGGTAATCGAAATTTTCGAGATAACGTAGCTCTCTGGTACATAGGTTTCCCAATCACGCTGTCATCACTGGAGGGGAGAGGGGGAGGGGGTGTGAGGGGAGACTCATTAATTGACTGGGATGGGCGTGACAAGACATCGAGTGAAACAATACCAAATGCCTCCTCTTGAAACGGCCTAGAACAGTTAGTTTGGAATTCAGTGAAACCCAATGGCAACAAATAAACCTGAGTTCTTCAACGATATCCACGTTGAAAATGTTATCAGTTACTATCAAACTGTTGTAACTGCAATTATCGTCAAAACACAGAGGGCAACTAAAACAAGCCGGGAATTTTACGTGTTTGGTAAAATAGAAGAAGAGGAAGTAGTGTTGTATATCACGGAAGAACCTGAGACATTTAACCATGGGCGAGGGCATGTAGAAAAATTGTGTTCCAGTTTCAGAACTATAATTGACAAATTGAAGGATAGATATGTACCTAGAAGAACATTTCGTTATGGGAGACACCCTCTACTGAAAAACAAAATTCGAAATGGAAATACTAAAGGAAACGCATTGGACTGTCGAAAGAGCAATGATTGAAGCTTTTAGTGAGAACTGCAGCAAATCTTATAGAAAGATCTTTCACAGAACCCACGTAAATTCTGGTCATATCTGAAGGCTGACAGTGACACCAATGTTAGTGCCCACACAGTTGCGGTAACACAGCAACTGAAATTGATGGTAATCCAGTGCAGGATTTGGGAATGGATGGAAGTCGGTGACTTGTACGAGCGTGGGATTATATTAAATATCCTTTCAGTAAACATTTTATCGTAACCTTGAGCACACAACACAATCTAAGCCTCTGTGCTTGAGGACAGAAATAATATTCCAAATGTCTCCTTTCCTTAAAAAAAGCCTACTGTGGGAACTGCAGGACACAGAGTCTCAACGACTGCTCTGACACGTGGCTAGAAAGATGGTTAGCTTCTGCTCTTGTACCTGTCTAAAAATAAAATGAAAAGTCTCCCTCTTGCAGACACTCAACGATATCTTGAAACTTCCTTGGGGCGATGGTCGTAGTCTCAGCAAAATTTGGCTAGAGACAGAATCATTACCGTCGTTGGTGGAGCTCTTCCGAAACCAGAGAGAAGTTAGAGTTTTAGTAGCGAGAGACACTCTGGCTTGGGCCTCTAAAACAACGGCTCTGCTGCAGCCTCTCGGGACGCACGAGTGAAGATGGGTCCCGAACGCTGTTAACTGCCCCACACGGGCGGCGCGAACGCAGTCGCGAGTACTGAAAGCTATGATAATTAAATCAAGACCCTAAGCTGCCAACAGGCGTTGATATACATTAACCGAGACAGTTGAAAATGTGTGCCGCGATCGGGACTCGAACCGAGGATCTCTTGCGTACATGGTAGACGCTCTATCCCTCTGAGCCACCAATGGCACAGAGGATAGTGCGACTTCAGAGATTTATCCCTTGCACGCCCCCCACGAGTAATGAGTGTAATTGGCAGGGGCTCTACGAATGTAGTGTGTGGACATTAAGTTGGGAATGTGGTTCTCACGGATGGGGGGGGGGGGGGGCTAGCGATATATCTTTGAAGCTGCAAGTAGTTAACTTCTGCAGGTTCTGGCTCACTAGCTCAATTTCATAGAAAAAAATTGCTTGTTTCACTCACAATTTTTGTTATTTTCTATGAAATTGACCTAATTACCCAGTACCTACAAAAGGTAACTACTTTATTTACTAAGTAAAACCTTTAGTAACGTACTAAAAAAATCACTTATTTTACATATATTTCCCATAGGTGAACATAATAAATCAAAAAGTTAATAACTCATTTACCTAGGTGAACCTAAGAAAATAAATTTAATGAACTTGGTGAATGACTCATTTCCTTAGGTGAATGTAAGAAATTATAAAGTAAATGTATGAAATTATTCACTTGCTGCTTTAGCAGCCATTAGATTATTATGATCTGTTGTTTGTAAATATTTTGTGAGATAAGAATTATTTACACTTCTACCACATTCCAAAGTAACTTTAATTTTCTGATGTTCTTTCCAGCATTCTTTACATATGTAACAATGTCCACCTGTTCCATATTTATCTTTATAAAATTCCTCAAAACCTTTTTTAATCATACATTCACTACACAGCCTTAACTGTGACTTAGCGATATCCATATAACAGAATATAAAATTAATGAGAAAAACAATTTTTTTAAAAAAAATTCTCATAGCGAATTCCAAGTCATGAAATTCATTATTTCTATTTTTAAGTTTCTTCACTCCTTTATATTTCAGTTTCATTTTCCCTTTTATAATTATTTCAAAATCCCAATGATTGATTAATTTGTAATATATATTTGGTAAAATAACTTTAAAATCATTATTAAGCTCTATACAAATTTTTTCTCCATATCTAGTATTTAAATATTCACAGTTAGTAACATTATATAAAACATTTCTCTCTAGTTCTCATATTTATAAATATCTTTTGAGATACTAACATCATTGAGCTTCTTGAGTAGAATATCCATTTATATAGAAAAAAATTTTATTAGATTTATATATAATAATTTTTATTAGATTTTCAATAATGATTAATGACCATATGGTAATGTATCCATTCTATTTTCTAAAACATATCTTTTATTTTCATGTGGACTTACAGATTTCTTATTTATTTCAATTGTATAGTTTCATGTTTCTCACTTCTAATCAAATTAATTCTTCTGTATTGTTCTATATTGTTAAACAAACAATCTTTGTAATATTCTAAACTTATTCTGTTTTTAACAATACATTTCCTAACTCCTTTAGATTTTTTCTCTATTTTGTCACCAAATTTATAAGCATACATCTTTGCTTTTAAAACACAAAATTCTTCAATTACTTTTCCATTACATTCATCTTTCATTTTTCCAACAACTTTTTTTGTTTACTTGTGGAATACCATATACATTATCTGTTGGATAATCACTTGTATCAAAGTTATCGATCATTGTTTTTGTATCTTCATAGAAAATCGTACATTAATTCTTTAGATATATCAAGTATACTTAATCCAACATAATCAGGTTTATCAAATGTAATTTTAGGTTTATACATATGGATAGCAGCAAGATTTTCATTAAATATAGTTCTACATTTAAAGTTTGGTTTAGCTACAAGTTTATCACATACTTTACCATTTGAAACTAATTTTATATCTTGTCTGTTTCTTATATTCTCCATTGTTTTACCAAATACAGAATTATTCACTAATTTATGGAAGTCTTTTTGAAAATCATTTGTAGCTTTAGTTCTTAACTGTGTGTTTAGATCAATATACTTCTTTAACCAATCAGTTTGTTTAAATTTTAAAACTTTATATATTTTTGTGTCATTCCAAAGGATATATATTGTTTAAGATTTTTATAATGTACTATATAATTATGCTTTTTATCTAAAGTTGTTATTAATTTACTTTCATTTGTACATGTAACAAGTTTTCCTTCAGGATCTAATGGCAAATCTTTATGTAAATCATGTAATTCTTTTTGCTATTCTAGATCTACATCAAATATTTAACCAATTTCACAGTTGTTGGACATTTCACATATTTTTGTACAATTAAAGGTATTTCGTTCATCCCACTGAAATCCACCATATGGTAAATATTGATTCATAGCATAAACATATAAGTGCTTGCATCTAGATATGTTACATAATTTGATATTTCTGTATTATTAAAATCTTTTAAATATTTATTATTTGCTTTTACATATCATTTACAACATTGTGACATACTTCCTCTTATTCCTTTTTCAACAGTTAGAAGCAAATCATAATAATGTAATAATTCAAGTTGTTGTTCACCTCATCATTAACATTGCATCCCAAGATAAGCCTGGTGCTGTAAAATACCAAGAAGGATCTAGATCATATGCTTGTATACATGTTTTTCTAAAAATTTCAAATACATCAGCTAAAAGTATTACATCAGTTTCAAGATACAAATCATGATATTCACCAAGATTTTTCATATTGAATTTTTCCAAAGTTAATTTTGCATGTACATAATTTTCATCACTTATGTTACAATCATTTAATTTAGTGTAAAATTTTTCTTTTGGTGGTAATTGTGGCTCTTCAAATTTTTTTCCAAGAATCTGTGTAATCATATGGATAAACAACTTTTCTAATTCCTAGATTAAATAATTCTGAAGAATTGATCTTACTCCAAATCTGATATAAGCTGTCAAGTGAAGAAGCCATAAATTTGAATGTATCAACAAATTTCATTTTCAATTTTCTCTATATTTACTAGAACTAAGGTATTTATTTTCATTAAATGGTCTTAGTTCTATTTTTTCTTTATCATAACCAAGTTCTTTTAAAAAAATGTGAGTCATAACCAGAAAAATTATGTAAATAAATAGGTACAAAATTAGGTTGCTGAAGATTTAAATAGCAATTATTACACAATGGCGCAATGTATTTACCAGTTAAATGATCATGATCATGAACCTTTTTATTACTTTTTGTATTATGACATTTACACAATGTACAAACTTTAGAATTATTATGTATTCTGTATTCTTCAAATGTAAGTGGTTTCATATATGTAAGAAAGACACTTTTCTTTGCTTTAAACAACCAAGTTTCAACTGTTGTTGTTGTTGTTGTGGTCTTCAGTCCTGAGACTGGTTTGATGCAGCTCTCCATGCTACTCTATCCTGTGCAAGCTTCTTCATCTCCCAGTACCTACTGCAACCTACATCCTTCAGAATCTGCTTAGTGTATGCATCTCTTGGTCTCCCCCTACGATTTTTACTCTCCTTGCTGCGCTCCAATACTAAATTGGTGATCCCTTGATGCCTCAGAACATGTCCTACCAACCGATTCCTTCTTCTGGTCAAGGTGTGCCACAAACTTCTCTTCTCCCCAATCCTATTCAATACTTCCTCATTAGTTATGTGATCTACCCATCTAATCTTCAGCATTCTTCTGTAGCACCACATTTCGAAAGCTTCTATTCTCTTCTTGTCCAAACTATTTACCGTCCATGTTTCACTTCCATACATGGCTACACTCCATACAAATACTTTCAGAAATGACTTCCTGATACTTAAATCCATACTCGATGTTAACAAATTTTTCTTCTTCAGAAACGCTTTCCTTGCCATTGCCAGTCTACATTTTATATCCTCTCTACTTCGACCATCATCAGTTATTTTGCTCCCCAAATAGCAAAACTCCTTTACTACTTCAAGTGTCTCATTTCCTAATCTAATTCCCTCAGCATCACCCGACTTAATTAGACTACATTCCATTATCCTCGTTTTGCTTTTGTTGATGTTCATCTTATATCCTCCCTTCAAGATACCATCCATTCCGTTCAACTGCTCTTCCAGGTCGTTTGCTGTCTCTGACAGAATTACAATGTCATCGGCGAACCTCAAAGTTTTTATTTCTTCTCCATGGATTTTAATACCTACTCCGAATTTTTCTTTTGTTTCCTTTACTGCTTGCTCAATATACAGATTGAATAACATCGGGGAGAGGCTACAACCCTGTCTTACTCCCTTCCCCACCGCTGCTTCCCTTTCATGTCCCTCGACTCTTATAACTGCCATCTGGTTTCTGTACAAATTGTAAATAGCCTTTCGCTCCCTGTATTTTACCCCTGCCACCTTCAGAATTTGAAAGAGAGTATTCCAGTCAACATTGTCAAAAGCTTTCTCTAAGTCTACAAATGCTAGAAACGTAGGTTTGCCTTTCCTTAATCTTTCTTCTAAGATAAGTCGTAAGGTCAGTATTGCCTCACGTGTTCCAGTATTTCTACGGAATCCAAACTGATCTTCCCCGAGGTCGGCTTCTACTAGTTTTTCCATTCGTCTGTAAAAGAATTCGTGTTAGTATTTTGCAGCTGTGGCTTATTAAACTGATTGTTCGGTAATTTTCACATCTGTCAACACCTGCTTTCTTTGGGATTGGAATTATTATATTCTTCTTCTACTGTATTTCTTTCCCCCATTCCTGTCAATTGTTCCCTTATGCTCTCCCTGAAACTCTGTACAACCTCTGGTTCTTTCAGCTTATCCAGGTCCCATCTCCTTAAATTCCCACCTTTTTGCAGTTTCTTCAGTTTTAATCTACAGGTCATAACCAATAGATTGTGGTCAGAGTCCACATCTGCCCCTGGAAATGTCTTACAATTTAAAACCTGGTTCCTAAATCTCTGTCTTACCATTATATAATTTATCTGATACCTTTTAGTATCTCCAGGGTTCTTCCATGTATACAACCTTATATCATGATTCTTAAACCAAGTGTTAGCTATGATTAAGTTGTGCTCTGTGCAAAATTCTACCAGGCGGCTTCCTCTTTCATTTCGTAGCCCCAATCCATATTCACCTACTACATTTCCTTCTCTCCCTTTTCCTACACTCGAATTCCAGTCACCCATGACTATTAAATTTTCGCCTCCCTTCACTATCTGAATAATTTCTTTTATCTCATCATACATTTCATCAGTTTCTTCGTCATCTGCAGAGCTAGTAGTTTCAACTACTTATTGAAAACAATTAATTTTTATGTCTTTTTGTTAGCAATTTCGCATCTCTAATTCTAACTACTATTTTTTGCAAGACTAATAAATTTTTATATATCTAAATGGATGTTGAAATTAAAATGTCTACTACAAACAAAAATAAATATTCTTTAACAGAACTTTTGGGAAATAAAGTAAAATCAACTAACGAAAGATTTGGCTTATGGTTGCTTACTAAAAATTTGAATAATAAAAATCTTGTTACGAATATTGGAGATATAATATACACAATGTTGTTGTGGTCTTCAGTCTTGAGACTGGTTTGATGCAGCTCTCCATGCTACTCTATCCTGTGCAAGCTTCTTCATCTCCCAGTACCTACTGCAACCTACATCCTTCTGAATCTGCTAAGTGTATTCATCTCTTGGTCTCCCCCTACGATTTTTACCCTCCACGCTGCCCTCCAATACTAAATTGGTGATGCCTTGATGCCTCAGAACATGTCCTACCAAACGATCCCTTCTTCTGGTCAAGTTGTGCCACAAACTCCTCTTCTCCCCAATCCTATTCAGTACCTCCTCATTAGTTATGTGATCTACCCATCTAATCTTCAGCATTCTTCTGTAGCACCACATTTCGAAAGCTTCTATTCTCTTCTTGTCCAAACTATTTATCGTCCATGTTTCACTTCCATACATGGCTACACTCCATACAAATACTTTCAGAAATGACTTCCTGACACTTAAATCTATACTCGATGTTAACAAATTTCTCTTCTACAGAAACGCTTTCCTTGCCATTGCCAGTCTACATTTTGTAACGTCCCCTTAGAACAATTTTACATAACTGTCCTTAAACTGACACACAATATTTTTTTTAGCGCAACGCAATCTGACTTTCAAAAATCTCTACTAAAGAATGGCCCTGACTAACATTAACCTATACCTTTCACAAATCACTTACCTCACAAAAATCTTCGTTACTCGAACTACTGCAATACGGCGAGCGCCACTATTGCCAGCTAAATAAAAGATTCAAACTACAGAAGGCCCTAACTACTGATAGGCATAGTTAGCAAATGAAAGATTTTAATAGAGAACAAACAATGTATTTACCTTAATATCATCACAAGTCATAATATATGTAATTTCAAAACTCCGCCATCTCTCTCCTCACATCCACCACTGCTGGAGGCTCACCTCCAACTGCGCAACGCTACACGCTGTTCACATCCAGCTGCCGCTGCCCAACACTACAATGGCAGACAACAATGGAAACTAGCCACAGACTGCACACAGCACAACCAGTGATTTTCATACACAGCGCTACGTAACGTTGCCAATAAGAAAACATAAACAGCCTACTTACATAGTCCGCATGCTCCCCATAAAAAATTTTACAAATTATTTTGGGCAGTGGCCAATAATGATTTGATAAAATTTTTCATAATTACAATAACAAAGATATCAAATGCACACACTTATTTATACAATGTTGGTCAAAAGCTAAAATTTTCTCACAGTCCATAAAGAAAGTCCAGATTGTTCATCACAGTAAAATTTCAGTGTTTTTTTTTTTTTTCAAAGTCATATTAGTATAAGAGAATGCACACGGAAGTAGTGGATTTCCATGCAGTCTTGAAGAAGTAGTGGTGTCCTTCCAACGGAAAGACAGTGCTGACTCTTGACATGCTGACAGGTAATGGGCCACAACAGAGCAAACCCACAGCAGAGTCAGTCGAAGTTTTGAAGAATATTGGTCGGTAGGTCATCACAGAGTAGACCCACTGTAGTCCTGGTAGAGATTACGGTATTGGTGGGCCACCAGAGCTGCAGACCCACTGCAGTCCTTGTAGAAATTGTGGACAGGTCCACTTTAGTCCTTGTAGAAATAATGGTATTGTTGGGTCATCAAAGATGCAGACCAACTGTAGTCCTTGTAGAGATTGCCAGCAGCCATCTGTTGTGACTGAGCAGGTGCACAATCACCATTGAAGAGTCTTGCGGATAATAGAGCAAGTCCATAACCACCACTTGTGCACTCACAAATTTTTTTTTTGAAATGTCCTTAGAACCAGCAATGCTGTTATCCAGTCCCTTGCTGAATTATTAACACTCATGCAAACACTATCAGTCCCTACTTCTCACATATTGTCCATATACTACGACCAACAGAAACGTGTGCAGTGAAATGTAACTTACAAGTTACTTAATTTGATGAACTGGTGTCAATTACAATTTTATAACATGAGAATACAATCACAAAGGTACAAAATACATCATTAAAGAACATAACAATACAGATAACATTTGTAGTAATACAGGCTTTACAAAAGAATCGAAATAACATATACATCAGTGTTACAGGAATTATGACATGAGTACATACATAAAAGATCAGAATAACTTTCGAAACATCAACTTTACACACGAGCATTAAAACAAAACAGAATAAATAATGTCTAAGCATATTTACAAGGTAAATAACATATTATTAATGCCAATTATATTTGAGGAGAACAGTATTCATCATCATAGTGAATGTAGCTTAATATTAAAAGAAGAAAAAATTCTATGAAACTACACAGAGACAGGAAGAAAACAAATACACAAGGGTACACAAACCCATAGTGGGATAACACAAAAGGAAAGGACAGGGTTCGTTTTCAGTGTAACATTTGCTACTGCAGTCCATCCCAAAACTTCATTCCATAGATCTTTCGTCTTATTTCGATATTTGCTCCAGCCAAAAAATTATATCCAAGCATGCTTTCTGTATTCTGTTCACACATTTCTTACCTCATTATTTATTTACCATTATCTTACCTCAACATTTATTTCCAAGAAAATCCTACCTAAACCTGTTGTCCCTAAACCCTACTTTTTTTGTTCATATCCTCTTTCAAAATTCTTTTCTCCACTGTGCACTACTTTTTTGGCCAAACTATTTTCTTATAGCTTCTTAATGCATTTCTTCCTATTCATCATAGTTAGTTTCTTACATAGTCTACCCCCTCTTAAGCTAACTTAAATCTACTGAGCTCAGATGCATAAACTACGGGATGAGGCAATGCAGCAGCACAAAACAATTAATACAAACAGCAATGACAAAAAAATGGAAATTGGTGAAGCAACAATATTACAACTAAGAGAAGCCACTGTGCAGCAAACAAAAAAAATAAATCAGTAGTAAAACTAGCTTAGAAGAGTAAGACAAATTAAAATTCAGTAGCACTATGCCTGGCAAACAGCAGCAGCAAATATAAAAAATATAAAACTTATATCTATACATGACGAAGCTCAAGCAGAAAAAATATTATAGTAAAAATGGCCATGTTTAATACTTATGTCACATCTTAACACTAGAGTGATGCATCACAAAAACTTACTTTACCAAAAAAAAATTACCAAGTAGTTGAAAAGAAAATTATGTGTGCAGTTCCTGTGAAGGGAAATGTCTTTGTGCTCCCCCATTTTTGGGAAATGTATTACAAAATTAGTATTTACTGGATCTGTAGACAGAAAATATTTATATTAGTACATCTATAAAATTCTATTTTAACCAATGCTGCAGGGCAGCTAGAAACTAGATATTAAACAAAATGTGTAAATAAATACATAAAGCAAGCCATATGGCATTTGTCTCAACTAGCAAGACAATAGCCGTGAAATGTTTCTCATCGTTTCATTAGGCATTTCAGTAAATATCATAAATTACGAGCTCCACAGTATGCTTTCAACAAGGAAATGTCAATAGCGAGGATAATGGCCTCCCTTTTTTTTCTACCTGTGCTTCCGAAAAGGCACACCCTAATGGCTTGTTCTCCAGGCGTCTGACACAGCTGGGTGCTCACGACGCATTTCGTGCAGGTGATCACTTAACTTTTTTACGGAAATATTTACGACAGCAGTTTCCGCTACAGTGACAGTCTCATATACAAAATTTCACGGGTCAAGAATTTGTGTTGCAAATGTGTAGAAACAAAATCTTATGAATATAACAGTGTCCAAAAAATTTTCGTCGGCATTGTAATACATTCATGCATTTACATACATTTCATAACTCTTAAAGTACGATTCTTGGTTTCTAACATCCTTATTCACAAACCAGAGTCCCTAACCACTACTCATTATTCCTTACCTCATTATACATATACATATTCGTCGACACTTCTTCAATATTTCATCATAAGAGATATGTAGCATAATCAAATAACTCATATAGCATCAGCCTATTAATCATAAACATTCCTCAGCAGCATAATACACATCGATGTCGTAATAATAACATCATAACACCTCAGTCAAATCTCAAAAACGTCGCAGCTTTCTGCAATAATTTCAAAACCTAAAGAAAATTCTCTGCTCATTTCAGTAGTGTCATCTACCTCAAACGTACTTTAAAAATCATGATCTCATACCAAATACATCATTGAAAGCTCTCATAGTATCACAATGGGTCCGAAAAAATATGAACAGTTCACACAGTACAGACAAAATACAATTTCGTAAGTGTGAAGTAATCCAACTCTGTAATTGCGTAAACATGTGTCACTGACGTAATAAAAAAGTTTGTCTCTCTCAGTTAAATGATCAGATAGCTGTGTAATTTATGTATCAGAGAAATATGGTACCGATGTGTAAAGTTGTATAAGCAAATACCATATTAGCTAGGGCTCCTTGTGCTTGCCAAACACATGGTACACAAAGCATGCGTGTACCCCCCTGAGGATTAATGTAATTATACCCTCAGGTGTTACAGATTACAGCAATGGAATGAAATGTATCACAGAAAACTTTCTTTGTATTTCAAAAATCTTGAAAAATAAATGGTTTAAGTACACAATTAAGCACTCAAATGCGTGTCCTGTAGCGCTAAATGTGCATCTTGTTGTAAGATAATCTCTGTGGAAGTGTCGTAGTATTTTCCTCCGAAAGCTAAATTCTGCAGAAGCCAATGTACTTACCTCATGATAAACAAAAGTGATATGCTGTGTGTATAGATATCTTAGTTATTACGCTTATTGTTGTGATGATGAAAGTACTGTGCTGTAACGTATTGTTGTGCTACGGAAAAGGCTGTCTCATTGTAGATATACCACAAAAGTTACTACTAAAACATGTTTTACTTTCCAGAATAATTCAGAAAAACTGTGCAGATATGAAACAGAAACACCGCAAACAGATTCTAAGTCTGACAAAGCATACTAGTAATGTAAAGTGAAAAGTTATATGGCAAAGACAAAGTTAAAAAGCAGATTATTTTTCAATAAACGGTTTTACATGTGAAATGTGGTGTAAAGCTTTACTCTTCCTAGTACGCAGAGTTTCAACTTCAACGCAATTATCATGTGGTATACGTCGGATTCTGTAAGGTCCATTGTAAACTAGAAAGAATTTGTGACTCAAGTGTTTCTTCTTATGTGACAATGAATGAGCTTTAATGAGAACTTTCTGACCAATATATAATTTCTTTGCATTTGCTTTACCGTGTAGTTTTCTCCTTTTGTTTGCTGCAGATTTTATATTTTTAAGAGCCAAATCAATTATGTCTTTGTGTCGAAGTTTACGTGTATTCAGGAAAGGTACAAGCTCTCTGATTCTGTTCGGTGGTTCTTCATTCTTCAGTACAAGAGTAGGTGGTAAAGCAGTGGAGTCATGAGGCATTTCATTCAGCACGTTTTGAAATAAGTGTAAATATCTGTCCCAATGCTGATGCTTTCTGTGACAATAAAGTCTGCAAAGCTTATTGATTTCTTTCATAATCCGTTCAAACGGGTTACAATGTGGTGAGTACAATGAAATAAAAACAGATTTGATTTTATGATTCCGAAGCATGCGTGACCAAACAGCAGATCTGAATTGCGGTCTGTTATCTGAAATGACTTTAGCAACGTGGCCAACTTCACGTAAGAAATTTTTAACAAAGGCGTTGGATACAGACCGTCCAGTGGCTTTACGTAACGGAGTGAAAGAAACAAATTTTGAAGTAAGTTCAACAGCGACTAGAACGTACGAAAATCCATTCGATGTTCTGACAAGGGGTCCCAAGAGATCAACAGCAGCAAATTCTTTTAATTTAGAAGGAATAATAGGAAACAACGGAGCATGATATGAGAGAGTAGATGGTTTCGCCTTTTGACAAAGTTTACAAATAGACAAGACTCTTCGAATTCGCTTTTCCATATTGTTAAAAAAACAAGTCGTTCGAAGAATATGATAACATTTTCGTGGACCAAAATGTGCGTAGCTGAGATGAATGTACCAAATGAGCTTATTAACAAAATCGTCTGGAATGCAAAGTACCCATAGCTTGTCATCAACAGTGCAGCGTTTGAAGAGTATGTTGTTTCTAACCAGGTAATAATGCCGAATCTGAGTGTGTGTCCTTTCATGCCATTTACTTTTGATGTCTTTCCAAATCGGATCTTTATCTTGTTCATGAGCAATGTCCTTTAAAGATGTGGTGATGAAGTTTTCAAAGGCGACTTTCTGAATGTAAAGAATACTGAAATTTTTCTCGAGGTTGCGTTCTGTGTTACTTTTCTCAAGCCCAGCCGGTGCGCGTGACAGTGCGTCCGCAACAATGTTCTCCTTGCCGGGAATGTAGACTACTGTGAAACGGAATTCTTGCAGAAACAATGCCCAACGTTTTAACCTGTCATGATTTAATTTTGAAGACATAAGAAACTGTAATGCACGATGAGCACTGTATACTTTTACGTGCTTACCAGAAAGAAAGAAACGGAATTTGTTAAATGCCCAAACGATAGCTAAAGCTTCTAATTCAGTAACGGAATAACTTTTTTCAGATTTTGTTAGCACTCGGCTAGCAAAAGCAATGGTTTTCTGAATGGTAGTGTCATTTTCAATGGCTTCTTGAAATAAATGGGCACCAAGACCGACTTTAGAAGAATCCGTGCTAAGGCAGAAATCTTGTGACAGATCTGGATGAGCTAGTATTGGCGCGTTAAGTAGCGATTCTTTCAAAGAATTGAATTCCAACTGTGCTTGTTCGTCCCAGTTCCAAATAGTATTTTTTCCAGTGAGAGAACAAAGTTTTGGTGTCACTAGAATTTGCATTTTCAGAAAACGACGGTAAAAATTTACGAGACCTAGAAAGCTGCGGACTTGTTTTTTTGTGGATGGAACTGGAATGGCCCTGATTGCTTCTAACTTTTCAGGATCCGGATGAATGCCTTCAGAAGAAATAATGTGTCCCAAAAACCTCACCTTTGACCTACCAAATTCAGACTTTTCCAAGTTAACTGTAATTCCAGATTCTGCAAAAATACGTAACAAACTGTTGAGGATGCGATTATGTTGTTCCCATGAGGCTTCTGCTATTAGAATATCATCCACATATAAGGTGACGTGACGTTTTAAGAACTCAGGTAATATGGAATTTAGCCCGCGAATGAATGCTGCTGAAGAAATGTTCAAACCAAAAGGAAGTTTCCGAACTTGATAACAAATGCTGAAACAAAGGAAAGCTGTGTATTTTCTACATTCTGGATGGAGTTCGATCTGATAAAAGCTGGATCTGAGATCAATGGAAGACAACACTTTTACACCATTAAAATTTTGAAGAAGTTCTTCCATCGTCTGCGGCCTGTCTGTTTCAGGAATGATGATAGTATTGATTTGTCTCGAATCTAAAACAAGCCTGATCGATCCATTTTTCTCCGCAACAACATGTAATGGGTTGTTGTATGAGCTTACTGCAGGCTCAATAATGCCCTCATTAAGCATAGATTGTATTTCTGTTCTAACACGGTCCCTATAATGCGCCGGAATTACGTATGGTCTAACACAAAATTTAGTATGCTCACGAACACGAAATTGGTATTGAAATCCCTTGATTGTTCCTGTTTTGTGAGTAAAAACTGTGGAATGTGCTTGTAAAATCTCAAAAAGGTCCTGCCTATCAGTGTCATTACAATTCTCAATTGTTTGAATTTTATTCTGAATTAACTCATTAATTTCAAATATGCCGTCGATGTCATCCCTGTCAGTACTTGCAGAGTGATTGTTAGTGTCTAGTTCCGTAGAAAATTCCGAACTGTTGTCTAACAGAAGGTAAAGCCGATTAATTTCCTCGTCATGCTTTGAGAGCCAATCTTCAAATTTCAAAGCTATTGACTTACCTTCTTTCTCTAAACTTATTTCAGCATCGTGAAAGCTTAAAATTGCTTTGTATTCATTCAAAAAGTCTACTCCCAGTATAATTTCCGTCGACAATAATGGAACAATAAGGAAGTTCATAGAGAAGCTGTGGCTTTGACAAAAGAATTCTAAGTTGGTTTGTTGGCGTACATCTACACTTTTTCCAAAGATTGCACCTTGTAATTTAATCTTACGTAGCGGAAGTGTGGGGCAATCGTTCGATTTGTTGCATTTGCTAAAAGCTGTTTCACTAATTACTGAAATGGGACTGCCAGAGTCAAGTACTGCCATAAATTTTATGTCATTTACTGTAATGTGAATCACAGGATATGCAATGTTGTTATGTTTTACGTCGTGTTCCTGGAGTAAGATGTCTCTAATGTCTTCCATTCTTACATAATCACTAGCTATGGCAGCTGCGTCGTCAGTTTCATAAGTACGTTTTGTGGCTGCCAGCGGTGTGAGTCATTGCCTATTGTCTCTTTGTTGGTGCGCGTCGTTATTGGGATTTGGAGACCTAACTTCTACAAATTCACCGTGACGAGAATCCCGCCAGTTCTGATGCAGTTCAGGTCTGTCGTTACGATCATATCATCTGTCGTCATGTCGGTAGATTCCATAGTTTCTTTCTTGTCGGTCACGTGGTGGAGAATTTCTCCCTGAGTCGTAACTGTGCGCTGTACCGTTGCGTCTAAAGGTATTCTGTCTCCCTTGATAATAATTGTTTTGGTTCCCATATTGTCTGTTTCTCTGATTGTCTCTGTGATAGTCATTACCGCGGAGAGGTGATCTTTCCCTGTAATTATTACTACTCTGCCAATGGTTGTCATACGGGTGGTGTTTGTTTTGGTCACGATTTAAGTTATAATAATAGCATTGTCGTGTATTATTTCTGTCATCGCGGAATTGTGACAGATGTGACCTGTAATTGTTGTACTACTGTTTTCACGTTCCGCGATTGTCAGTGTCAATTTCCAGTTCTTGTAACAGTCCCTGAAAAGCTTCAATGTCGTCTTTGCAACGTCCTGCTAAAATAATATGTCGTAAATGTTCAGGCAGTTTGATTAAGCAAATGCGGATGAGTTCTGAGGGGCTGTATGGGTTTGAAAGATACTGATTCTTATGCAACATGTCTTCAAAATATTTCATAAGAGTGGAAAATTCAGATTGTTCGAAACGTTTCATCATTATGGTGCCATGTTTTACTTGGTCTTGTGTAGCTTGAGACCAATACGCTGAGAGGAAGGCATGATAAAATTCTCCTTCACTGTGACAATCGTGAATGACCGATCGCATTCTTACAGCTGGTTCATTCTCCAAGTAGCCACACATAAATTCTAATCTGTGTTCTAATGAACAGTTGGGAGGAAAACAATGAGAGAATTGATGGAGCCACGCTTGTGGATGAATGTCGTTGGCAGAATTCTTAAATGTTTTGAATTTACGTGTAGTAATGAACAGCTTATAGTCAAAGTCATCGTGTTGGCGAGTAGCATATCGGTCATTGTTACGTCGTGTCGGCGGTTCCATCTCAAAATTCGGTGCACCTTGCCAATTCCTTTCATAATTACCGAAATGCCCTGTGTTATTATTTTGTGGCTTTTCCGTATTTTTAAGTTCCTCATCCCGTGTTGGATCTTGTACTTCCCGGATTTCTCTTTTGTACTGTGTATTGATTTGATTTTGATTTTGTTTGAATTTTCTTATTTGTTCATACTCTTCTGTGTCAGTGAAGGCTACAGGTCTTGTGTCATTCAGATCATCATCTACCTTTGTAGATAAGTTAGTGACCTGATCCGAAAGTTCGGCTACTTTCTCCAATAGTGAACACATTTCCTCAGTGTGTTTTTCTGAACCAAGTTTCAGAGTGTCCATTTGTGTTGAAATCGAATCTACTGTGTCCTTTAAGTTTTCCTGAGTTTTTGCAAGTTGTGTAACCGAATCGGTAGATGCAACTGAGTCAGTTTTAGCCCACAAGGTCTCATGATTTTCATGAACAATGGTTTGCAGTTCTTTTATGGCTGCATCGTGATTCTGTAATGCATTTTCATGCCACGAAAAAATAGGTTAAAAATGCTCACAAATTTGTGTTTTTACGTCATTACAGACTTTTTGACATTTCGATTCAATGTTATGTAACTCAGTAGTTAAATCTTCACGTGTTTGTTCAAGCGTGGTGTGAAGATTTTCTTCCATTGCGTCTAACTGTTGCTGTGTTTGTCTCTGATTTTGTTCCATTGTGTCTAACTTTTGAAGCTTTTGCTGTGTTTGTCTCTGATTTTGTTCCATTGTGTCTAACTTTTGAAGATTTTGTTCCATTTGTTTCTGATTTTGTTCAAGCGTTGTGTCTAACTTTTGTAGCCTTTGTCCCATTTGTTGCATTAACTGTAATAACAGTGCACTGGTGTCTGAAACATGTTCCTCAGTGCTATTCGGCAACGCATTTGAACCGGCAATATTCGCAGTTTGAATAGCAGAAAATGTGTCTTGACTTATTTGAGAAAAGGGTAAGGACGCAAAACCTGAATCTACAGTATTTGCAAGATTGTGTCCTGTCATTTCGGATTCCTGAGACAAGCTGTTGCCGACCGATCGATCGATAATGCTTCCCTGTTCACTAATTGTTTCACTGTCTACACCATTGTTTGCAGCCCGCTCCATCTCCCTATGTACAATTACCAAATTACTACTTTGAACATTAGTTAATTCATTACTCGGTGGCGCTAACACACTGCTTTCGTATTCACTGTCATTTCTCAGTTTACTTTGGAGCCTAGTATTACGTTTTTCACACGCCATTATTGCCACAATATTTCACACGACAACACAAAAAAACACAATTTAAAGAGCAAAACTAAGAGAACACATTAACATAGAACTGAAAATAATATCTAGTTAATTGCAAGCGCAGCTGCGAAATACTTGGTGCAAATCTACATGCATGCCACAACTGTTTTACTGTGCAACAATGAAAAACCACAACTACCAAGGAAATTCTCTCTATAATTACGCGCTAGCAATAAACAAAAGCTACACTAAATACACAAACTACAAGCAAAAATCAGAAGATTCCAGTGAGGTATCCTAGGCTAAGGGTCGACATATGAAACGTCCCCTTAGATCAATTTTACATAACTGTCCTTAAACTGACACACAATATTTTTTTTTAGCGCAACGCAATCTGACTTTCAAAAATCTCTACTAAAGAATGGCCCTGACTAACATTAACCTTTACCTTTCACAAATCACTTACCTCACAAAAATCTTCGTTACTCGAACTACTGCAATACGGCGAGCGCCACTATTGCCAGCAAAATAAAAGATTCAAACTACAGGAGGCACTAACTACTGATAGGCATAGTTAGCAAATGAAAGATTTTAATAGAGAACAAACAATGTATTTACCTTAATATCATCACAAGTCATAATATATGTAATTTCAAAACTCCGCCATCTCTCTCCTCACATCCACCACTGCTGGAGGCTCACCTACAACTGCGCAACGCTACGCGCTGTTCACATCCAGCTGCCGCTGCCCAACACTACAATGGCAGACAACAATGCAAACTAGCCACAGACTGCACACAGCACAGCCAGTGATTTTCATACAGAGCGCTACGTAACGTTGCCAATAAGAAAACATAAACAGCCTACTTACAATTTTATATCCTCTCTACTTCGACCATCATCAGTTATTTTGCTCCCCAAATAGCAAAACTCCTTTACTACTTTAAGTGTCTCATTTCCTAATCTAATACCCTCAACATCACCGGTATTAATTCGACTACATTCCATTATACTCGTTTTGCTTTTGTTGATGTTCATCTTATATCCTCCCTTCAAAACACTATCCATTCCGTTCAACTGCTCTTCCAAGTCCTTTGCTGTCTCTGACAGAATTACAATGTCATCGGCGAACCTCAAAGTTTTTATTTCTTCTCCATGGATTTTAATACCTACTCAGAATTTTTCTTTTGTTTCCTTTACTGCTTGCTCAATATACAGATTGAATAACATTGGGGAGAGGCTACAACCCTGTCTTACTCCCTTCCCAACCACTGCTTCCGTTTCATGTCCCTCGACTCTTATAACTGCCAACTGCTTTCTGTACAAATTGTAAATAGCCTTTCGCTCCCTGTATTTTACCCCTGCCACCTTTAGAATTTGAAAGAGAGTATTCCAGTCAACATTGTCAAAAGCTTTCTCTAAGTCTACAAATGCTAGAAACGTATGTTTGCCTTTCCTTAATCTTTCTTCTAAGATAAGTCGTAAGGTCAGTATTGCCTCACGTGTTCCAGTATTTCTACGGAATCCAAACTGATCTTCCCCGAGGTCGGCTTCTACGAGTTTTTCCATTCGTCTGTAAGGAATTCGTGTTAGTATTTTGCAGCTGTGGCTTATTAAACTGATTGTTCGGTAATTCTCACATCTGTCAACACCTGCTTTCTTTGGGATTGGAATTATTATATTCTTCTTGAAGTCTGAGGGTATTTCGCCTGTTTCATACATCTTGCTCACCAGATGGTAGAGTTTTGTCAGGACTGGCTCTCCCAATTCCAATGGAATGTTGTCTACTCCGGGGGCCTTGTTTCGACTCAGGTCTTTCAGTGCTCTGTCAAACTCTTCACGCAGTATCGTATCTCCCATTTCATCTTCATCTACATCCTCTTCCATTTCCATAATATTGTCCTCAAGTACATCGCCCTTGCATAGACCCTCTATATACTCCTTCCACCTTTCGGCTTTCCCTTCTTTGCTTAGAACTGGGTTTCCATCTGAGCTCTTGATGTTCATACAAGTGTTTCTCTTATCTCCAAAGGTCTCTTTAATTTTGCTGTAGGCAGTATCTATCTTACCCCTAGTGAGATAAGCCTCTACATCCTTACATTTGTCCTCTAGCCATCCCTGTTTAGCCATTTTGCACTTCCTGTCGATCTCATTTTTGAGACGTTTGTATTCCTTTTTGCCTGCTTCATTTACTGCATTTTTATATTTTCTCCTTTCATCAATTAAATTCAGTATTTCTTCTGTTACCCAAGGATTTCTACTAGCCCTCGTCTTTTTACCTACTTGATCCTCTGTGCACCGTTCAATCTTTCGACCAACTTTGTTGTATGGGAGCGAAAGCTGGGTGGATTCAGGTTACCTTATCAACAAGGTTGAGGTTACGGATATGAAAGTAGCTAGGATGATTGCAGGTACTAGCAGATGGGAACAACGGCAGGAGGGTGTCCACAATGAGGAAATCAAAGAAAAACTGGGAATGAACTCTATAGATGTAGCAGTCAGGGCGAACAGGCTTAAATGGTGGGGTCATGTTACACGCATGGGAGAAGCAAGGTTACCCAAGAGACTCATGGATTCAGCAGTAGAGGGTAGGAGGAGTCGGGGCAGACCGAGGAGAAGGTACCTGGATTCGGTTAAGAATGATTTTGAAGTAATAGGTTTAACATCAGAAGAGGCATCAATGTTAGCACTGAATAGGGGATCATGGAGGAACTGTATAAGGAAGGCTATGCTCCAGACTGAACGCTGAAAGGCATAATCAGTCTTAAATGATGATGATGATGTTGATGATCCTCTGCTGCCTTCACTACTTCATCCCTCAAAGCTACCCATTCTTCTTCTACTGTATTTCTTTCCCCCATTCCTGTCAATTGTTCCCTTATGCTCTCCCTGAAACTCTGTACAACCTCTGGTTCTTTCAGCTTATCCAGGTCCCATCTCCTTAAATTCCCACCTTTTTGCAGTTTCTTCAGTTTTAATCTACAGGTCATAACCAATAGATTGTGGTCAGAGTCCACATCTGCCCCTGGAAATGTCTTACAATTTAAAACCTGGTTCCTAAATCTCTGTCTTACCATTATATAATCTATCTGATATCTTTTAGTATCTCCAGTGTTCTTCCATGTATGCAACCTTATATCATGATTCTTAAACCAAGTGTTAGCTATGATTAAGTTGTGCTCTGTGTAAAATTCTACCAGGCGGCTTCCTCTTTCATTTCTTAGCCCCAATCCATATTCACCTACTACGTTTCCTTCTCTCCCTTTTCCTACACTCGAATTCCAGTCACCCATGACTATCAAATTTTCGTCTCCCTTCACTATCTGAATAATTTCTTTTATTTCATCATACATTTCTTCAATTTCTTCGTCATCTGCAGATCTAGTTGGCATATAAACTTGTACTACTGTAGTAGGTGTGGGCTTCTTATCTATCTTGACCACAATAATGTGTTCACTATGCTGTTTGTAGTAGCTTACCCGCGTTCCTATTTTCCTATTCATTATTAAACCTACTCCTGCATTACCCCTATTTGACTTTGTGTTTATAGCCCTGTAGTCACCTGACCAGAAGTCTTGTTCCTCCTGCCACCGAACTTCACTAATTCCCACTATATCTAGCTTTAACCTATCCATTTCCCTTTTCAAATTTTTAACCTACCTGCCCGATTAAGGGATCTGACATTCCACGCTCTGATCCGTAGAACGCCAATTTTCTTTCTCCTGATAACGACATCCTCTTGAGTAGTCCCCGCCCGGAGATCCGAATGGGGGACTATTTTACCTCCGGAATATTTTACCCAAGAGGACGCCATCATCATTTAATCATACAGTAAAGCTGCATGCCCTCGGGAAAAATTACAGCCGTAGTTTCCCCTTGCTTTCAGCCGTTCGCAGTACCAGCACAGCAAGGCCGTTTTGGTTATTGTTACAAGGCCAGATCAGTCAATCATCATGACTGTTGCACTTGCAACTACTGAAAAGGCTGCTGCCCCTCTACACAAATGAAGAACAAAAATTAGAAGAATTTAAACCTATTACAGAACCATTTTGCAATAATATTATGGTAGTTAAAATAACATATATTATAGATTGTGAAGGAGAAATTGTAAATGGAAAATTTCTTGTAAAAAAGGAAGTATATGGTAGTTTTAATAGTTTTTTTTAGGATCTAGATTTTCTAAATTTAATTTGGCAAGACATGGAGTTAAGGCAAAAATTCCAAATTTATTTAATTTTAATACACAAATAATTAAAGGTACTAAACAAATTATTAGAAAAGACATAAAAATTATAGAACAAAAATATAAAAATCCTGCTGTTATTCCTTACAAAATAGAATTAGCAGATGTTAAACTCAATACAGTTTTAAGAGAGTTACTAGAGATTTTGAAAGAATTTAAGAAGGAACACTATTATTTATTGGATTTAGACATAACACAAGATTTTGCAGAATTTTTAACAAAGAAGAAATGTGTAAATATTTAACAAATATTTTTAATTTTCGAAAGGCAGGAGAATATAAAGAAGATTGTAATGTAGTAGTTAACAACAATAATTCTGCTGGAAAACATTGTAAAATATGTGATTTTTTAGTACTTTACTAAAGTGATACTACATAGTAAATAAAGTAGTTACCTTTTGTAGGTTCTGTGTAATTAGGTCAATTTCATAGAAAATAACAAAAATAGTGAGTGAAACGAGCAGTTATTTAATTTTCTATGAAATTGAGCTAGTGAGCCAGAACCTACAAAAGGTAACTACTGTCGCACTATCCTTTGTGGCCTCAGTGACTCAGATGGATAGAGCGTCTGCCATACAAGCAGGAGATCACAGGTTCGAGTCCTGGTTGGGGCACACATTTTCAACTGTCCACATTGATGTATATCAACGCCTGTCGACAACTTAGGGTCTTGATTTAATTATCATTTCATTCTAAGAGAGCTGCATGATCACCGAAGGTATCTGTTCTTTCGGACATGTCCGAAAGAACAGTTACCATCTCCATATAGTTAAGGCTAACTGGCCATTAACCTTTTACTGTGCGGATGCACATGCATTGCCCGAACTCTTACGGGACTCGGTAAGATTGTCTGCCGCGAGTAATGAGAGTAGTTGGCAGGGGCGCTACGAATGTAGTGTGTGGACATTAAGTTGGGAATGTAGGTCTCATGGGGAGCGTGCAAGGGATAAATCCCTGTAGTCATACTCTCCTCTGTGCCCTCGGTTGATCATATGGATAGAGCGTCTGCCATGTAAGCAGGAGATCCCGGGTTTGTGTCCCGGTAGGGGCATATATTTTCGACTGTCCTCGTTGATATATATCAACGCCTGTAGACAGCTTAGGGTCATGATTTAATTATAATTTCATTCTTAGAGAGCTGCATGATCACCGATGGTATCTGTTCTTTCGGACATATCCGAGAGAACAGATACCATCGTCATATACTGAAAGCTATTTGGCGAGAATGAGGCAGCAACACTTGTCCGTTGTATAATTCAGGGGGCGAGGTATTTGTTAAATTCACTGAGCTATTCATTTAACTCATGAGTTCAGTTACTCGTTTGATTTGCAGGTTGCACCTTGCATCTCTGAACGGTATTTCCTCTTGCAAGTTCACTCATCATTAACACTTTCTGACAAGCCTTTCACTTGACCATTGGCAGTATTGATTCCAAGACTGGTACCGAGATCGGAGTTAAACGTAATTATTTCTTTAACTTTTAAATGACTTGAATGAAAGGAACGACCACTTCATTGAAGGAAAATAAATAACATCCTTCATTCAAGAGTTAAACACCTCCCTTAACAGATATGTGGTGACGCGTGGTAGTTGACCTGTGTATTTCATACATGACTATTAACTTTTGAGGGTGGGCCTGCCCCATTAAATTCAGATATAATAAGGTGTTATTTGTTATGTGATTTGTTTCAACCATTTTTTAAAGTAAACTCGCATTATTGCATAGAAAGCTTCACTCTGTTTTCGGATCACGGGACTAGTTTTGTATCTCAGGGGTATGCACAACAACAACCAGAACCACTCCAAGTCACACCACAACCGCACAGATATAACGTATGCTCCGGAACACCAATGGTAGTTTCCGTGGACATGAGATTGGATGGTTCAAATGGCTCTGAGCACAATGGGACTTAACATCTGAGATCATCAGTCCCCTGGAACTTAGAACTACTAAAACCTAACTAACCTAAGGACATCACACACATCTATGCCCGAGGCAGGATTCAAACAGTTCCATACTGATGCGCCTAGAACCGCTCGGCCACTCCGGCAGGCCATGAGCTTGGAGGTGGAGGTCTCCACACAGTCTCCACAACTTCAGGCACCAGTCCCCACGTCGCCGCATCACAGCACTCTGCCATACGTTCCTGGTTCATCATAGCACCTGGCGCCCTTAAGTATTGGGACACCGACAGTGCCACAAATTCAGCTCTTGAAGCACCGTCCAGGACACTTCTGACCCCGTGTGCCCGTTCCAGGTGGGAGCAATCTGCTATCCTGGCACGGCCCTCTTGGAAGACCGCCAGAAGGGTGGAACTCGATCTTGGCCGATACGCGGCGCTGTTGAAAGTACGAGCGCCAGTACGGCCGTCTGCTGCGCTGGCCACGGTGTGCCGCAAGAACGCGCACATCTCGCTGGCCAGATAATACGCCCCGCGGCACTTTAAGTTCGCCCTGCTGCGTGTACGTTTTCAGTTGTGTATTCGCTGCGCTATCGTATCTTTTTCATTACACACCGTCGGTTTTGCTCTCGGGTTCGCTACGCCTCAGATTTTTGCTCTTTGGATTCTCATTTGGATCCTACTATTCTGCCTTGCCGCCTCCATTGTTCATTTTACTCTTGTTGTCTTCCTGCTTACGCTTAGCGAACCACTGCTGTGCCTCCAGGTCAGTCATTCCAGCCACAGCGCGATTATTTGGTCGTTCCTGCCTCTCTGTCTAGTCGCGGTCATAACAGGCACACTGCAGGAGACTGGAGTGGGGACGGCCACATGTCCCACATGTTGCCAGATCGTTCCGCTGCTGTGGTCGGTCAAATTATTGGCCGCTTTGTCGTTTAACCCTGACCTGTGATCGAGTGGGAGGTCGCTTCATGTGGCATGCAGCGAAAGACTGGGAGACCGATCGAAATTCCCACCCAATCTGTCTGACACGCCGGTTCCGCGCGCTGTGTGTAGTTGATATCGATTCTGTGCCAGCTGCAGTGAGAGGAAGTCTCTCGGTATCCTAAGTCTTTACATTCACAGTGGGTAGGATTTTTGGTGGTTGGGAGCATCAACGTTAGGCAACGCGATGGAGCCCCTTAGGGATATCGTTGCCAAGAAGAGAAATGAATCTACTTTGTACTATATGTGCATACCGGCGAGGGAGGTGGCGGGGGGGGGGGGGGGGGTGGATCACCACAGATGTAGAATGGATCTCTCTGGATATTCCGCGAACAGAAGCAGCTGCAGATCGTAGCTCATGTCGGTACCAACGATGTCGGGGTGCTTGGGATCAGGGGGGATTCATTTCAAGCCGATATGTGAAATGGTTGCTGGATAGATGAAGGCGGTGCACACCATCTGAAGCATAAATGACTAGACCGATTGTGGACGTTTTGAACAGAGGCGAGTGGAGGGTCTGAATCAGTGGCTCAGACGGTTCTCAGACTGTGAGGGCTGCAGTTTCCTTGAACTGTGCCGTATTGCAGGCAGGTGTGAGGATCCGCTTAATAGGTGAAGGGTCCATTACGCACAGGAGGCAGCTACAGATGTAGCGGAGGCTGCGTGCAATGGACTTGACGGATTTTTTAGGTCGCATGCTCTTGCAAAAAAGTACAATCCGCTTTGTAGTCTCAGGAAGTAGACCAAACACAAGGCGAGGGTAGACATAAAAAACATTGCTATACAATTACAATTTTAAATTGTCATAGCTTTATTGCGAAAGAACAAGAGCTCCAAGCTCTCATAGAAATCACCGAAACATGGAATTGTTGTTGCTACTGAAAGCTGCCTAAAGCCGGAGACAAGTTCAGCCGAAATTTATACCAAGGACCTCACGATGTTCAGAGTGGACAGATTAAATATAGCTGGTGTTGGACTGTTTATCTTATACTGAAAGTCAAGTAGGATGTTGCTGTGACGTATTATGGGTACATGTTATACTCAAAAACTAGAATAAATTATTAATTCGCTCCTATCACTGATCCCAACTCATATCATACAGTTATTGAAAGATTCAATAAAAATTTATGTCTTATTCTGAACAGATACCCAACACACACAGATACAGTCAGTGGTTGCTTCAAACTACCTTCGATATGCTGGCCATTTTTTTAGTCTATGATGGGCATAAAACATCATCCAGACCTGGAATGAGATTTTCACTCTGCAGCGGAGTCAGCGCTGATATGAAACTTCCTGGCAGATTAAAACTGTGTGGCGGACCGAGACTCAAACTCGGGACCTCTGCCTTTCGCGGGAAAGCGCTCTATTATCTGAGCTACCCAAGCACGACTCACGCCCCGTCCTCTCAGCTTTACTTCTGCCAGTATCTCGTCTCCTACCTTCCAAACTTTACAGAAGCTCTCCTGCGAACCTTGATCCCGAGTTCAAGTCTCGGTCCGGCACACAGTTTTAATCTGCCAGGAAGTTTCATCATCCAGAACTGTTTTTATTTTGAGCAAATAGTTCAGAAACCCATTCAAAGTGCAAATAATTGCAATAACACACTCAAGCTATTAGCGACAAACAATCCTGAGCAAACAGAGAGCATCAAAATGGATGCAGAGATTAGGGACCAAAAAGCTGTTGTAGCAACAATCAATGCTGTAACATCGAAAGCCATCAAAAACAATCACAAAACATATCTATTTAAAAAAGGATAAAATTCTCTTGGCGCCGACTTAAAAGGTATCATCCATGTTACACAAAACAGGCCAGGACACTGTTGCAGAAGTAACTAAAAAAGCATGCCAGATTTAAAAGGAGGCAAAAGCTCCAAGACGCAATGTTTTACTGAAGCTCGAAATTTAGCTCTCACTTCTATATCTACAGCTACATGGATACTCTGCAAATCTCATTCAAGTGCCTGGCAGAGGGTTCATCGAACCACCTTCACAATTCTCTATTATGCCAATCTCGTATAGCGCGCGGAAAGAATAAACACCTATATCTTTCCGTACGAGCTTTGATTTCCGTTATTTTATCGTGGTGATCGTTCCTTCCTATGTAGGTCGGTGTCAACAAAATATTTTCGCATTCGGAGGAGAAAGGTGGTGATTGGAATTTCGTGAGAAGATTCCATCGCAACGAAAAATGCCTTTCTTTTAATTATTTCCAGCCCAAATCCTGTATCATTTCTGTGATACTCTCTCCCATATTTCACGATAATACAAAACGTACTACCCTTCTTTGAACTTTTTCGATGTACTCCGTCAGTCCTATCTGGTAAGGATCCCACACCGCGCAGCAGTATTCTAAAAGAGGACGGACAAGAGTAGCGTAGGCAGTCTCCTTAGTAGATCTGTTACACTGTCTAAGTGTCCTGCCAATAAAACGCAGTCTTTGGTTAGCCTTCCCTACAACATTTTCTATGTGTTCCTTCCAATTTAAGTTGTTCGTAACTGTAATACCTAGGTATTTAGTTGAATTTACGGCTTTTAGATTAGACTGATTTATCGTGTAACAGAAGTTTAACGAGTTCCTTTTAGCACTCATGTGGATGACCTCACACTTTTCGTTATTGAGGGTCAACTGCCAATTTTCGCACCATTCAGATATTTTTTTTCTAAATCGTTTTGCAGTTTGTTTTGATCTTCTGATGTCTTTATTAGTCGATAAACGACAGCGTCATTTGCAAACAACCTAAGACGGCTACTCAGATTGTCTCCCAAATCGTTTATATAGAGAAGGAACAGCAAAGGGCCTATAACGCTACCTTGGAGAACACCAGAACGCACTTCTGTTTTACTGGATGACTTTCCGTCAGTTACTACGAACTGTGACGTCTCTGACAGGAAATCACAAATCCAGTCACATAACTGAGACAATATTCCATAAGCACGCAATTTCACTACGAGCCGCTTGTGTGGTACAGCGTCAAAAGCCCTCCGGAAATCCAGAAATACGGAAACGACCTGAAATCCCTTGTCAATAGCCCTCAACACTTCATCCGAATAAAGACCTAGTTGTGTTTCACACGAACGATTTTTTCTAAACCCTTGTTGACTGTGTGTCAATAGACCGTTTTCTTCGAGGTAATTCATAATGTTCGAACACAATATATGTTCCAAAATCCTGCTGCATATCGACGTTAACTGTATGGGCCTGTAATTTAGTGGATTACTCCTACTACCCTTCTTGAATATTGGTGTGACCTGTGCAACTTTCCAGTCTTTGGGTACGGATCTTTCGTCGGGCGAACGGTTGTATATAATTGTTAAGTACGGAGCTAATGCACCAGCATACTCCGAAAGGAACCTAATTTCTATACAGTCTGGACTCCGAGGATATTTACTTCTACGTTACTCATGTTGGCAGCTGCTCTCGATTCGAATTCTGGAATATTTACTTCGTCTTCTCTTGGGAAGGCATTTCGGAAGACTGTGTTTAGTAACTCTACTTTGGCAGCACTGTCTTCGATAGTATTTCCATTGCTATCGCGCAGAGAAGGCATTTATTGTTCCTTGCCGCAAACATACTTCACAAACTACCAGAAACTCGATTTTCTGCCAGGTTGCGGAAACTGTTATAAGCAGCTCGCATTGAAGTCCGCGCTAAATTTCGAGCTTCTGTAAAGGATCGCCAATCTTGGGCACTTTGTGTCTATTTAAATTTGGCATGTTTGTTTCGTTGTTTCTGCAACAGTGTTCTGACCCGTTTTGTGTACCGAGGAGGATCAGATCCGTCGTTTGTTAATTAATTTGTTATAAATCTCTCAATTGCTACCGCTACTATTTCTCTGAATCTAAGCCACATCTGGTCTACACTTATATTATTAATTTGGAATGTGTGGAGAATGTCTCTGAGGAAGGCATCAAGTGAATTTTTATCTGGTTTTTTGAATAGGTATCTTTTTCGCTTATTTTTCGAGGAGGCGAGAAGCCACTAATAGGTTTCCCAATAAAAGTATGTCTATAAAACTTGTAGAAAATCCAGAGAGATTCCGGAGGCATGCAGACAGTCGTTTTTCCCTCGCTCTATTTGCGAGTGGAACAGGAAAGGAAATGACAAGTAGTGGTACAGGGTACCCTCCGCCACGCACCGAATGGTGGCTAGAGTAATATCTATGTAGATGTAGATGTAGATGTAGATGAAACTTTTCAATTAAAAAAGGCAACTTTTCCGGTCCAGACTGTATACAAATAAGGTACCTTTCGGAGTACGCTAGGAAGGAGCACCACTTTTAACAAACGTATACGATCACTATCTCGAAAAATGATCTGTACTTCAGAAATGGAAAGTTGCGCAGATCACACCAATACAAAAGAAAGGCATTACAAGTAATCCACTTTGAAACTGAGACTCATGTCACTGGTGGATGGAAGAGAAGCAGTGATTGAGGAAGCGGTGAGACAGGGTTATAGCTTATCCCTGATGTCATTCAGTTTGTACATTGAGCAAAGGAAACCAAAGAATAATTGGAAGTAGGAATTAAAGTTCACGGAGAAGAAATGAAAACTTTGGGGTATGCCGATGACATTTTAATTCTGTCAGAGACAGCGAAGGATTTAGGAGAGCTGTTAAATCGAATGGACAGTGTCCCAAAACGTGGATATAAGATGAATATCAACAAAAACAAAACAAGGGTAATTCTATGTAGTCGAATTAAAGCAGGCGGGCCGGCCGGAGTGGCCGAGCGGTTCTAGGCGCTTCAGTGTGGAACCGCGCGACCGCTGCGGTCGGAGGTTCGAATCCTGCCTCGGGTATGGATGTGTATGATGTCCTTAGGTTAGTTAGGTTTAAGTAGTTCTAAGTTCTAGGGGACTGATGACCTCAGAAGTTAAGTCTCATAGAGCTCAGAGCCATTTTAAATCAGGTGATGCTGAAAGAATTAGATTAGGAAACGAAATACTAAAAGCAGTAGATGAATTTTGCTATTTGAGTAGTAAAATAAGTGATGATGGCCAAAGTAAGTAAACAATATAGACTGGCAACGGTAAGAAAAGTGTTAAAAGAAGTGAAATTTGTTAGCGACGAATATATGTTTAACTGTTAGGAAGTATTATCTTAAAGTATTGGTCTACAGTGTAGCCTTGTATGGAAGAGAAACGTCGATGATAAAAGCATTGAACGCAAATGAATATTGTCGAGACGAAATAGTCTCAAATAAAAGATCGCTGGTGAGACTCAAACCAAATTTTATCGACTACTTATTTTATTAATCTGTCATCAAGGTTTCATTTGCAACAGTACGGGCATAATAGGAATGCTGGATGCTGCAGACGAGCTTGCTACATAGTCAACACTATTTCCCGCCTCCATTACGAGAGCTTCCAGCTCCACTACTCGGGCGCGCTTTGCGCAACTGCGGAATCTCTCCGACCATACACTAATCTTCGCTCACAGAACCTGCTGCCTCATCTAGACTTCCCATATGGACTTGTTAACTAAATCATACGCTAATTCTGAAAATTTAACTTTAACATTTAAGCTAATTAAAAGTCGTAATTACAAAATCCCCCCCCCCCCCATGAACCATGGACCTTGCCGTTGGTGGGGAGGCTTGCGTGCCTCAGCGATACAGATAGCCGTACCGTAGGTACAACCACAACGGAGGGGTATCTGTTGAGAGGCCAGACAAACGTGTGGTTCCTGAAGAGGGGCAGCAGCCTTTTCAGTAGTTGCAAGGGCAACAGTCTGGATGATTGACTGATCTGGCCTTGTAACAATAACCAAAACGGCCTTGCTGTGCTGGTACTGCGAACGGCTGTAAGCAAGGGGAAACTACGGCCGTAATTTTTCCCGAGGGCATGCAGCTTTACTGTATGATTAAATGATGATGGCGTCCTCTTGGGTAAAATATTCCGGAGGTAAAATAGTCCCCCATTCGGATCTCCGGGCGGGGACTACTCAAGAGGATGTCGTTATCAGGAGAAAGAAAACTGGCATTCTACGGATCGGAGCGTGGAATGTCAGATCACTTAATCGGGCAGGTAGGTTAGAAAATTTAAAAAGGGAAATGGATAGATTAAAGTTAGATATAGTGGGAATTAGTGAAGTTCGGTGGCAGCAGGAACAAGACTTCTGGTCAGGTGACTACAGGGTTATAAACACAAAGTCAAATAGGGGTAATGCAGGAGTAGGTTTAGTAATGAATAGGAAAATAGGAATGCGGGTAAGCTACTACAAACAGCATAGTGAACGCATTATTGTGGCCAAGATAGACACAAAGCCCACACCTACTACAGTAGTACAAGTTTATATGCCAACTAGCTCTGCAGATGACGAAGAAATTGAAGAAATGTATGATGAAATAAAAGAAATTATTCAGATAGTGAAGGGAGACGAAAATTTAATAGTCATGGGTGACTGGAATTCGAGTGTAGGAAAAGGGAGTGAAGGAAACGTAGTAGGTGAATATGGATTGGGGCTAAGAAATGAAAGAGGAAGCCGCCTGGTAGAATTTTGCACAGAGCACAACTTAATCATAGCTAACACTTGGTTTAAGAATCATGATAGAAGGTTGTATACATGGAAGAACCCTGGAGATACTAAAAGGTATCAGATAGATTATATAATGGTAAGACAGAGACTTAGGAACCAGGTTTTAAATTGTAAGACATTTCCAGGGGCAGATGTGGACTCTGACCACAATCTATTGGTTATGACCTGTAGATTAAAACTGAAGAAACTGCAAAAAGGTGGGAATTTAAGGAGATGGGACCTGGATAAACTGAAAGAACCAGAGGTTGTACAGAGTTTCAGGGAGAGCATAAGGGAACAATTGACAGGAATGGGGGAAAGAAATACAGTAGAAGAGGAATGGGTAGCTTTGAGGGATGAAGTAGTGAAAGCAGCAGAGGATCAAGTAGGTAAAAAGACGAGGGCTAGTAGAAATCCTTGGGTAACAGAAGAAATATTGAATTTAATTGATGAAATCAGAAAATATAAAAATGCAGTAAATGGAGCAGGCAAAAAGGAATACAAACGTCTCAAAAATGAGATCGACAGGAAGTGCAAAATGGCTAAGCAGGGATGGCTAGAGGACAAATGTAAGGATGTAGAGGCTTATCTCACTAGGGGTAAGACAGATACTGCCTACAGGAAAATTAAAGAGACCTTTGGAGATAAGAGAACCACTTGTATGAACATCAAGAGCTCAGATGGAAACCCAGTTCTAAGCAAAGAAGGGAAAGCAGAAAGGTGGAAGGAGTATATAGAGGGTCTATACAAGGGCGATGTACTTGAGGACAATATTATGGAAATGGAAGAGGATGTAGATGAAGATGAAATGGGAGACACGATACTGCGTGAAGAGTTTGACAGAGCACTGAAAGACCTGAGTCGAAACAAGGCCCCCGGAGTAGACAACATTCCATTGGAACTACTGACGGCCTTGGGAGAGCCAGTCCTGACAAAACTCTACCATCTGGTGAGCAAGATGTATGAGACAGGTGAAATACCCTCAGACTTCAAGAAGAATATAATAATTCCAATCCCAAAGAAAGCAGGTGTTGACAGATGTAAAAATTACCGAACAATCAGTTTAATAAGCCACAGCTGCAAAATACTAACACGAATTCTTTACAGACGAATGGAAAAACTAGTAGAAGCCAACCTCGAGGAAGATCAGTTTGGATTCCGTAGAAATACTGGAACACATGAGGCAATACTGACCTTACGACTTATCTTAGAAGAAAGATTAAGGAAAGGCAAACATACGTTTCTAGCATTTGTAGACT
This sequence comes from Schistocerca cancellata, assembly GCF_023864275.1. Lineage (NCBI taxonomy): Eukaryota > Metazoa > Arthropoda > Insecta > Orthoptera > Acrididae > Schistocerca > Schistocerca cancellata. The sequence goes on from NC_064628.1 coordinate 396,905,294, forward strand.
TAAAGAAAGCTTTTGACAATGTTGACTGGAATACTCTCTTTCAAATTCTAAAGGTGGCAGGGGTAAAATACAGGGAGCGAAAGGCTAGTTACAATTTGTACAGAAACCAGATGGCAGTTATAAGAGTCGAGGGACATGAAAGGGAAGCAGCGGTGGGGAAGGGAGTAAGACAGGGTTGTAGCCTCTCCCCGATGTTATTCAATCTGTATATTGAGCAAGCAGTAAAGGAAACAAAAGAAAATTTCGGAGTTGGTATTAAAATCCATGGAGAAGAAATAAAAACTTTGAGGTTTGCCGATGACATTGTAATTCTGTCAGAGACAGCAAAGAACTTGGAAGAACAGTCGAACAGAATGGATGGTATCTTGAAGGGAGGATATAAGATGAACATCAACAAAAGCAAAACGAGGATAATGGAATGTCGTGGAATTAAGTCGGGTGATGCTGAGGGAATTAGATTAGGAAATGAGACACTTAAAGTAGTAAAGGAGTTTTGCTATTTGGGGAGCAAAATAACTGATGATGGTCGAAGTAGAGAGGATATAAAATGTAGACTGGCAATGGCAAGGAAAGCGTTTCTGAAGAAGAGAAATTTGTTAACATCGAGTATAGATTTAAATGTCAGGAAATCATTTCTGAAAGTATTTGTATGGAGCGTAGCCATGTATGGAAGTGAAACCTGGACGGTAAATAGTTTGAACAAGAAGAGAATAGAAGCTTTCGAAATGTGGTGCTACAGAAGAATGTTGAAGATTAGATGGGTAGATCACATAACTAATGAGGAAGTATTGCATAGGAAGAAGAGAAGGGGAGAAGGAAGGGGAGAAGAGAAGTTTGTGGCACAACTTGACCAGAAGAAGGGATCGGTTGGTAGGACATGTTTTGAGGCATCAAGGGATCACCAATTTAGTATTGGAAGGCAGCGTGGAGGGTAAAAATCGTAGGGGGAGACCAAGAGATGAATACACTAAGCAGATTCTGAAGGATGTTGGTTGCAGTAGGTACTGGGAGATGAAGAAGCTTGCACAGGATAGAGTAGCATGGAGAGCTGCATCAAACCAGTCTCAGGACTGAAAACCACAACATCAACAGTTACAAAATTATTGTAAATAGTCTTCACGGGTGTGCCGCCGGATGACGTTATGCAAATCCCACAATATTTCTTCGGACCAACTGTCCGACATCATCAGGTGGTTGAACCTCGCTGGTGCCTTTTTTTTTATTTTATTTTTTTTATTTCTTTAATTTTCATAACATTTTTTATAGATTTATTTTTGTTTCATTACAAAGAAAGATCCTACAACTGCCGTAGCCGTGCGTCCGAGTCATCTTCTCGTCTGTTGGGAGGGGTTCCCCCCCTATTCCGTCCGTAGAGGATCAATATGCTCCAGGATTCTTCTTCATTTTCAGCGTCTCATACCCGGAACGCCCCAGTGAGCAGGAGGATCCGCAAATAATGAACCTAAATAATTTGCGAAACGAGTTCTGTACTTCGGGTGGCGGCTGAAAGCTGCATGTGTCGTCATCAATAGGGACCAAAAGTCGATTTTGCCTTTGGGAGCATCGCAAAATATGTAGTAAACGGCCATGCCTTTTAGCCAGTTAACGGCGTTCGTTCTGGTTGATGGAAAGTATACGCTGTCGGGGCGCAATACTTCATCAGGGGAGATAGACTCCGGCAATCGCCGCAACGCCAGCATGCTCTGCGTCAGTAGCCAGCACTCGCTGGTCGCGGCACACGTCAGACGGTGTGCGTCCGAGTCAGCGACTGAGCATGTCGGACACAAGGGGTCGTCCGTCAGATGTATGGAATGTAGCCTCTGACGAGTAGCTAACTTCCCATTCACAACCACGTACCACAATGAACGCACCGTCGTAGGTAGAAAAGGCGCGTGTACCGCTCGCCACACCGTGTTCCAGGCAACTTCAGGATGTCTGTGGGTGACCGTATTTACAGGTTGCTGCTGTTGGTAGAGGCGATAATAGTCTTTTGTGCTGGGCTTCCGTGTCGTCGGAAGTTCTGACCGTAAGTAGCTGAAGTCAATCAAGAACTCTCTGATGTGGGTAAAAATGGAAATGTCGTGTGGCTAGGGCCTCCCGTCGACTAGACCGTTCGCCTGGTGCAGGTCTTTCGATTTGACGCCACTTCGGCGACCTGCGCGTCGATGGGGATGAAATGATGATGATTAGGACAACACAACACCCAGTCCCTGAGCGGAGAAAATCTCCGACCCAGCCGGGAATCGAACCCGGGCCCTTAGGATTGACAGTCTGTCACGCTGACCACTCAGCTACCGGGGCGGACTCTGATGTGGGTGAGTGCCGGTGAAATGTGTCCTACAGAAACCGGGGGGATGCAGAGAGTGTGGTGCCACTTCCGCTATCAGGGTGCCCGTCAGAGTGGCGTGGGCAGAGGTCCACTTGCGACGCATAGTGTTGAGATAAGGCGATCGCGCACGGTTATAGACATGAATTAAACCGATACCGCCCGCCCGCTGCGGCAGCGTCAGGGTGGCGTATCGGACTTTAAAAACCAGACCGGTGCTTACGAAATGTCCATATGCTGCTTTAAATCTGTCGGCCATCGTAGCCGTCAAGGGAAGGATATGCGCAAAATAGTTCAGTTTTGAGACAAGATAGGTGTTGACATAACGTGTTCTGAGAAGCATATCCAAGCGACGCAGTTTGTTGTCCTACAGCAGAGCACGTGTCTGGTGTAGGAGCTGGCGGTACGTAGCCGCCGCCGTGCGGCGGACATTGCTATAGAATTGCACTCCTAAACGCTTGAGTACGGGCACCTTGTCAAAGGGCACCGCCGTTGTGTGGGAAAGCCCCCCTCCGACATCCATGTATTTTGTCTTCTTCACGTTGATGACGCTCCCAGCGACCGCCCCGTACTGGCGTAGCCACTGTAGCGCCATATGCATTTCATCCTCTGATCTGGCCAGGAACATCACGTCATCGGCGAATGCACCACAACGAAAGGTCTCGTCCCGCAAGGAGATACCAGTTAATCGCTGTCGTAGACCATGTAAAGCTGGTTCGAGCGCTGCAGCAAATAATATACCCGACAGGGGGCACCCTTGTCGTACTGACCGTCCAACAACAATGTGACCAGACTGATAACCGTTGACCATCATGCGGGAGCGCGCTCCGTGGACCAGTCGAAGGACCACCTGTGCAGACTTCGGAGAGAGGCCCATGCGTTGCAAAACTGCGCGTAAGAAGCCGTGGTCGACGCGGTCGAATGCGTGGTCAAAATCTACGGCGACAAGGGCGCCTCGTATTTTGCAGGCCGCCGTCAAGGCAATTACGTCGCGGTATGCTCCTAATGCCGTATGAATGTTGCTGACACCACCTAAACATGTTTGATCGGTGTGGATGGCTTTCCCGATAGCGGTGTGGAGACGCGCGCGGAGGATACGGGCGAAGATCTTGTAGTCGTTGTTGAGGAGTGTGAGTGGGCGAAAGTCCTGCCACCTACAACCACCATTCGGTTTCGGTACTGGGATCAAGATGCCTTCTGTGAATTCTGTGGGGACAGTGAAATCAGGGCGGATCAGGTCTTGAAACATTTGGAGCCACTTGTCACCCATAAGGTGGTAAAAAGTGCGGTAGAATTCCAGGGGTAAACCGTCCGGTCCGGGCGACTTGTTCGGTGCTCCACGTGCCAAGGCCGATGTCAGCTCGTTGGGTGTAATGGGCAACAGCAGACTATCATCGGGTGCCACGTCCCGAGGGGCGGGAAAATCGTGCAGCAGCTCGTCATAATCACGTACATTTTGCGGATCTTCCATGTACAAGGTCCCATAGTGTCTGGCGAACGTGTGCGCGATGTCCGTTTGTGTCACTGCGCGGCCGCCCTCCTCCATGTTTACCGCCGTAATGAGCTGACGTTTGCGGTGGCGCCTCTCGCGCACAATGTGATACACTGACGCTGTTTCGTTGGGGAGATAGTCTTGCACTCGCGCACGGATGCGGACACCTTCGAGCTGCTCGGTCCTGATGCGAAGTAGACGAGCTTTGATGCGTTGTACGGACATCTGACGTTCGGGAGACGGCGGTTGCGTCGCCAGCTCACGTAACGCTGTATAGTAAAATTCCGATGTTGCCCTTTGCCAGTTCGATCTGTCACGCCCGTAGGCCTTCAAGGTCTTTCGGAGTGCAGGTTTGACACATCCCAGCCACCACAGCAACGTGGAAGCATACATGGGCAGGCGCCTGATACATCGACGCCACGTGTCAGTGACTGCTCGCCGACACGCTTCCTCGCGAAGGAGGGAGACGTTCAGCGTCCACGGGCCCCTGCTGCGTCTTGTGAGTTGTCGGGGTAAGGTGACAGTGCAGATGTACGCGAGATGGTCCGTGAAGGCCGTCGGGCCAGAGTTCTGCATCACGGGTTGCTGTGCGGAGGGCACGCGAGACGTATATCCGGTCCAGACGACTGGCAGAATGGCTGGTAAAGTGCGTATATCCACTCTGGGTCCCATGATGTAAGAGCCATGTGTCGTGGAGCGCGAGGTCACGTATCAATGCTTGTAGAGCCGGGCATGGGACGTAATGCGGTATCTGGTCCTCGGGCCGCAGAACACTGTTAAAATCGCCGCCCACTATGTAATGGTCCATATTTCCTTGCAAAAGTGGGGCTACCTCCTCCCAATAGAAGACATGCCTGTCACCACGGTGCGAATTACCGGAGGGAGCGCAGACGTTAATGAGGCGGACTGCGCCAAGTGTGAGTGCGATGCCTCGCCCGTTCGGCAAGTACGTCGCGTCCGTCGCGTCTATGCCATCTCGGAGAAGGATGGCCGTTCCTCCTGCACCATCACCTAAGGGTAGGCTGTAGGTGGTGTAGCCATATAGGTCTAAACGCAGCTCGGGACGGACCTTCTCCAGAAGGGCAATGTCCAAGTCTGCCGCTCTGATCATGTCGTGTAACATGCGGGTCTTGACAGTGGAGTGGACACCATTTACATTGACTGTTCCCACACGGTATGACTGAGACATATCAAGTGGCGGAGGCAGTGTGCCGGTGCAAGTCCACAGTGATCTCACACACCACACAGCCATCCATCTGCATGCTGTGCATTACTGTGCCGTAGGATTCCCTGACTGGCACAGCCCTCCGGGCTCAATGTCAGCCATGGGCTCTGGTGGAGATATCAATGTTTGCTGTGCATCATCTGCCTCCATATCGTCTGCCCAATCACCAAGAGACGATGGTGATGTCATTGGGGGCTGGTCGGTTTCACAGGAGCCCACATTTTGGGAGTCGACGCAATGCGCCTCGTTTTATGGACCACCAGATTTAGGAGAGTGTTCCTTGTCTTCAGGCACCTTCTGGTGAATGATGTCACTGGAGGCCGTTGCAATTGTGGACGAGTCAACGAAGTCGATGTCTTCCGCCGGCTTCACATCCCTGTCCTGTTCTTCAGCTGACAATCGCCTCTTCTTGTGTCGCTTGGGTGATTTTTGCTTTCGGGGCCGAGATTCGACATCCACCGGAGGGCGGGGCTCGACACAGTCTCGGTCGCTAGGAACCCCTGTGTCCGATTCCGACAGTGACGGTGGCTGGGTGCCCACGACGCTGCGGTGGGCAGAGGCTGTAGGAACCTCTGCACCGTTGGGCTGCGGCGTCGTCGACGGCGCTGACTCTCCAACGGAGCTGGCAGCGGCTTGAGGAGGTAGCAGTTTTGATCATCCATCACATCATGTCGTGCCGCCTCCACGTATGTTAGCGGAAAAGAGGTCATAGTGGATCGTTGGGGAAGTTCATTGCGGGGCACCTGAACGAGGCGGTGCTGCAGACACTCAGTTCTAACATGGCCTTCCTGGCCGCAGCCCGAGCAGGTCCTCGGTTGTCCATCATATATAACAATTGCGCGGCAGCCACCAACGAAAACATATGATGGAACGTGCTTCTTAAGTTCTATGCGCACTTGTCGTACCCCGTTAAGGACAGGGTACGTTTCGAATGTGTTCCATTTCTCCTCTGTGTGGCTCAGAACTGTGCCGTATGGCCGCAGCGCATCAACGACTAGGTTGGCAGGAACTTCGAACGGTAGTTCAAAGATGCGCACGGTACGCACCCCCAGACCAGCATGGTCAACTCCTACCACGCTCACGTTACCGTCTGCGTGACAGAAGCGAAAGCCGTTTGCAGATCGTTGGAGTAATCTGTCGCAGGCCGCTTCGTCAATCAGTTTGAGGTACACTGTGCTGGTTACTATAGACAGATGAATTCCTATCAGTTCTTGTGGTTCTATGTTAAAATTTAGGCAGTGGCGGGGATCGAACCCGGGTGCCTAGGTACGACTGACAAGATCCGCATGTCGACGCAGCTGTATATAGAGCACGCGCGTGAAGATTGCGCAGGCGCGGGAACCACGCATGCACAAAAATTTGCAGATAGATGGCGCCATACTCAAACACCCTCTGCCGGAAAACGCAGAGCGGCCGTTCTGCGCGTGCGCTGACGCTGTGTTTACTAACATGCTGCCAAAGTTATGACGGGTCTATTATTGAAAGCTCTTTGCTTTCTCCTCGTGATTTAACAGCACCCAATGCAGGGTTCCAGGCTGTACTCAATTGAAATCCCGCATCCCTGTTGATAAGGTCATCAGCTGTACGGATATGTATTGCTTCCTTAATGACGCAATCCCAGAAAGAGGATGCTGGGGATAAAACTTCCGTCTTTTCATAAATCGTGTGATGTCCTGTGTTCAGACAGTGTTCTGCAATTGCCGACTTCTCCGGTTGGCGTAGGCGTGTATGACGCTGATGTTCATCGCAACGTTCTTGTACTGTGCGACATGTCTGACCTATATATGCCGCCCCACACTGACAAGGAATCTTATACACACCACGTTTCCTCAGACCGAGATCATCCTTAACCGAACCTAACAGGTTCCTCAGTTTTGCAGATGGTCGGAAAACACATTTGATGTCATATCTTTCGAGGACTCTTCGGATTCTTGACGACATGGCACCAAAGTACGGCAAGAAGGCCAAGGTGGTGGGTGCCTTCGTATCTTCTTTCTGCTCCATAGATTGAACTCGCTTGGGCCTGAATGCATTACGTATCTGTCTCTCAGAATAACCGTTTTGACAGAAGACTGTCTTCAAATGTTGCATCTCACTCGGCAGGCTTTCATAGTCAGATACCACACGCGCTCTATGAACTAGCGTACGTAATGCACTACCGCATTGTGCTGGATGATGGCAGCTTGTGGCCTGCAAATAGAGATCTGTATGCGTTGGCTTGCGGTATACGCTGTGTCCCAAGGTTCCATCTGCTTTCCTTCGTACCAAAACATCAATAAAAGGTAAAGTGCCATCTTTATCCACTTCCATAGTGAAGTTAATATTCGGATGGAACGAATTTAAATGCTGAAGAAACGTAGGTAGAGTATCTAGTCCGTGTGGCCATACCACAAAAGTATCGTCAACATACCGCAGAAAACAAGAGGGTTTGAGAGTGGCTGACTGTAGTGCTTTATCTTCAAAGTCTTCCATAAAATAATTAGCCACCACAGGAGAAAGAGGGCTCCCCATGGCGACACCGTCCACTTGTTCAAAATATTGGTCTTGAAATAAGAAGTACGTTGCAGTAAGCACATGTTTAAAAAGTGTCACTATGTCCTCCTCAAACTTGTTATTAATGAGCTCTAAAGAGTCCTGCAAGGGCACCTTTGTAAATAAAGACACAACATCGAAACTTACTAAGAGATCCGATGATTGCAGTCTAAGAGTTTTCAAGCGACCTATGAAATCCTCAGAGTTGCGAATATGATGGTCGCACTTGCCTACGAGAGGTTCCAATAGTGACGTCAGATATTTGGCAACAAAATAAGTAGGTGCTCCAATGTTGCTCACGATAGGGCGCAGAGGCACGCCATTCTTATGGATCTTGGGTAGGCCATAGAGTCTAGGAGGAACTGCAGCTTGTTGACGTAAACCCGTAGCGGCTTGCGCTGGGATCGAACTCTTCCTGATGAGTTCCAAAGTCTTCCTCTGGATCCTACCCGTCGGATCACTTTTTAATTTACTGTATGCAGGATCGTCGAGCAGTTTGTGCATCTTGCTGTTATATTCTGTGCGTGAGAGGAGAACAGTAGCGTTTCCTTTGTCAGCAGGTAAGATGACGATGTCTTGGTCTCCATTCAGATCTTGTAGTGCGGTTCTTTCAGCTGCGGTAATGTTAAAGCTGGTCTTCTTAGGTGGCGCCCGAGTTAGGATGCGGCATTAATCACGCTTAATCTCTTCGGCAGCTTCCTTAGGAAGTTTCAAAACAGCCTGTTCTATTCCACTAATCACATTTCGGATAGGAAATGGAGGTGTAGGAGCAAAATTCAGACCTTTCTCTAGCACCGAATGCTATTTTGTAAGAAATAGTTCAGCAGCTCGTTTCCTGTGATAGCGAAGGAGAGAAGTAAGAGTCACTGATAATGTAAGTAAGATGAGATGGCACTCATTAAAACAAAGGCGAAAACTTTTCACGAAGTCGCCTACGTTGTCCTCTGAATTCTGAAATGTTTCGTCGATTCTGATCTACATGGTGAGCTATGGCCATCGCAATGAAATAATGGAAATCAGAATTCACACGGAAATATTTAGTTGTTAAGTTTTCTTATGTGCTATTCGGGAGTGGAACTGGTAAAAGATATTTCTTAAAAGACATCATAGTCGCCGTTGACTGTATAAAATATTTATTGTTACTATTAAAATTTCGGCCTTATGGCCATTTTCAAGTAACACTGCAAAGTTACATTCTGTTGGTAAAAGATAGTCTACAAGTGGTCTACTATACCAAACGTTTAAGTGTAAACTTAGAGTAGGAATATGTATGTAAATGGAAGACCTAGTCCACATTAGTCGTTCGTGGAAAAGGTAGACATACTAAAACTATGAGAGGAAGTCTTCTTTGAAAGTTCCTGTTAGCTGAATGTTGACGCATGGCCTCGTGTACCTAAGACCCCAACTTGGACCCAGGTAACGTGACATGGTCGAATAATAACGTCAAAGGCGTGAACTGATGGGAACCTAGAGGCTTGTAGCAGGAACTTCCCTGTGGCCAAAAACGGGTGGCAGCCAAACACTCTCCGACAGCACTACGTATGAAATGCTTCCAATCTCTTCTTGTGTTGTCCACCTGTCAGTTCGAGACCGAGAGTAATTTTCTCGTTGTTGTGGTGCCAGTAGCTAGCCTTCATTGCGTGCCTCGCCACAGTTGGCAGTCATACGTTGACACCCATTGCCGAAAAGCTGCGGGATTACTTTGTCTATATCTGTATTTTATGACAATTATATATGTTCTACATTTGTACGTCTCATGTGCACTGACGCACCGAAGAAACTGGTACACCCGCTAATATTGTGTAGCGCCCCCGCGAGCACGTAGAAGTGCCGCAACTCGACGTGACATGGACTCTTCTAATGTCTGAAGTAGTGCTGGAGGGAACTGACACCATAGATCCTGCAGGGCTGTCCATAAATCCGTAACAGTACGATGGGGTGGAGATCGCTTCCGAACAGCATGTTGCAAGCCATCCCATATGTGCTCAATACTGTTCATGTCTGGCGAGTCTGGTAACTAGCGGAAGAATTTAAACTCAGAAAAGCGTTCCTGGAGCAACTCTGTAACAATTCTGGATTTGTGAGGTGTCGCATTGCCTTGCTGGAATTGCCCGCGTTCGTCGGAATGCATAATGGACATGAACGGATGCAGGTGATGAGGCAGGATGCCTACGAACGTGTCACCTGTCTGAGTCGTATCTAGACGTATCAGGAGTCCAATACCACTCCAACTGCACACGCCCCACACAATTACAAATGGTTCAAATGGCTCTGAGCACTATGGGACTCAACCTCTAAGGTCATCAGTCCCCTAGAACTTAGAACTAATAAAACCTAACTAACCTAAGGACATCACACACATCCATGCCCGAGGCAGGATTCGAACCTGCGACCGTAACGGTCGCGCGGTTCCAAATTGTAGCGCCTAGACCACACAATTACAGATCCTACACAGCTTGAACAGTCCTCCACTGGCGTGTAGGGTCCACAGATTCATAAAGTTGTCTCCATACCCGTACACGTCCATCCGCTCGATATAACTTGAAACGAGACTCGTCCGACCAGGCAACATGTTTCCAGTCATCAATCGTCCAATGCCGGTGTTGACGGCGCCAGGCGAGGCGTAAAGCTTTGTGTCGTGCAGTCATCAAGGGTACACGAGTGAGCCTTCGGCTCCAAAAGCCCATATCGATGATGTTTCGTTGAATGGTTGGCACGCTGACACTTCTTGATGGCCTAGCATTGAAATCTGAAGCAATTTGCGGAAGGGTTGCACTTCTGTCACCCTGAACGGTTCTCTTCAGTCGCCATTGGTCCCATTCTTGTAGGATCTTTTTCCGACCGCAGCGATGTCGGAGATTTGATGTTTTACCGGATTCCTGATATTCACGGTACACTCGGGAAATGGTCGTACGGAAAAATCCCCAGTTCACCGCTAACTCGGAGATGCTGTGTCCCATCGCTCGTGCGCCGACTATAACACTACGCTCAAACTCACTTAAATCTTGAGAACCTGCCGTTGTAGCAGCAGTAACCGATCTAACAACTGCGCCAGACGCTTGTTGTCTTGTATAGGCGTTCCCGACCGCAGCGCCGTATTCTGCCTGTTTACATATCTCTGCTTTTGAATACGCATGCCTATACCACATTCTTTGGCGCTTCAGTGTGAGACGGAAACGTATGGTTGATCCTTTTATGTACAATGTGTAAGTACTTGTGTTTAAAAATGACCTTTGTTAATTACTTCATTTGCTATGATCCTTGTGTATATTCTATAGTCGTTTTTAAGTACCTTACAGCCTTATCCTCTAAGATGATTGTAAGACTCGAAACCGGTGGAGAATAACCATAAAAATGTACAACTGATGGCGCAAATATACTTTTTTCCAAATTATTTAACATGTGTATACGATAACCTACGAAAAGGTCAACATTTAACTGACTCCTATTAGTACTCGTGTGGATGACCTGACACTTTTTATTGTTTAGAGTCAACTGTCATAGAGATATTTTGTCTAAATCATTTGTAATTGCTTTTGATCGTCTGATAATTTTCCTAGACGGTAATCAGCATCATATTCAAAGAATGTAAGAGAGCTACTTAGATTGTCTCCTAACTCGCTTCTACAGGATGTCCCAGAAATGTTGCGACCTACTAGGGCTGTAGAGGTTGTCTTTAGGAACAAATCGAAGACGAGAACGCGTTTCCGGAAACGTCTTGCAACGACGCTACAGAACGTTGAAGTTAAAGGCTTTGTACACTGACGGACAGTCTCCCAATGTCGTTTGTTACTCAGTGATCGCTTCTGATTGCCACGGTAGCCAGTGGAGAAGATGGAGCTAGCTGCTACGTTCAAAATGGTTCAAATGGCTCTAAGCACTATGGGACTTAATATCTGAGGTCATCAGTCCCTTAGACTTAGAAATAAGTAAACCTAACTAACCTAAGGACATCACACACATCCACGTCTGGGGCAGGATTCGAACCTGCGACCGTAGTAGTCGCGTGATTCCAGACTGAAGCGCCTAGAACCGCTCGATCACAGCGGCCGGCAGCTGCTGCGTAGACAGGCCTTTTCTGCTATGAATTTGATGATCTTTCGCCCTAGTGGGTGACGGTTTCGCACACGGGTTGCCCTCCGCAGTTTATTTTTCTCCTGTATACCGAAAAACATTGGCGACTTTAGAGGGTTCCAAGAGAAAAGTAAACTCCACGTGGAAACCCGTCTCCGAAACCGTCATGCACCGAGACAACAGAGCATCAAATTAAATAGGAAACAAGGCCTGTCTACGCAGCAGCTAGCTTCATCTTCTCCACTGGCGATCATGTCAATCAGTCGCGATCACTGAATAACAAACAACATCGCGAGACGACGTTACGCCTACGGTTCGTCGGCGAAGAAAGTCACGTTTGCTTTCGAAGGGGGTGGTCTTGTGGCAGGCGCCAATGCCTATAACTTCGACGCTCTGTAGCGTCATTGAAATGACATTTCTAAACATAAGTTCTTGTCCTAGATTTGTTCCTCAAGACGCCCTGAACAATCCCTCGAAGTATGTCGCAACATTTCTGGGACATTTGCAAATTAAACAGATTGATTGTACTATTATTGGCATATTTGGTTTTATGTGATTTCTTTTTTGAGGGAATAAATTGTCTTTCGTTTTTAATTCATAAATCTCGAATTGTGAGCCAGTGATGTTGTGAACTTACGTCGAATCTGGTATCCTTGGTTGTATTCGTCTTCCTGTATACCGAAAAACATTGGCGACTTTAGAGGGTTCCAAGAGAAAAGTAAACTCCACGTGGAAACCCGTCTCCGAAACCGTCATGCACCGAGACAACAGTATCTCTTGACCGTGTGTATAACTTCTTAATCGGGCTTCTTCTTCCGATGCAGGCCGCTTGTGGACCTGACATTGAGATGGTGCGCGGAAGAAAAGAAAACTTTCGTGGTCTGGCACAAAAAACCAATTTTGAGACTTAGTATTTTCGGATTATTATTCAGACAACACATTGATTCACAAGAAAAACGTCTTCTCGCTACGAGAACTAAAGACAGAGTCTCTCTATTAATTGACAAAAAAATTGAATGAGATTTCCCTCATTTGTTACCGCCTTCCGTCATAGTAAAATACATCTTTTCCTGGCGCTTACAGAGGTCGCGCTAATGTTTCTTGTCAGTGCTTTCCTTACGTACCAATACTGACACTGTGTATAGATTCAGTGTAACACAGCTGGTGCCTGATGATACAGCCACACGCCATACAACAAGGTGCTGCGGGTTGCCGACCCGTCAGACGCCCGGACAGCGCCCTGCAGTTCGCCAACCAGTGCGAGTTCCATCCTTGACATCGGCGCCCTACTTCGGAAGTGACGCGAATATACGCCTCGGAGTTCTGCGGGTGTTACCGAAACCTTGGACATCGTCAGTGCAGCCTACTGCGTCCGTGGCTACAGCAATGTTTCTCGATAGTGACAGACTGAGTGCGCAACTTGCACCTTCAAGAACTGTATCATATTTGTGACATTCTTTCAGTGGATCAGGATGATCTTTACGTCCCTTTTACTTGAGTCTTTTTTCTGTTGCTCCCGTTATTATGGACTTTTCTGCAGAAATAAATTGCTTTTGTTATTCGCTACCTGGGTATCTTTCTCTGCTTGTGCGTGCGTCACCCACAATGAGATACTTTATTAGGAACAGCAGACGGCCTGTAAAATGTCCTTGGGGAACGCCGTATATCACTTCTATTCCACTCGAAGACTTTCAGTTACTACGAAGTGAGGCCTTTCTGACAAGTAATCACAAATCTAGTCGTACAACTGAGATAATACTCAATTCCCATGCAATTTGATTAGAAGTCGCTTGTGAGGAAAACCAGTTCGTCATGTTGTAAAAGTCTGCCTTCACGTGCAGGGACAGGACTGCAAGTTGAAGTTGCCACTAAAATGTCGCCAGAAGCTGGCAGCTTATCAACATCTATACTCTGCAAACCACTGTGAAGTGCACAGCAGAGGGACGACGCATTGTACCAGTTACTACGTTTCTTCCCGCTCCATTTATGTATTGAGCGTGGGAAGAATGTTTAAACACCTTTGACCGTGCTGTAATTAATCTAATCTTGAAACTTCCTGGCAGATTAAAACTGTGTGCCGGACCGAGACTCGAACTCAGGACCTTTGCCTTTCGCGGGCAAGTGTTCTACCATCTGAGCTACCCAAGCACGACTAACGCCCCGTCCTCACAGCTTTACTTCCGCCAGTACCTCGTGTTCTACTTTCCAAACTTCACAGAAGCTTTCCTGCGAAACTTGCAGAACTAGCACTCCTGGAAGAAAGGATATTGCGGAGACATGGCTTAGCCACAGCCTGGGGGATGTTTCCAGAATGAGATTTTCACTCTGCAGCGGAGTGTGCGCTGATATGTGCTCTACCATCTGAGCTACCCAAGGACGACTCACGCCCCGTACTCACAGCTTTACTTCCTCCAGTACCACGTCACGATCCTTAGTGAGTGATACGTATGGGGTTGTAGTATTTTCCTAGAATCATCATTTACAGCCCGTTCTTGAAACTTTGTAAGTAGGCTTTCTCGAGATCGTTTACGTCTATCTCCAAGATTCTGTCGAATCAGTTTCTTTATCTTCTCTGCAACAGTCTTCTGTGGGTCAAACAAGCCTGTGACCATTGGTGCTGCCGATATCTGCATAAGTTCAATATCCCCTGTTAGTCCTGTTTGGTATGGGTCCCACACGCCTGAGCAATTTTGCAGAATGGGTCACACGAGTGATTTGTAAGCAATCCCCTTTGTAGATCGATAATAGTTCCCTAGTTTCACCAACAAACCATTTCATATCGCTAGAAAGTGTACAACCTAGGTTTTTGTACGAAGTGACCGATTCCAACTGTGACTCATTGATATTGTAGTTACTGGCGACTACATGTTTCTTGTTTTGTGAAGCGCTCAGTTTTACATTTCTGAACATTTAAAGCAAGTTGCCAATCGTTTCATCACTTCAAAATCCCATCAAGCTCTGACAATAGTTATCCAGCTTTTTTCAGACATTATTTCACAATAGATAACTGGATAATCTGCAAAAAGTTTGAAGTTACTATGAACATTGTCCTCAACGTCCTTAATATACAATACGAACAGCAAGGTTCCCAACACACTTCCCAGGGGTACATCCAAAGTTACTTCTACATCTCCATCCAAGATAACATGCTGCGTCCTTCCTACCAAAAAATTCTCTCTCTAGTCACAAATTTCTCTTGATACCCCACAATTTTGACAATAATCGTTGATGAGGTACTGACTCAAATTCTTTTCTGAAATAAGTAAATACTGTATCTACTTGACGTCCTTGACCCAAAGCTTTCAGTATGTCATGGGAGAAATGTGTGAGTTGGGTTTCGCACCATGGATGTTTTCTGAATCCATGCTGGTTCGCCTATAGGAGGTCATTCTGCTCCAGTTACTCCATCATGTTTGAGCTGAGAATATGCTCTAAGATTCTATAACTAATAGACGTCAATGATATCAGACAGTTGTTTTTTGGATAATTTGCATCACCATTCTTGTAGAGTGGTGCGACCTGTGCTTTCTTTCAACTAATGGACATGGTTTTTCGTACCTGGAATCTAAGATAGATTATAATTAGAAGAGGGCTAGCACGGCCGAAAATTCAGTATAGAATCTAATAGAGATTCCATCGGGCGCTGGACCTTTGATCAATTTCAAGGATTTTTAGCTGTTTCTCAACACTACGGACACTAACACATATTGCGCTCAATTTTTCAGTGATACGAGGAATAAACCGGGGAAATTCCCTAGGGGTTTCCTTTGTAAAGGAACTTTAGAATACGGAGTTACGTTTTTCAGCTTTTGCTCTACCCTCAATTTCAATTCCTGTCTCATTCGCGAGTGACTCGGTAGTAACTTTGGTGTCACAACAGCCTTTAAATACGACCAAAATTTATTTGGGTTTGAGAAAGATCATTTGTCAGTACTCTGCTGCAATAGTCTTTGGACGCTTCAAGCACCGTTCTCTTGACAGCCAAAAGCGTTTCATTCAGCACCTATCTATAGCCCTACGCTTTGTTTTACACCTGTTATGCAGTAGTCTCTGTTTCTTTACAAGTTTCGTTACAGTGACTGCATACCATGTAATGTCCCTAGAATTATGAACTGTTATACTAGTTACATATCTGTCCAATGCGTGGTCAACTATTCTTTTAAACTTGAGCCAGAGTTCCTCTACATGCTCCTATCCTGTACTAGAAGTGTCCGATTCTTCATTGAGATATGACACTACTGATCTTTTATCTAGTTTACCGAAAGTATATATCTTCGTGTTTGTTTTAGTTGCCCTATGTTCTTTGTTAATCACTGATGCTACAACCGTGTCACGGTCACTGATACCAGTTTCGATGTGGACATCCTCCAAGAGATCAGGTATATTTGTTGCCATTAGGTCAAATATATTTCCATTATGAGTGGGGTTCCGAATTAGCTGTTCTAGATAGTTTTCAGAGAAGGCTACTAGTAACTTCTTACAGAATATCTTGTCACGCCCGCCACTAAAAAAATTGTAATTTACCTTGTAAGTAGCGTGAATATAAGTAGCGTGAATATAAGTAGCGTGAATAAAAGGACGCAATGTGCAAGAAGCATGAAGCTACCTTCGAATGTATCCTGATAGCTAAAAGAGCCACGCGCACTTTGAATAAGAAAATGCTACTTGACACTGAAATCAATATAAAAGATAGGGTCGCCACCGACTCTAGCCACACGACAAAGAAGAGGTAGCACTGAGTCGGAAAATTACTTAATTTATTAATAACAAAAACTCACAAAAGAACATTCATTGTAAAGTCATTGATAATGAATGGGATGTAGTTATTAATATGATCCAGGCATTCTTCCCGTGAATCAAATATTGAGTAAAGTAAAGAGGACGTGAACACCATGCGTAAGTGCAGCCTGCAGCAAGATTCGTGAAAACACGATCTATTCCAGAGCATTTGTTTCAGATAAAAAAAGGGACACTAATCACTACACCTGTGCACATGGAAACGCTATAGGTGGGCCAACAAGGAAAACTACAAGGTAAACGGCGAAGGTAACGGCGACGTAACATCGGTACACAAGATAAGATTGAAGGCAAAATTTTTTATTCCTTAAAACATTGATGTAGTGCATCTATAGACTGCTGTTGCATGCTAACTGTGTACAATTGCTTGTGAAATACTACACGTTTCATAACAGCCTTGCGCGCCCACTCGGTCCTTGGAGACAATTTCTATGGACCGTGGCCAAAACTTAATCACATGAGACAAAGAAAATTCACAAATACACAAAAATTACCAAGATCTGGAAAAGATTGCAAGCATACACACACAGTTGTAGGCACATAAACATTCACACTGAACCGAGGGCACTTCAACATATGCAACTCCCTTGTGCTGCGTTCCTCTCACGGATCAAAGTCAAGACTGCATTGGGAATCAAACTGAAAGTCTACAAAAGCCTTGCATTCCCTGCTGCAACCCAGCAAGTAAATCTTTATAAGACGAAATTCGTGACCAAAAGCTAAAAGCTCCCCTCTCTATGTGACAACGCGCCACGCAGTCAGTCCAACTCACCCTTCTTCGACTGGAGCACAGCTGTGTACGCTTCCTGTACCGGCGGCAGACTGCCTCCCGCTTCTCCAGCCTCTTCCACGCTCCGCGTGGATCGGAAACCCCCAGGATGCCATTTCCGCCACCAACCTAACGCAGGTGGATTTCTCCCAAGTAGCGGAAACCTCTTTGCCGACTTGACCACTACGAGAGTTGGCAATGAAAGGTGGCTACAGGACCCTTTCATCACCCCAAACGTCCCGGAGAAGACTGTGCCGCGAATTTTCTCGCCATGCTAGGAGATTCGCCAACAGTCTTCGAAACAAACATACCCTAACGAGTAACAATTGCAACAGTAAACAGCAGCACAAAGGAGTTGATTAATCTCTTATATCCAAGTGAGCTTTATCTGACCTTAGTCAATAATTGTGACCTCATGCGGTCCGCAAAGCAAACAGAACAAATTAAATTAAGCGTGATATACTACGCTAACATCATGTCATCTGACCTATTACGACCACAACCATGAGATATTATTTTAAAATTGCTTTAACCAACTATCAAAAGTTAACATAGGGACATAGGTGAACAGGTACATAATATATATAAATATATAAACAAATACAATGATGCAAAATCATTATCACGAACCAAAGCAGTATCATCTGGTGCTGACATATATAAAAACATGCAAGTGAAAGTGCAAAATACAATATTCACGACAAATACAGTGATACAAAATCATTAATGAACCCAAGGGTATGACAGCTGGTAAATAATCACCTATGGAAAATAAGACATGAGTACAAAAACACATCCAGAAATCAACTCGTTGACACGCTGTCTTTTTCAGTTTCGCCACATGGTTGTTTCACTGGGTATTCTCTTTAGGTGCTGGGGTGGGCGTCTCTTCTAAAGGCGACTTGGAGGATAAGCTACTAAGGGACCACAACACTGAACTGGGGAGTTCGCAGCGGCGTTGATTGTAACGTCCGTTGTAACCCAGGTTGTTCATCCTAGACAGCACCCCGCGACGTTGCCTCGTGCCCGTTTCCACCCTCTGCGTCCATACTGTGGGATGGTTCGGCGTTGCAGATTTGCAGGACATCGCCACTTGTGGGCCCTGCCTCATCAACGAGAAGGCGGCTTGGCGGTAGTCGTCCGTGTGTTGTGGAGGAATGTGTTTTACCGACACACGCCCCCGTCTCCTGTCGTGTCAATGGGGAGACACGCGCTCTTCTGCGTCGCATCGAGGTCGACGTAAACTCGTGCGGGTGTCGGGCTTGAGACCCGCTTATCACCTCTTTGCACCGTCTCAGCTGATGCGTCAGTGGTGGGACCCGCGTCCCTCCGGGCAGTGGGCGTTACCTCACCGCAGCAGCCGTCTGGACTAGCGGCGCTCAGGGATCGGCGGCCTCGCCTGGTGTGCGTCATACTTTCCCTTTCGCTTGTCAGATGACTAGCGCATGGGGTGGAACGCCGGCCATCAGCTGGTGCTGCCGTGGTGACACGCCTGCGGGCTCCGGTGTGAGCCTGCGCCTGGGGAAGACCAGCATCCCCTCCCCTCTGACGGGGAAACAGCTGTGACCGCTCGCCGCATCACTGCTTCGCCGTTGATACCAGGGTTCGGCAACGCCTGCAGGTATACCAAGCCCTGTGCTTTCTGATGCGGAGGCTTCCTAGGCGGCCTTGCACCCACTTAAGAACTGCGCTCACAGGGATCGTTACAAAATATCATGTGTACAGATTACCACAAAATCTTCGGAGTTTCTCACTCCTGATCAATACATGGAATAGTGCCCAAAATTAACTTGACAAAAAGGGCCTTCTTAACATTACTAATAAAAAAACAATGAAGAAAAGTAAATAACCAATATTCAAACAAACAAAAAATCCTTTTTATAAAATATAGTTCCAGCATTACATCTGCTGTCAATCATTCAGGGTAGATCTTGTACAAGGTTTGGTCAGGATTTGGATAGGATTTGGCGCCGCTGCTAGCTACAGACACAAAACTCTACCTGCTCCTAACTACGCTCTCACACACAATCTACACAGCTCGTACTAGTCACCATCACCATATAGCCCGACTACAATTCCCACATATAAACAAAATATTCATTTCAACACCAATACCCATAGCGTTGTTCATTGACTGCTCCTCCAAGGTTTGCAGAACATGTTTGCTGATCTGTGAAAAATTTCCGAGACTTCTTTTCTATGGACATTGCATAATAAAAGTTATGATTAATGAGACACAGAAGGTTCATTCAAGTCACATCTGCAATGGTAACTGTTTCAACATCTATTCATCAGACTAATGCAAAAGGTCAGTGGGCATAAAAATGAAAATAAAAATCATCCTATCCTATTAGCAAACACATAAACACGTCGTCCTCTAAGTACATAAAAAAATACTGTCAAAAGAAATCCATTGTCCAGGGCCATGAGTACCCAACTTACTGCTATCATAAGATACTCATAATGATTACACACTTACTCACCACATGTCCCCAGGGGTCCTCACCTACCGTCATGTTATTTTAGCTTGGAGGTAGTCGCATTGATTCTCTATTAAATATCAAGCTGCTTGAGTTTATAAGCTGTTTCCATATACATCTTCTAGGGTTTCACACCCTGGTGTCCTCAACCGTACCTAGTAGTATGTGACGGCAAGTTACACGTTCCAAATATCTTATAAGATGGCAACTCTGAAAATCAAACACTATTAATCTCCCTTCATACACAAGTCCTTCACCTACAAGTCACCAAGTTGCTTCATCAACATCGCAGTACATTTGAAAAAATCTCACTGAATCATGCTCACCTAAGGGGAATAAGAACATTACAACTGTAATTTATCATCAAGAATTATCTTACGTCCAATGACTCGCCACGTCAATACATCCGATACCTTTTTAGTCATCAAAAAACAAAAGCCATCTTACTGTAATAGGAAACGCTTCATATGAATAATCATACACATTCAGATGTTTTGAAACTGCACAACACTACTCCTTTCTGCTGACAAGAAGAAATAACTACACACATATTGGGGGACCCTTTACAATACACAGAATATATACACTTTAATTTTAATCACACCAATGTGAATCAAAACATTGGAAAATATGCACTGTAATTTTACTCACAAAATAATGAATGCGAAAAAGTATATGGGCAATACGTCATTCCGACCTCCGAGGGGCAAGATCTTCTGCTTCTTATTCAATGTAAGGTTTTACGTTGGAGATGTGGTGCAGGCCCTTCGACTTTCGAGAGCGGAGTTTTCTACTTCAAGCGCATTCGGATGTGGAGTCCGCTTGATTCTGTACGGCCCGTTGAATAAGAAGAAGAACTTCTTTGACAACCCAGCCCGTTTATTAGAGAGCTTGTGCGAGCGTACAAGTACTTTCTGGCCCACGTGAAAAGTTATATTCCGCACCTTCTTTTTGTAGGTTCTTATCCGAGCCTCGGCGGCACTCTTTATATTTTTCAGGGCAAGCTCCACAATTGCAGATCTTCGTAACCTGGGTTCTACTGGCCAGGGAACCACCTCTTTTATTTTACTCGGAGGCTCCTTGTTTTTCAGGACCAGAATCGGTGGCAACGTCGTCGAGGAATTTGGCAACTCATTTAGTATGTTCTGGAAACCGGCTAGTTTCGTGTCCCACGTCCGGTGGTCACGGTGGCAGTATAATCTACACAATTTTCCAATCTCCTTCATCCACCTTTCACAAGGATTTGCTGAAGGGCAGAAAAGGGAGATAAAGATCGGTTTCACTCGCTTTCTCCGAAGCATATGCTCCCAGTGACGTGACCTGAATTGTGGCCCGTTGTCCGAAATCACACGCTTCACAGTGCCAACCTCCCGTAAGAAGTGATTTGCGAACGCGGCAGCTACTGCCTTCCCGGTGGCCCTACGCAGCGGGGTGTGGCAGACGAATTTTGACGTCAGCTCTACTGCCACAAAAATGTACGCAAATCCGTTCCTAGAACGCACTAGCGGACCGAATAGATCTACTGCTGCGAGATCCCTGAGTTTATTGGGAACGATCGGGTGTATTGGTGCGGCAAACGACACAGTGGGCGGCTTGGCTTGCTGACAGGGCTTGCATACCCTAATTACTTTACGTATACGCCGAAGCATATTATTAAAGTAACAGGTTTCCCGCAGCTTCTCCAAGCATTTCCTCGCACCAAAGTGACCGTAGCTCAAATGCACGTACCACACGAGCTTGTTCACCAGTTCCTCCGGAATTGCTAACAGCCACCTGGAGTCATCCAGAGCTCGCCTCTTAAATAGGATGCCATTCCGGATAATATAATACTGCCTGATGGCCGCGTGGGATTTATCATGCCATTTCTCTTTGATGTCACGCAAGACTTCGTCCTTGTCTTGTTCCGCCCCGATATTGCGTAGTGACGTAGTGACATAATTCTCGAATGCCACATTTTGAAGGTATAACACACTGAAATTGTTTTCATCAATACCGTTATCCTCAGCATGGGTGAGCCCGATAGGCATCCGAGATAGAGCATCAGCAATGTAGTTCTTGTGCCCCGGAATGTACTCTATCGTGAAGTGGTATTCCTGGAGGAACACCGTCCACCGTCCGAGTCTACCGTGATTGATTTTGGCGCTCATTAGGAATTGTAGTGCTCGGTGGTCACTGTACACCCTGGTCGTGCGCCCGAACAAATAGTAACGGAATTTCTTGAATGCCCAGACAATCGCCAGGGCTTCAAGCTCCGTGACAGAGTAGTTCCGTTCACTCCGCGAGAGCACACGGCTGGCGAACGAGATAGTTTTCCAGGTGGACGGGTCCTTTCCACCATCCGTCTGGAACAACACCGCTCCCAGCCCCGTCAGTGAACTATCTGTCATCAGGCAAAACTCCTGATTCAAATCCGGATGGGCGAGCAATGGAGCGTTAACGAGTGCATTCTTTAGTTCGTGAAATTCGCTCTGTGCTTGTTCGTCCCACATCCAAACGGTGTTCTTACCCGTCAGTGCACATAAACGAGGGGTGGACAAAACACTGAGATTTATAAATCTCTTGTAGAAATTGCAAAGCCCCAAATAACCCCTGAGCTGACGCTTTGACGTGGGCGTTGCGCACTCCGCAATTGCTGAAATTTTTTCGGGATCCGGATGAATTCCATCCCGCCGACACAATATGACCCAGAAACTTTATGCTTTCACGCCCGAACTGAGATTTGTCCAGATTCACGGTCACCCCCGCTTTCTCGAATACTTCGAGCAATCGATTTAGAACCCGGTTGTGTTCCTCCCATGACTTCTCTGCAATTAGAATGTCGTCCACATACACAGTTACGCGCGCTCTTAGGTCGTCAGGTAGTATGCTATTCAGGCCTCTTATGAAGGCGGCTGAAGAAACATTCAACCCGAAAGGGAGACGTTTAAACTGGTAGCAGCTCCCATAGCAGAGGAAGGCAGTGTATTGCCTGCAAGACGAATCGAGCATAATTTGCCAATAGCTGTTTCGGAGGTCAACGGATGATAAAACTTTCACGCCATGAAACCTTTGCAGCAGTTCCTCCAATCCTTCTGGCCTATCTGTCTCAGACATGATTACCGTATTTATTTGCCGCGATTCCAACACCAAACGCACGGACTTGTCCCGCTTTGGCACAACGAGTAATGGCGAGTTGTATGAACTCCTAGCTCGCTCTATTATACCCTGCTCCAGCATCCTACTTATTTCGGCTTCCACACTGCTCTCGTGCACCAGTGGGATGGGGTAGGGCTTAACAAAGAAAGGAAGATGCTCGCGCACCGTAAAGCGGTACAGAAATCCATCAATTGCCCCCGGTGAATCCGAAAATACTCGGGAATGTCTTCTCAGAACGCGACACAGTTCCATACGATTCGCTTCCGAGGCTCCCGCACCAGCAATACACCTTTTCACCGCGCTCGTGAAAACATCGTTCCTACCATACTCATTAGGTTGTGAATCTAGGTCACTAATCAGATTGACCAAAACCTCCTGCCCAGGTCGCGACTCAGTCCTAACGTGAAATTTCAGACAGCTCACCTCAGACTCCTTGCGCAAAACACATTCCTCGAAAATTAGACTGACAGGGTTACTCCCGGCAATGATAGTCATAACATCGCCAGCCACGTCGATTACGGCGCGGTGGGCATTCATGAAGTCAGTCCCCAATATCATCGCCACGCTCATCAGCGGCATCACAAAAAAATTGAATTCAAACTCATGTCCTTGACAGACGAAGTTTACTCGAGTCTGAACTTTAATTTTAACACTTTTTCCATATATCGCGCCCCTGACTGTAGTTCCTCTCACCTGGAAAGTTGGCCAACTCCCCATTTCCTCAGACTTCCGAAACGCCGCCTCACTAATCAGCGAAAAGGGGCTGCCTGTATCGAGTACACATCTAAGACTGACTCCCCGAATGTAAACAGACACGACTGGGTTTACCGCAGGCACACCAATACTGTGGTCCTCCCTCAACAAATCTTCCCTAATATCGTCTTCCTCTATCAAATGCACATCAATATCACTGGTCCTCATTAAGTTGTCGCCAACCGAGTCAGCCGCTAGTCATTGATCCCTTTGATTAGGGTCATGTGGCGGATTGTGACGCGGGTTTGCGGGACGAATTTCAACACCCAATGGCGGACCACCCGTACTGTTTACGGCACCCCTGTTGTTGCTTGTTCGATAATTATTCTGTGGTCGGTCACGACTACCGTTCCTAGGTCCGCTATAATTACTCCAATATCTCTGCTCATTACCATATCTTCTGAACTCCCGGGGGTGTCTTTGATTTACTCTCTGCGAATGATGACGATTGGCATCGTTCGTTCTGCCCGCGTTCCGTGAGGAATCGCGACGCTGCCAACGCTCGCGCGCCCTGTAACTCTGAGGCGACCCGTTACGTCTGGAGTGCCACCTGTCTCTACGGCTGCGGCTTCGCTCGCGCGGCCGCTGCTCGTAGGCGCTCTGACCGTAATTCTGCGTGGTGCCATTCGCACCGCACTCAAGCTCTAAAAGGAAATTGCGAAACCCCTCTACGTCATCCTTACATCGTCCTGCAAGGATAACGTGCCGCAACTGCATTGGAAACTTTCCCAGGCAAATACGAATAATTGCTGCAGGTCCATAAGGATCGTCAAGATGTTCATTCGTCTGCAGCATGTGCTCGAACATCTGCACAGGGCTGGAGAATTTTGACCTGTTTAACTCTGGTAGCATAATGAGTCCGTGTTTTACACGACTTTGCGCTGCCACTGACCAATATATCGACAGGAAGTGTTGACGAAACTCCCCAACAGTGTAGCAATTGCGTGCAATTGACCTCATCCACGCCGCTGGCTCACCTTCGAGGTAGCCGCACATATACTCTATTTTGTGCGCACTGGGCCACGTAGGAGGGAGGGAGAACTCGAACTGCTGTAACCAGGCCCGCGGGTGAATCCCCGTAGCTGAGTTATGGAAGACTTCAAACTTCCTCACGGTCAGAAAATGTTTAAAGTCAAATTCGTGAGTTTCCCTTGGCGAACGTTCCTGAGGGGATCTGCGCCGTTCCCACCTGGTACGAGATCCGTGATCATGACGATTATCAAATTCGCCATCGTTCCCGGAATCATCGTCGGAATAATGGCCCTTTCGTACATTTCTTTCAACTTCATGGGCCTTTAACCCTTTTAGGTGAAGTTCTAAACGGGCCATGCGCTCACATATTCCCTCGGTAACCCCTCTTTGTTGTATTTTTATTTCACACTGTCCACGCCGACATTTCGTTATCGACCGTATTTCGTCTGCATCCGCTGATGACGAGGTAATCGTTTCCCTATTATCGTCAGACTTACGCGCCACTGCGTCTGAGATCCTGGCTATTTCTTCTCGCATCTCTCGGTGGGCCGTGTCTTGTTTTGTTTGCGTAAGCCCTTGCTCTCGCTCGAGAGCTATTATCGCCTGGCTGAGGGTTTCTACCTGTGCGCTAAGGTGGACCGGGCACTTAGCCGCAGTGTCCTCTATTCGGGACACAAGAGCCGCGTGGTCACTCTGGCATTGTTCTGCTAACGCGCGGAGATCCCTGGCGGAATTTTGTCCTACTCGGGACTCAAGAGCCGCTTGTTCACTCTGGCATTGTTCTGCTAGTATACGTATATTCCCAGCGAACCTTTCTTCTTGCTCCATCACCTGCTTGTTAATGACTTGGTGCCCCTCTTCTAAGGCGGAGATGCGTTGGTCAATGATCGCCAGTTTCTCCCCAACACCCTGTACTATTTCACTAGTCAATCTTTTATTCGCTTCCTCGATATGCCTACTATTTTCTTCTGCTTGTTTTTTATTACTGTCTAGTAATTGTCGTAGCATAGCCTGTAATGAATTTGCATCTATCGAATGATTCGAAATCACTACAGCGGGCTCAGGATGGACAACACTTGTATTTGCGTTTTCCGCGTTTCGTTCCTGGTCGGACTCGACGTTTTGACGTAGTCCTTGTTCAGGGTTATTGCCTGGCAGGTTTTTCCGATCGCGGCTCCCTGAACAGCTACGCGTCTCCATCATAAGGATAGTTACTCCGTGCTCCAAAATACAACAAGAATAATGCCAAAGTCTCCTAATGGACTCACAGTCCCCACAAAGCACCCAAGATTTACTATATGACACTGATACACGCCACAGGACAAGAGTCAACCCACACTTGTAACACAATTGAATACTAAATCACAATATCTATACAGTAATACATATACAAGATAAAACATGTAAGAAAATGCACACCTATATCATAAATTCACGTAAATCCTGTATCACAGAAAGACAATATACCAATTAGCACATCCAACCGAAAATAACTAATCCTTACTGCGCATCAGAAGATCTCTGGTTTACCGAAATCCTGGCAGGGTCGCCATGTGTAAGTAGCGTGAATATAAGTAGCGTGAATATAAGTAGCGTGAATAAAAGGACGCTATGTGCAAGAAGAATGAAGCGCCCTTCGAATGTATCCTGATAGCTAAAAGAGCCATGCGCACTTTGAATAAGAAAATGTTACTTGACACTGAAATCAATATAAAAGATAGGGTCGCCACCGACTCTAGCCACACGACAAAGAAGAGGTAGCACTGAGTCGGAAAATTACTTAATTTATTAATAACAAAAACTCACAAAAGAACATTCATTGTAAAGTCATTGATAAAGAATGGGATGTAGTTATTAATATGATCCAGGCATTCTTCCCGTGAATCAAATATTGAGTAAAGTAAAGAGGGCGTGAACACCATGCGTAAGTGCAGCCTGCAGCAAGATTCGTGAAAACACGATCTATTCCAGAGCATTTGTTTCAGATAAAAAAAGGGACACTAATCACTACACCTGTGCACATGGAAACGCTATAGGTGGGCCAACAAGGAAAACTACAAGGTAAATGGCGAAGGTAACGGCGACGTAACATCGGTACACAAGATAAGATTGAAGGCAAAATTATTTATTCCTTAAAACATTGATGTAGTGCATCTATAGACTGCTGTTGCATGCTAACTGTGTACAATTGCTTGTGAAATACTACACGTTTCATAACAGACTTGCGCGCCCACTCGGTCCTTGGAGACAATTTCTATGGACCGTGGGCAAATTTTAATCACATGAGACAAAGAAAATTCACAAATACACAAAAATTACCAAGATCTGGAAAAGATTACAAGCATACACACACAGTTGTAGGCACATAAACATTCACACTGAACCGAGGTCACTTCAACATATGCAACTCCCTTGTGCTGCGTTCCTCTCACGGATCAAAGTCAAGACTGCATTGGGAATCAAACTGAAAGTCTACAAAAGCCTTGCATTCCCTGCTGCAACCCAGCAAGTAAATCTTTATAAGACGAAATTCGTGACCAAAAGCTAAAAGCTCCCCTCTCTATGTGACAACGCGCCACGCGGTCAGTCCAACTCACCCTTCTTCAACTGGAGCACAGCTGTGTGCGCTTCCCGTACCGGCGGCAGACTGCCTCCCGCTTCTCCAGCCTCTTCCACACTCCGCGTGGACCGGAAAACCCCAGGATGCCATTTCCGCCACCAACCTAACGCAGGTGGATTTCTCCCAAGTAGCGGAAACCTCTTTGCCGACTTGACCACTACGAGAGTTGGCAATGAAAGGTGGCTACAGGACCCTTTCAACCTAACTGCTTGTTGGATGATTAAAGTCTCCACCAATAATTACACTGGGGCACTTGCGCACAAGCGAACTAAGCTTTTCTCTACAGTTTTCTATTACATCAGGAGATGTGTCTGGTGAGTGATAGGAGGATCCAATTACCATTCTATGCCCACCCATAATAGTCTTGCCCAAACAATCGCACATGCAGCTCCAATTTCTATCTCGTCGAATTTCAGTTTCTTGTCTACAACGGCAAATACACCACCTCCATTCCCCATTAGCCTATCGTTTCGACATACACTTAAATTTCCCCCGGAAGAATAGCATTGCTCTCAGTTTCAGGTTACAACCAGTTTACTTACATGAGGAGGCCACAATGTTTGGAACGCGGATTTACTGCAAACTTAGGACAACAAAATGTGTAAGCAATAGCGCGTACTTCTCAAGCGTTATTGAGAAAATCGCAAGATAATTTCGGTCGTCCAATATCGTCAAATATATACACCTGTGAGTATCCGGTTTTACCAGGCAGCGCTGGCAGCCGACAGTTATGGTAAACGGTCAGTCCAGTAGGCCCATTGTAATGAAAAGTTCGGTGCGACAAGGGTTCCCGATGTCTATGTCACTCTTTGCAATAGCAATCGAGCCATTGCTTTTTCGCCTGAGCCACAACTTACAAGGATTCACTACACGCGGCCGTAGGATTGTCTGCAGGGCATATGCCGATGACGTTGCATTTATTGTCAGAGTCAACGACGAGATAGAGAAAGCACTCAACATAATAAACAAATATGAACAAGTATCTGGTGCGAAACTGAATAGAAATAAGTCTGGCATAATGAATATTGGAAGCGGATTAGAAGTTCCCATTCATGGGCCAATAAAGGAAATTGTCACCATGACACGTCTCGGGGTGGAGTATACAAGGAATATTCGGCAGACCATCGCAGTTAATTACAGAAGAATCCTCAACACCATCCGTGCCTGTATACGTCAGCACAATCTCCGATCTCTTGATGAGATGCAAAGAGTGGCTCTCGTCAACATCTATTTGTCCTCTAAATTAGATTACGTGGCGCAAGCCCTGCCAATGCCGAGGGAAGTGGCGAACAGGATTTTGGCTGCTTTTGGCCAGTTCGTCAGCCGCGGCCACATCTTCAAAGTCAAGTAACAAACGTTGACTCTAGCGATTGAGAACGGAGGATTGAATCTTACAGACTTGTACAATAAAGCACAAGCATTGTACATCTGTAAAACATATAAACTGTGGAAGCGGTCAGTCGACAGTGTTGCCGCATCTCTGTTAAATGAAATAGCGCCGGTCAGCCAGGACGCCCCAATTGACGTTCACCACATCCCAAATGAACTTTGTAAGTGGCGTGAATAAAAGGACGCTATGTGCAAGAAGCATGAAGCGCCCTTCGAATGTATCCTGATAGCTAAAAGAGCCACGCGCACTTTGAATAAGGAAATGCTACTTGACACTGAAATCAATATAAAAGATAGGGTCGCCACCAACTCTAGCCACACGACAAAGAAGAGGTAGCACTGAGTCGGAAAATTACTTAATTTATTAATAAGAAAAACTCACAAAAGAACATTCATTGTAAAGTCATTGATAATGAATGGGATGTAGTTATTAATATGATCCAGGCATTCTTCCCGTGAATCAAATATTGAGTAAAGTAAAGAGGACGTGAACACCATGCGTAAGTGCAGCCTGCAGCAAGATTCGTGAAAACACGATCTATTCCAGAGCATTTGTTTCAGATAAAAAAAGGGACACTAATCACTACACCTGTACACATGGAAACGCTATAGGTGGGCCAACAAGGAAAACTACAAGGTAAATGGCGAAGGTAACGGCGACGTAACATCGGTACACAAGATAAGATTGAAGGCAAAATTATTTATTCCTTAAAACATTGATGTAGTGCATCTATAGACTGCTGTTGCATGCCAACTATGTACAATTGCTTGTGAAATACTACATGTTTCATAACAGACTCGCGTGCCCACTCGGTCCGTGGAGACAATTTCTATGGACCGTGGCCAAATTTTAATCACATGAGACAAAGAAAATTCACAAATACACAAAAATTACCAAGATCCGGAAAAGATTACAAGCATACACACACAGTTGTAGGCACATAAACATTCACACTGAACCGAGGGCACTTCAACATATGCAACTCCTTTGTGCCGCATTCCTCTCACGGATCAAAGTCAAGACTGCATTGGGAATCAAACTGAAAGTCTACAAAAGCCTTGCATTCCCTGCTGCAACCCAGCAAGTAAATCTTTATAAGACGAAATTCGTGACCAAAAGCTAAAATCTCCCCTCTCTATGTGACAACGCGCCACGCAGTCAGTCCAACTCACCCTTCTTCGACTGGAGCACAGCTGTGTACGCTTCCTGTACCAGCGGCAGACTGCCTCCCGCTTCTCCACCCTCTTCCACGCTCCGCGTGGACCGGAAACCCCCAGGATGCCATTTCCGCCACCAACCTAACGCAGGTGGATTTCTCACAAGTAGCGGAAACCTCTTTGCCGACTTGACCACTACGAGAGTTGGCAATGAAAGGTGGCTACAGGACCCTTTCATCACCCCAAATGTCCCGGAGAAGACTGTGCCGCGAATTTTCTCGCCATGCTAGGAGATTCGCCAACAGTCTTCGAAACAAGCATACCCTAACGAGTAACAATTGCAACAGTAAACAGCATCACAAAGGAGTTGATTAATCTCTTATATCCAAGTGAGCTCTATCTGACTTAGGTCAATAATTGTGACCTCATGCGGTCCGCAAAGCAAACAGAACAAATTAAATTAAGCGTGATATACTACGCTAACATCATGTCATCTGACCTACTACGACCACAACCATGAGTTATTATTTTAAAATTGCTTTAACCAACTATCAAAAGTTAACATAGAGACATAGGGGAACAAGTACATAATATATATAAACAAATACAATGATGCAAAATCATTATCACGAACCAAAGCAGTATCATCTGGTGCTGACATGTATAAAAACATGCAAGTGAAAGTGCAAAATACAATATTCACGACAAATACAGTGATACAAAATCATTAATGAACCCAAGGGTATGACAGCTGGTAAATAATCACCTATGGAAAATAAGACATGAGTACAAAAACACATCCAGAAATCAACTCGTTGACACGCTGTCTTTTTCAGTTTCGCCACATGGTTGTTTCACTGGGTATTCTCTTTAGGTGCTGGGGTGGGCGTCTCTTCTAAAGGCGACTTGGAGGATAAGCTACTAAGGGACCACAACACTGAACTGGGGAGTTCGCAGCGGCGTTGATTGTAACGTCTGTTGTAACCCAGGTTGTTCATCCTAGACAGCACCCCGCGACGTTGCCTCGTGCCCGTTTCCACCCTCTGCGTCCATACTGTGGGATGGTTCGGCGTTGCAGATTTGCAGGACATCGCCACTTGTGGGCCCTGCCTCATCATCGAGAAGGCGGCTTGGCGGTAGTCGTCCGTGTGTTGTGGAGGAATGTGTTTTACCGACACACGCCCCCGTCTCCTGTCGTGTCAATGGGGAGACACGCGCTCTTCTGCGTCGCATCGAGGTCGACGTAAACTCGCGTGGGTGTCGGGCTTGAGACCCGCTTCTCACCTCTTTGCACCATCTCAGCTGATGCGTCAGTGGTGGGACCCGGCGTTACCTCACCGCAGCAGCCATCTGGACTAGCGGCGCTCAGGGATCGGCGGCCTCGCCTGGTGTGCGTCATACTTTCCCTTTCGCTTGTCAGATGACTAGCGCATGGGGTGGAACGCCGGCCATCAGCTGGCGCTGCCGTGGTGACACGCCTGCGGGCTCCGGTGTGAGCCTGCACCTGGGGGAAGACCAGCATCCCCTCCCCTCTGACGGGGAAACAGCTGTGACCGCTCGCCGCATCACTGCTTCGCCGTTGATACCAGGGTTCGGCAACGCCTGCAGGTGGACCAAGCCCTGTGCTTTCTGATGCGGAGGCTTCCTAGGCGGCCTTGCACCCACTTAAGAACTGCGCTCACAGGAATCGTTACAAAATATCATGTGTACAAATTACCACAAAATCTTCGGAGTTTCTCACTCCTGATCAATACATGGAATAGTGCCCAAAATTAACTTGACAAAAAGGGCCTTCTTAACATTACTAATAAAAAAAAACAATGAAGAAAATTAAATAACCAAAATTTACACAAACAAAAAAATCCGTTTTATAAAATATAGTTCCAGCATTACATCTGCTGTCAATCATTCGGGGTAGATCTTGTACAAGGTTTGGTCAGGATTTGGATAGGATTTGGCGCCGCTGCTAGCTACAGACACAAAACTCTACCTGCTCCTAACTACGCTCTCACACACAATCTACACAGCTCGTACTAGTCACCATCACCATATAGCCCGACTACAATTCCCACATATAAACAAAATATTCCTTTCAACCCCAATACCCATATCATTGTTCATTGACTGCTCCTCCAAGGTTTGCAGAACATGTTTGCTGATCTGTGAAAAATTTCCGAGACTTCTTTTCTATGGACATTGCATAATAAAAGTTATGATTAATGAGACACAGAAGGTTCATTCAAGTCACATCTGGAATGGTAAACGTTTCAACATCTATTCATCAGACTAATGCAAAAGGTCAGTGGGCATAAAAATGAAAATAAAAATCATCCTATCCTATTAGCAAACACATAAACACTTCGTCCTCTAAGTACATAAAAAATACTGTCAAAAGAAATCCATTGTCCAGGGCCATGAGTACCCAACTTACTGCTATCATAAGATACTCATAATGATTACACACTTACTCACCACATGTCCCCAGGGGTCCTCACCTACCGTCATGTTATTTTAGCTTGGAGGTAGTCGCATTGATTCTCTATTAAATATCAAACTGCTTGAGTTTATAAGCTGTTTCCATATACATCTTCTGGGGTTTCACACCCTGGTGTCCTCAACCGTACCTAGTAGTATGTGACGGCAAGTTACACTTTCCAAATATCTTATAAGATGGCAACTCTGAAAATCAAACACTATTAATCTCCCTTCATACACAAGTCCTTCTCCTACAAGTCACCAAGTTGCTTCATTAACATCGCAGTACATTTGAAAAATCTCACTGAATCATGCTCACCTAAGGGGAATAAGAACACTAAAACTGTAATTTATCATCAAGAATTACCTTACGACCATTGACTCGACACGCCAACACACCCGATACCTTTTTAGTCATCAAAGAACGAAAGCCATCTTACTGTAATAGGAAACGCTTCATATGAGCCTCATAATCATTCACATCCAGATGTTTTGAAGCTGCACAACACTACTCCTTTCTGCTGACAAGAAGAAATAACTACACACATATTGGGGGACCCTTTACAATTCATAGAAAATATAAACTTTAATTTCAATCACACCAGAGTGAATCAAAACATTGGAAAATATACACTGTAATTTTACGAAACAGAGGCGACTGGGTTTACCTCGGGCACACCAATACTGTGGCCCTCTCTCAACAAATCTTCCCTAATATCGTCTTCCTTTATTCAAATGCACATCAATATCATCAATAGCACCGGTCCTCATTAAGTTTGACGCCAACCGAGCCAGCCAACAATCATTGATCCCTTTGATTAGAAGCATTTGTCGGATTGTACCGCGGGTTTGCGGGACGAATTTCAACACCCACTGGCGGACCACCCGTACTGTTTACGGCACCCCTGTTGTTTCTTGTTCGATAATTATTCTGGGATCGGTCATGACTACCGTTCCTAGGTCCGCTGTAATTGCGCCTAAATCTCTGCTCATTACTATATCTTCTAAACTCCCAGGGGTGTCTTTGATTTCCTCTAGGCGAATGATGACCATTGGCATAGTTCGTTCTGCCCGCGTTCCATGAGGAGTCGCGACGCTGCCAACGCTCGCGCATTCTGTAACTCTCAGGCGACTCATTACGTCTGTATTGCCACCTGTCTCTATGGCTGCGGCTTCGCTTGCGCGGCCGCTGCTCGTAGGCACTCTGACCGTAATTCTGCGTGGTGCCATTCGCATCGCACTCAAGCTCTAAAAGGAAATTGCGAAACCCCTCTACGTCATCCTTACATCGTCCTGCAAGGATAACGTGCCGCAACTGCATTGGAAACTTTCCCAGGCAAATACGAATAATTGCTGCAGGTCCATAAGGATCGTCAAGATGTTCATTCGTCTGCAGCATGTGCTCGAACATCTGCACAGGGCTGGAGAATTTTGACCTGTTTAACTCTGGTAGCATAATGAGTCCGTGTTTTACACGACTTTGCGCTGCCACTGACCAATATATCGACAGGAAGTGTTGACGAAACTCCCCAACAGTGTAGCAATTGCGTGCAATTGACCTCATCCGCGCCGCTGGCTCACCTTCGAGGTAGCCGCACATATACTCTATTTTGTGCGCACTGGGCCACGTAGGAGGGAGGGAGAACTCGAACTGCTGTAACCAGGCCCGCGGGTGAATCCCCGTAGCTGAGTTATGGAAGACTTCAAACTTCCTCACGGTCAGAAAATGTTTAAAGTCAAATTCGTGAGTTTCCCTTGGCGAACATTCCTGAGGGGATCCGCGCCGTTCCCACCTGGTACGAGATCCGTGATCATGACGATGATCAAATTCGCCATCGTTCCCAGAATCATCGTCGGAATAATGGCCCTTTCGTACATTTCTTTCAACTTCATGGGCCTTTAACCCTTTTAGGTGAAGTTCTAAACAGGCCATGCGCTCACATATTCCCTCGGTAACCCCTCTTTGTTGTATTTTTATTTCACACTGTCCACGCCGACATTTCGTTATCGACCGTATTTCGTCTGCATCCGCTGATGACGAGGTAATCGTTTCCCTATTATTGTCAGACTTACGCGCCACTGCGTCTGAGATCCTGGCTATTTCTTCTCGCATCTCTCGGTGGGCCGTGTCTTGTTTTGTTTGCGTAAGCCCTTGCTCTCGCTCGAGAGCTATTATCGCCTGGCTGAGGGTTTCTACCTGCGCGCTAAGGTGGACCGGGCACTTAGCTGCAGTGTCCTCTATTCGGGACACAAGAGCCGCGTGGTCACTCTGGCATTGTTCTGCTAACGCGTGGAGATCCCTGGCGGAATTTTGTCCTACTCGGGACTCAAGAGCCGCTTGTTCACTCTGGCATTGTTCTGCTAGTATACGTATATTCCCAGCGAACCTTTCTTCTTGCCCCATCACCTGCTTGCTAATGACTTGGTGCCCCTCTTCTAAGGTGGAGATGCGTTGGTCAATGATCGCCAGTTTCTCCCCAACACCCTGTACTATTTCACTAGTCAATCTTTTATTCGCTTCCTCGATATGCCTCCTATTTTCTTCTGCTTGTTTTTTATTACTGTCTAGTAAGTGTCGTAGCATAGCCTGTAATGAATTTGCATCTATCGAATGATTCGAAATCACTACAGCGGGCTCAGGATGGACAACACTTGTATATGCGTTTTCCGCGTTTCGTTCCTGGTCGGACTCGACGTTTTGACCTCGTCCTTGTTCAGGGTTATTGCCTGGCAGGTTTTTCCGATCGCGGCTCCCTGAACAGCTACGCATCTCCATCATAAAGATAGTTAATCCGTGCTCCAAAATACAACAAGAATAATGCCAAAGTCTCCTAATGGACTCACAGTCCCCACAAAGCACCCAAGATTTACTATATGACACTGATACACGCCACAGGACAAGAGTCAACCCACACTTGTAACACAATTGAATACTAAATCACAATATCTATACAGCAATACATATACAAGATAAAACATGTAAGAAAATGCACACCTATATCATAAATTCACGTAAATTCTGTATCACAGAAAGACAATATACCAATTAGCACATCCAACCGAAAATAACTAATCCTTACTGCGCATCAGAAGATTCCAGGTTTACCGAAATCCGTGAGCAGGGTAAGCCATGTGTAAGTGGCGTGAATAAAAGGATGCTATGTGCAAGAAGCATGAAGCGCCCTTCGAATGTATCCTGATAGCTAAAAGAGCCACGCGCACTTTGAATAAGAAAATGCTACTTGACACTGAAATCAATATAAAAGATAGGGTCGCCACCAACTCTAGCCACACGACAAAGAAGAGGTAGCACTGAGTCGGAAAATTACTTAATTTATTAATAAGAAAAACTCACAAAAGAACATTCATTGTAAAGTCATTGATAATGAATGGGATGTAGTTATTAATATGATCCAGGCATTGTTCCCGTGAATCAAATATTGAGTAAAGTAAAGAGGTCGTGAACACCATGCGTAAGTGCAGCCTGCAGCAAGATTCGTGAAAACACGATCTATTCCAGAGCATTTGTTTCAGATAAAAAAAGGGACACTAATCACTACACCTGTGCACATGGAAACGCTATAGGTGGGCCAACAAGGAAAACTACAAGGTAAATGGCGAAGGTAACGGCGACGTAACATCGGTACACAAGATAAGATTGAAGGCAAAATTATTTATTCCTTAAAACATTGATGTAGTGCATCTATAGACTGCTGTTGCATGCTAACTGTGTACAATTGCTTGTGAAATACTATACGTTTCATAACAGACTCGCTTGCCCACTCGGACCATGGCCAAATTTTAATCACATGAGACAAAGAAAATTCACAAATACACAAAAATTACCAAGATCCGGAAAAGATTACAAGCATACACACACAGTTGTAGGCACATAAACATTCACACTGAACCGAGGGCACTTCAACATATGCAACTCCTTTGTGCCGCGTTCCTCTCACGGATCAAAGTCAAGACTGCATTGGGAATCAAACTGAAAGTCTACAAAAGCCTTGCATTCCCTGCTGCAACCCAGCAAGTAAATCTTTATAAGACGAAATTCGTGACCAAAAGCTAAAAGCTCCCCTCTCTATGTGACAACGCGCCACGCAGTCAGTCCAACTCACCCTTCTTCGACTGGAGCACAGCTGTGTACGCTTCCTGTACCGGCGGCAGACTGCCTCCCGCTTCTCCACCCTCTTCCACGCTCCGCGTGGACCGGAAAACCCCAGGATGCCATTTCCGCCACCAACCTAACGCAGGTGGATTTCTCACAAGTAGCGGAAACCTCTTTGCCGACTTGACCACTACGAGAGTTGGCAATGAAAGGTGGCTACAGGACCCTTTCAACTTTACCACCTAAAACATTTCTTCGTAGAATATAGCTACATTAGACTGGGAACACCCGAGAAAGATGTCATCAAAGTCAAGAAAATATACCAAAACTTAATGAACTTTCAGACCAAGAACATCATAGAACAATAACACGTCGGTCACTCTTGGCATGATATCTGGAGGAACATGCACCACCCGTATTTACCAACAAAAGTGCGGTCATTGCGGTACTATTTTGTGAATGGGAAATTTCCAACGAACTCCTGACTACATTCCATTCACCTGGCTGATTCCCCTTTGTGTATTACTTGCAACCTGATTGATACAGATGAACATCAATTTGTCTGTGGAAATGCGAATAATATATGGTTGTCAATCAGAAAAAAATTAGCTACTGTGCAGAGAAAACTGCCGTATTTGATAACGCCAGCATGCCTTTTACACCCGGAAGAAGAGTTATACGCCACCTGGAAGAAAAATGCCGTCAACTGGTTGAAGGGACACGCGGTATTTTACCTGCTGTCCAGTAAAGAAAGGAGCGAAGGAGATTTTTGGACGTACATTTCCGACCAGCATCACAAGCTACTAGGCATGAATAATTATTATGATACATACGCCAACTTCCTCAGAAGAACAGTCATGTGAACTCCATTTTCGATTATGCGATTCAGAACATGAAGAAACGAGAGACAATTTGATCTTTGAAAAACAAATACGATCAAGTGACGAACATCATTATCTGGTTTAGACTTGGATTTTTTCTAAAATGCCAAGGAACCTGTAATTAATTTTGGTTTGTTTTATTACTTTTAAATGTCAGTTGAAAATTATGTACTACTGTGGAATGTTATGACTAATAATTTGGAGGGGGAAAAAAAGTGGTTAGCGTACAAGCCCCGTAATCACTGGGTTTCTGGATCGAATCCCGCTTGTCAGTTTTTTTTTATTTCTAACACAGTCATTTTCTTTACTCTTTATATTACAATTGATGTTTACTAGTCGGTAGTTATGAATATTACATTATTTGTGATAATAAAAATTTGTAGACTGCCAAATCCCATTGTAAATTTAATAAAAGTTCATCCGATTACACGTATTTTTCCCATTACATCAACTGTACTATAAATAGTAAAGAAAATGACTATGTTATAAATTTAAAAAAAGAGAAAAAAATCTGAGTAGCGGGACTCGATTCAGCGACCCAGCGATTACGGGGCTTGAACGCTAACCAATCGGCTGCCAGCGCTTCATAGTAAAAATGGCGACGCACAAGTGTATATATTTGACGACCGAAATTATCTTGCGATTTTCTCAATAACGCTTGAGAAGTACGCGCTACTGCTTACACATTTTGTTGTCCTAATGGAGTAGTACGGGTGTACGAAGTTTGCAGTAAATCCGCGTTCCAAACGTCGTGGCCTCCCCTTGTAAGTATTATGTGAGCATCACTACTTTTCAGAAGCGATTCAAACAATGGCACTGTGTTTCGAATGGTTCGACTGTTAACTACTAGGATTTTAATACTCTCGCTTGTGTGGGGCATTCTCTTGGATCTTACACTTATACTTGTAGGTCTCCTACAGCTGTCGTTATGTGGACTGTATGAGGAGCCGCCCAATCTAAACAACCCTTGTGTGCACCCCACACCGGCCGAAGTGG
This sequence comes from Schistocerca cancellata, assembly GCF_023864275.1. Lineage (NCBI taxonomy): Eukaryota > Metazoa > Arthropoda > Insecta > Orthoptera > Acrididae > Schistocerca > Schistocerca cancellata. Next base: position 396,943,482 of record NC_064628.1, read on the forward strand.
CCGAGCGGTTCTAGGCGCTACAGTATGGAACCGCGCGACTGCTGCGGTCGCAGGTTCGAATCCTGCCTTGGGCATGGATGTGTGTGATGTCCTTAGGTTAGTTAGGCTTAAGTAGTTCTTAGTTCTACGGGACTGATGACCTCAGAAGTTAAGTCCCATAGTGCTCAGAGCCATTTGAACCATTTTTGTGCACCCCACACACAATCAGCTACTGGGTAGCAGCCTCCGATGTGTAGTGCACACCTGACCCATTTAGGGCGACACTACAGTTCTCAACCCTATGGCGCAAGTCCAGGAAGTTGCAGCTTAGCTTGTCACAAAACATTCGAAATATCTGGTTTAATCTTTCCACTCGACTCAGAACCAAGGGGCCTCGATCAGTTCTGGGGACAACGTTGCAAATGGTGAGCTTCGTTGAAACATCGCGCTGAAGGCTAATCCTCTCAACTGCCAGCCTCTGGAATGATCCATGTATGACCTCGAAGCCCAGACGACAGGCATCGTTTGTTCCAACGTGCGCCACAATCTGCAGTTCGTTGCCACCTGTTCCCTCGATGGCTGTCAGAATAGCCTCTTCAACATGTTGAATGAGGCCCCCAGGCATAGACACTGTCCTTTCCTGCCCTTGCTGCCATTTCCCTGAGGGGTGCCATTATTAGCAGTACGTTTGAACTGCCGACGAGTAATAGATCCCAGCCCTTTCGTGTTTACCTCTTGACACCGGACAAAGCAGGTTTCCCCATAACAGTGAGTCCCCTAACATCAGTTCAGCCAGCACCTCGAACTTATTGGCTAGGGGGACACGAAACCGAGTCTTCCCTGGTCCCCGTTGTAACGGAACATATTAAAGGCATTACTTTACCGAAGTATGCGATACCCTCCAAATTCAACCAGTTTAGCGAGTATTTATGATTATAGAAAAGTTATTGTGTATGTTAACAATGATTGCATAACATGTCTCCATAAACAGTCAACCCATTAAGTTATACTGAATAACTGACCAACACAAAAGTTAATATCACTTGATCACTGATACAGCAAATGTCATCATGTAAAAACACTAAGTTCACCTTAAATAATTAATATGAAGTACGAAAAATAGTGGCCAACTTAGGTATTTTGGATCTCCTTAAATAAAAATCACCCAGTGAAACCTATTTGTTCACTAGGAGCGTTTTCACTCAGTATTCACGTAATCAATCCTATTTTAGACGAAAACTAATGTAATTCTTAATAATTCATGTTATTTACTTATTTATGCAAATTAGAGAAGTCAATTGACAAACTTCTAAAAAACGGCCTTTTTGTAACAAAGAATTATTCTGTCAAGCCAACAAATCTGTCTGTCATTTTAATAACATGTTAAATTATGTCACTCGATGCAAATTAATAACTTCTCTGTTCAAATTATGATAACAGATGTACATGTAACTTATAAACTATATCTCTTTTAGTAGTTCTTTGACAAAATTATAAATACAAGCAGCAAGAAGGGTCGGGGGCGCAGTCGGAATGTCACTTTGGTAAAGTGTGTTTGTGTGTTATCGTTTGAGGTGGATAAACAATGCAAAGAACATGTAAAAGAAGTACTACTTTGTGTTGTGTCATGGTCTTTGGTGGACAGTGGAATTAAGATGGCCACCAAAGTAATAAATATTTGAAGTTTACATATTTGTTGGTTTCGCTCGTTCTTTATCATCAAAAGCAAATAAAAAACACGGGACCTCATGTTTTTAACCCTAGACAACCATATTTAGAGCCAGCATCAGCATCGAGACACAGCAGCGATCCAGCAAGCAGCAGCGATTACCACAATGCATTTTAATGGTGCCAACCTAACATCAAGTGCTAACAAGCTCCGTAAATGGGGTAGAAATAGTGCGATTATAGCAATTAGGAATATCTACGACTAGGCGACCATTACACCGTCTACTTCGTCACGAGGCTTTGATCTACCACTGACACGCCAATTGCAGTCAAGTGGACGAGAATCGACAGATCCCATACGTCCTGCAGAGGAGACAGGATCCACAGCAGAGTACAGTACTTGAGGTGGCTTTAGTGGCGGTACCACAGGTAGCTGCGTTGCCCTCCGAAGGTCTTCAAACAGACAGATTCACGGCAGACGCCAGTCGTTTCATTGTGTTCAGGACGAATTCCAGCCGCTTACGAACGTCAGCCAGCTCATCCCGTCTTCGAGAACAATATTCGCAGTGGGGCTGCTTTGTGGCTGGTTACAGGGCAGTGAACAAATAAATTTAAGCGTACTAACTGCCTTTTAAGAAAAATGGTTCAAATGGCTCAGCAGTATGGGACTTAACATCTGAGGTCATCAGTTTCCTAGACTTAGAACTACTTAAACCTAACTAACCTAAGGACATCACACACATCCATGCCCGAGGCAAGATTCGAACCTGCGACCGCAGCAGCAGCGCGGTTCCAGACTGAAGCGCCTAGAACCGCTCGGCCGGCTATCTTTTAACCTGTTGAGCTATTAGATTACTAATTCCCTATAAGAACTGAAGCAAATACACGAAACGAAATTTCTGTTAAGGCAACAGAAAAACCTGTGGTAAAAATTACTAGTTTCCTAAATATTTTTTGAAGTTAATTATAGTCGTTATGAAACTCGAAAATAAAGTAAATTTAGGATAAATATAGATTACATATGTCTCTCTCGAAGGGAAAACTATATGCAAGGCACTACGTTAGTTACAATATCCGCTACCGTAACAAAATCGCAAACGGATTTACTACGAATTAAATTACCCACAGGACAATAGCAACTTCCGAAAATTCTCAAAACTATATGTTTATTTGTGTTGGTATACACCGAAAGTTGGGGTGATCTATTTTTCGGAGGGTCACTATGGATCACGAACGCTGATTTGCTAGAAAATAGGTTACCGACAACACTCGGACCAGGAACTGACAAAATTTTTCAAAAATATGGTTTTGTAAGCGTTCGAAGATTCTCCAAAATAACCTGTTTATTACGTAATTACAAAAATGGCTCTGAGCACTATGGGACTTAACTTCTGAGGTCATCAGTCCCCTAGAACTTAGAACTACTTAAACCTAACTAATCTAAGGACATCACACACATCCATGCCCGACGCAGGATTCGAACATGCGACCGTGGCGATCGCGTTGTTCCAGACTGTAGCGCCTAGAACCGCTCGGCCACCCCGGCCGGCACGTAATTACACAATTCAATTAGAGAACGTTTGTTTTGAACGATGATAGGCCTATTATGCTCAAAAAAGAGACCAAAAAAACTTTAAGCCTACAATTGATGATAGCAGTACGAGTTTATCGCGGTACTCACAAACGTTCAAATTTCACTATGTATCACGATTCAAATGAGTATTGATACAATCAATGAAAGATTATGTAAAAGCGAAACGAACAGTTAAATATGCAAATAGAATTTCAAATCGGCACTCGAATCTGGGACATACGGTCTCATAGAAAGGAAAATTCCGAAGTCGGCTTTTACAGACAAATAAACGTGCGAATTGCACGAATTTTTTACTTTGTTGATTTTGGGTCAACTTCTACACTGACGAGTCGAAGATTAACACTGCAACGTCAGTTTATCTCAGAGAAAATCGTCAAAAAGTGCAGCACCAATAAAGCATGTCCTCTGCCTGGATCAGCTAACACTGCGTGTCAGGGTGATCTCTCCAGAACTTACCGCAGAGACGCAGTTAGGTTGGTCATGAAAAGTAGTGCTGCTTCGGTCAGTCGATTGTTTTTCTCGGGTACACGAGTTTCAAGTAGGAACCACGAAAAGCAGTCGAGCATTAGCTGGTCTTTGAGAGAACAGCGTGCGCTTCCGTGATCGATCTGGCCAGCCCCCACGGCGGCCACACCGACCTGTAGTTCCGGCGCCGCGTCCGCAGCAGTTCGCCAAAGTGCTGAAGCCTCGGAAGCTTAAGCTAGCAAACACTACAGTCATCTAGTTGCACACTATTCGTGATACCATTAAACATAATGCCGATAGCGTGAGAGTACGATCGCCACAGAGCCGTGAACCTCTACAATTAAGTGCCTGGCAGAGGGTTCATCGAACCATCTTCACAATTCTCTATTATTCCAATCTCGTATAGGAAAGAACGAACACCTATATCTTTCCGTACGAGCTCTGATATCCCTTATTTTATCGTGGTGATCGTTTCTCCCTATGTAGGTCGGTGTCAACAAAATATTTACACGTTTGGAGGAGAAACTTGGTAATTGGAATTTCGTGAGAAGATTACGTCGCAACGAAAAACGCCGTTCTTTTAATCATGTCCTTCCCAAATCTTGTATCATTTCTGTGACACTCTCTCCCATATTTCGCGATAATACAAAACGTGCTGCCCTTCTTTGAACTTTTTCTGTGTACTCCGTCAGTCCTATCTGGTAAGGATCCCACACCGCGCAGCAGTATTCTAAAAGAGGTCGGACAGGCGTAGTGTAGGTAGTCTCCTTAGTAGATCTGTTACATTTTCTAAGTGTTCAGCCAATTAAAGGCAGTCTTTGGTTAGTCTTCCCCACAACATTTTCTATATGTTCCTTCCAATTTAACATGTTCATCATTGTAATTTCTAGGTATTTAGTTGAATTTACGGCCTTTAGATTTGACTGATTTATCGTGTAACCGAAGTTTAACGAGTTCCTTTTAGCACTCATGTGGATGACCTCAAACTTTTCGTTATTTAGGATCAACTGCCAATTTTTGCACCATTCAGATATTTTTTTTTTCTAAATCATTTTGCAGTTTGTTTTGATCTTCTGATGTCTTTATTAGTCGATAAACGACAGCGTCATCTGCAAACAACCGAAGACGGCTTCTCAGATTGTCTCCCAGATCGTTTATATAGATAAGGAACAGCAGAGGTCCTTTAACACTACCTTGGGGAACGCCAGAAATCACTTCTGTTTTACTCGATGACTTTCCGTCAATTACGACGAACTGTGACCTCTGAGAGGAAATCATAAATCCAGTCACATACCTGAGACGATATTCCATAAGCACGCAATTTCACTACAAGCCGCTTGTGTGGTACAGTGTCAAAAGCTTTCCGGAAATCCAGAAATAGGGAATCGATCTGAAATCTCTTGCCAATAGCACTCAGCACTTCATCCGAATAAAGAGCTAGTTGTGTTTCACAAGAACGACGTTTTCTAAACCCATGTTGACTGTGTGTCAATAGACCATTTTTTTGAGGTAATTCATAATGTTCGAACACAATATATGTTCCAAAACCCCGTTGCACATCGAAGTTAATAATATGGGCCTGTAATTTAGTGGATTACTCCTACTACCTTTCTCGAATATTGCTGTGACCTGTGCAAATTTCCAGTCTTTGGGTACGGATCTTTCGTCGAGGGAACGGTTGTATATGATTCTCAAGTATGGATTTAATGCATCAGCATATTCTGAAAATGAACCTAATTGGTATACAGTCTGGTCCAGAAGACTTGCTTTTATTAAGTGGTTTAAGTTGGTTCACTACTCTGAGGACATTTACTTCTACGTTACTCATGTCGGCAGCTGTTCTTGATTGGAATTCTGTAATATTTACTTCGTCTTCTTTTGTGAAGGCATTTCGGAAGGCTGTGTTTAGTAACTCTGCTTTGGCAGCACTGTCTTCGATAGTGTCTCCATTGCTATCACGCAGAGAAGGCATTGGTTGTTCCTTTCTGCTAACATGCTTCACATATGACCAGAATCACTTTGGATTTTCTGCCAGGTTTCGAAACAAAGTTTCGTTGTGGAAACTGTTATAAGCGTCTCGCATTGAAGTCCGCGCTAAATTTCGAGCTTCTGTAAAAGATCGCCAATCTTGGGATGTTGCGTCTGTTTAAATTTGGCATGTTTGTTTCGTTGTTTCTGCAACAGTGTTCTGATCCGTTTTGTGTACCAAGGAGGATCAGCTCCGTCGTTTGTTAATTTGGTATAAATCTCTCAACTGCTGCCGATAGTATTTCTTTGACTTGAAGTCACATCTGGTCTACACTTATATTATTAATTTGGAAGGAGTGGAGATTGTCTCTCAGGACGCCGACATTTGAATTTTTATCAGCTGTTTTGAATAGATATATTTTTCGTTTATTTTTGGAGGATTTGGGGGTTACAATATTCCATCTCACTACGACAACCCTGTGTTCGCTGATCCCTGTATCCGTTTTGCTCCTAGTTATTAGTTTTTTGTTGCTAAGAGATCAAATGTGTTTTCACAACCGTGTACTATTCGCGTGGGCTCGTGAATTAACTGCTTGAAATAATTTTCGGAATATGCGTTTAGCACAATTTCGGATGATGTTTTATACGTATCTCCGGAATTAAACATGTATTTTCGCCAACATATCGAGGGTAAATTAAAGTCACAACCAACTATAATCGTATGAGTCGGATATGTGTTTGAAATCAGACTCAAGTTTTCTTTGAACGTTTCAGCAACTGTATCATCTGGATTGAGATGTCGGTACACGGAGCCAATCATTACTTTATTCCGGTTGCCAGGAATGATCTCTGCCCATAATAACTCACAGGAACTATCTACTTTAATTTCGCGACAAGGTAAAATACTTCTAACAGCAACAAACTCGCCACCGCCAACCGTATTTAGGCTATCCTTTCGGAACACCGTTAGGTTCTTCGTAAAAATTTCGGATGAGATTATATCCGGCTTTAGCCAGCTTTCAGTGCCTATAACGATTTGAGCATCAGTGCTTTCTATTAGCGCTTGGAGCTCTGATACTTCCCCAACACACTACAGCAATTTACAACTGTTATACCGATGGTTCCTGTATCTATGTACCACCACTCAGGTAACGCCGAATGTGCTATTATCGTTGAGTCATTATTGAAGATAGGGTAAATCAGGGAGAGGTGGCGGACATTTGCAAAATCGCATATGCCAAGTCCCATGGCGCACCTTTAGTAAGAATTTTTCTTGTAAAACTTAGCACATCAGTTGTCTATGACATACAACTTTTTTGGATTTTTTCAATGCAGCATTTAAACATAAACATAATATTTGACCATGAAAACATGTTTACATTGTGGTGTCTATCCCTTATGGTATCGGTGATAAGGTGCATCCTAAAAAACTGCAAAACTATTCTGTTTTTGAAGTCAAAGCCTGCGGTGAAGAAAAAATGATGAAGTGTTAACAACAGCTTTTTAATAATATCTTGTTTATATATCTAAGTAGTTCACTGTCACTGGTTTAGATAATTAATTTACTTATTGATAATTGAAAATATTAAAATTAAGCAAATAATCCATTTATCTTTAGTTACCAGACTCAATAATTCCTAGTGAGTTATTGAATCAAAAACAGAAGTAAGATTTGCAAACTTAGTTCATTTGGTTTTCTTTCTACTTTCTGGGCCACAATCGATATAGAACATATCAAAAATTGTGCAATCTTCGTGTAACCAAAACTTACAAGTTTCGCAACGCGACCGACAACATTTTTTTGTAGTTTTTACGTACAATTCTCCGTACTCCTTACACACATCTAGAGGCACTTTGATTGATTTGTGTTGTCATCGTGTATTCTGGCAATAGCCTCCTACAGTCTTCCTGGGTCCCAAACACCACGAGGTTTGGCCCTTGGTTTTCGTTTGTAAAGAAAGGCTTTTTTACTAAGTTTAAAATAAACCACATATTATTATTAATTTGATTAGGGGTTTTACTCTAAAAATTGAAGATATAATTTAATTAACAAAATGGGTAGACTTTTTTGTCAGTATAATAAGTAAATTTTAAGTAATTGGATACTGTATACATTCGGGAATATTGAATAACATTGTGCATTGATCTTCATGAGACTGTGTCGCACGCCTCAGTAGTGTGTTTACGTTTTGCGGCTTGCACTTAGCGGGTATAAAGCTAAGTACTGACAAAGTTATTTGTGCACTGTTATACAGTTATTAAATTTAATAGTTTTCAGCGGTGTTTCGTGTCGTTTGTGGCAAAATAACAATTTAATAAACTTTTGGAAACGTTCGCTCGATGTGATTTTTAGTGTTCTGTGCGTTGAAATCGTTTAGTAAATCTCGTGCTTTAGTCATCAGCTGACGTTTCTTATTGTTTGTAGTGAAATAGTTCAGTAAAATTTTCATTCAGTGTTTTAACTTCGTTGAGTGTTCGAGTGGACACTTGAATTTGTGGTTTTAGCTAATAATTTTGTGAAGTTTTGTTGGCATTGGTATTAGCTGTGGTGTAGTAGTATTAATACAAGTAGTTGCTTTCTTAGTAGACAGAGAATTTCGAGACCGCTATTGTTAGTTTTACATCAACAACATTGTTAGTCCTATAAATAGGTCTACTGGTGTAACGTAGACGTACAGTTTTTTTTTTTTCAGATGTATGGGTTTTTATCAGTAACTGTTAAATTTTACCATGAGTGAGAAGTGTGGGCTCTGTCATAGGTTTGTGAGTAGTGGATTACGGTGTGGGATTTGTTCAAAGATTTTCATTGGGAGAATGCAGTGGGGAAGCCAGTGGGCATTCTAACGATATCCTCTCCTGGAAATGCAGAATCTGTAGTAGAAATAAGTTGATAGAGTAGCAGGAGCGTAAGATCTGTGCCCTTCAGGTGCAGTTACAACGCGCAAAGGAGGTACTAGATAGGTTGAGGAGGGTGAAGGGTACTGGGGAATGCGAACGGCAGTTGGCAAGAAGGCAGCTAGGAGGAGTTGGTATTCAGACAGTTATACTTTGCGTATATGCAATAGATTTCAGCAGCTGTCAGAGTTGAGTGGAGAGGAGCCTCTTGTAGCTGTAGATGTAGGGAACTTGCAGCAGTGCTCAGCAGTCAGGATGCCTAGGTTAGTTGCAAAGTCAAACAAAAAGAAGAAGGTTCTGCTGCTAGGTAGTTCGCACGGAGAGGTGTGGGCCAGCAGTTGCAGGAAGTGTTGGGGAGCGAGCACCAGGTCACCAGCATTGTGAAGCCTAGTGCAAGGTTGGATCAGGTTATTGACAGCATAGGGGAATTATGTAGGAATTTTACAAGGGAGGATCAGGTAGTGATACTGGGTGGATCGGGGAACAGTCTTGACGTGGAATATGATGTAGGTGGTGACCTGCTAAAGACAGCTACCCAAACTGGAGGTACTAATTTGCATTTCGTGCAACTGTTTCAGCGTCATGATCGGCCTCATCTTACTGTCGCTATTAGGAGCGTTAACATGGGGCTGGAGAGGGCGTTGATGGCAGAGGACATGGGTCACATTTCAGTGGTGCCAGTTGGGTCTATCAGCAGATCAGGTTTCACTAAGCATGGCATGCACCTCAATAGGTATGGGAAGGGGAGGCAGGCAAAGCTTATAGGTGACACTGTAGTGGATGGTGGTGGATCTCTCATGGAAAAATTCCTGTAGTAGTTGGAGTTAGAGGTACTCCTTTTTTAGATTGAAGTCAGCTTACAGGTATACCTGCTTAACAGAAGTCCGTCTAACTAAGAGCTCACATTCAGCGGATGTCATGTTTCCAAGCAGAGAATGAATTAACATGTTTCATCAAAATATAAGAGGTATTAGAAATAAAGTTAGTGAACTGCTTACAGATGTTGACTCTGAAATTACTGTTATGTGGGAGCACTACTTAAATAATGTGATAATTCAGAGGCTTCCTTTACCAGGATACAGATTAGCTGGCTGTTTTTCAAGGAGTTCCTTGCGGGGTGCGGGAGTGGCTATGTACGCAAAACACTGTATTCCATTTGAATCCATAGACCTATCACGGCACTGCAGTGAGCAGATATTTGAACGGTGTGCAAGGGCAGTTGAATTTAATGAAACTAAACTTCCGATTGTTGTTGTTTATAGGCCCCTAACTCTGACTTCAGAGCATTTCTGCTCAAGCTAGAGAGGGCTCTTAATTCACTTTGTAGGAAGTACCAAAAATTAGTTACATGTGGTGACTTCAATATAAATTTTGTCTGTGATGGTGCAAGAAAAAGGATGTTGGTAGATCTCCTAAATTCATATGACCTGATGCAGACTGTGTTTTTTTTCTCAATTAGGGTGCAGGGGAACAGCAGCACAGCCATAGATAATATTTTTATTCACTCTTCATTACTAGATGGGCTTCTGTTAGTAAAAGCGTGGATGGCCTTTCAGAACATGATGCACAAATTTTAACACTAAAAGGCTTTTGTACTCAAACAAATTTAAACCTTGTCAAGGAACAAGAGTGGCAGGATGTTCATAGTGCCGATAACATAGATGAAAAATATAATGATTTCCTTAACACATTTCCCATGCTCTTTAAGTCTTGTAAGGTGCTTAAAAATTTTATTAGGAAGATAAAAGTATGTGGTATGCAAATAGAAAAGCTAATTGACAGGATAAAATTAAAACCATATAGTCAGTTGTGATGGAAGTGTCTGGTCAACAGTACAAGGTCGACGATATAAAGTCAGTTCGTAGTAAAAATATTTCTCTTACTGATAATTCAGGTATATGTACAGTATATAACAATCGTTTTCTGAGCATTGCTGGTGTATTAAATAAAATTTTATCTTCTACAGGGAATCATACCACTCTCTTGGCAAAAGGCTTTCCGAGATTGATGTCTGAAATACTCCTCTGTGATACAGACAAGAGTGAGATTGAGTCAATAATTAAATCACTTAACACCATGGACTCATGGTTATGATGGGTGCTTAGCAGAATATGAAAGTACTGTGCTGCACATGTTAGCCCTGTATTTAGCCATATTTGTAATTTTTCCTTTATGAATGGTCAGTTTGTTGAATGATTAAAGTACTCAGTAGTAAAGCCGCTTTATAAAAAGGAAGAAAGGGATAATGCAGACAATTTTAGACCTATTTCTATACCACCAGTGTTTGATAAAGTTATTGAAAAGGCTGTGTATGTAAGGATAATTGATCATTTTATATCAGACGATTTGTTTTCAAATGTACAGTTCGTCTTTAGAAGTCGCATAACAACTGGAAATACTATATTCTCTTTTCTCTGTGAGGTAGTGGATGGGTTAAAAAAAGGCATTGTACGCTAGGCATATTTTTTGATTTAACTAAGGCGTTTGACTGTGTTGATCACAAAATATTGCTCCAGAAGTTGGAACATTACGGAATACGGGGAGTAGCTCACGATTGATTCACCTCTTACTTTAACAACAGGCAGCAAAAGGTCATTATTCACAGTGTTGATAACGGCTGTGATGTGGGGTCTGAGTGGGGTACTGTCAAGTGGGGGGTGCCCCAGGTATCAGTGATGGGGCCGCTAATCATCCTTATTTATATAAATGATATGGCCTCTAGTATTGCAGGTGATTCTAAAATATTTCTGTTTGCTGATAACAGTAGCTTGGTAGTATAGGATGTTGTGTGCAACATTTGCTCGGTTACAAATAGTGCAGGTCATAACCTAAGTTTATGGCTTGTAGAAGATAACCTAACGCTAAATCACAATAAGATTCAGGGTTTTTACAGTTTCTAACACACAATTCAACAAATCCTGACGTTCTAATTTCATAGAATGGGCATATGATTAGTCAAACAGTTCAAATTTCTAGGTGTTCAGATAGGTAGTAAACTGTCATGGAAGGCCCACATTCAGGGCCATGCTGCCATTATTACTGTTCGAACGGTATCCGAAGTGAGTGATCTTTCTACACGATAATTAGTCTACTTTGTTTATTGTCATTCACTTATGTCGTATGGTGTCATACTCTGGGGTAACTCTTCCCATTCTAAAAGGATATTTTTGACTCAGAAACGGGCGGTTCGGGAAATAAGTGGTGTAAGTCCACGAACCTCTTGTCGACCTCTGTTCACGAGTCTGGATATTTTGACATTGGCCTATATTTCCTTTCTGTCATTTCTTGTTAGCAATATTAGTTTATTCCCAAGAATAAGCAGCTTTCACTCAGTTAATACTTGGCAGAAATCAAACCTGCATTTGGATGTTACTTCCTTAACTCTTGTGCAGAAAGGTGTGCAGTATACTGCTGCATCCATTTTCAACAAGCTACCACTCGAATTCAAAAATCTTAGCAGTAATCCACGCGTTTTCAAATCGAAACTGAAGAGTTTCCTAATGGGTCACTCCTTCTTTTCTGCCGAGGAGTTTCTTGAAAATTGAGCTGATTCTTGTTATATTGTTGATTGCGTTTTCTTAAACTTATGGACTGACTTTTTTCGTGTTCATAAACATTTTATTTTTATCTGTTATTACTTTTATGTAGTAATTTCATATACTGACACGTTCCATTACATTGGAGATTTGCTCCTCAAATTGGTCCTACGGAACTTGACGTATAAATAAATAAATACCCTATAAAATCAATGCTAAGCCATTTTAACGAAAATGCAAACAAAACAGAAATGTTTTCACTTATTTGAAACTGTTATTTGATTTGTGCGGCAAGTATCACTAAAAAAAGTGTGCGGCATATGTACCGGGTTTTCTTGCGGCATGTATTCAGAACTGTAAGGGAAAAGACTCTACATCTTGTAAATTGATTAGCTTTATAGCCAAGGTGGCCGTACTAGAATCAAAAGTCCCCTAATAGAACTTGCTGTTAATACAATTATTGAAACATTTGGAAATATTTGACTATGGAGCATAGACTTAGAAATAATCGTGACACTGAAAAGGTTTTGAAGGGATATTTATCGACTTACTTCAGTTATTCCCCCAGAGCTTATGTAAAACTCGATCGAAACGCAGTCTACACCGCATACGGCGCATCTCCCGGATTTTCCCTGTCTATCTGGCTCGCCTCATCGTTTGGTCTCTCCAATTAAATAAGCAATAACTGCTGGATTTTTCGTGTGTTCATGCTGAACTAGTAGAACTTTGCTACCTATTCAGTGCGACTGCATTTGCCAGACAGAGAACTCCTTTGAGTTTGTAATTGAACATTTCAATACATCCGTTTTTTTGTGTCTAAATATTACTTTTATTTGGGTAGTGTTGTAAACTTTATTTTCTAGTAGGATCTTTTATCCTGTTAATTTGCACTTAAGAGAAGTCTATAGTTAATTATGCTAGTCAGTTTGAACTGAAAGTTGATGATTAGGTCACGGTTAGGAGGCTATCAGGCAGATCTCCAGTTTAGCAGGATCTTAGAGCACAGGAGAGAAAGTAGTGGAGTTTAACGACCACAACTAACCCCGATTTTCTTACAATCCGTGGGAAACACTGAGGCAAGCATTTGATTGCGTCTTCACTTAGCCTAGGTCTTTCGGCGTATTCTCTCGCCAGATGTCGGAAGCATCCGCTATTGTGAAATTTTAATCTTTGCTTTGAAATTGCAGTGGCTGTCACGATGTCACTTGCTGTTAGAGTCTGACTTACTGTATGTCGGAGGGAGGATACGAATTGTGAAAGAACTACATGCATCGTAAATGGTATATGTCTGCCATTGAACGAAAAATCAGCTGCAGCTGAACATTGTAATGAATAGATCACTGTGTGGATTACAGCAGCATTGAAATGGTGACATCCAAATCATCCTTCTTGGATTCAGTCATCAAATAAGATATCGAAATCTGTGTGGTGAATGAATTATGTAACTGTAACGACGTCTTCAGTTTGGGTAGCTCACGGAAGTCAGTGTTCTCAACGACAGTAGTATAGTTCCCCCATAGATAATGACCGGGAATATGACCAGAGTTTGGGCAGGAAGAGAGGACTATCATCCGAGAGGCTTTTGCTCGCATATTAACGTTTAAGCCGCAGGCAAGTTGACACAGCGCACTGGTTTGTAAGGTGGAAAAAAATGGCTCTAAGCACTATGCGACTTAACATGTGCGGTCATCAGTCTCCTAGACTTAGAACTACTTAAACCTAACTAACCTAAGGACATCACACACACCCATGCCAGAGGCAGGATTCGAACCTGCGACCGTAGCAACAGCGCGGTTCCGGACTGAAGAGCCTAGAACCGCTCGACCACAGCGGCCGGCTGTAAGGTCGAACCAAGGGCTGTACTGGAAGTCTTCGCTGGGACAAAAGTTGACTGGACGTTTCGCAGCTGAAATATGATGAGGTCGAAAGCAATGATTATAAAGAAAGTAACGGATCAGATTGGAAAGATTTTAAGTAAACATGATATTAGACCTGTTTTTAGACCAACGAAGCAAATTTGCCATGTTCTCCGGTCTGTAAAAGATAAACGCGCTACTCTATCAGCCAGTGGCGTATATCAAATTCCGTGTACATATGGTAAAGTTTATATTGGAACAACAAAAAGAAGCGTAAATACACGGTTAAAAGAACACAGAAGTCTTTGCCGATTAGGGAAAACAGATAAATTGGCTGTAGCAGAACACGCTTTTCATTCAGGAAATCATCAAGTGAAGTTTTCCGAAACAAAAATTTTATCTACGACGACAAACTATTACCCACGGCTTTCTAGAGAAGCAATTGAAATATATAAACATAGGGATAATTTTAATCGGAAAGAAGAGACCATGAAACTTACTGATATTTGGACAGTAGCACTACAGAATTGCTAGACAGTTTTATCCGTGACGAGATTACGATCGATAGTTAAGTTTTATCTCTGACAAAGATTATCTCTGCATATCACGTGTAACTCTGGCCACGCCCACTTTCTACGATATATAAGTCGCTCTCAGACGTTCGACCCGTCAGTCGGCAAGACTCACCGGAGGAGAAACACCCCTCTGAAGATGTCCAGCGCAGCTCTGGACGAAACGTTAGGAGCTGAAGAGTTTCATGGACCACGACCTTACATCCCGGAAGGTTTACCAGAAGATATGTCATCCGGTCGTGAAAGCCTTCATACTATAATGATTATGACTGCCAAGAGGGAAAGGCCGACTGTCACATGGGCCTGGCCACAGACTTCAGGGTGAATATAAAAACCCGGACGCCGGGCCACTGGAAAACATTCCGAATCGTGCTGTATTAAATTCTCCACACCGCTCACACTGCACTTTGGTGACGAGGCTGTCTACTAGATTTCATCTGACTACGTTTGAATTGTTAACGGATTTCCTTGACCCTGGATTATTTGAATTATTATCTTGATGCGCTGCACGATTTATGACGACCCTGAGCGTACTGGAATTGCTCACTATCAAGCGATACCGTATATGTCACTAAGAAGAAGATAGATACTGCCTGCAGGAAAATTAAAAAGACCTGTGGAGAAAAGACAACCACCTGTATGAATATCAAGATCTCAGATGGAAACCCAGTTCTAAGCAAAGAAGGGAAAGCAGAAAGGTGGAAGGAGTATATAGAGGGTCTATACAGGGGCGATGTTCTTGAGGACAATATTATGGAAATGGAAGAGGAGGTAGATTAAGATGAAATGGGAGATACGATACTGCGTGAAGAGTTTGACAGAGGACTGAAAGACCTGAGTCGCAACAAGGCCCCGGGAGTAGACAACATTCTATTAAAACTACTGAACTACTGACAGCCTTGGGAGAGCCAGCCCTGACAAAACTCTACCATCTGGTGAGCAAGATGTATGAGACAGACGAAATACCCCCAGAGATCAAGACGAAAGTAATAATACCAATTCCAAAGGATGCAGGCGCTGACAGGTGTGAAAATTACCGAACTATCAGTTTAATAAGTCACGACTGCAAAATACTAACACGAATCCTTTACAGAAGAATGGAAAAACTAGTGGAAACCTACCTCGAGGAAGATCAGTTTGGATTACGGAGAAATGTAGGAATACGCGATGCAATTCTGACCCTACGATTTCTCATACAACATAGGCTCAGAAAAGACAAAACTACGTTTATAGCATTTGTAGACTTAGAGAAAGCTTTTGACAATGTTCACTGGAATACTCTCTTTCAAATTCTAAAGATGGCAGGGGTAAAATACAGGGAGCGAAAGGCTATTTATAATTTGTACAGAAACCAGATGGCAGTTATAAGAGTCGAGGGCCATGAAAGGGAAGCAGTGGTTGAGAAGGGAGAGTGACATGGTCGTAGCCTAAGCCCAATGTTATTCAAATGGTTCAAATGGCTCTGAGCACTAAGGGACTTAACGTCTGAGGTCCTCAGTCCCCTATAACTTAAAACTACTTAAACCTAACTAATCTAAGGACATCACATACATCCATGTCCGAGGCAGGATTCGAACCTGCGACCGTAGTAGTCGCGCGGTTCCAGACTGAAGCTCCTAGCACCGCTCGGTCACAGCGGCCGGCACAATGTTATTCAATTTTAATGTTGAGCAAGCAGTAAAGGAAACAGAGGAAAAATTTGGAGTAGGAATTTAACTCCAGGGAGAAGAAATGAAAACTTTGAGGGTTGACGATGATATTGTAAACCTGTCAGGGACAGGTTAGGATAGTGTTGTTTAACGTCCCATCGACAACGAGGTCATTAGAGGCGGAGCGCAAGCTCGGGTTAGGGAAGGATGGGGAAGGAAATCGGCCGTGCCCTTTCAAAGGAACCATCCCGGCATTTGCCTGAAAAGATTTAGGGAAATCACGGAAAACCTTGTCAGGGACATCAAAGGGCTTGAAAGAGCAGTTGAACGGTTCAAATGGTTCAAATGGCAGCTAACCTCACATTTTTTCGCTGTCGCTAGACAATCAATCATCCTGTGCGTGGGCAGCTGGTCTCAAAGGGCTGAACCGTAAGTGTCAATTTTTGTGTGAATATCAAAACTGAAATGAAAGGTGGATATACGACAAACATCAATTAAAGCAAAACGAGAATAGTCGAATGTAGTCGAATTACATCAGATGATGCCGAGTGAAATCGGTTGGAAAATGAGACACTTAAATTAGTGAATGAGTTTTGCAATTTGGGTGTCAAAGTAGCTCATCACTGTCGAAGTAATGAGGATATAAAATGTACACTGGCTATAGCAAGGAAAGTATTTCTGAAGAGGAGAAATCTGTTAACATCGAATATAGATGTAAGTGTCAGGAAGTCTTTTCTGAAAGTATTTGTATGGAGTGTAGCCATGTATGGAAGCAAAACATGGACGGTAACTAGTTTGGACAAGAAGTGAATAGAAGCTTTCGAAATGTGGTGCTGCAGGAGAACGCTGAAGATTAGAGGGGTAGATCACGTAAGTAATGAGGAGGTACTGAATAGAATTGGACAGTAGAGGAATGTGTGGCACAACTTGGCTATAAGGAAGGATCGGTTGGTAGGTCACGTTCTGAGGCATCAATGGATCGCAAGTTTAGTATTGGAGGGATGCGTGGACAGTAAAAATCGTAGAAGAAGACCAAGAGATGAATACACTAAGCAGATTCAGAAGGATGTAATTTGCAATAGTTTCTCGGAGATGAAGAGGCTGTACAGGATAGAGTAGCATGGAGAGCTGCATCAAAACAGTCTTTAGACTGAAGACCACAACAACAACACTTTCATGAAAAGTTTTCTCTGCTCATTCGATATTTTTAGCAGTTTCAAAGAAGATACGCTCTTTTGCACGAAATAACGCTGTGCTGCATCTGACATTTCGAAAGTTTGCTGGTCATAATGTTTAGAGAGCCGCTATGGATTTCAGACAAATGATCGTAGTGTATTTTTCTGTGTAATAAAGAGTGTGTTGCGCACTAGCGGATGTAAAATTGATGACGAGGACTCGAACTTGGCCCATGTGTCAGGGGAGCATACTTAGTTCAGGCACCACGGATCCGGAATTCACGAAACTGTGACACCAACAGCTGCAACTTCAAATAGAACAACAACAGCAGCAACAGCTAACACTACAGCAATGTATCAACCTAGAACAGTATCCACCACCACTGCTCGCACTATTTCATCCACAATACATCTGCAACTTCACTTACAGGAAAGTAGCGCAAATGATATCGCTAAATAGAGCACTTTACTGCTACCTCCTAATCACCAATGTACTGTGTCTCTACGAAAATTACGACCTCTCTACAAAATGCTGAACAGCATATTGCAGTACGTGATGCCATTATTATGTATGCACCCGATAGAGAAGTTTGTGCACAGTGACTGAAATTAACAATTCTTACTCTCCAAGGACTGTCAACATTAGCAAAACTTTCGAAATGTCAGATGCAGCACAGCGTTATTTCGTGCAAAAGAGCGTATCTTCTTTGAAACTGCTAAAAATATCGAATGAGCAGAGAAAACTTTTCATGAAAGTGAGGTAGATTCCTCGAAACGACGTCCCCATTCACGCCGCAGTAAGTGTGATTTCAGTCCATCACGTTCATCTTCCTCAACCAATTCGGGGTTCAAATTGCAACGTACATTTAGGGACAAAGACCAAACACAAGATCTGCAGTGGAAGGAACTCCCCTTACAGTTGTCCCGTAGTGCCTCTAGCGCCTACCCTTGTCATACCAACATCAGGAATTGGTGTCCAGGGAGCCCATACTGTTTTGCCAAACACATGTGCAGACAGCGCCCTTATAGGGAAACGTCCTGTAGGCAGTACGGTAAACAAGAACATTTGGTTCAAATTTGCAAAACTTAACAGAGACTGCTGCAGCGTGAACAGGATACAGTCAGAGCTGAACCCTTCCACAGAGCAGCCGCAAAAGTTCTCTCTCTCACTAACAATCAACAACCAGTTTAAAAAATTTCTTGTTCGTAGCGGTTCATCGGTTTCTATCATAAATGAGGAAATGTATTCTCCGATTGGTTCTCTAACGTTTCAGCCGAGAGCACGAAAGTTACAGCCCTAAAACAAGTGCGACATAGTTTTGCGCTCTAAATGCACAGTAATGACGCTCTACAAAAAGTCAGCCATCCGATTACTTTCTTAATTTTGCCAGCACGTCAGGCACAAAGCTCTTTGGGATGAACGCCTTTTCCTCTTTGTGTTGTAAAATAATGGACGACATCAACATTGTCTCAACAACTGTACCTTCGATAATCCTGATTCGCAGTACACCGAATTTTCAGATCTACACTGTCCAGTCACATTAATGCGAGCACCGCTTATGTTTGACGTGAACATGCAGTAGCCACACACTGATGACAGGTGGCAGTGGAAGGTATACACAGCGTGTCGGGGAGACGCAAAAAAACAATGCGGTCGTTCTCGTAATGCAGAAACTTGATACGGAAGTTCTAAAGAATGAAGAGATACGCGTGAAGTTCTCTGAGGCTATAAATACCGCGATAGGGAATAGCTCAGTAGGCAGTTCAATTGAACAAGAATGGACGTCTCTAAAAAGGGCAGTCACAGAAGTTAGAAAGAAAAAGATAGGTACAAAGAGGGTAATATGAATAAACCACGGGTAACAGAAGAAATACTTCAGTTGATCGATGAAACAAGTAATTAAAACAAAATTCAGGGAAATTCAGGAATATAGAAATAAAACTCACTTAGGAATGAAATAAAAAGGAACCGCAGGAAAGCTACGGCGAACTGGCTACATGAAAAATGTGGAGAAATCGAAAATTAAATGATTGTAGGGAGGATTGACACAGCATATAGAAAAGTCAAAACAACTTTTGGTGAAATTAAAAGGAAGGTTGGGAACATTGAGAGTGCAACGGGAATTTTACTGTCAAATGCAGAGGAGAGAGCAGATAGCTGGAAAGGGTATATTGAAGGCCTCTATGAGGGGGAATACTTGTCAGATGACGTGCCAGAAGAAGAAACATGAGTAACTATTGAAGAGATAGGGGATCCAGAGTGTAAACGAGCTTTGGAGAACTTACGATCGAATAAGGCAGAAGGGATGGACAACATTCATCAATATCTATAACATCATTGAGGGGAGTGGCAATAAAACTATTATTCACGTTGGTGTCTAGAATGTATGAGATTGGCGGTATATCATCAGACTTTCGGAAAAACATCATCCACATAACTCCAAAGACACCAAGGGCCGAAAAGTGAGAAAATTATCACACAATCAGCTTAACATCTCATGCATCCAAGTGACCAGAATAATAAACAGAAAATTGGGGATATGTTACATGACGATCAGTTTGGGTTAAGGAAAGCTACAGGTACCAGAGAGACAGTTCTAACGTTGCGGATGGGTGTGGAAGCAAGATTAAAGTAAAACCAAGACACGATCATAGCATCTATGGAGCTGGAAAAAGCGTTCGACAATGTAAAATAATCCAATATGTTCAAAATTCTAA
Source organism: Schistocerca cancellata (assembly GCF_023864275.1). Lineage (NCBI taxonomy): Eukaryota > Metazoa > Arthropoda > Insecta > Orthoptera > Acrididae > Schistocerca > Schistocerca cancellata. Next base: position 396,963,557 of record NC_064628.1, read on the forward strand.
GAAAAATATGGGTATGCTGTAGGGAACTATGGGTAATATGCAATAAGTATGACCCACGATTGAACAATAAGAGTGAAGGACCAACAACTAAAAACAATATAGGACAGGGATGTAGTTTTTCGCCACTACTGTTCAATCTACACATCGAAGAAGCAATGACGGAATAAAAGAAAGATTCAAGAGTGGAATTAAAATTCGAAGCGAAACAATACCAGTGAGAATATTCGCTGATGACATTGCTATCCTCGGTGAAAGTGACGAAGAACTAAAGGATCTTCTGAATGGAATGAACAGGCTAATGAGTACAGAATATGGATTGAGAGTAAATCGAAGAAAGACGAAAGTAACGAGAAGTAGCAGAAATGAGAATAATGAGAAAATAAACATCAAAATAGTGATCACGAAGTAGATGAAGTTAAGGAATTCTGCTGTGTAGCCAGCAAAATAACCCATGAATGACGGAGCAAGGAGGACATAAAAAGCAGACTAGCCGTGGCAAAAGGGGCATTCCTGGCCAAGGGAGGTCTACCAGTATCAAATATAGCCCTTAATTTGAGGAAGAAATTTCAGAGAATGTACATTTAGGGCGCAGAATTGCATGTTAGTGAAACATGGACTGTGGGAAAACGAGAACAGGAGATAATCGAACCATATGAGATGTGGCGCTACAGAATAATGTTGAAAATTAGGTGAGCCTATAAGCTAAAGAATGAGGAGGTTCTCTGTAGAATCGGCGAGGAAAGGACTGTATGGCAAGCACTAACAAGAAGAACGGACAGAATGGCAGCACATATTTTAAGACAACAGGGAATAACTTCCATGGTACTAAAGGGAGCTGTAACAGGTAAAAACTGTAGAAGAAGGCAGAGTTCGGAATACATCCAGCGAATAATTGGGATGCAGGTTGCAAGTGCTACTCTGAGATGGTTCAAATGGGTCGAAGCAATAAGGGACTTAACATCTACATTTACATCCACGTGATTACTCTGCTATTCACAATAAAGTGCCTGGCAGAGGGTTCAATGAACTACCTGTAAGCTGTCTCTCTACTGTTCCACTCTCGGACGGAGCGCGGGAAAAACGAGCACTTAAATTTTTCTGTGTGAGCCCTGATTTCTCTTATTTTATCGTGATTATCATTTCTCCCTCTGTAGGTTGGTATCAACAGAATGTTTTCGCAATCGGAGGAGAAAACTGGTGATTGAAATTTCATGAGAAGATTCCGTCGCTGAGAAAAACGCCTTTGTTTTAATGATTGCCACTCCAATTCACGTATCACGTCTGTGACACTATTTCCCCTATTTCGTGATAATACAAAACGAGCTGCCCTTCTTTGTACTTTTTCAATGTCATCCGTCAGTCCCACCTGATGCGGATCCCACACCGCACAGCAGTACTCCAGAATAGGGCGGACAAGCGTGGTGTAAGCAGTCTCTTTAGTAGACCTGTTGCACCTTCTAAGTGTTCTGCCAATGAATCGCAGTCTTTGATTTGCTCTACCCACAATATTATCTATGTGATCTTTCCAATTTAGCTTATTTGTAATTGTAATCCCTAATTTGTTGTTGTTGTTGTGGTCTTCAGTCCTTTGACTGGTTTGATGCAGCTCTCCATGCTACTCTATCCTGTGCAAGCTTCTTCATCTCCCAGTACCTACTGCAACATACATCCTTCTGAATCTGTTTAGTGTATTCATCTCTTGGTCTCCCTGTACGATTTTTATCCTCCACGCTGCCCTCCAGTACTAAATTGGTGATCCCTCAGAACATGTCCTACCAACCGATCCCTTCTTCTTGCCAAGTTGTGCAACAAACTCCTCTTCTCCCCAATTCTATTCAATACCTCCTCATTAGTTATGTGATCTACAAATCTAATCTTCAGCATTCTTCTGTAGCACCACATTTCGAAAGCTTCTATTCTCTTACTGTCTAAACTATTAATCGTCCATGTTTCACTTCCATACATGGCCATGCTCCATACAAATACTTTCAGAAACGACTTCCTGGCATTTAAATCTATACTCGATGTTAACAAATTTCTCTTCTTCAGAAACGCTTTCCTTGCCATTGCCAGTCTACATTTTATATGTATCCCTAAGTATTTAGTTGAATTTACAGCCTTCAGATTTGTGTGACTTATCGCATAATCGAAATTTAGCTGATTTCTTTTAGTAATCATGTGAATAACTTCACACTTTTCCTTATTCAGAGTCATCAGTCCCTTAGGCTTAGAACTGCGTAATCCTAACTAACCTAAGGACATCACACACATCCATGCCCGAGGCAGGATTCGAACCTGCGACCGTAGCAGCCGCGTGGTTCCGGACTGAAGCGCCGGCTTACTTTGAGATAAAAAGGTTGACATAGGAGAGGAATTCATGATGGACCACAGCCAACCGGTCAGGACTTTCATGAACGGTGACAGGTGGCCTTTTCAGATTAATCACTTTTTGTCCTCCATCGGACAGATCGCCGTTGGAGAGTGCGACGAGAAGCGTCTAAAAGTTAACACCCTTGAACAATCGCTGAAATGTCCAGGTCGGAGGAGAGAGTGTTATGGTCTTTCCTTGCAGTCCCTGGATGATCTCGTCATTTTGGAAGGCACAATGGAACAACACATGCATCTGTTCTTGGAGACCATGTCCACTTCTACATGCAGTTTGTTTTCTCTCGGCACGATGGCATCTACCAGCAGGACAATGCAAAGTGTCACGTGCGTTGACCGAAGATCACTAGGATTAGTTACCTTACTCCTCTGGCCATCAAACTCCAGTCGAGATTTTGTGTAAACGCCTCGATCGGACTGTTCACGCTATCGATCCTCAACTCAAAACCTAGGGCAGCTGGCCACGCCACTGAATTCGGTATGGCTTCGTACCTCTTTCAGTACCTGCCAGCACCAGACTGACTCTCTTCCTGCATGTCTTTCAGCGTTCCGCCCTGCACGAGCTGGCTGTTCAGGCTTTTGACAGGCGGTCACATTAATGTACCTGGATGGTGTATTTTCGCTAGACTTAGGGTATGCAAATAATTGTGTAACTCACATTCAGCTAAAGTCTTCTGGAACGTCTCACTACTTTAGAGCTAGTCCAGTGGCGTCAGCATTACGAGATAACCTCAAGTCCAAACTGGATCGACTGATGGAAGAAGATATCCTCACAACTGTCACATCCAGTGAACGGGTAACACCACTAGTAGTGTTGCGAAAACCAAATAACTCCCTATGTTATTGTGGTGACTTTAAATCAATAAGAGATTGACGTGTCCGCAGCTCGTGGTCGTGCGGTAGCGTTCTCGCTTCCCACGCCCGGGTTCCTGGGTTCGATTCCCGGCGGGGTCAGGAATTTTCTCTGCCTCGTGATGACTGCTGGGTGTTGTGTGATGTCATTAGGTTAGTTAGGTTTAAGTAGTTCTACGTTCTAGGGGACTTATGACCATAGATGTTAAGTCCCATAGTGCTCACAGCCATTTGAACCATTTTTAGAGATTGACGTCCGTCCCAGGACAGAAGAGCTCATATCAGTACTATCATGTACACAGTACTTTCCTAAAATTTATCTATCCGAAGTTTATTTACAATTGCCGCTAGACGAAGTCCCGCCAGTTCATGGTCATCGACACTCCATTTGGTCTGAGCAGATACAATAGCTTACCTTTCGGCATTGCGAGTGCACCAGAAATTTCCCAACGTTCCTCAGATCAACTGACTCAAAACAATCCGGACACAGTTAATTATCTGGGCGAAATATTAGTATCTAGCGCTACAAAAGAGCAACATCTTGCGACCTCACGGCGACAACAAAATGAACTAATGTGCAACCTGAAAAAGTGCAAATTCTATCAAGTAGAAAACTTAAAACTTAGATGACATATTTAGTCGTAAGAGACTTCAACCCACTAAGCAACGCAGGGAAGCCATAGAAAAAAAAAGAAAGAAAGAAACATTCCAATAGTTCCTTACAAGGGAACCTCCCCATCGCACCCCCCCCCCTTCCCCTCAGATTTAGTTATAAGTTGGCACAGTGGATAGGCCTTGAAAAACTGAACACAGATCGATCAAGAAAACAGGAAGAAGTCGTGTGGAACTATGAAAAAATAAGCAAGAACTGAGTAGTTGACGTGCAAGATAATTAACATCTAGGACATTGTGAGCTCAGGAGCGCCGTGGTCCCGTGGTTAGCGTGAGCAACTGCGGAAGGAGAGGTGCCTGGTTCAAATGTACCCTCGAGTTGAAAGTTTAGTTTTTTATTTTCAGTTTATGTGACAAACTCTTATGTTTTCATCACTTTTTTGGGAGTGATTATCACATCCACAAGAAAACCCTGAATCGGGCAAGGTAGAAGAATCTTTTTACCCATTCGCCAAGTGTACAAGTTAGGTGGGTCGACAGCATACTTCTGTCATGTGACGCACTTGCCGTCACCAGTGTCGAATAGAATATATCAGACGTGTTTTCCTGTGGAGGAATCGGTTGACCTAAGACCTTGCGATCAAATGTTTTCGGTTCCCATTGGAGAGGCACGTCCTTTCGTCTACTAATCACACTGAACTTATTACATTGAACAGAGACGTCAATGAACAAACGGACAGATCATAACTTTTCGAAAATAAAGAAAGTAAAATTTTCACTCTAAGAAAGACTTGAACCCATGACTTCTCGTTCCGCAGCTGCTCACGCTAACCACGGGACCACGGCGCTCGTGAGCTTACAGTATCCTTGATGTTGCATACCATGCTCATGGACTACTCAGTTTGTATATTTTGCTTATTATTTCATAGTTCCACACAACTTCTTCCTGTTTTCTCGATCTATCTGTGTTCAGTTTTTCAAGGCCTATCCACTGTGCCAACTTATAACTAAATCTGAGGGGGGTACGATGGGGAGGTTCCCTTGCTAGAACTCAGAAGACCTTAAGTCATTTCTCGACAAAGTAAATTATTATCCTGAATTTATACCAAACGCCGCCCAGATCGCAAGAAACCTTAATCTGCAAGAAAGGTCCAAAACAGAAATGGTCACAGCTTTTTACAAGTTAATACGTTATCTTAAGTCCTTCTCCGTTCCTACAACCCATCAAAACACCTTATCCTGGTCACCAACACGTTTGAAAATGCCATCTGGACCGTCCTTTTTCACAAAAGCGATGACAGACATGAAGAACCCGTCCGCATACGCGTCTGAAACGCTCACTTCCTCCGAGATCAGTTACCTCTAAATCTGAAAGAAGAGCTGAGAATCAAATTTGCCCTCCAAAAATTTCATATATTTCTATGCAACACAAAATTTCAATTGGTTACGGACCATAATCCATTAATGTTCTTGTTCGGTCCTAAGAACCGACTTGCATAAAAAACGTTGGGCCCTCTTCTTCAGCAACTAAAATTACTCAGTTCAGTATCAGCCGGCAGCACGGCATGCTAACGCCAGCGCTATATCCAGACGACCTTTAGGATCAGACCCCACGTTTGACTCTCAGGAAACACTGTGCTTGAGAATAGACGACACCTTACAAAAGCATCTACATAAGTTTCCTGTCACTGTAGCCCTACTAGAAACGATACAACTGAGCACTGTACGCTCAAGAAAGAAATGCATCCGGTTGCCCAGAATGCCTCCAGCCCCACTCCTTTCCAGAACTCTGCACATATTACTCCGTAAAGAATAGGATCCAGATGGTACGGGGAGCACTTATGCCGACATCGGACGACAACGGTGGCTGCCATGTGACTGCGTCAGCATCTTCCTGCATGCTCACTATATGCGGAATCACACGCGTTTAAGGCAGTGGCGCGCCTACAGGCCGGGCGTTACGCTGGACTCTGAGGGGACAGCCCACTCCTGCGAGACCTGCTCTTCCATCCAGCCTGGCTATCACCACATCACCTGTGGGAGCGTATCCGTGTGGACTTCACCGGCCCCTTCCTCAAAGAGATGAGGTTCGTTGTCTTAGACTCATTTTCCAGGCTTCCTTATGTCAACAGACTGTCAAACACAATAGCGAGGGAGACAATAAGCGCCTTGCAGAAAGTATTTGCTATTGAAGGGCCCCCAGAGACAATCGTTTCGGTCAGTGGCTCTCAATTTCAGCCAACATGTTGCAAAATTTCTGCTCTCGGGAAAGCGTAACGTACCTGACAATGGCGCCGTTCAACTCAGCCACCAACTCTGAAGCTTTCGTACTGCTGCGGCGCGGTTCCTTCCGTCCCTTAACGACGAACCTGCACCTACCTGTGAACATGGTCTCAGCAGATCATCAGTAGGGAAGCCGAGCGAAACCTACTGTACTTCGATGTGACCCGGGCTGCAATTACAGTCACTAATCTACGTTTCGGGAGAAAGTTTTCATACGAAATGAAAGGTTGGAAATTTTGTCCTCAAATAATATATTCTGAAACTTAGGTGAACAAGTATCACTGCCAAGCCCGTGCTAGCCTTAACACAGTCATTCACAATCCATTTCACTCACGTTAGCAAGTTTATGGTGTTGCATTTCCCGAAAACGTAATAGCTACAAAAATACTGATTCTTTTTGATTGATAATGCTCGCCAAATATTAAGTCTGTCGGTACCAAATGCAGTCACAGTTTTTAGCCACCGACCTGCTCAATACGCCACGTGGAATTTATGTCTTTTCTCGTCACAAAATTCACTTAAAAATTCCGAAATTTCTACACGCCCATCGGAATAAGTATGCCGTCACTTTACCACACTTTTCATGTATGAAACACTGCTAGATCCGGCAACTTCTCATTTCCATCGGAACTACTACTACACACGTCCGAACTGTTTCATGGCTAGGCTCCGACTCCTCCCTAGAATACTCTAAGTCTTCTCTACCAGCAGAGAAAGGCGCACGAGAATATTGCTTCACCATTGATCAGTTTATTCAACAGCCAATAGTAAAACAACACTCTCCCGCGTCAGTCCGCGCTTTTCATCAATAACCAATCGCAAAATAGTAAACCTAACAACTGCACTTTTTACTGACGTAATTATCTAATATGCTGAAGTTTTGTTTATGCATAAAGTTATTTACTATTGTTATTTATACCTGAATTAACTTTCCCTTTACCATAAACTTACTTTGCAAATCTATTCTGCAAAAATCCCCTTTGTCTATAACTATACTTCGAAATGTTCCCACACTAAATCCTACTACATAACTCGTTAAACAATGATCTTCATATAAACCTTAAACCACACTCACGCATCATTCATACTGCTAAAACACATTTATAACATTTTACATACACAAATACTAGAACAGTTTACGAAAAACATTCTATTGCTTTAGTGCACTTAGTGGGCACAATCGAAACTAAAATCACAGTCCCCCTATCCAATATTGTCCTCTATCGGCTGATACATAAACTACGTGCGCGTCCAGTCTCGCGTCACTATCTGTCACCATCTGTCACTATTCAGCTCTGAGACACATTTCCCACTTAACCGTCTCCAAGGCAGGATCTTTATAGGGCGCTACGCCTCAGTATCTTTAAGGTGCAGATGCGGAGTATGCTGTTGTAAAGGATGAGCCAGACAATAGGGGATTTTACTTTGTTATATGAGACTCAAACAGGTAACTTCATTTTTCCATTACGGCCAAGCCACGGCCGGCAGTGTTAGTTGCCTGTAAATTCTTTCGTCCCACGGTCTAGTAACAGGAAGTCAGCACCGAGAAAGGGCACCTTGTTCACGCGCCTCTCTCATGTGCTGACGAGGTAACGCCGCCCCAGGCGTAGCTTAGCAGGCAACGCTCTGGAAAGTTCCGTGCCGCCCGCACGGTTTGCTCGGTCCTGACCAATCAGGGCGGAGGAAGCCGCGTGGTGCGTCGAACATACCCGGCCGCCCGTCGCCGGGCCCGCTCTCTTGTATTCTTGCTCACCCGCGAGTCGGATGCGTGCCCTGTAGCATCGAACATCTCCCGCTTCTCCCGGTGCTGCGGCACTGTGGACTTAGTTTTGGCAGACAACAACTTTCGGTAGCTTCGCGAACAATGTTCGCCAAATTATAAGCTCTGGCTCACCTTCACCTCCCTAGGCCTATGTAGCCCCTTTTCATCATGCTTTAGCCAATAAATGGCCTTTCTCTAAAAATTACCCTATTATTCCACAGCGCCCACCGCCTGCCCATACGCCCCATCCTGTACACTGTCAACTGCACACGAGGCCTTTGTCCTGTCCCACCTGCTTCCCTCCTACAGGACCACATCACTGCAAGGGAGCAGACCAGCGGAAGCGCTGCACCGCTACCGACACCGGACCCTCTAGGACCTCCTGCAGCCTACAACCACCCACGTACGCCCACCTCTCTGCAACGCTACTCTGTGGGCACGCAGCTTTAGACTCGTAACTTCGGGAGGCTCCCAGGGTAGATACTAGGCGTCATCAGAGCCGCCCTAGGACCACAAATGTTCACACTTTACTCCAATGGCGCGCGCACTTAACGGCTTCCACCTGGATACAACCACTAAGCCACCTGAGACAGCTCACTGCAACATCAGACCCCTGGCAGATCCACATCCCCAGGTTCAGAGCCATTGGAGCCGGTCCCCCGTGGAAATATGACCCTTTTAAACCTCCATCACAGACTTGTAGGCTGGAACACCAACTCCAGCATCAGCACAAGCCCCTGTCACAAGCAGAGAGCACAGCAACAAGGCACACAGAGATCGACAGCGATCCTTTACTTGGCTTGCCCTTCCGCGCCCCCTCTGTAACCAGTACGACGATCACGATACTGCTCCAAGACTTCTGCCCCTATTCGCCAATTAAAGTGGGGTGAAATGCTATATCTTTCCAGATAGCGTGTCGAGTAGCGATTTCCGGTATCAACAACTCTTCCGGCGGCCGTAAGAGGCGACAGCGGGTCGTCTCATGCACCTCAAACACATCAAACCTGTCCGATGGGCCGCTGCGAGAAACTTCGAATTGGCCTTTGCTACACTCTCTTCCTTGCTTACACGGTACTTTCGTGACCTGGTTGTACACGGGATTCCAACTCAACTTAGTGTCCGCCCACGGTAGCTGAGTGGTGCCGGCACGGTAGCTCAGCGTGTTCGGTCAGAGAGCCGGTTGGCCTCTGTAACATAAAACTGAGTGGCAGGATCAACCACCGAATTAGAACAGGATGTCTTGCGTCAGCAAAAAAAAAAAAAAGAGTGGACGGATCAACGAACAACCTACACTAGTGTCATCGGACGTCCGCCACTAACAAATTCGACGAATAATATAAGACAAAATGAGATTAGGAAAGTACCAGCCTGGTACACATTTTGCCAGCACGGTAGCTCAGCATGTTCGGTCGAAGAGCTGGTTGGCCTCTGTAATAAAAAAAACAAACTGACTGGAAGGATCGATAAACGAACTTGAAAGGATGTCATGTGATGTCTGTTGTCGTTGGCAGGAGAGCCAACACCGTGTTACTAGAGGAAGCCGAAAGGCACGCGTTTTAGGTCACGCAGGCTGGCGTGAGGTTTGGAACAGGACAAGGAAATTAGAATTTAGAAAAAACGGACGTAGCTGGTGGAATACTTAACTTTAATCCATTAATGGTGAACGTCGCTCTGATTACATGATTCACAGTATCAATAGTAACTGGTAATGGCGCCTTGCTAGGTCGTAGCAAATGACGTAGCTGAAGGCTATGCTAACTATCGTCTCGGCAAATGAGAGCGTATTTTGTCAGTGAACCATCGCTAGCAAAGTCGGTTGTACAACTGGGACGAGTGCTAGGAAGTCTCTCTAGACCTGCCGTGTGGCGGCGCTCGGTCTGCAATCACTGATAGTGGCGACACGCGGGTCCGACGTATACTAACGGACCGCGGCCGATTTAAAGGCTACCACCTAGCAAGTGTGGTGTCTGGCGGTGACACCACAACGTCCACAAGGACCAAACACAACGATCAACAACAAACAAAATGAGAAAAGAAAAGAAAAGAAAAAGTGGTCAGCGCGTCAGAATGTCAATCCTAAGGGCCCGGGTTCGATTCCCGGCTGGGTCGAAGATTTTCTCCGCTCACGGACTGGGTGTCGTGTTGTCCTAATCATCATCATTTCATCCCCATCAACGCGCAAGTCGCCGAAGTGGCGTCAAATCGAAAGATTTGCACCCGGCGAACGGTCTACCCGACGGGAGGTCCTAGTCACACGACATTTACATTGAACTGAACTAAGTTATGGATTGCTGTTTTGCGGATTATTGACAGATTTACTTGACCCTGGATTACCTGATTTATTCTCTAAGTCTATTCTACAATTTACGACGATCCGGAGTGAAATGAAATTGTGAACTAGCAACGCCTTGCAGTCTAACCACACTTCCTGTGTAATAAAGTGTGTGTTACACAATAGCGGGAGTAACACCCATCATTCCTGAAAATACACTCACCTACAGCACCCACATATAATATCAAATGTCAAAGTGGAAATCTACGGTTAGGCATAAAAAAAATACTCTCTGTACATTTCCCCAAAACGTCCAAAGCTCACTTTTTCGGATATTGATAAGGTCGTGTACTTATGAGAAACAGTCGGAATTGCTGAAACGGCTTTGTAATGAATGTGTCGAGACAAACGAAAATCACATTGAACATTCGGCCTAGCAGGTGATCATCAAAAGCAGTATATCTGCGTTCGAGGCTGACACAGATTTTGATTAGTCACTAAATAGTTACTATATAGAAGTTGCAGCCCTTGTGAGGCAAACTGAGGAGCTACTTCCTTGAAAAGTAGCGGCTCCGTTCTCGTGAACTGACGTACGGCCGGGAGAGCGGTGTGCTGACCACATGCCCCTCCACGTCCGCATCCAGTGACGCCTGTGGGCTAAGGAAGACAAGGCGGCCGTTCGTTGCCCTTAATTTTGTGTATGAGTTGAGTGTTACATCAATGGTATTTCGTTCCACTGCATCGTCACAGCTTTCATCCATAATGACGCATTAAATTCATTTCAAGGAATCTGATTCATTTGGTACGTATGGCTTGTGTTAGGTTACGCCACATTCGTCCACCAAACCCATTCCCCTAGTGTTGCTCTTCCCACATAACCGGTGGAGGAAGCCCAGGTGTAAATTGTTTAATGTTATTGGCTTTTCGCGTTTGCCATTTAGGCAGGGGAGTGAGTAGCTACGAACTGTTATTCAATATCATATATACAATATAGATATTTCATACTGCCCTTATACAATCTACGACACATGATGCACTTTGTACAGCTGAAAGATATTATTTCATTTCAGTGCTGGAATATCACTGTAAGAATAAGGGATACACTGTCTCTCTGAAAGTGTGCTGAAAAAAATGGTTCAAATGGCTCTGAGCACTATGGGACTTAACATCTAAGGTCATCAGTCCCCTAGAACGTAGAACTACTTAAACCTAACGAACCTAAGGACATCACACACATCCATGCCCGAGGCAGCATTCGAACCTGCGACCGTAGCGGTCGCGCGGTTCCAGACTGAAGTGCCTAGAACCGCTCGGCCACACTGGCCGGCAAAGTGTGCTCAAACCCCTGTGTATTTCACAATTGACCATTAGATGTTGCGAAAGGTGGACACGCCAATACAAAAGGAGGAGAAGAGTATTGTGTTGTCAGCAGAGAAGCAGTAACAGCAAAGTGAGTTGCTCAGGACGACACGGTGGACCTGTCTTTCGATGTCATCTGAGTAACAACTGAACAGAGACATTTCATCCCATATACACTGAAGCGCCAAGGAAACTGGTATAGACATGCGTATTCAAATACGGAGATAGGTAAACAGGCACAATGTGGTGCTGCGGTCGGCAACGCCTATATAAAACAGCAAGAGTCTGGCGCACTTGTTAGATCGGTTACTGCTGCTACAATGGCAGGTTGTCAAGATTTAAGTGGATTTAAAAGTGCTGTTATAGTCGGCGCACGATGAAGTGGGGATTTTCCTATACGACCATATAACGAATGCACCGACATCAAATCTCCGACATCGCTGCGGCCGGAAAAAGATTCTGCAAGAACGGGACCAACGCCTACTGAAGAGAATCGTTCGACGTGACAGAAGTGCAACGCTTCCGCAAATTGCTCCCAGTTTCAGTTCTGGGCCATCAGCAAGTGTCAGCGTGCGAACCATTCAACGAAGCATCATCGATATCGGCTTTCGGAGCCAAAGACTCACCCGTGTACCCTTGATGACTGCACGACAGAGACCTTTACGCCTCACGCGGGCTCGTCGACACCGACATTGGACTGTATATGACTAGAAACATGTTACCTGGTCGCACGAATCTCATTTCAAATTTTATCGAGTGGATGGACGTGTATGGGTATGGAGATAAAGTTATGAATCCATGGACCCTGCATGTCAGCAGAGAACTGTTCAAACAGTAACCTGTAATAGTGTGGGGCGTGTGCAGTTGGAGTGATATGGGACCCCAGATACATCTAGAAACGGCTCTGACAGGTGACACGTACGTAAGCATTCTGTCTGATCAGCTGCATCCATTCAGGTCCACTGTGGATTCCGACGGACATGGGCAATTCCAGCGGGACAATGCGACACCCCACACGTCCAGAATTGCTATAGTGTTTCTTCAGGAACACTCTTATGAGTTTAAACACTTCCGGTAAACACCAAACTCCCCAAACATTAACATTATTGAGCATATCTGGAATTGCTTTCAACGTGATGTTCAGAAGAGATCTCCACCCCATCGTATTCTTACGGATTTATGGACAGCCCTGCAGGATTCACGATGTCAGTTCCCCCCAGGACTACTTCAGACATTAGTCGAGTCCACGCCACGTCATGTTGCCGCACTTCTGCTTCCTCGTAGGGGCACTACACGATATTAGGCAGGTGTGTCAGTTTGTTCGGCTCTTCAGTGTAAAGCCACTCAGAAAATGGTTCAAATGGCTCTGAGCACTATGGGAGTTAATTTCTGAGATCATCAGTCCCCTAGAACTTAGAACTACTTAAACCTAACTAACCTAAGGTCATCACACACATCCATGCCCGTGGCAGGATTCGAACCTGCGACCGTAGCGGTCGCGCGGTTCCAGACTGTAAAAGCCACTCAAGGTGACTGTTGGTGATGTGACTGTGAAGTGGAAACGCCAACGAACATCGGTGCTAAACCGAGGCTAGGCAGACCTCATGTACTCACAGACGGCTACCAGTGAACATTAGAGAGGGTGATCGTAAAAAATCTCGTGCAATGAGCGAAAGGAATCACTCGTGACTTACAAAATGCTACCAGCAGTCCAGATAGATCAGTGACCGTGCGAGGGGGATTGGCGTACGATGGTCTAGTAGCTAGTCGTGAGCCACTCATTTCTGTATTCATTACTAAGCGACGCTTGAGGTAATGTAAAGAGCGTCGCGACTGGACTCTGAATGGCTGGAAACGAGTGAGTTAGAATGATGACTCGCACACCCTGTAACAATCCGTTGGGAAGCTTTGGGTTTGCCAGCTGCCTGGATAACATTACCTGCCATCATGTGTAGTGAAAATGAAAATGAGCGTTTGGCGTCATTGGCCGGGAGGCCCCTTACGGGACAGGTCCGGCCGCCTTGGTGCACGTCTTATTACAGTCAACGCCACATTAGGCGACCTGCGCACCGGATGCGGATGAAATGATGATGAACACAATACAACACCCAGACCTGAGCGGGGAAAATCACCGATCCAGCCAGGAATCAAACGCGGGCCCTCAGGCCGGCAATCTGTCACGCTGACCACTCAGCTTGAGAGGCACCCACATGCCTTGCTCATAGTGTGGCATCAAGCAGTCAGGCCTGCAAGATGAGTGGTCTGCCAAGCGAGTGGATTCATTCTTATCTGTCGAGTAACATGAACTCTAGTACTCAGAATAAAGATACAAATTATCCTCCTGTATGAATAATGCGCAACGGAAACGCTCATCTGACTATCACCAATTTACAGAACTCTGACTGTTCACTACGCACTGGCAATACCACATTTTCCTTTTTTTTTTTTTTTTATTTAATGGCTTTTATCAACATGTGGCCATCGCACTTAATATGAGTGGCGCACACATTATAAATTCTGGATATCGTGACAAAATACAATTCGAAGGAAAAGGCCACCAATCTTTTTCTTTTCACTATCTTATTTATTCCGATAAATTCTATAACCTAAACACACAAATTCTATAACCTACAACAATAACACATGAGAAATTCCGCCCGGAGGGCATGGCTTTACATTGGTGAATCTCTATCTTATGGTCTCGTAATTATTTAACGCTACAGTGCACTTTCTAGATAGGATGGTGGATCTTTTGCTATATCTCACACTTCGACTCTCACAACCATCATCACGAAACTTTCCTCCAGACCGAGCGGTACAAAAGGAACATGCATACCCACTACCTCTGAAACTACCTTGCCACTCTCCCATGCAAACCACACATACTTAAATTACATGACATCCACCACACTGCAACATGAAATACAAGACAGGGAATAGTCACAACATTATCACTTTCCGCTTTCCCACTTCAATTAATATTTATCCCAGTTTCACATGGCACTGCCCCACTTCGTAATTCTACACTCCTGGAAATGGAAAAAAGAACACATTGACACCGGTGTGTCAGACCCACCATACTTGCTCCGGACACTGCGAGAGGGCTGTACAAGCAATGATCACACGCACGGCACAGCGGACACACCAGGAACCGCGGTGTTGGCCGTCGAATGGCGCTAGCTGCGCAGCATTTGTGCACCGCCGCCGTCAGTGTCAGCCAGTTTGCCGTGGCATACGGAGCTCCATCGCAGTCTTTAACACTGGTAGCATGCCGCGACAGCGTGGACATGAACCGTATGTGCAGTTGACGGACTTTGAGCGAGGGCGTATAGTGGGCATGCGGGAGGCCGGGTGGACGTACCGCCGAATTGCTCAACACGTGGGGCGTGAGGTCTCCACAGTACATCGATGTTGTCGCCAGTGGTCGGCGGAAGGTGCACGTGCCCGTCGACCTGGGACCGGACCGCAGCGACGCACGGATGCACGCCAAGACCGTAGGATCCTACGCAGTGCCGTAGGGGACCGCACCGCCACTTCCCAGCAAATTAGGGACACTGTTGCTCCTGGGGTATCGGCGAGGACCATTCGCAACCGTCTCCATGAAGCTGGGCTACGGTCCCGCGCACCGTTAGGCCGTCTTCCGCTCACGCCCCAACATCGTGCAGCCCGCCTCCAGTGGTGTCGCGACAGGCGTGAATGGAGGGACGAATGGAGACGTGTCGTCTTCAGCGATGAGAGTCGCTTCTGCCTTGGTGCCAATGATGGTCGTATGCGTGTTTGGCGCCGTGCAGGTGAGCGCCACAATCAGGACTGCATACGACCGAGGCACACAGGGCCAACACCCGGCATCATGGTGTGGGGAGCGATCTCCTACACTGGCCGTACATCACTGGTGATCGTCGAGGGGACACTGAATAGTGCACGGTACATCCAAACCGTCATCGAACCCATCGTTCTACCATTCCTAGACCGGCAAGGGAACTTGCTGTTCCAACAGGACAATGCACGTCCGCATGTATCCCGTGCCACCCAACGTGCTCTAGAAGGTGTAAGTCAACTACCCTGGCCAGCAAGATCTCCGGATCTGTCCCCCATTGAGCATGTTTGGGACTGGATGAAGCGTCGTCTCACGCGGTCTGCACGTCCAGCACGAACGCTGGTCCAACTGAGGCGCCAGCTGGAAATGGCATGGCAAGCCGTTCCACAGGACTACATCCAGCATCTCTACGATCGTCTCCATGGGAGAATAGCAGCCTGCATTGCTGCGAAAGGTGGATATACACTGTACTAGTGCCGACATTGTGCATGCTCTGTTGCCTGTGTCTATGTGCCTGTGGTTCTGTCAGTGTGATCATGTGATGTATCTGACCCCAGGAATGTGTCAATAAAGTTTCCCCTTCCTGGGACAATGAATTCACGGTGTTCTTATTTCAATTTCCAGGAGTGTACTTTCCTACTATGAACTCTGGAGATATATGCACGTCTTCCTGTGCAATGCAAGCCAAGTGGCGTTGCTGGATAGACGGCTGACTCACCTTCTTTCTCTCTCAGAGTATTATAGTTTGAATCAAGCGTCACGTGGAAACATATCTCGCAAAGTAATATTAACAACATATTCATCACACACACGAGTCCTCAACTGATACCATGGACGAGTACTTCTCTTTATCCTTTGTCTCATACACAGATTGAGACTCACACAGTACTCACCACGTGGAAGTACTCGCCTCTAATTTCAATTCCTCCACACACTATTTCTTAAATATTTCAACTTATAGTACACACGCTAGTAATTCAGCTTAACTTAAGCACACGGAAGTATTTCAACTTTTTGCTACACGTGGTTTCATTGTGACCGTTGGTCACTTCCGAAGATTACTACGATCCCATTAATATTACCTGCCTGACATTTAATTCTACCCACAAAAGTTCCTGAAATAGAGAAATTATTATTTCAAACTACTCTTAAATATTCCACATGCATACCATGTCTCCACTCTTTTGTCTTTACGGAGCACAGCTAAGACAGGTATTAACAGCACAAGATCCAGCGGCAGAGTGCTGAAACATGGCCGTTCTTCAGGTCATCTCGCACCTCTGTCGAGGTGGGGGAAGACCATGCACCCGTATTGGTCAGCCACATTTCAGGCGCTCAAAGCTCCGGTAAGTTTCATCTCTTTGGTTCCACCAAAGGTGGCCAAAGGATCGTCTCAAAGATGATCATATATTCACATTCACTATCTGCGGTTAGCAGACGACCATACATTCATTCATTTCACAGATCTCACCAAACTGGATGTAGGGATTTACTTAGTGGGAGTGCACATGTGATCAATTAAATAAATAAATTGTCATTCTTTCCCACACTGGTATCCGGCTTCGCTGTATTAATTGAAATTGAGTTATTTTACAAAAAAAATGTGTTGTTCTGACAAAAATAATGAAGTATGTTGTACCTATTTTCAATGTCGGGTGGTACTGTACCCTTTCAAGCTATCCGGGTGGACGTCATGTGTAGTGTGAACGGTGAAGTACAGATGAAGAGGTGTTACAGTATGGGAGTGCTTTTAGTGATTAGGGCGTGGTTGACATATTGAGCTTAACAAAACGCTAAATGAGGAAGGATATGAACACATTACACAAACTGTGTACTACGTACAGCAGACGAACAGTTCAGAGATGATGACTATCAGCATGAAAATGCGCCCTGTCACAAATCATCAGCTGTGAGGGAATGGTCTGTGGACAACAGTATTCCTGAAATGGACTGGCCTGCCACGAGTCGCGACTTGAACGCAAAGGAACACTTTTGAGATGAGTCAGAACGTCGATGTCACTCCAGAACCCATCGTCCAACATCACTACTTCCTCTGGTTTCAGCTGTTGTGGAAGAAAGGACTGAGATTTCTCCACAGACATTTAGTCACCCCATTGAAAGTGTCCTGAGCAGAGTTCACGACGTCATAATGACGAAGTCTGGACACACTCCACATTAATATCCATTAATAGACGTCCGGACACTTTTGTAAATTTTGACAAGCGCTGTAGAGAGTTCTCTATATACAGTGAAGCCCCGAAGAAACTGCTACACTTGAATAATATCGTATAGGGCCCCAGCAAGCACGCAGAAGTGCCGCAACACGACGTGGCATGGAGTCCACTAATGTCTGAAGTAGTGCTGGATGGAACTGACATCATGAATCCTGCAGGGCTGTCCATGTATCCGTAAGAGCACGTTGCAAGGCATTCCAGATATGCTCAATAATGTTCAAGTATGGAGATTTTGGTGGCCAGCGGAAGTGTTTAAACTCAGAAGGGTGTTCCTGGAGCCACTCTGAAGCAATTCTGGACGTGTGGGGTGTCGCATTGTCCTGCTGGAATCGCCCAAGTCCGCCACAATGCGCAATGGACTTGAATGGATGCAGCTGATCAGACAGGATGCATACGTATGTGTCACCTGTCAGAGCCGTTTCTAGATGTATCGGGGATCCTATATCACTCCAACTGCACACGCCCCACACCCTTACAGAGCCTCCACCAGTTGGAACAGTCCTCTGCTGACATGAAGGGACCATGGATTCATGAGGTTATCTCCATACCCATACATGTCCATCTGCTCGATACAATTTGAAACGATATTCGTCCGACCAGGTAACATGTAACTAGTCACAAACAGTCCAATGTCGGTGTCGATGGGCCCAGGCGAAGCGTAAAGCTTTGTGTCGTGCAGTTATCAAAGGTAAAAGAGTGAGCCTTCGGCTCCGAAAGCCCATATCGATGATGTTTCGCTGAATGGTTCGTACGCTGACACTTGTCGATGGCCCAGCAATGAAATTGGGAGAAATTTGCGGAAGGACTGCACTTCTGTCACACTGAACGATTCTCTTCAGTCGTCGTTGGTCCGGTCTTGCAGGATCTTTTTCCGGCCACAGTGATATCGGGGATTTGATGTTTTACCGGATTCCTGATATTCACGGTACACTCGTGAATGGTCGTACGCGAAAATCCGCACTTCATCGCTACCTCCCAGATGCTGTGTCCCATCGCTCGTGCGGCGACTATAACACCACGTTCAAACTGACTTAAATCTTGATAACCTGCCATTGTAGCAGCAGTAACCGGTCTAAAAACTTCGCCAGACACTTGTTGTCTCATACAGGGTGTTACAAAAAGGTACGGCCAAACTTTCAGGAAACATTCCTCACACACAAATAAAGAAAAGATGTTATGTGGACATGTGTCCGGAAACGCTTAATTTCCATGTTAGAGCTCATTTTAGTTTCGTCAGTATGTACTGTACTTCCTCGATTCACCGCCAGTTGGCCCAATTGAAGGAAGGTTGTTGACTTCGGTGCTTGTGTTGACATGCAACTCATTGCTCTACAGTACTAGCATCAAGGACATCAGTACGTAGCATCAACAGGTTAATGTTCATCACGAACGTGGTTTTGCAGTCAGTGCAATGTTTACAAATGCGGAGTTGGCAAATGCCCATTTGATGTATGGATTAGCACGGGGCAATAGCCGTGGCGCGGTAAGTTTGTATCGAGACAGATTTCCAGAACGAAGGTGTCCCGACAGGAAGACGTTCGAAGCAATTGATCGGCGTCTTAGGGAGCACGGAACATTCCAGCCTATGACTCGCGACTGGGGAAGACCTAGAACGACGAGGACACCTGCAATGGACGAGGCAATTCTTCGTGCAGTTGACGATAACCCTAATGTCAGCGTCAGAGAAGTTGCTGCTGTACAAGGTAACGTTGACCACGTCACTGTATGGAGAGTGCTACGGGAGAACCAGTTGTTTCCGTACCATGTACAGCGTGTGCAGCCACTATCAGCAGCTGATTGCCCTCCACAGGTACACTTCTGCGAAAGGTTCATCCAACATTGCGTCAATCCTCATTTCAGTGCAAATGTTCTCTTTACGAATGAGGCTTCATTCCAACGTGATCAAATTGTAAATGTTCACAATCAACATGTGTGGGCTGACGAGAATCCGCACGCAATTGTGCAATCACGTCATCAACACAGATTTTCTGTGATCATTTGGGCAGGCTTGTTGGTGATGTCTTGATTGGGCCCCATGTTCTTCCACCTACGCTCAATGGAGCACGTTATCATGATTTAATAAGGGGTACTCTACCTGTGCTGCTAGAACATGTGCCGTTACAAGTACGACACAACATGTGGTTCATGCACGATGGAGCTCCTGCACATTTCAGTCGAAGTGTTCGTACGCTTCTCAACAACAGATTCGGTGACCGATGGATTGGTAGAGGCGGACCAATTCCATGGCCTCCATGCTCTCCTGACCTCTACCGTCTTGACTTTCATTTATGGGGGCATTTGAAAGCTCTTGTCTACGCAACCCCGGTACCAAATGTAGAGACTTCGTGCTCGTATTGTGGACGGCTGTGATACAATACGCCATTCTCCAGGGCTGCATCAGCGCATCAGGGATTCCATACGACGGAGGGTGGATGCATGTATCCTCGCTAACGGAGGACAATTTGAACATTTCCTGTAACAAAGTGTTTGAAGTCACGCTGGTACGTTCTGTTGCTGTGTGTTTCCATTCCATGATTAATGTGATTTGAAGAGAAGTAATAAAATGAGCTCTAACATGGAAAGTAAGCGTTTCCGGACACATGTCCACATAATATATTTTCTTTCTTTGTGTGTGAGGAATGTTTCCTGAAAGTTTGGCCGTACCTTTTTGTAACACCCTGTATAGGCGTTGCCGACCGCAGCGCCATATTCTGCCTGTTTAGATATATCTGTATTTGAATAAGCATACCTGTACCAGTTTCTTTGGCGCTTCAGTGTACATCGCGTCCCATGGACACTGCACCGACAGGTAGCCGCTCACCCGACATCAATAGTGAGCCGTGGCGCTCGTTACTGGCGCGCCAGTCTCTTGGATGTCCATTATCGATCCTTCGATGTTTCTTATCTTTGCTTGCCTTGTTGTTTTCCGCATTCGCGAGGCGAGTGGCAGTTGACGTTTGCTCGGGCTACCTGCTGAGACACCGCGAGGTACGAGGTGGAAGCAACCACGTATATGTGGAGTTGGTTGTACGCGGTCTGCCGGTTCAGCATGGAGGATATGTGTTGGATGCCTCCCTGTCTGCTCTCCTGATTTTGCTCGCCGTGCCTTGCGACCTCCTAGCTTGGGTTGCCGCCTGGTGTTTCCTACACGAGACATACCGGACGTCCAGCAGAAGTTAAGCAGTCTTGTGTTTCTTTAAGAAAAGGAGCAAATGTATAAGACCTTTTGCAACCAATTTTGGTGGCCTCTTAAGTGTGACCTTCGCGTTTACACTGCCTTTGGGGAGAGCTAATTCTTTTAAATTTAAATAGTTGGGGTTCCCTGTCCTTTATAATCTTTTGGGGGTTTTATTTGAATTTTCTCTTTGGGGTTCCTTCCTTGTGCTTGGTTAAATGTTTACTTGTATAGCGGGAAGTGACTCTTGGTTGAAACTCGGAGAAGGTGTTTGATGTTACTGCCGCTTCCGGCATTTGTCTTTTCAATTAAGTGTTGTCATCCCTTCGAGCGACCTGGTGTCACTCCTCGTTAATTAATGCTGGTTTATATGTACTTAATTGTGAATTGGCCATTTGAATTAATATGTTGGAGTGCAGTATAGCACTAAGGCAACCTCACTGTATACCATGTAGTGCCCCGGTCTAGTACCTTAATTTTCAGTGGCACGAGTTAGCTCCACTGCCGGTTTTACTGATGCGCTCTCTTCAAAATCTTGTCTTGTGTAAGTTTGCCCTATGTGTGTCTGGGAACACAGAGATGAGCTTTAGTGTGACTTCAGTGCTGGTCAGTTAATGGAATCTTCATTTTGGCTTGGCTTCCACTGAAGAGTTTGAGTGGACTGTAGTGTGTTTGATTTGTTATTCATTTAATTACTGTAAGTTTGTTTATTTAATGGGGAGCAAGACATTTAAAGACTGTTGGTATTAATTCCCCTAGTTGCGGGGTGTTGCTAATTCGTTCCAAATGGCCTGCTACTTATTCAGTGGTAAGACTGTTGATTAGTTGGCTACTGTGAGTACAAATTCACGCTATTTATTTGTTACCGAAATTGTTGAAGTGTCTGTGTCGTGATTCAATCACTAGCTACGTGTTTGATATAAATCTTACATTGCCTCCTTAAAATCTGTTGCCAGCAGAAACCCTTAAGACAACTAAGTTTTGTTACTGCTGATGTTAACCTTTACTGGGAGCAATATTTCATGTAGTTAAATTTTGTCTTAAAATGTGTATTTCTTTGATGTAATAAGCGAGTGATAAAAGAAAAAAGCAAAGGGGCCTGGTCCTTCCCATTGTGTCCGGTTTGTAACACGTATCAAATAGTGTACTGTACCTCGCCAGTATCCGTCTTGCGTACTACTGATGATCCGATACAGTCATCTTTAATAACTTCTCACCCTTTGTTCTAATTGGCGTCGCAACGATTTATTTTTGAGTATGGTGATATCATCTCTCTGCAGTCAATTTTCCTCTATTTTTGCGTCCGCATTATATCTGTATAACAGTTTCTCTCAGAAACTGTGTAGTACTGACATTTCCAGAAAGCTGCAGTACTGACATTATTGCTGTG
Source organism: Schistocerca cancellata (assembly GCF_023864275.1). Lineage (NCBI taxonomy): Eukaryota > Metazoa > Arthropoda > Insecta > Orthoptera > Acrididae > Schistocerca > Schistocerca cancellata. The sequence continues at coordinate 396,985,698 of NC_064628.1, forward strand.
GACACCTGTCACAGACTTGGAATGGAGAGTTTCTGCTTTTATGAAGCTTTAGAGAATCATACGCCATTGTCTTTATATCGCGTGCACCTTAGTATCACATTGTTCCTTTGACTGTAGTATTCGGAGATCATAGATGAGAACATCAGCGACAGTGGAAATTCCAGTGAGGCCTGGGGGCGCACTCAGGTACCCTACAGGCGAAGGCAGCTACCTGCGAAAAGTGGGGAATGCTGGTTCGGGAGCCAGTCTGGCTGTATTTCCAGCTGTCGCGTGGGGTCATCAAATTGGAAGTTCACAATTTTTAATTGGTTAGCACGAATAAAATTTCATATCAGTGCGTTTTCATTGATGTCATTTCCATCGATTCAGTCACTTCATTTCAGTGGTTTTTCTTTTTTTTTTTTAATTTCGTGTACTAACATTCAGCGTTGATGAAAATGTGGTCCCTGTGATGTCGTCCAATAACTTGTAATCACCGAGTGTAATGCGATCGCCGTTACTTGTTTGTGGCGCTTTGTGGCCGCGGGTCCATTATCGGTTTTCCGTATCGGGTCACTGCACCTGTTTGCCTGCCCCGATTGTAAGGCTGGGCGGCGGGTTTTGTCCGCTGATGAAGAGAGCCGGCGATCCAGCACTGCGCTGGCCAAGTGTCGTGTGCGCGCGCGGACAATGGCGGCCGCCGGCATTATGAGCGCGCCGAAACTCATTGGGACGAAATTGATGAAAGAATGTGAGCCCCGCTCGCGCTAATGCTGAGTGCATTACCAGCGGGCACGAGACAACCGAGATGGAACGCAGTGGGATAGAAAGAGAGGAGGGGGTGGGAGTGGGGGGAGGCAACCGCGCGATGGGCGAGGAAGAGCGGGAAAAAAAGCGAGTGACGAACGGGGGGAGAGGAGGCAGCGCAGCGGGCGCGCCCGTCTTTTGTTCGCGGCAGCGGCAGCACCGTCATGTGATTACTAGCGCTGCGCGCGGCCGCGGGCGCCACTAACAATGTGCGGCCCGCGGCGAGTTTTGACAGGCGCTGCGCCGCCGCTGCGCGCCCGCTGCCTGCATATTAAAAAAACTCGCTGCTCGGCAGAGACGGCAAACTGGCTGGCGCGGCGCCCCGCGGCCAGAGGTGCGCCACTCGCTGCTCGCTCATCTTTGGCGCGGGACTTCCCCGCTGTGTCTGCCTGCCTGCCTACCTGCCTGCCTCGCGTTGCTGCCGCTGCAGAGATAATACCTGCCCTCGCGCCTGTGCGCAACACTCCTTATCGTAAACTACAGTCCGCGTCTATTCGCTGCTGCCTGCTACGGTTTTCGCCTCCGCGTGGAGAGAGCCAAAAAATTGTAGTCACAAGGCTATCATCCTTCGCCTCCGTAACCAGTGAAGTGCGTGAGCTTTTGCATAACTCTCCCACACGGTCCTCAGTTAGAACGCAGAATATGTGAGCATATCCTTTTGAGAAAAATATTCAGAAATTCCTTAACTCCAACTAAACAAGCAAAAAGGACAAAATCAAACATCACATTAGATAATATCTCAGTTAATACCAAGCGCGGATCCAAGGAAGTTGGCAGTGGTCATAAGGTTACGACCTCTCCACCCACAAAAAATTTTTTCTTTGTAGAATTCACACAAAATATAAAAAATATTTATAAATATGAATGTATGTATGTATGCATGTTCTGCATCTTCTCCTAAACCAATGGACCGATTTCAGCCAAACTTTGTACACATATTATTCAATGTCTGAAGGAATAACTGTGGGAGTAACAACTACCCACCTATTAAACAGGTGAGGGAGCGAGTGATGAAGCAGTGTAACTAATGACGCGAGGATACCCGTACTTAGTTATTCAGTATTTGAGAATGTGAGCACTTAGAGACTTGCAACAAGCCTTAACTGCAATTTCAAACCTTTGCGAAACTTTTTCTCAGTGACGATTCCACCAAATGATGAAAAACGTTTGTCGCTTACTACATTTTCGGTGTACATACAGTGAAACTGCCACATGAAACATGACGTTTTCATTTATTACTTCTTTACTACAAACTGTATTCGTGACACATTTTATAGACAACATTCATACATACCACTGACTGTACCAGAAAAATTACATCATTGTCCGACACTTAGTTCGGGAGAAGACAAGACGTCATAAACATTGAATGCATGAAAAACTACCGGATCAAGGAAGGCGTTAAAATGTACTATTACGTTGCCATTAACTCTATTCACAGCACTTTTTGCAGACAGCGTACACATTTGCTGCTGAATGTACATAGAAAAATATCACCGTACGACACATTGTTCAGGAGAGATGACGTGATCAACACACAGATGCTTGGAAAACTAACACATGACGCATGGCGTTTTAGTTTGTTACTTCCTTGCTACTAACTCTATTAGCCAAACATTTCGCAGACAACACCCACATATGTCGCTGAATGTATCAAGAAAAATGTATCACTGTACGACCCATAGTTCAAGAGATATGACGTGATAAATACTGAGAGGCGTGAGAGATTGCTGTATCATGCATGATGTTCTAATTCATTACGTTTTTACTGTTAACTCTATTCACAACACATTTGGGAGACGGTAGGCACATATACCACTGAATCTGCCGGCAAAATTATATCACTGTACAGCATATAGATCTGGAGATACGACATCATAAACATTAAGTTGTGTGAAAATGAAACTGCATGGCGAAATTCGCTAGACATACAGGTGCAATGTGTGTACAAATACGCGTGAAATATGTTAAGTATGTTGTTGTGGTCTTCAATCCTGAGACTGGTTTGATGTAGCTCTCCATGCTACTCTATCCTGTGCAAACTTCTTCATCTCCCAGTACCTACTGCATCCTACATCCTTCTGAATCTGCTTAGTGTATTCATCTCTTGGTCTCCCTCTACGATTTTTTCCCTCCACGCTGCCCACCAATGATCCCTTGATGCCTCAGAACATGTCCTACCAACCGATCCCTTCTTCTAGTCAAGTTGTGCCTCAAACTCCTCTTCTCTCCAATTCTATTCAACACCGAGCGAGGTGGCGCAGTGGTTAGCACGCTGGACTCGCATTCGGGAGGACGACGGTTCAATCCCGTCTCCGGCCATCCTGATTTAGGTTTTCCGTGATTTCCCTAAATCACTTCAGGCAAATGCCGGGATGGTTCCTTTGAAAGGGCACGGCCGATTTCCTTCCCCATCCTTCCGTCACCTGAGCTTGCGCTCCGTCTCTAATGACCTCGTTGTCGACGGGACGTTAAACACTAATCTCCTCCTCCTCCTCTATTCAACACCTCCTCATTAGTTATGTGATCTACCCATCTAATCTTCAGCATTCTTCTGTAAGACCACATTTCGAAAGCTCCTATTCTCTTCTTGTTCAAACTATTTATCATCCATGTTTCACTTCCATACATGGCTACACTCCATACAAATACTTTCAGAAACGACTTCCTGACACTTAAATCTATACTCGACATTAACAAATTTCTCTTCTTCAGAAACGCTTTCCTTGCCATTGCCAGTCTACATTTTTATCCTCTCTACTTCGACCATCAACAGTTATTTTGCTCCCAAGATAACAAAACTCCTCACTACTTAAAGCGTCTCATTTCCTAATCTAATTCCTGCAGCATCACCCGACTTAATTTGACTACATTCCATTGTCCTCGTTTTGCTTTTGTTGATGTTCATCTTATACCCTCCTTTCAATACACTGTCCATTCCGTTCAACTGCTCTTCCAAGTCTTTTGCTGTCTCTGACAGAATTACAATATCATCGGCGAACCTCAAAGTTTTTATTTCTTCTTCATCGATTTTAATACCTACTACGAATTTTTCTTTTGTTTCCTTTACTGGTTGCTCAATATACAGATTGAATAACATCGGGGAGAGGCTACAACCCTGTCTCACTAGCTTTCCAACCACTGCTTCCCTTTCATGTTCCTCGACTCTTATAACTGCCCTCTAGTTACTGTACAAATTGTAAATAGCATTTTGCTCCCTGTATTTTACCCATGCCACCTTCAGAATTTGAAACAGAGTATTCCAGTCAACATTGTCAAAAGTTTTCTCTAAGCCTACAAATGCTATAAACGTAGGTTTGCCTTTCCTTAATCTATTTTCTAAGATAAGTCGTAGGGTCAGTATCGGCTCACTTATTCCAACATTTCTACGGAATCCAAACTGATCTTCCCCAAGGTCGGCTTCTACCAGTTTTTCCATTCGTCTGTAAAGAATTCGCGTTAGTATTTTCCAGCCGTGACTTATTAAACTGGTAGCATGTGTGATATGTATTTGACATATGCATCTGTGAGCAAAGCCGTGGGTAAAAAGCTGATCCTCGACCCATGGAATGGTTTCGGTCAAATTTGGTACAAATATTAGCTACAATGTGAAAAAAAAAATACTGTAGGGATAAGAACCACCAGCCTCCTATCGGGGTGTGTGTGATACCTTGGAGAGAGAAGGTAGGATGAGGAGATGGTCAGACAGCGAGGGTGCAGAAGGAGATAGGCACAGATAGGAGGAAGAGGAGGTGGCCAGATGTTGGGGGGTGGGGGGGATGGACAGAGAGAGAGGAGAGGAGGACGTCGACATAAAAAGGAAGAGGCGGAGGAGGAGACAGGAAAGAAATGGGGGAGGAAGAGATGAACAGCAAAAGGAGGAGGAGGAGGAGATGACAAAGACAGGGGGAGCAGGAGAAGGAATTAGAGTGGTAGAAGGAGACAGGGAGGGGGAGGAGTAGATAATCGGAGGGACGGAGCAGATTGACAGAGAGAGGGGGCAGAGGAAAACAGAGAGAGAGGAGAGGAGGAGATGGACAGAGAGTGGGAGGGGAGGAGGTGGACAGAGAGAGGGACTGGTGGAGATGATGGACAGGGGCAGGGAAACGGATAGAGAGAGGAGAGAAGAGACGTGGGTAAAGAGAGAGGTGATAGGGAGAGAGATGGGGGAGGAGTAGGAGAGGGTAGACAGAGGGGAAGGAAGAGACAGAGAGAGGGGGGGACAAGAGAAGATGGATAGAGAGAGGGGAAGAAGGAGATGGACTAATAGATGATTGGAATAAGTAAATAACTAGATAACGCCGGAATTCTCAGCTACTATTTCATATATTTACATACAGTGTGAAAAGTATTTAAACCGACAAACTCTGGGAGGTTGTAGGTGACATCAAAACAAATATTTTTCCCCACTGTCATTTTTGCCTATGAGGAGTATTTAAACCGGTAGAGGAAGTTTTCTCTGTCGGCAAATTAATTAAACCAACAAACACTTTTCCATTTTTTATGACCCAGAGACAACACATTAACACAACCCAAATTCAATTACAGTAGATTTTCAAAAATGCCTCCGTTGTCACGTAAACAAAGGTTACACCGTCGGATCATGTTCTGTCTGACACGGGCAAAAACCCCAGGAGTATCCTGAATTGTTCCTGCTGCTGCTACTATCCGGGCAACCAGATCCTCTTCTGATGCAACAGGAGTTGCGTAAACAAGGTAGCGCATCTCTCCCCACACAAAAAAGTCCAGAGGGGACATATCTGGTGATCGAGCAGGCCATGGTACGGGACCACCTCCACCAATCCACATTTCTGGGAACCGTCGGTCCAGGTATCGATGCACACAACGACTGAAATGTGCCGACACCCCGTCATGTTGGAACCGCATGCGTTGTCTTGTAGGGAGCGGGACGTCTTCCAGTAATTCTGGCAATGCTCTGTCGAGAAAATTGTAATAGTGCCTGCATTTAATGGCCTAGGTAGCAGATACGGCGCAATTAAACAGTCCCCAACAACACCGACGCACACATTAACGAAGAACCGCACTTGATGAGCGCTAGTAACTGTGGTATGTGGGTTATCCGCACTCCAAACTTGTGAATTGTGCATGCTGAAGACTCCATCACGCTCGAACGTTGTTTCGTCGGTAAACAACACAGAGGATGGAAATGTAGGATGCATTTCACACTGTTCCAGGTACCACTGCGAAACTGTGCCCTGGGTGGATAATCAACTGCTTTCAGGTTGTGGACACGCTGTAAGTGAAATGGACGTAACAATTGCTCTCGAAGGACTGTTCTTACAGTCGTCTGATTCGTCCCCATGTTACGTGCAATTGCACGAGTGCTGACTGAAGGATCCCTCTCCACATGCTGCAAGACAGCTTCCTCAAATTGCACCGTTCTTACCGTGCGGCGGCGTCCCTGTCCAGGTAATCTGCTAAATGACCCGGTCTCACGCAGACGTTGGTACACAGCAGGAAAGGTCGTATGATGCGGGATACGGCGATCAGGTTATTGTTGTTGATAAACCCGTTGTGCAGCTCGTCCGTTGTGGTGCGCTACGTAGTACGCACCAACCATATCAGTGTACTCACTCCAGGTGTATCGCTCCATTAGTAAACAGAGACAATGCACTACTACACTAGTGGACAGCAGTTGCCTACAACTGAGGAGCGTAATACGCCCTCTAACAACTGAAGATCGTAATACGGCCTCTAACAAGTGAAGAGCGTAATAAAGCCTCCACCGGTTTAAATAATCCTAATAGGAAAAAATGACATTAGGGAAAAATATTTGTTTTGATGTCCCCTGCAACCTCCCAGAGTTTGTCGGTTTAAATACTTTTCAGCCTGTATTTCTATTTCCAAATTTCTGGGCTAGCATTCGGAGAACAAAGTTCCACGAAAACTGAGATCTGGAAAATGGCAAGGAGTTCTAGGGTATTACAAGCTATGTTTAACACAGTGCGATACGTTTCGCCTATTGAGCATGCTTGCGTCCTGACCAAATGAAGAGAATATTACAGCCGGGCAAAGGGGCACATTCGATTCGAGTACGTCCAAGAGGAAAGCAAAACATGTTCCCGCCCCCAACTGCGACAACAACAATAGAAAGTCTGACTTCCTGAACACACGCGGAAATGACTGAAAGAAACCACATTCCTCCTATTTACCAGGCATGGTATTCACTATCGGAGTGCTAAGTGAAATACTGATAGCGATTAATTAGGTGCTTCGATTTTATACTGTGGAAATGGTTATCTTGTCAAATTCGTGAGAGTTTGTTGCTATGATAGTTCTTAAATGAATACTATGACACGTTTGCTTCTCAAATTATTGGACTAGCGCTTCTCAAATGCTATATTTCTCTAAACTGAATTTTTTTTTAAATTGAGCGTCTACTAAGCACTGACGTAAATAAATTTTTACGTATTATATATTTTGTTGTTATTATTATAATAATCGGAGGCATCTGTGACGCGTCAAAAGTAGGGGTGATTGCAAGTTAGACCTCCTCCTCCATAGATGCGAATCCTCTATCCGCGCCTGGTTGAAAACGCTTCTTTTTATCACTTGCACCACTTTCAAATCTGACAGTGATTTGCAAATGTGGAAAATAGCAAACCGTCAGCGATTCGGGAATCACGGCAAATGTAGCTGCTTGGTTAAGTCAGTTCAAACGTCGCAGGAAACCAATGTTTGAGATTCCTCTATGTTGATACCCCTCTAATTTGTCAATAATGGATTGTTTCATTATTGGTGTTATCCAAAATCATTTGTTTGGAGTTCATTAAGTACAAAGGCTTGAGATGTCACTAAAAGTTTATTATACAGGGTGTTTATAAATTAATATCAGGGTTTTAGCGCTTTATAATAATTATTATATTAAACTTACAGTTATAAATGATATGTCAAATGAAAAATCATCTCAAACAGTTTTACCAAGAACCTTATAAATGTTCAATGTGAGCACCATTTGTCACACGGCACACATCAAGTCTATAGCCGGGTTCTTCCCAAACGTTGATAAGTGTGTCTTCAGTGATTGTAGCAACAGCTGCTTCAATCCGGTTTCTTAATTCAGGGAGGTCTGCTGGTAGCGGTAGCACGTACACACTATCCTTGATAAAGCCCTAAAGGAAAAAATCGCATGGCGTTAGGTCGGGTGAACGTGGAGGCCATGCAAAGCAAGCCCTGTCATTGGGCCCCTTATAAAGATGGGGCCCCTCCACGCCCGCACCAACGTGGTGACCAGACCAAAAGTTCTACTGTCACCAGTCCGCAGCTCGTGGTCGTGCGGTAGCGTTCTCGCTTCCCGCGCCCGGGTTCCCGGGTTCGATTCCCGGCGGGGTCAGGGATTTTCTCTGCCTCGTGATGACTGGGTGTTGTGTGATGTCCTTAGGTTAGTTAGGTTCAAGTAGTTCTAAGTTAGGGGACTGATGACCATAGATGTTAAGTCCCATAGTGCTCAGAGCCATTTCTACTGTCACCTCCCTCAACATGTTAGTTATCTAGTAAGTGGATCACAGGATGCTGGGCTGTGACGTTATCTGTGCGTCTGGGTAAGACTACGCATTAACACGGTCCATCAGGTGATAGATAGTAGACGAAACGCGAGTGAGGGTAGCGATTTGAAGAGCAGAGGGAAAAAAAGTGCCAAGGCTCGTGCCGTGGGAAAAAAACCTCTGCGACAGTAGGATGGGTAGTAAGAGCAGTAGTGGCTTACTAGCTGCAATAGTTCATGCAAGGTTGGATTTATTAGTATGGGCATCATGCATCATTACCGTGGCAAGCGATGGCGATGTATCCCAGTTGCTGCAGCCGCTACATTCCTGGAACAATCAAGATCGTTATACAGTAGTGGGAGATCGGCCATAGATCATCTCACTGTGTGGAGGGTGTGTGGAGCTTGTCTGCATGCAGTGTACGGCACGGTTTCCCTGCGTGGTGCCAGTTATTCGGCAGTGTGTTCCAGCTGGATATCCAGTAATGGCGTCTGATTAACAGGGGCTCACCTGTACCGTTGTGTTTGCGTGTGCTTGGCCATAGATGTTAGGTCCTTACAAGTATGTCTTTTGGTCTTTTATGTTTCCATCTATGGTTGTGGTCGTAGTTACCCAGATTCAGAATAAACGGGTTCTGCCAATGTCTGGAGTTTCTGTATAGTCTTGTGGTGAGTTTGTGGATTATCTCCGTGAGACTCTCAAGTCGGTATTCCCAGTAAAGGTCCGCGATGCGTGTGTATCGCGGAGCATTGCTTATGATTTTGAGTACTTTGTTTTGTATGAGCTGCAGACGGCGCAGGCGTGTAGGCGCAGCGTATCCCCAGACAGGGGCTGCGTACGTCATCAGGGGTCGAATAAGTGTCATGTACATGGACCTCGACACCCTTCTGTTCAGTGTGCTACGCCTGTTGAGCATAGGGTAGAACTGTTTGAGCCTCGCGCTTGCTCGGTTGGTCATGTGTTGTATGTGGTCCCCCCAGAGTAATTTCCGGTCCAGCCAGACACCGAGGTATTTACTTTCTCACGGAAACGTATTGGGCGTGCATGTAGAGTTATTGGTCTGCAGTATCGGTGTTTGCGCAGTTGCTTCGGTCTTCTAGTGAACAGAACGGCTTCGCACTTGTCGACGTTTACTCTAACACGCCATTCCTCCAACCAAGGCTCAGCCACTCTGAGTGCAGTCGGGAAGCGTGACGTAATGTTTGATGGTTTCCAATCTTGCGCGAGGATGGCTGTGTCATTCGCGTAGATTGCCATCGTTGTGTTGTGTGTGGTTGGGAGATCGTTTATGTAGAGGTTAAACAGTAGGGGCCCTAGGATGCTTCCCTGGGGTACTCCCGCGTGTATACCGTGTCGTGTTGATTTTTTTCCCTGCACGTCAGTGTTCAAACTCCTGTCTGTGAGGTATGAGTGTATTAGACGCACCAGCCCGTCGGGGAATCCCGCGTCGCTGAGTTTGCGAATGAGGCCGTTGCGCCATAGACGGTCGAAAGCCTTTTCGATGTCCAGGAACACCGCCCCTGTTGCTTTGTTTGTGTTGAAGCCATGTGTTATATGTTCAACGACCCGTAAGAGTTGTTGTGTTCTGGAGTGGTGATTCCTGAAGCCGAATTGCGCCGGTCTCAGGATGTCATTTGTTATGCAGTGCCTAGTGATGCGTTTGAGAATCACCTTCTCAATCTTACTGAGCGAGCTAAGAAGGCTGCTGGGTCGGTAATTTTGTGGGAGACTGTGGTCTTTCCCCGGCTTCCTTAACATCAGGACCTTGGCCGTCTTCCAAAAGGCGGGGAAGTGTTGGTGTTTATTGGGCCCCTTGCGGCCTATCCAGCGCTTGACTACAGTGAAGCTCAACCAATCGCGTACTTCGCTATGCCAGTGAACATTTACAAGGTTCTTGGTAAAACTGTTTGAGTTGCTCTTTCATTTGACATATCATTTATAACTGTAAGTTTAATGTAATAAATATTATAAAGCGTTAAAACCCCCATATTCATTTATAAACACCCTGTATATCTATTGTCGAAAGTTGTTATTGAGTTACAATAAAAAAATTGTGCCACGAGATTAGAATAAAACTTTAACTTTCGTGAATGCGTAAGTCTTGGACGACATTCCTATCATTCCTAAGGGTCACCGTAAAATTCAGTACACCACTTGGTTTTCTTTCGAATGCTTCCTGTGACCGGGTGTTTGCAACCTACCGCATCTGAGGAATCCACACTAACCACGGCAAACTCAGCGAGAAGAAACCACGAAAGTCACTGTTGAGCGCAGAGATGCTTAACCGCACCTCACGAAGGTTGTATTTGTTCCCGCATCTATCAAGATGCAACAGGGTTTAGGTTAGCATCTCACTTTTGTAGATCAGAAATGGAGAAAGGAGGAGTTGCCACATTCATCAGGAACTGTCATAAATTTAAGAACATAGACATTCATAAATTTTGCCTAGAACAGCATATGGAAGCATGTGCAACAGAATTAGATTTTCACAAAAAATCTTTTATAATATTAAGTGTATATCGAGCACCTGCAGGTAACTTTAATCTGTTTGTAAACCACCTTGAAGCTGTACTGGTCCATTTAACAACCAAAAACAAAGAAATAGTGGTTGCTGGTGATTTCAATGTAGATTTCCTTAAAGACTCTCCGAATAAGAACTTATTTGAGTTAGTAACACTATCATTCAACTTAATTCCCACAGTAAAGTTCCCCACTAGGATAGCCACTTGCTCACAAACAGCCATTGATAATATCTCTATAGAAAAGTCCAATGAACAAAATTATATTACAAAACCAATAGCCAATGGCCTCTCAGACCATGACATGCAGTTCCTTCTGTTAAATGTTAGTACTGAACAGGATATAAAATCTGTTAAATCTGAGCTCAAGAGGGTAATCAGTAAGCCAAAAATTGATTATTTTAGGACACTCCTCAGAGACATTCACTGGACTGATGTTTACAGTGCTCATGGCATGAATGAAAAATATAACGTTTTTGCTAATAAAGTGCTTACCTTATTTGAACACTGCTTTCCCCCAAAACTTACCAAGGTTAGAGGAAAATCTACAAAGAAGCCATGGATTACTCGAGGAATAGGGGTATCTTGTAAAACAAAAAGAAAACTGTATCTGTCAATCCGAAACATTTCCAATGTTGATGCTATAGCACATTATAAGAAATACTGCAAAATATTAAAGACTGTAATACGGATGTCAAAGCAAATATATTACAAGGAAAAGATAGTCATATCAGATAACAAAATAAAGACAATATGGGATATAGTGAAGGAGGAGACCGGTAGAACCAGACATGAAGAGGAACAAATAGCACTAAGAGTAAATGATACAGTGGTGACAGATGTGTATAGTGTTGCAGAACTTTTTAACAAACATTTTATAACTGTTACTGAAAAGATGGGGTTGTCAGGTTCGGTAGATGCTGCTATGGATTACCTTAGACCAGACATTTCAAGTAATTTCCATAATATGAATTTGACCCTCACTACCCCAACAGAAATAATGTCCATCATAAAATCTTTAAAATCAAAAACATCTAGTGGGTATGATGAAATATCAACAAAGTTAATTAAAGAATGTGATTCTGAGCTAAGTAACATATTAAGCTATCTGTGTAACCAGTCGTTTATCAGTGGAATATTTCCTGAATGGCTGAAATATGCTGAAGTTAAGACACTGTTTAAGAAGGGAGATAAAGAAATAGCATCAAATTTCCGTCCAATTTCACTGTTACCAGCATTCTCAAAAATTTTCGAAAAAGTAATGTACAGTCGTCTTTATAACCATCTTATCTCAAATAACATACTGTCAAAGTCACAGTTTGGATTTCTAAGAGGTTCTGATATTGAGAAGGCTATCTTCACTTACAGTGAAAATGTGCTTAATTCATTAGACAAAAAATTGCAGGCAACTGGTATATTTTGTGATCTATCAAAGGCATTTGACTGTGTAAATCACAATAAACTTGTAAGTAAACTAGAATATTATAGTGTAACAGGAAATGCTGCAAAATGGTTCAAATCTTATATCTCTGGCAGGAAACAAAGGGTGTTATTAGGAAAGAGACATGTATCAAGCTATCAGGCATCATCCAACTGGGAACTAATTACATGTGGGGTCCCACAAGGTTCCATTTTGGGCCCTTACTTTTTCTTGTGTATATCAATGACCTTTCATCAGTAACATTACCAGATGCCAAGTTTGTTTTGTTTGCCAATGATACAAACATTGCAATAAATAGCAAATCAAGCGTAGTCTTAGAAAGATCAGCCAATAAAATATTTGTGGACATTAATCACTGGTTCCTAGCCAATTATTTGTCACTAAACTTTGAAAAAACACACTACATGCAGTTCAGAACTTGTAAGGGGTGTCCCAAGAGTATATGTCTAACATATGATGACAAGAAGATAGAAGAAGTGGACAGTGTTAAATTCTTGGGATTACAGCTTGATAATAAATTCAATTGGGAGGAGCACACCACAGAACTGCTGAAGCGTCTTAACAAATCTCTGTTTGCAATGCGAATTTTGTCAGACGTAGGGGATATAAAAATGAAAAAGCTGGCATACTGTGCTTACTTTCATTCCATAATGTCATATGGGATTTTTTTTTGGGGTAATTCATCAAGCCAAGCTAAAGTTTTCCGGGCACAAAAACGTGCAGTAAGAATTATATGTGGTGTGAACTCAAGAACATCCTGCAGAAGCCTGTTTAGGGAGCTAGGGATACTAACTACAGTTTCCCAATATATTTATTCCTTAATGAAATTTGTCATTAAAAATATATCACTTTTTCAAACCAACAGCTCAATTCATGGAATCAATACTAGAAATAAGAATAATCTTCACAAGAATTTAAAGTCACTTAGTCTTGTACAAAAAGGTGTGCATTATTCAGGAACACACATTTTCAATAACTTGCCAGCAGCCATAAAAAGCTTAACAACCAATGAAATTCAGTTTAAGAGAAGCCTAAAGGATTTATTGGTGGCCAACTCCTTCTACTCCATTGATGAATTTCTTAGTAAAACCAACTGATTTGTATATAAGTACAACATAACTTCTGCACAATTTCAGTGCAGTAATGTGTTCACTGAAAATGTGTGTGTGTGTGTGTGTGTGTGTGTGTGTGTGTGTGTGTAAGTATAATCTAACTTCTGCACCATTTCAGTGCAGTAATGTGTTCATTGTAAATAAGTATTACAGTAGTTGTATTACATGTTTATTACCTTATAAATAAATAAAAAACTTTTTTATTTTAAATTCAGTGCATTAGTATTTGTAAAATGACTCTTAGTGTTCATTAAAAAATGACGATCATTCCACTTGGGACCTGTGGAATGGTACATTAGCTTATTTGTTTTAGTTGTAAATATTTGTCATGTATTGTTGTTTTTCTGACATGTTCCACATCCAGGAGGACCTCCTCACTACGGATCAATTGGAATGAAAGTAAATCTAATCTAATCTAATCTAATCTAAACAACAGTGACCTGTAAAATGACGAAACACTTCCAAGAAGACCATGTCAAGTGAAACACTGTGGCATTCAAACCGATCTCGGGATGGCGATAGCTTTACTATTTTAATTCAGTATTCTAGCCTACATGTATATCACACTTATTTATTTCATTTAGTTATTTATTTTATTTAATCGTATGACTAGGGCTCCACATCGGGCTCACAGTTCGCCGGGTGCTGGTCTTTCAATTTGACGCCACTTCGGCGACCTGCAGTCGATGAGGATGATAAGATGATGATGAGGACAGCACAACACAGAGTCCCTAGGCGGAGAAAGTTCCCCGACCCAGCCAGGAATCGAACCCGTGCCTAGAGGATTGACAATCCGTCACGCTGACCATTCAGCTACCGGGGGTGGACCATGTACACCGTGAAGATCACTGAAAGTCCACAACTGGGGGTATTTTTGTTATGTAACATGAGTATACATTTCACGATCAGCGTACCGACTACTGAACGTGGTTCGAATGGCTCTGAGCACTATGGGACTTAACATCTGAGGTCATCAGTCCCCCAGACTGAGAACTACTTAAACCTGAGGACATCACACACATCCATGCCCGAGGCAGGATTCGAACCTGCGACTGTAGCGGTCGCGCGTTTCCAGACTGAAGCGCCTAGAACCGCTCGGTCACTCCGGCCGGCGACTACTGAACTGTGAATAACTTACTAGACGACCAACATTCAGAGTTTTACAAATATCGCGGCACTATTTATACAGGGTGTTACAAAAAGGTACGGCCAAAATTTCAGGAAACATTCCTCACACACAAATAAAGAAAAGATGTTATGTGGACATGTGTTCGGAAACCCTTAATTTCCATGTTAGAGCTCATTTTCCACCTACTCTCAATGGAGCACGTTATCATGATTTCATATGGGATACTCTTCTCCAGGGCTGCATCAGCGCATCAGGGATTCCATGCGACGGAGGGTGGATGCATGTATCCTCGCTAACGGAGGACATTTTGAACATTTCCTGTGACAAATTGTTTGAAGTCACGCTGGTACGTTCTGTTGCTGTGTGTTTCCATTCCATGATTAATGTGATTTGAAGAGAAGTAATAAAATGAGCTCTAACATGGAAAGTAAGCGTTTCCGGACACATGTCCACATAACATATTTTCTTTCTTTGTGTGTGAGGAATGTTTCCTGAAAGTTTGGCCGTACCTTTTTGTAAAACCCTGTAGAAGCAGACGGTCTGAAGCCACGGACGAACAAAAGGTGACTATTATATGATTTTGAGATATTGTAAAATCCTTTGATACTTTTGACTTCAATATTTTCTTGAAAAACTTAGCAGACAAATTTTTTCTCCAAGTTCTTTTCGACCGTACCTGCTGAGTCGTCGACAGTGCCTGGAACCACAGTCAGGGACAGTGTCTGGGACGACAAAGCAGCAATGGAGGCAGGTGGTTGAGTTGCGTCCCACTGCAAATACCAAAGTCCAAATGCATGCTGTGTGCCTCCAATTACACTCAAGTGTAAAACCAACTAACTTGCAGACAGCCAGCGAGAATGGCAATGCTGGCGTGCGTGCATTATCAACGACCCCAAGTCACAGAGAGAGAAACGGAGATTACAGAACGAACTGAGTCCTTCCTTTTCACGATCCAACCTGTAACGGCATAGGAGTCTTTCACTTTCGAGAGAAGCAAGCGGTCGTAGCACCTATTAGGTTTGACTATGGAACACAATACATATATTTGTTAGAATATTACTTACATGAAAAAAATTCGAAATAAACTGCCATCTGTGAAGCAGTGCTACGCAAGGCGTGTGGGGAAGCGATGGTTAATTGAGGAAAGAACGAATTTCGGGAGAGGAATTGAGAAAGTGTTACAAAATTGGAAGCTTTGTATCAACAATGGGTACAACTACAAGAATATGCTGGAAGATGGTTGGAGGCTCACAAACGAAAACAATTATTTTAATAAAAATGAATTTTTAATATACCACGTTTTTAAACAGGATTAAAAAGAGTAAAATAATTTCTCCTAGCCTCATACAGACTCCTAACCCAATACAGGCAATCCTGAAAGTTTCTGATTGTCATTTTAGTAGCTATGAATTATAAAATTTAAAACGAAAAACGTAGGGCATATGCAAAAGAAACTAGTAAAGAGGTGAACTGTTCATGCACCAATTAGCAACTAATATAATACTAAGAGGATGAACTATTCATGCATCAATTATGTACTGCGTGCACCCCACGTTTGCCATTTTAAATCTTACAAACATTTTCATAACTATTAAAAAGTACACAGTCATAAATTTTAGGACTGTATGTATGGTCTTAGAAATCTGTTTGGAGCTAGGAAAACTATCATATTGTTAGTCTGAGTTAGAAGTGTAGTATTTCAAAAATTTACGTTTATGTAAATAATTATTTTCTGCTTTTTAGTCTTGTGTGTGTGAAGCGGGAGCAGTTTCTCGTAGGCTGGCGCCAGCACACTGATACCCGGAACTGTGTCACGGCGGAAGCGTCTTGCCGCTGCTGAGGGCTGCTGATCGAGCAGGGCGGTGCCCGACCGTGACCAGTGTGTGTCTCCTGTTGTGCTCTTCTCGGCTCCCAGGCTCTGCTACTGTTCATCCCGTTAAACTCTTAATTTACTTTGTAGCTGAAACAAACTAGCAAATTAGCACAAAGAAAACGAGTTAGAAAAATGAGAGCCACCTTAATGCTCTGCTAATGACGATTCACCTTCATAGCTGAGTCTTAAGTTGTATATACACCGACGAGCAAAAACATTATGACCATCTCCTACTTAACAGCGTGTTGATCCATATTTGGAACGCAGTACAGCAGCGACTGCGCGTGGCATTCATCGAGCAGCCCTCGGTTGGTTTCCGGAGCTTTGTAGCACCAGGTGTGTACCATAGACACAGTACACGTAGTAAATTATGGGCCACTGGTTTGTAGGCGCAAAGCTGGCACCTGGTAGCGTCCCAGATGTGCTCCATCAGGTTCCGATCAGGCGAATTTGGTAACCACGACATCAAAGTGCCACTCAAACCACTCCAGAACATTACTGAGTGTGAGACACGGACGGTTATCCTGATGGAAGATGCCAGCGCCGTCAGCGAAAGTATCAGGCATGAATGGTCGCATAGCACCTGCAGCAATGTTCACATAGCTGTCGTAGTACCTTCGATTACAATTACAGGTTCCTTAGATGCACAAGCGAGTGTTCGCTACAGAATAGAGCGTTCCCCTCCGGTCTGTGTCTGTGTTCGCGGTGTGTGTTTCGGCGAGACTTTTTCCTGTCTGATGGCGTACCGACGACCAGATGTAATAAGAAACGTGATTCATCCGAGCAGGCGACACGTCTCCACTGACCCACCTGCGCCCACCTGCGCCCACTGCAATCGTAACTGACGACGTCGTGGCAACATGGGAACACGTGTGGGTGTTCTGCTGCGGAGACCATTGTTGAACAACGTGCTCTGAGCGGTGTGTTCCCAGACACTTCTGCCTGCACCAGCTCTGTACTTCTGTACTCTGCCGTCAGATCTGACGCAGATCACGGCATACCCTGCCTCACAGTGAGGGCAAGTCACCGACATCAACGTCCTGTTATGAGGTGTCGACGTCCAACACCTTGTCGCTTACGCGTGATTTCGCCGTCTTTCAACCACTTTCTATAGATGGCTGCGACAGTATCATGCGAAGAGCCGACCATCTTCGCCGTTTGTGCGATGCTCGTTCCCAATGCCGGGCCATAATAATCTGTCCTATGCCAAAGTCGCTTGTGTCAGTGAATTTTCCCATTTTCGGCCTTCTCCATTCGTCTTTGCTCTAGTTAAGTTCCCTCCTTAGTGCGTCATGTGCCCACTACGCCACCAGGCGGGGCAGCGGTCATAATGTTTTTCATCATCAGTGTGGGCTCAGCGCAACGTAGAGAGACGCAGTGCTGTGTTTGCACAATGTAAGATTTGCGGTATTCTCAAGGAACGCGACAGCGACGTCAAATGCTAAGGCAAAATCGCCGCCTCAGCCACCATCTGACGCTGCAAGCACAGGGGAACAATTATTGATATACATGAAATATAATCATCAGAACTTCTGAACGATTTGCGTTAGGACCTTCACACTGAACGGCTGGCCGCGGGACATTATGGGAATTAGTATGTGCGTGCATGGTTTCGTTTAGCGAAGAAGTTCAGTTTGATTTGGATGGATTCATCAATAAGCAACGTTTGGGGGACTGAGAATCCGCATTTCACGATCGAGAAGTCTCTTCACCCTCAACGGGCGACTGTGTCGTGTGGAAAGTCCAGTCACGGAATATTCGGAGTGAAATTCCTTGGTGTCACGGTGTAAGTAGGCTGTTTAGGTTTTCTTATTGGTAACGCCACGTAGCGCTCTGTATGAAAATCACTGACTGTGCTGTGTGCAGTCTGTGGCTAGTTTGCATTGTTGTCTGTCATTGTAGTGTTGGGCAGCTGGATGTTAATAGCGCGTAGCGTTGCGCAGTTGGAGGTGAGCCGCCAGCAGTGGTGGATGTGGGGAGAGAGATGGAGGAATTTTGAGAGCGGATGATCTGGACGTGTGTCCATCAGAGACAGTACTTTTGTAAGACTGGATGTCATGAACTGCTATATATATTATGACTTTTGAACATTATTAAGGTAAATACATTGTTTGTTCTCTATCAAAATCTTTCATTTGCTAACTATGCCTATCTGTAGTTAGTGCCTTCAGTAGTTTGAATCTTTTATTTAGCTGGCAGTAGTGGCGCTCGCTGTATTGTAGTAGTTCGAGTAACGAAGATTTTTGTGAGGTAAGTGATTTGTGAAACGTATAGGTTAATGTTAGTCAGGGCCATTCTTTTGTAGGTATTATTAAAAGTCAGATTTCGTTGCGCTAAAAATATTGTGTGTCATTTTAGTGTTGATCAGAATAGGTAAAGAGCAAAATGCGAAATGTCTGAGTACGTTCAGTTCTGCTCAGATGTTTGAAAATCAAATAACGTAGGGGCTTACCAGCACAGTAATTCATTAATTTTTCTAAGGGGGCGTTTCATATGTCGACCCTTAGCCGAGGATACCTCACTGGAATCTTTTGATTTTTTCTTTTAGTTTGTGTAGTTAGTGTAGCTTTTGTTTATTGCTAGCGCGTAATTGTAGAGAGAATCTCCTTTGTAGTTGCAGTCTTTCATTGTTGTACAGTAAAACAGTTGTGGCGCGCATGTAGATTTGCACCAAGTATTTCACAGCTGCGCTTGCGATTAACTAGATATTATTTTCAGTGCTATGTTAATGTGTTTTCTTATTTTTCTCTTCAAATTGTGCTTTTCTGTGTCATTGTGTGAAATACATGATAATTATGGCGTGTGAAAAACGTAACACTAGGCTACAAAGTAAACTGAGAAATGATAGTGACGACGAGCGTAGTTTATCAGCACCACTGTGTAATGAATTAACAGGCATTCAAAGTAGTAATTTGGTAATTGTGCATAGGGAAAAGGAGCGGGCGGCAAATAATGGCGTAGACAGTGAAACAAATAGTGAACAGGGAAGCATTATCAATCGATCGGTCGGCAACAGCTCGCATCAGGAATCCGAAATGACAGGACACAATCTTGCAAATACTGTAGGTTCAGGTTTTGCGTCCTCACCGTTTTCTCAAATAAGTCAAGACACATTTTCTGCTTTTCAAAATGCGAATATTGCCGGTTCAAATGCACTGCCGAATAGCACTGAGGAACATGTTTCAGACACCCGTGCATTGTTATTACAGTTAATGCAGCAAATGGAACAAGGGCTACAAAAGTTAGACACAACACTTCAACAAAATCAGAAACAAATGGGACAAAATTTTCAAAAGTTAGACGCATTGGAACAAAATCTTCACACCACGCTTGAACAAACACGTGAAGATTTAACTACTCAGTTACATAAAATCGAATCGAAATGTCAAAAAGTCTGTAATGACGTAAAAACACAAATTTGTGAGCATTTCCAACCTATTTTTGCGCGGCATGAAAATACATTACAGAATCACGAAGCAGCCATAAAAGAACTGCAAATTGTTGTTCATGAAAATCATGAGACCTTGCAAGCTAAAACTGACTCAGTTGCATCTACCGATTCGGTTACACAACTTGCAAAAACTCAGGAAAACTTAAAGGACACAGTAGATACGATTTCAACACAAATGGACACTCTGAAACTTGGTTCAGAAAAACACACTGAGGAAATAAGTACACTATCGGAGAAAGTGGCCGAACTTTCGGATCAGTTCACTAACTTATCTACAAAGGTAGATGATGATCTGAATGACACAAGACCTGTAGCCATCACTGACACAGAAGAGTATGAACAAATTAAGAAATTCAAACAAAATCAGAATCAAATTAATACGCAACACAAAAGAGAAATCCGGGAAGTACAAGATCAGTTGGCACAAGTAATACAAAAATTACATATTTCAGAGGACACTCGCGCTCCAACACGGGAAGAGGAAAAGCCACAAAATAATAACACAGGGCATTTCGAAAATTATGAAAGAAATTGGCAAGGTGCACCGAATTTTGAGATGGAACCGCCGACATAACGTAACAATGACCTATATGCGACTTGCCGACATGATAATTTTGACTATAAGCTGTTCATTACTACACGTAAATTCAAAACATTTAAGAATTCTGGCAACGACATTCATCCACAAGCGTGGCACCATCAGTTCTCTCATTTTTTTCCTCCCAACTGGTCATTGGAGCACAGGTTAGAATTTATGTGTGGCTACTTAGAGAATGAACCAGCTGTAAGAATGCGATCGGTCATTCACGATTGCCACAGTGAAGGAGAATTTTACCATGCCTTCCTCTCAGCATATTGGTCTCAAGCTACACAAGACCGAGTAAAACATAGTATCATAATGATTAAACATTTCGAACAATCTGAATTTTCCAGTCTTGTGAAATATTTTGAAGACATGTTGCACAAGAATCAGTACCTGTCGAACCCATACAGCCCCTCAGAAATCATCCGCATTTGCTTAATCAAATTACCTGAACATTTACGACATATTATTTTGGCAGTACGTTTCAAAGACGACATTGAAGCTTTTCAGGGACTCTTACAAGAATTATAAATTGACACTGACAATCGCGGAACGCGAAAACAGGAACACAACAATTACACATCACATCCATCGCAATTCCGCGATGAAAGAAATAATATCTGGACACGACAAGGCTATTCTCACAACACAAATCGTGAGCAAAACAGACACCACCCGTATGACAACCGTTGGCAGAGTAGTAATAATTACAGGGCAAGATCATCTCTCCGTGGTAGTGACCACCACAGAGACAATCAGGGAAACAGACCATATGGGAACCAAAATAATTATTATCAAGGGAGACAGAATAGACGCAACGGTCCAGCGTGCAGTTACAATTCAGGGAGAAATTCTCCACCACGTGACCGACAAGAAAGAACCTATGGAATCTACCAACATGACAAACGATATGATCGTAACGACAGACCTGAACTGCATCAGAACTGGCGGGATTCAAACAGGGCAGGGCCCTCTGCACTATGTTAATTTGTAGAAGTTAGGTCTCCAAATCCCAATAACGACGCGCGCCAACAAAGAGACAATAGGCGATGACTCACACCACTGGCAGCCTCAAGACGTACTTATGAAACTGACGACGCAGCTGCCGTAGCTAGTAATTACGTAAAAATGGAAGACATTAGGGACATCTTACTCCAGGAACATGACATAAAACATAACAACATTGCATATCCTGTGATTCACATTACAGTAAATGACGTAAAATTTACGGCAGTACTTGACTCTGGCAGTCCCATTTCAGTGAAACAGCTTTTAGCAAATGCAACAAATCGAACGATTGTCCCACACTTCCGTTACGTAAGATTAAATTACAAGGTGTAATCTTTGGAAAAAGTGTAGATGTACGCCAACAAACCAACTTAGAATTCTTTTGTCAAAGCCACAGCTTCTCTATGAACTTTCTTATTGTTCCATTATTGTCGACGGAAATAATATTGGGAGTAGACTTTTTGAATGAATACAAAGCAATCTTAAACTTTTACGATGCTGAAATAAGTTTAGAGAAAGAAGGTAAGTCAATTGCTTTGAAATTTGAAGATTGGCTCTCAAACTATGACGAGGAAATTAATCGGCTTTACCTTCTGTTAGACACCAGTTCGGAATTTTCGACGAAACTTGACACTAACAATCGCTCTGCAAGTACTGACAGGGATGATATCGACGGTGTATTTGATACTGATGAGTTGATTCAGAATAAAATTCAAACAATTGAGAACTGTAATGACATTGATAGGCAGGACCTTTTTGAGATTTTACAAGCACATTCCACAGTTTTTACTCACAAAACAGGAACAATCAAGGGATTTCAATACCAATTTCGCGTTCGTGAGCATACTAAATTTTGTGTTAGACCATACGTAATTCCAGCACATTATAAGGACCGTGTTAGAACAGAAATACAATCTATGCTTGACGAGGGCATTATTGAGCCTGCAGTAAGCACATACAACAATCCATTACATGTTGTTGAGAAGAAAAATGGATCGATCAGACTTGTCTTAGATTCGAGACAAGTCAATACTATCATCATTCCTGAAACAGACAGGCCGCAGACGATGGAAGAACTTCTTCAGAATTTTAATGGTGTAAAAGTGTTGTCTTCTATTGATCTCAGATCCAGCTTTTATCAGATCGAGCTTCATCCAGAATGTAGAAAATACACAGCTTTCCTTTGTTTCGGCATTTGTTATCAAGTTCGGAAACTTACTTTTGATTTGAACATTTCTTCGGCAGCATTCATTCGCGGGCTAAATTCCGTATTACCTGAGTTCTTAAAACGTCACGTCACCTTATATGTGGATGATATTCTAATAGCAGAAGCCTCATGGAAACAACATAATCGCGTCCTCAACAGTTTGTTACGTATTTTTGCAGAATCTGGAATTACAGTTAACTTGGAAAAGTCTGAATTCGGTAGGTCAAAGGTGAGGTTTTTGGGACACATTATTTCTTCTGAAGGCATTGAGCCGGATCCTGAAAAGTTAGAAGCAATCAGAGCCATTCCAGTTCCATCCACAAAAAAACAAGTCCGCAGTTTTCTAGGTCTCGTAAATTTTTACCGTCGTTTTCCAAAAATGCAAATTCTAGTGACACCAAAACTTTGTTCTCTCACTCGAAAAAATACTATTTGGAACTGTGACGAACAAGCACAGTTGGAATTCAGTTCTTTGAAAGAATCGCTACTTAACGCGCCAATACTAGCTCATCCAGATCTGTCACAAGATTTCTGCCTTAGCACGGATTCTTCTAAAGTCGGTCTTGGTGCCCATTTATTTCAAGAAACCATAGAAAATGACACTACTGTTCAGAAAACCATTGCTTTTGCTAGCCGAGTGCTAACAAAATCTGAAAAAAATTATTCCGTTCCTGAATTAGAACCTTTAGCTATCTTTTGGGCATTTAAAAAATTCCATTTCTTTCTTTCTGGTAAGCACGTAAAAGTATACAGTGATCATCGTGCATTACAATTTCTTATGTCTTCAAAATTAAATCATGACAGGTTAAAACGTTGGGCATTGTTTCTGCAAGAATTCTACTTCACAATAGTCTACATTCCCGGCAAGGAGAACATTGTTGCGGACACACTGTCACGCGCACCGGCTCGGCTTGAGAAAAGTAACACAGAAGGCAACCTCGAGAAAAATTTCAGTATTCTTTACATTCAGAAAGTCGCCTTTGAAAACTTCATTACCACATCGTTAAAGGACATTTCTCATGAACAAGATAAAAATCCGATTTGGAAAGACATCAAAAGTAAATGGCATGAAAAGACACACACTCAGATTCGGCATTATTATCTGGTTAGAAACAACATACTGCTCAAACTCTGCACTGTTGATGACATGCTATGGGTACTTTGCATTCCTGACTATTTTGTTAATAAGCTCATTTGGTACATTCATTTCAGCTTTGCACATTTTGGTCCACGAAAATGTTATCATGTTCTTCGGACGACTTGTTATTTTAACAGTATGGAAAAGAGAATTCGAAGAGTCTTGTCTATTTGTAAACTTTGTCAAAAAGCGAAACCATCTACTATCTCACATAGTGCTCCGTTGTTTCCTATCATTCCTTCTAAATTAAAAGAATTTGCTGCTGTTGATCTCTTGGGATCCCTTGTCAGAACATCGAATGGATTTTCGTACGTTCTAGTCGCTGTTGAACTTACTTCAAAATTTGTTTCTTTCACTCCGTTACGTAAAGCCACTGGACGGTCTGTATCCAACGCCTTTGTTAAAAATTTCTTACGTGAAGTTGGACACGTTATTAAAGTCATTTCAGATAACGGACCGCAATTCAGATCTGCTGTTTGGTCACGCATGCTTCGGAACCATAAAATCAAACCTGTTTTTATTTCATTGTGCTCACCACATTGTAACCCGTCTGAACGGATTATGAAAGAAATCAATAAGCTTTGCAGACTTTATTGTCACAGAAAGCATCAGCATTGGGACAGATATTTACACTTCTTTCAAAACGTGCTGAATGAAATGCCTCATGACTCCACTGCTTTACCACCTATTCTTGTACTGAAGAATAAAGAACCACCGAACAGAATCAGAGAGCTTGTACCTTTTCCGAATACACGTAAACTTGGACACAAAGACATAATTGATTTAGCTATTAAAAATATAAATTCTGCTGCAGACAAAAGGAGAAAACTACATGGTAAAGCAAATGCAAAGAAACTGTATATTGGCCAGAAAGTTCTGATTAAAGCTCATTCATTGTCACATAAGAAGAAATACTTGAGTCACAAATTCTTTCTAGTTTGCAATGGACCTTACAGAATCCGACGTATACCACATGATAATTGCGTTGAAGTTGAAACTCTGCGTACCAGGAAGAGTAAAGCTTTACACCACATTTCACATGTAAAACCGTTTATTGTCAGATAATCTGCTATATCCAGTCACGAACTAAGAGAACTTATTTAAACAGAAATTACGAATGCATTGTTATAGTGAACAGACGACACAGTCTTGTTATTTGTACATTCTTGCTTGTTAGTTGCACGATCACGTAACGACTATAAGGCTCACATACTTAGAACATATACCGGCACTGCTAATGACATTTTCATGCAACATTTTGGTTTACTTGAAAAGACATTCTTTATTTGAAGTAGTTTCTGTGGGATTAAAGATGACTTAGCATTTGGTTTCTTTGACAGCTACACAATTATACCACGACGCTACTAATGTGTGACTCAATTTACATTGTTGCTTTTGTGCTGTATCTGCTTTATATCTGCACAGTTTTTCTGAATTCTTCTGGAAAATAAAACATGTTTTAGTAGTAACTTTGTGGTATAGCTACAATAAGACAGCCTTTTTTGTAGCACAACAATATGTTACAGTGTAGTACTTTCTTGATCACGGTACTGTAAGTAATAACTACGATATCTATACGCATAGCATTTCCCTTTTGTTTATTACGAGGTAAGTACATTGACTTCCACAGAACTTTGCTTACGGACGACGATAATTATGACACTTGGCACATTTTTTACCCTTAAGTAATGACAGAGATTATGTTACAACAAGACGCACAATTTAGCGCTACAGGACACGCATTTGAGTGATTAATTTTGTACTTAAAACATTTATTTTTAAAAATTTTTGAATTACAAAGAAAGTTTTCCGTGATACATTTCATTCCATTGCTGTAATCTGTAACACCTGAGGGTATAATTACATTAATCCTCAGGGAGGTACACGCTTACTTTGTGTATCATGTGTTTGGCAAGCACAAGAAGCCCTAGCTAATACGGTATTTGCTTATACAACTTTACACATCGGTACCATGTTTCTCTAACACACAATTACACAGCTATCTGATCATTTAACTGAGAGAGACAAACATTTATTTTACTACATCAGTGACAGATGTTTACGTAATTACACCGTTGGATAACTTCACACTTATGAAATTGTATTTTGTCTGTCCTTTGTGAACTGTAGATATTTTTTCGGAACCATTGTGATACTATGAGAGCTTACCAGCACAGTAATTCAATAATTTTGCTAAGGGGACGTTTCAACGGTGACAACCAAACGGTACATGAATATTTTGGAAGGTGATCCTATCGAAGCAGGAGAGTGTTTGATGTCCTGGAGGAGCACTTTGAAGATCGCATTCTGGCTCTGGGGTACCCAGAGACCACTGGCATGGGCCTAGATTGGCCGCCATATTGTCCGGATCTGAACACGTGCGACTCCCTTTTGTGTGGGTATATTAAATACTAGGTCTACAGCAATAACCCCAAAACCGTTGATTAGCTGAAAACAGCCATTCAGGAAGTTATCGACAGCCTCGATGTTGCGACACTTCAGCGAGTCATGCAATATTTCGCTACTCGTCTGCGCCACATCATCGCCAATGATTGCAGGCATATCGAACATGTCATAATCTAAATCCATATATCTGTAGTGACGTTTACATGTTGAATAAAGAGAGTGAACGCTGTATTTTGTAACTAATTTACGCTTTCTTCCATATAGTTCAATAATTATGAATTCCCTGCGTCGTGTAGACGGTGAACAAGCTAAGCTCTTTACCTCAGATATTCCCTTCGACATATAACATATGATCATTCTGTTTTCACCCAGATTAATTGTGAGAAAGTCACCAGTAAACCACGTATAGTATCTCTTCATTATGGAGATATACACTATGTGATCAAAAGTATCCGGACACCTGGCTGAAAATGACTTATAAGTTCGTGGCCCCCTCCATCGGCAACGCTGGAATTCAATACGGTGTTTGCCCATCCTTAGCTTTGACAGCTTCCACTCTCGCAGGCATACGTTCAATCAGGTGCTGGAAGGTTTCTTGGGGAATGGCAGCCCATTCTTTACGGAGTGCTGCACTAAGGAGAGGTACTGATGTCGGTCGGTGAGGCCTGGCACGAAATCGGCGTTCCAAAACATCCCAAAGGTGTTCTATAGCATTCAGTTCAGTACTATGTGCAGGCCAGTCCATTAAAGGAATATTATTGTCGTGTAACCTCTCCGCCACAGGCCGTGCATTACGAACAGGTGCTCGATCGTGTTGAAAGATGCAATCGCCATCCCCAAATTGCTCTTCAACAGTGGGAAGCAAGAAGGTGCTTAAAACATCAATGTAGGCCTGTGATGCGATAGTGCCACGCAAAACAATAATGGCTGCAAGCCCCTTCCATGAAAAACACGATCACACCATAACACCACTACCTCTGAATTTTGCAGTTGGCACTACACACGCTGGCAGATGACGTTCACCAGGCATCCGGCATAACCACACCCTGCCATCGGATCACCACATGTGTACCGTGATTCGTCACGCCACACGTTTTTCCACTGTTCAATCGTCCAATGTTTACGTTCCTTACACCAAGTGAGGCGTCGTTTGGCATTTACCGGCGTGAAGTGTGGCTTATGAGCAGCCGCTTACCATGAAATCCAAGTTTTCTCACCTCCCGCTTAACTGTAATAGTACGTGCAGTGGATCTTGATGCAGTTTGGAATTCCTGTGTGATGGTCTGGATAGATGTCTGCCTACATCTATATCTATATACACACTCCGCAATCCACCATACGGTTCGTGGCGGAGGGTAAACTCCCAAACAGTACGAGGGAAAAATGACAGACTATATGCCTCTGCAAGAGCCCTAATCTTTCTTATCTTATCTTTGTGGTCTTTCCGCGAAATATAAGTTGGCGGCAGTAAAATTGTACTGCAGTCAGCCTCAAATGCTGGTTCTCTAAATTTCCTCAGTAGCGATTCACGAAAAGAACGCCACCTTTCCTCTAGAGACTCCCACCCGAGTTCCTGATGCATTTCCGTAACACTCGCATGATGATCAAACCTACCTGTAACAAATCTAGCAGCCCGCCTCTGAATTTCTTCTATGTTCTCCCTCAATCCGACCTAATAGGGATCCCAAACGCTCGAGCAGTACTCAAGAATAGGTCGTATTAGTGTTTTATAAGCGGTCTCCTTTACAGATGAACCACATCTTCCCAAAATTCTGCCAATGAACCGAAGACGGCTATCCGCCTTCCCCACAACTGCCATTACATGCTTGTCCCACTTCATATCGCTCTGCAATATTACGCCCAAATATTTAATCGACGTGACTGTGTCAAGTGCTACTCTACTAATGGAGTATTCAAACATTACAGGATTCTTTTTCGTGTTCATCTGCATTAATTTACATTTATCTATATTTAGAGTTAGCTGCCATTCTTTACACCAGTCACAAATCCTGTCCAAGTCATCTTGTATCCTCCTACAGTCACTCAACGACGACACCTTCCCGTACACCACAGCATCATCAGCAAACAGCCGCACATTGCTATCCACCCTATCCAAAAGATCATTTATGTAGATAGAAAACAACAGTGGACCTACCACACTTCCCTGCGGCACTCCAGATGATACCCTCACCTCCGATGAACACTCACCATCGAGGACAACGTATTGGGTTCTATTACTTAAGAAGTCTTCGAGCCACTCACATACTTGGGAACCAATCCCATATGCTCGTACCTTAGTTAGGAGTCTGCAGTGGGGCACCGAGTCAAACGCTTTCCGGAAGTCAAGGAATATGGCATCCGTCTGATACCCTTCATCCATGGTTTGCAAGATATCATGTGAAAAAAGGGCGAGTTGCGTTTCGCAGGAGCGATGCTTTCTAAAGCCGTGCTGATGCATGGACAGCAACTTCTCTGTCTCAAGGAAACTGAGAATATGTTCGAGGATCCTGCAACAAACCGATGTTAAGGATATTAGTCTGTAATTTTGAGGATCCGTCCTTCTACCCTTCTTATATACAGGCGTCACCTGCGCTTTTTTCCAGTCGCTCAGGACTTTACACATTACGACCCTCTTCAACTGTCGGCGGTCTCTGTCAGTCAACAGACGACGTCGGCCTGTATGCTTTTGTGCTCTACGTGTCCCTTCACGTTTCCATTTCACTATCACATCGGAAACAATGGACCTAGGGGTGTTTAGGAGTATGGATGTCTCGTGTACAGACGTATGACATAAGTGACACACAATCACCTGACCATCTTCGAAGTCTGTGAGTTCCACGGAGCGCCCCATTCTGCTAGCTCACGACGTCTAATGGTTACTATGGAGTACCTGGCAGAAGGTGTCAGCACAATGCACCTAATATGAAGAACATATGTGTTTGGAGGTGTCCGGATACTTTTGATCAGATAGTGTAGATGTCAAGTTTGCCTTTTCAAATGGCTCTGTAGGAAGTTCGTTGTTATTATAGTTGTTATGAAAGAGACAACTTCAACGGCGTTTCAGTCTTTAAAATCGGATAACTAGTTTGTGAGAAATTACAACATTTATAACGTGGGCTTTACCTGATTCAAACGTGAAACCGAGTGCTGTCTTATTCCCGAAATTCGTGTTGTTATACCGAACTGTCACGTCAGGCTGATGAAGCACTCCAGTTCACGCAGCTAAGAGAGTCTGTTTAGGAAAACGGAGTAGTGCAGGAAAGTTTAATTTGAAACTGAGTACTAATTACACCTGGCTACAAGTCGTTAAACCAGCGCACCAGTTGCATATCAAACGACGTGGCATCTAAGTATGGTTCACCATTTAACTACGGTAAAAGTTCTGAGCACTCTCTTCTACCAGAACCTAGAAAGAAAGGTGTACTTAATTTGATGAATGGTTTTGGAAACATGGAACTGAGGCATAAAGATTGTTAAATAATAACTTCGGGTTATAGGTTTAACGTCAAGAAACACTTACATTGTAAGAAAGTACAAAAGGATATATTCATCAGCACTTCTTAGAATTACATCAAACGCTGTTAACATGCACAGTGAAGATACTGCTAATTATGATACATAATTTTTTTCTTTCCTACTTAATTTTTTTCTGCTTCATTTGCTCTGTACGTATGTTTCTGATGGCCTAGAATTTTTTTTTTTTATTTTGTTCCATTATATGAAATGCTACT
Organism: Schistocerca cancellata; assembly: GCF_023864275.1. Lineage (NCBI taxonomy): Eukaryota > Metazoa > Arthropoda > Insecta > Orthoptera > Acrididae > Schistocerca > Schistocerca cancellata. The sequence continues at coordinate 397,015,587 of NC_064628.1, forward strand.
ATATTTTGTTTTATAGGTACTGCTACAAGAGCCTGTTTTACTGACTATGCAAAAGTTTTTCCTTTGTGATGCTTGTGTGCAATGCGCTGTGTAAAGCGAAACGTAATTTGCAGCACTGTTGTATGAATTGCGATGCGAGAGCGAAATCCATACTGCAGTCGGATAGTGAAGAAAGACAGAAGGTACGCAGCGACGTGGCGAACGTGTGCGTTACGGTGTGTAATCGTGCTAGACAGAATCACACGAAAATCGTGGCCGGTTCTTATTTTTCCGTCACTGCATAGACTAAACTTCAACGTCCGCGTTATGGGACAAAATGTTAGACTGTAGCGAATATTGTGGAGTACTATAAACGGCAGTGACAATGCTTGTGCGAACGGACTGATTGTCGTTGTTGGGACCGAACTGTTTGCAACTAACCGGACGGCACGTACTAATTACTTTGAATTTATTATTTCGTGAACAACCCAATGAGCTGCCGCACACACTAAAACATTAACTGACGCCATGGAGACCTGCAAACTGTGACGTGTGGCACTGTTTTCGCCAGGACTGTAAGTTCTCGTTCGTGATTGCTAAAAGTGTACGGACTGTAATATTACCATCAGCGGGCTGAATTGAATACCGTACTGTTTTAAAACTGTGTACCGAACGTTACAAACAGAAATGTGTGTGAATGGAACTTCGTAATCGCACACACGTGAACGTGGAGTTATACGTAAACAATTACGTCGTACCGGCCTGTGACATAGGGAATGCAACGAAGAATTGAATAATCGCCTGGAGGAATACATTCCGAGAAAGAGATATGACTAATGACGCTGCACTAATTACGTCGACTGCACCAACAAACTGCCACTGACGTCACGAGACATCGCCTACAAGCAGATAAGCTGCAACGCCGAGCGCTCTCCCCCTGTATAAAGTCTCAAAACATTTCAAACTGTTCGATTGTAATTTCTTTTTCTTTTGTAACTAACTTTTCCCAGTATTTACTTTCCTTAAAAATAAAGGCAGTTTCTGTAAATCGTGTGCGTAAATCAGTGTTGACATTGTTGTGCCCATCCTTAACAGTAGTTATCACTATTTATTTTCCCCATCTTATTAATTTGTTTTGTTGTAGTTCTAATGGCATATAAAACTTCCTGCCAGATTAAAACTGTGTGCCGGGCCAAGACTCGAACTCGGGACCTTTGCCTGTTCTGGAATGTTCGCAGGAGAGCTTCTGTAAAGTTTGGAAGGTTGGAGACGAGGTACTGACAGAAGTAAAGCTGTGAGGACGGGGTGTGAGTCGTGCTTGGGTAGCTCATTTGGTAGAGCACTTGCCCACGAAGGCAAACGTCCCGAGTTCGAGTCTCGGCCCGGCACACAGTTTCAATCTGCCAGGAAGTTTCATATCAGCGCACACTCCGCTGCAGAGTGAAAGTCTCATTCTGGAAACATCCCCCAGGCTGTGGCTAAGCCATATCTCCGCAATATCCTTTCTTTCTCGAGTGACAGTTCTGCAAGGTTCGCAGGAGAGCTTCTGTAAAGTTTGGAAGGTAGGAGACGAGGTACTGGCAGAAGTAAAGCTATGATGAGGTGGGCGTGAGTCGTGCTTGGGTAGCTCAGTTGGACGCTGGGACGGTAGCTCAGCGTGTTCGGTCAGAGAGCCGGTTGGCCTCTGTAATAACAAAACTGAGTGAAAGGATTAACCACCGAACTTGAACAGGATGTTTTGCGACGTCCGCAACGACCAAACACAACGATCAATAACGAACAAAATGCAAAAAAAAAAAAAAGTTCGTAGAGCACTAGTCCGCGAAGGCAAAGGTTCCGAGTTCGACTCTCGGCCCCGGCACACAGTTTTAATCTGCCAGAATGTTTCATACCAGCGCACACTCCGCTGCAGAGTGAAAGTCTCATTCTAATTGCATGTGTTTTACATATCCTTTTCGAGGGTGTGTGTTCATGTAGGTGGACCGTATTTTATCAGGCACATTTACATGTTCCGTTATGGTATAAGTGTCCGCCCCGATAGCTGAGTGGTCAGAATGTCAATATAATAATTCCAATCCCAAAGAAAGCAGGTGTCGATAGATGTGAAAATTACCGAACTATCAGTTTAATAAATCACAGCTGCAAAATACTAACGCGAATTCTTTATAGAGGAATGGAAAAACTGGTAGAAGCTGACCTCGGGAAAAATCAGTTTGGATTCCGTAGAAATGTTGGAACACGTGAAGCAATACTGACCTTACGACTTATCTTAGAAGAAAGATGAAGGAAACGCAAACATACGTTTCTAGCATTTGTAGACTTAGAGAAAGCTTTTGACAACGTTGACTGAAATACTCTCTTTCAAATTCTGAAGGTGGCTGGGGTAAAGTACAGGGAGCGAAAGGCTATTTACAATTTGTACAGAAAGCAGATGGCAGTTATAAGAGTCGAGGGACATGAAAGGGAAGCAGTGGTTGGGAAGGGAGTGAGACAGGGTTGTAGCCTCTCCCCGATGCTATTCGATGTGTATATTGAGCAAGCAGTAAAGGAAACAAAAGAAAAATTTGGAGTAGGTATTAAAATTCATGGAGAAAAAATAAAAACATTGAGGTTCGCCGATGACATTGTAATTCTGTCAGAGACAGCAAAAGACTTGGAAGAGCAGTTGAAATGAATGGACAGTGTCTTGAAAGGAGGGTATAAGATGAACATCAACAAAAGCAAAACGAGGATAATGGAATGTAGTCGAATTAAGTCGGGCGATGCTGAGGGAATTAGATTTGGAAATGATACACTTAAAGTAGTAAAGGAGTTTTGCTATTTGGGGAGCAAAATAACTGATGATGGTCGAAGTAGAGAGGATATAAAATGTAGACTGGCAATGGCAAGAAAAGCGTTTCTGAAGAAGAGAAATTTGTTAACATCGAGTATAGATTTAAGTGTCAGGAAGTCGTTTCTGAAAGTATTTCTATGGAGTGTAGCCATGTATGGAAGTGAAACATGGACGATAAATACTTTCGACAAGAAGAGAATAGAAGCTTTCGAAATGTGGTGCTACAGGAGAATGCTGAAGATTAGATGGGTAGATCACATAACTAATGAGGAGGTATTGAATACAATTGGAGAGAAGAGGAGTTTGTGGCACAACTTGACTAGAAGAAGGGATCGGTTGGTAGGACATGTTCTGAGCCATCAAGGGGTCACCAATTTAGTACTGGAGGGCAGCGTGGAGGGTAAAAATCGTAGAGGGAGACCAAGAGATGAATACACTAAGCAGATGCAGAAGGATGTAGGTTGCAGTAAGTACTGGGAGACGAAGAAGCTTGCACAGGATAGAGTAGCATGGAGAGCTGCATCAAACCAGTCTCAGGACTGAAGACCACAACAACAACAACAAACTGCTGAGGTCATCGGTCCCTTGACTTACACACTACTTAATCTAAGTTATGCTAAGAACAACACACACATTGCCGGCCGAGGTGGCCGAGCGGTTCTAGGCTCTTCAGTCCGGAGCCGCGCGACTGCCACGGTGGCAGGATCGAATCCTGCCTCGGGCACGGATGTGTGTGAGTCCTTAAGTTATTCAGGTTTAAGTAGTTCTGAGTTCTAGGGGACTGATGACCTCACATGTTACGTGCCATAGTGCTCAGAGCCATTTGAGCCAACACACACATCGATGCCCGAGGGAATACTCGAACGTCCGGCGGGAGGGGCCGCGCAGACTGTGACATGGCGCCTCAAACCGCGTGGCCAGAAAGAACGTAATGGACCGATGTCGCACCAGACCATAGCGACACAATTCTGTGTGTCTTCTCTAATCTCGTTGTTTGTCCCGCTGGTGAAGTGACACAAGACAGGAATCGAAGCCGTTTCCGTACACAACGCAGACAATGGTGGGCTGACTCATTCCAAAGGCATTCGCAGTTTCTCTGGCGCTAACATGTGGCCTACGAGCAACAGTTGCCAGAGCACCCACTTCGTTTGTACTGCTGTAGGACGCTTTTTCGTCAGTCTCTGCTTAGTATTCCAGCGTCCTTCCAATAACAATTTTTTGCACTTTCACTGACTTGTCATTCTTGATGGAGACCGTCTGTCGGAATACCTTTGTGCATACAACTCACTTATCCTTTACGTATCCCTTATGCATTATCCGCAAATAAGTACCATGTGTAGTTTTTCTTGGCTTATGAAACACATTTATTTTTTCAAATTATCCAGTACTCGACACACTGCACGACACAAACCGAATAAAAGCTAAATTTCCTCTGTGTCCCTTTTATACAGATATCTTAGCAATGCAGCACTGTTTCCTCCTTATCCGATGTGTCACATTTCATTAGTCGGGTATGAAACCTTTTCTTTTGTAACTATGAGACTAGCATTAGAAATAAGTATTGTTGCACCTGAAAAATAGAATTTTATACCGATATCTATGATGTGAAAAGAGACTGTCATATGTCGTTTAGTGAGGACTTTCTCACAATTAATCTGGATGAAGATAAAACTACGATATTTCGATGGGTTCTGGAAATGTTTGAACTGAAGAGCTTAGCTGAATCTCCCTGTATTTTAAGATTGGAAAAAACACAGCAAATTCGTTGTTGTCGGTTTATACCTGGTTAAACGACTTTTCTGGTTTCTAGTTTCTAGTGGGTTATTACAACAAAGCCACGTATACTACTGGCCATTAAAATTGCTACACCAAGAAGAAATGCAGATGATAAACGGGTATTCATTGGACAAATATAGTATACTAGAACTGACATGTGATTACATTTTCACGCGAGTTGGGTGCATAGATCCTGAGAAATCAGTACCCAGAACAACCACCTCTGGCCGTAATAACGGCCTTGATACGACTGGGCATTGAGTCAAACAGACCTTGGATGGCGTGTACAGGTACAGCTGCCCGTGCAGCTTCAACACGATACCACAGTTCACCAAGAGTAGTGACTGGCGTATAGGGACGAATCAGTTGCTGGGCCACCATTGACCACACGTTTTCAGTTGGTGAGAGATCTGGAGAATCTGCTGGCCAGGATAGCAGTCGAACATTTTCTGTATCCAGAAAGGCCTGTACAGGACCTGCAACATGCGGTCGTGCATTATCCTGCTCAAATGTAGGTTTTCGCAGGGATCGAATGAAGGGTAGAGCCACGGGTCGTAACACATCTGAAATGTAGCGTCCACTGTTCAAAGCGCAGTCAATGCAACGTGTAACCAGTGGCACCCCACACCATCACGCCGGGTGATACGCCAGTATGGCGATGACGAGTACACGCTTCCAATGTGCGTTCACCGCGATGTTGCCAAACACGGATGCGACCATCATGATGCTGTAAACACAACCTGGATTCATCCGCAAAAATGACGTTTTGCCATTCGTGCACCCAGGTTCGTCGTTGAGTACACCATCGCAGGCGCTCCTGTCTGTGATAAAGCGTCGAGGGTAACCGCAGCCATGGTCTCCGAGCTGATAGCCCATGCTGCTGCAAACGTCGTCGAACTGTTCCTGCAGATGGTTGTCGTCTTGAAAACGTCCCCATCTGTTGACTCGGGGATCGAGACGTGGCTGCACGATCCGTTACAGCCATGCGGATAAGAAGCCTGTCATCTCGACTGCTAGTGATACGAGGCCGTCGGGATCCAGCACGGCGTTCCGTATTACCCTCCTAAACCTACCGATTCCATATTCTGCTAACAGTCATTGGATCTCGACCAACGCGATCAGCAGTGTCGCGATACGATAAACCGCAATCGCGCTAGGCTACAATCCGACCTTTATCAAAGTCGGAAACGTGATGGTACGCATTTCTCCTCCTTACACGAGGCATCACAACAACGTTTCACTAGGCAACGCCGGTCAACTGCTGTTTGTGTATGAGAAATCTGTTGGAAACTTCGCTCATGTCAGCACGTTGTAGGTGTCGCCACCGGTGCCAACCTTGCGTGAATGCCCTGAAAAGCTAATCATTTGCAAATCACAACATCTTCTTCCTGTCGGTTAAATTTCGCGTCTGTAGTACGTCTTCTTCGTGGTGTAGCAATTTTAATGGCCTGTTGTGTAGATATTCTATTTCATTACCTGCACTGAACAGACCTTATCAAACGTTTTCGTAGGAAAGTAAATCGCTTTCCAATACAAAACAGTCGTCCGACATATTGTACAATACTATTCAAGTGTGTGGGACCTGCGCCAGAAAGTACTAACAGGGGGTTCTGAGCAAAGAAGGGCAGCATGAATGCTCACAGCTTTGTTTGACCCTAGAAGAACGTCACGGAGACGCCAAAAGATCTAAACTGGCAGACGCCTGAAAATAGATGCACACTACCCCACCGAAGCCAACTTAGAAAGTCTCCACAACCAAGTATAACCGATGAATCTATGAATATGCTGCAACACCCTGTGAATTGCTCCCATAGGGATAGCGAAGACAATATTCACAATGCCCACAAAGCCAACTTAAGCAATCATTCTTCTCATGCTGAATAAATGAGTGGAAAGGAAAAAAGCCTCAACAACTAGTACAATGGTGCTTACCCTCTGCCATGCACTTCACAGAGGTTCGCAGCGGATGGATATAGATTTTTACGTAGAATTATTTCTACACCTCTCTTTCCCCAGTCCCATTGCATAAACTTAAAAGTGGATTCTACACCTCCATTTCCCATTCCATATCTAACCACCACACACAACTCCCTTTCGAACCCTCCCGCACAACCCACAGCAAGTTCACGTAAATACATTTCCCACGTACCCACACTCATCCAATATACTTGTTTATAACTACTATTGCATCTACATCCATCGTCGTGTCATCATCCTGCTCATCAAAAGCTCATCAAATTTTTTGACCCGTTATTTTGACCTTCTTTCCGTATTATAAATATTGGTATGGGTTTAAAAATCACGAAGGCTGACGAAATAGTGGTAGGTGACAACTCGCTCTCAGAATCAAATGATCAATGTTGTTGTTGTTGTGCTATTTGCCTGAAGACTTGTTTGATGCAATTATTACGCTAGTTCATCCTGTGCTAGTCTACCCATCTCGGGATAACTATGCAACCTAAGTTTGACTGAAGCTCATTAACCCCTTTTTTATCACGGAATTGTATGATTTCTACATATATCAAATATCAGCGATCACAGATAACAACTGTAACAGCAACTTGCAGCTGACATTTCTGGAACGAGGTTTTTACTGTGGTCGAACAATGACCTCCTGGGCAGGTAAAGTCGTACACTACTATTGAACAGGAATAATCAAAATAAAAGGTATTTTACGCTACTCGCTGTTTATTGATAATGAGACTTTGTTTTACAAGGTATAAGCTATTAAGTAATCAAAAAACATAATATAATTGTGCACGAAACTCTGCAAAGCATTTTTCATACAAATACGCCTTCCTTTTGCCGAACGATATGACAGTTTCATTTTTACAAATTTCACATTATCTTCTAACTTGACCCGTGATAATAATATGTTGAGCTAAATGTTTTCTTAGAGAAAGACGTACTGTGATCCTCATTTGCGGCTGTGGCCGAGGCTGAGTTTTAGCATTGCCATATTTCTGGAGGCCTGCCGAGTGCTAGGTGCTACCCGACCGACACGTATGTTGCGCGTTCTAGCGCCTCGTCCGGTCGCAGCAGGGTCGTTTTCGATCCCTTGGGCATACTCATATATTGGTTAATATAATCAAACCTTGGTCTCTTATCTACAATTTTTTCCCGCACACGTGCCTTCATTACCAAGTTGACGATTTGTTGATGTTTCATAATGTGTGAGGTTGTAGCATAAATTTTCTGTCTGACCATTAGATTTAGTACCTCCTCATTACTCATCATGCCTACTCATCACATTATTCCTCTGCATCGTCACATTTCTTAAGTCTAAGACCTATTCTCGTCAGAACGGATTATTGTACACATTTGTCTCCCGTACAAGGCTACACTTCGTACAATTAAATGACATCAGAAAAGAATCCCTAGCCTTTTAGTGAACATTCAATGTTAACAAGTTCCTCTTTTTCAGAAATGCTTTCGGGAGCCAGTAGGAATTTTATATCGTCTACTTCGACCATCATCAATAATTTTTTTGCCAGAATAAAAATCTCGTTAACTACTTTTAGTGTCTCTTTTCCTAATACAATTTCCTCCGCAAAGCCTGATTTATTTCGAATAGATTTCGTTATCCTTGTTTTGGTTTTGTCGACATTCATTTTATAACCTCTTTTGAAGACGCTATCCGTTCCATTGAACTGCTCTTCCCACGTCCTTTTCCATCTCTGTAAAAATTATGGTGTGTCTCGTAATCTAAGACGATCCAAAATTTTTGGGATATTCGTGATTATAAACATCGCATCTAGTTACGTACTTAAAGAGACCTTGCGCACGGATATTATGTAATGCACAGTTTGTAATTGGCATTGTTTTAGGGTTTCGACGACAGGGAGGAAGTATAGAGCCAACGGTAACGTGCCGACGACCTCCGTACTTTGCAGAAGAAAATCGCTGACTTACAGAAAGGTGGGGTCGGCCAAAGATTGAACAAGATGCGTCCGGTCGCCTTCTGCGGAAGTTACGATTGTTACGCAATTTGAATAATTTTAAGAAACAATGAAAGCGCTGTTCGTTTTGCAAGAAGCTGGTTTTAGTAAGTCGATACGGAGGACTCACGCTCAGTGGCTGAGGGTTTGTGTGTAGCGTTTGAATTTAGTATCAAGAATTTGCACCTGACGCCTGAGTAGGTAAGTGTCGGACGACTCTCTTGATTCCTTGTACATCTTCAGTAGGACTCTGGACTGCACAGAAGGTCTAGTAGTTATTTGGCTGCGACTGAGAAACCGATACGATAGTATCATTCAGAAAAACGCTGTCATTAATTATCACTCTTGAACCGGTAATATACATCTTAAACAGGTCTTGAAATGGCTGTTTAGTGAGGAACTGTTTTGAGCAATTCTCTCAAAACATGAACAGCACTTTCATAGTTTCGTGACCTGCCTTGTGGAACTATCTACTAAATATTATATGACATAGGCTAGGAAGCTGTTTAGGTAGGAAGCTAACTCCTCAAATGGTGAACTTTATTTTTGTTTTACCAAAGGATGACGGTAACGATTGGTGATTTTTGGCTATTTTTTGTTATTATTTCTGATCGGGTCAAGTGGACAGGTAGCGAAGGTTTATAGATGACAATTCGCAAGTCCATATGCTGTAAACAAAATTTTAAATAAAACGATTTTATGTAGTTTCAGTCTGAAATCTTGTGTTATCTCTTCATTATTGTATTCTACTTGAATTGATCCTATTTAAGGGAAGAAAGCAGAAAAATACAGCCTAATCGTTTTTTAAAAAAGAAAGGAGAAATCAAAAATCGTAGTAATATTTTAAAAAGAATATATGCAAAGAGACTTAAAGTAGGTGCAAAAGAAATTATTAGTTCCACAATTTACTCAATTTTCAGAGATATAATTTAACGCAACGTTAACTGCGGTAATACTCGATTAGATTTGACGAAATATCCACCGCTGATACCTGTTATTATAAAAATTTTCTTTGCTATTACGATGGAAATATCTCCAGAATAACCTCAATTAATTCTTTCTTTCGCTTGTGCCTTTTCCCACAGTTAGGCAGGGTCGGATTGGTTAATCGGATTTGGCAATGTTAGTGGAAGGGATGGCCGGATGCCCTTTTTTACAAATTTCACATTATCTTCTAACTTGACCCGTGATAATAATATGTTGAGCTAAATGTTTTCTTAGAGAAAGACGTACTGTGATCCTCATTTGCGGCTGTGGCCGAGGCTGAGTTTTAGCATTGCCATATTTCTGGAGGCCTGCCGAGTGCTAGGTGCTACCCGACCGACACGTATGTTGCGCGTTCTAGCGCCTCGTCCGGTCGCAGCAGGGTCGTTTTCGATCCCTTGGGCATACTCATATATTGGTTAATATAATCAAACCTTGGTCTCTTATCTACAATTTTTTCCCGCACACGTGCCTTCATTACCAAGTTGACGATTTGTTGATGTTTCATAATGTGTGAGGTTGTAGCATAAATTTTCTGTCTGACCATTAGATTTAGTACCTCCTCATTACTCATCATGCCTACTCATCACATTATTCCTCTGCATCGTCACATTTCTTAAGTCTAAGACCTATTCTCGTCAGAACGGATTATTGTACACATTTGGCTCCCGTACAAGGCTACACTTCGTACAATTAAAAGACATCAGAAAAGAATCCCTAGCCTTTTAGTGAACATTCAATGTTAACAAGTTCCTCTTTTTCAGAAATGCTTTCGGGAGCCAGTAGGAATTTTATATCGTCTACTTCGACCATCATCAATAATTTTTTTGCCAGAATAAAAATCTCGTTAACTACTTTTAGTGTCTCTTTTCCTAATACAATTTCCTCCGCAAAGCCTGATTTATTTCGAATAGATTTCGTTATCCTTGTTTTGGTTTTGTCGACATTCATTTTATAACCTCTTTTGAAGACGCTATCCGTTCCACCCAGAACAACCCCCCCCCCCCCCCCCCCCCCCCGGTACAGAATTAGTGTACCCCAACTGTCTGCGACTAGCGTAATCCATGGAATAGTACGAAAGTGTTAAAATGTCTGCGAGCCGTGTAACTGAGGACCAGCCCGTATTCACCGAGGGAGATGTGGAAAACCGCCTAAAAACCACAACCAGGCTGGCCGGCACACCAGCTGTCGTTGTTAATCCGCCGGGCGGATTCGATCCCGCGCCGGCGCGCCTACCCGAGTCCAGGAAGCAGCGCATTAGCTCTCTCGGCTAACCTGGCGGGTCTAGTAACGCCAATTAATGCATGCTCTGAATACAAAAAATTAAAAAATATCTTTGGAAATATAGGAACATTATTCGGTATTTTATTGAATGAATTGCTCAGTCTGGACTTAAAATTAGTAAACTACTAGACGAGAGGTAGTCAAGCAGTTCCAATCAAGTATTTATACGGCCAGCGGTTCTCAGCCGTATTTTGTAATAATATACATCTAGCAACTAAGAGCCGAGTCCAAAACGTCACCTAACGTCAAGATCTTAAGAGTGTAGTTTTCCTCCTCAGTAACGAACAAAAATACTTACAGATGCAGTAGTAGTTCAAAATCTGCTTAATTTTAAGTGACGTTGGTGAATTCGGCTGCTAACGCCATGGGAACAGCTCGGCCACTGAGTTTAGAGGGTGTGAGAGGGAGAATGTTTTATTGTTTGTACCGAAACTCACGGGCTAGCGCGACTCGTACCGATCACCTGCTATGGCATAAATTTCAAAGGGAAGTAACATGGATTTCAGAATGCACATTGTAAAAAGGGTCGTCTTCAAATGCGGTACATACAGGATGAATTCGTTATGATATTACAAACTTTCAAGGATGATGGAGAAGGGTTAATATATCCATTTGAGGTAAGAGACCCTGGTCCAGAAACGACCGACACGGAGGTCATAAGCGAAAATCATTTTCATACCTCTGACAGTGGAATACATGCACCGGTGCTGTAGCTGCTAAGATTGTAGGGTAGGCAACTTTCAGAGGTGGTCGTATGGACCAAAACTAGGGAAAGAAGTTCAAAAAACATGGGCTCTAAAATGCATACGTTAAGAGCTATGAGCAGCTGCTAAGTAGAAGGAATATGTTTCACAGTAGCGAAGGTGAACAAGCACCCATGGCTCTTAAGGTATGCATTTAAGAACCCATGTTTACCACACTTTTTGAGCCGTGCGCGGCTCGTGTTCATGCCGGTTATTGCTTGTCATCTTGTCCTTACGCTTCGGTTGTCTCGTTTCTTATTCGATTTTCTGGCGTCACTAAGTTGCTGGCTTGCCTGCCCGTGAGTGGCAGCAGCAGCGCGTATCGCTAAGACCACCGTCGTACTATCTTTCTAGTGACCGCTAGTATTTCCGGGTCGCTGTGTGTCGTGAGTTCAGTCGGGACGGGAGCAGCAGTGAGGTTCGGACAGCCAGTACTCGCCGACAGCTGGGGACACTCATGTATTGTTCGACGGAAGGAGACTAGAGCGGGAACGACCGTTGGTTGGTCGTTCAGTCGGTCGTCTCATCGGGTGACGTGTATTTGGTCTTTTGACCGTTTCTGGGCCTCGTAAGTTGGTCATCTTGCCGGGCGTGGGCAGGTTCCTTCCCTGTGCAGAGATGTCGGGTGGCCAATGGTCAAGAGTTACCTCTGCATGGTTGGGTCCGAGCCAGTGTGCCCGGGTCGCCGTGTCTCCGAGTTCCGAATGGGTATCAAGGGAGTCGGGATTGAGCTGCAGTGAGCTCCGGACAGACATAACTCCCCCGACCGTTGCCGACACACATAACTTGAGTGGGGATGACCTTGGTTGGTCGTTCGGCCGGTCCTCTCATCAGACGACGTGTATTTGGCCGCCTTTCGCTTATGAGTTCTCTGTGTGTCTCGACTTCTGATTCGTCCTTGTTGTTCCACAGTGATTGCTTTTAGGATTGTTCCAGTTCTTGTGGAAGTGTTTTCGTGCAGCTGTGTCAAGCTTGCGTGATTTCGACTGAGCAGTTGTGTTAATGCTGCCTGCGCACTGCGGTTGAGGGTCGGTCGGTTGGGACAGGGTCCGGCACGGCGTCTAGTTCGGCAGCCTTTGGTGTTGTTCATATTTTTGAGTGGTTATTGCGCCTTGACTGTAAATAGACGTCAATATTTGAAGATGTAGTGCTGCTGGTATCTTCGTCCTCGGTGACATTTTCCGTTGCCGCGCGACCACTACGATCGCAGGTTCGAATCCTGCCGTGGGCACGGATGTGTGTGATGTCCTTAGGTTAGTTAGGTTTAAGTTGTTCTACGTTCTAGGGGACTGATGACCTCAGATGTTAAGTCCCATAGTGCTCAGAGCCATTTGAACCATTTTGAACATTTTCCGTTTTCGTGCCGTTGGTCGGGTGGAAGGGAATTGGTTAGGTGGTTGGTCGGTCCTTCAGCCGTCCGTGGGTCAGGTTGCCATCCGATTATTTAATCATACTTTTGGCTGCCTATCTCACCTAAACTGTTGTTAGAGTTTCCTCTCCAGGCCGACTCTTGGAACAGTTCTGAGCACCAGTGTTCTGTTGTTTGTGATTGTGATTTACTTTTGTCACAAGTACTGTGCCAGGCCTTTAGCCGTGTATTAATTTTGTCTGTTCTGTGTTCAGTATATGGCCTTTAGCCGAACCTTATGTGAATTATTTTAAGATTAGGCCTTCAGCCGCGTTTTATTTAAAAATTCTTGTTTGCTCTGTATCTAGGCCTTCAGCCGCGATTGTTTTAAAATCTGTGGTTTTGAGCCGCAGTGTGTAAATTCCTATCTGTAAGGTTTCTCTTTAATTATCTTTAATTCTTAAAATGGCCTTCAACCGTACTGTGTCAATCCTTATCTTAAGGTTTGTCTTTAATTATTTTGAATAATTGGTTGGGCCTTCAGCCGTGAAGATATTTCAAGTTTTCTTAAGATGGTTTTCTGTTGTACTGTGTAAATGCTTGTCTTTAAACGTCGCCTTTTATTATGTTGAAATATTATTGGGCTTTCAGCCGAGGAATTAATTTAAATTTTCCTTAATATGGTTTTTAGCAGAGATTTGTAAATGCTTGCCTTTTAAAGAATTTCTTTTGCTGATCTGAAATATTATTTGAGCCTTTAGTCGAGAAGATATTTTAATTTCACTTAAGTAAGGCCTTCATCCGTTTGTCTAAAGTCTTGTGCATTGAAAGGAATAATTTAAGGATATTTTAATTTTACTTAAGTAAGGCCTTCATTATTTAAACTTTATTATTGGGAAGTTACTTGGGCCCTCAGCCGTGAATTGATCTTTGTTGTTTTAAAGAGAAAACTGTGCAATGGATTTCGAGGTGTTGCAGTAGCTGGCCTCGGCCCCTTTCCACAACCTGATCCGCTCTGTCCTGCGAACCCAGATTTCATTTTTGTTGTTGTTTTGGTCCATACTGCCACCTCTGAAAGTTTCCTGCCTTAAAGCCTTAGCAACAACAGTATCGGTACACGTATTCCAGTGGCAGAGCTAGCAGAATGACTTTCGCTTACAATTTTGGACTTGGTGCTATCCGGACCAGCGTCCTTACCTCAAATTGATACATTTACCATTCTCCATCATCCTTGAAAGTTTGTAATATCACCATCCTGTGTTTGCAGCAAGGAATATACAATTAAATTAAGGCTCTTTTAATACTACGCAATGAACAGGAGGAAATTAACATTCAAAACATTAATTTTGGTAAACATTTGTGACCGTGTCTCATATTGCATAATGTATTTAAATATAATTACTGTTATTAATCAATTAATCATCCGCTTACGCAGACAACACAACACAGGGGCCGGCCGCGGGGGTCTCGCGGTTAAGGCGCTCAGTCCGGAACCGCGCGACTGCTACGGTCGCAGGTTCGAATCCTGCCTCGGGCATGGATGTGTGTGATGTCCTTAGGTTAGTTAGGTTGAAGTAGTTCTAAGTTCTAGGGGACTGATGACCACAGATGTTAAGTCCCATAGTGCTCAGAGCCATTTGAACCATTTGAACAACACAGGGACCGCCACAGAATGTCAGTAGTGGCTGCTCTCGAACAAAAAAGTCTGATGACCACCGTACTCGACTGTCAGTTATAAAAGGCAGAGTGCTGTTTAGTGGGTACAGTCTGTACGTACGTAAGTCACATAACGTACTACAGTACTCAGCGGGGGAAAGGCACGTACTGTGTCAACCCAGTCAATAACAGCAAGCGTACGGGGAGTTTAGGTGGATAAAATCCCAATCGTCTCAAAAAACCGATTGTGGGAAAAATCCGCCATCTTGGAAAAACCGCCGCCTTCTTGGAATTTTCGAGTTTCCACCATACCCACTGATGCAAGCGTCAAATTAGATCCATTTTTGCGGCAAATTAATGAGTTTACGCACCGCTATCACCAAAAACGATAAAATTGTTTACTATAGTACATCTTTATTATTCAAGAAACATTAATATTTATTTTAACTCAACTACTGTTGAAAAAAATGACCTACAATTTTTCAACTTTTGATTGTACGTTGTTGAAGGTTCAAATGGCTCTAAGCACTATGGGACTTAACATCTGAGGTCATCAGTCCCCTAGACTTAGAAATACTTAAACGTAACTAACCTAAAGACATCACACACATCCATGCCCGAGGCAGGATTCGAACCTGCAGCCGTAGCAGCAGCGCGGTTCCGGAACGTTGTTGATTTTTTCGTTAGTTACGAGTAATGCTGCACCGTAAAATAAAAACAAATCCAATTTAAATAAATTACACAAGATGGAAAAGAGGGGAGAGTTATAAGCTCGAATGGTTCACCGAAGCGATGCTCACTCAGGGGCCAAAAATTTATGACAGGAAGTCGTTATCTGACGAAAAACTAACTTTAGATTTGCTTGTATAAAAATGAAAAAAAAGAATGGACAGGACATTTTTACATTCTGCGGTTATTTTCCGCTCTTATATAAACGCGTCAGTCGAAGTTTCGACGTCGTCTTAGATGTCAGAGTCTGCACCCGTGGCGAGCGCAGTAGCCGGACATACTTGTAGAACGAGAGCAGCTTGTCCTGTATACGCACTTGTTGTCGAAACCAGATCTGCAGTTGCAGAATGTGATGTGAAGTACGTGCTCCGGTCCTGGTTCGTCTTCAGTTGGAACTAGTTCAGGCTGGCCCGCATGCACACCCTATCCCATTCTTTGCTCCGGAATGTGATTTCCCGTCCAATCTTGAACCTAAAAGTAAGGACGTAAATCGGTTAGAGATACGAGGGTTTGTGTTTACATTACACGAAATTAATGAAGTTACCGCCTTTCTCACCGGTGGCAAACTCTGTCAGGAGTCTCGATAGCAGAGCGATGAAGCGCAATTTGTTTTAACCTCAGTCAAAAAGGCTCCTCGAGGACATGTTGATGGCGTATCATCGTCAGTTACAGTCTCTACCGCTGCTCTCCGCGTGTTTCTCTTTGTATGTTCTTCATCCTTGGTATTTTGAAAGTTATAGTTGTCGAAGACCACAATGGCGTGCTAACCGACGATATTATTGACGTACTGGAAGCAGAGTTGGCTGAAATTTGCTGGACATCTCTTCAGGAACATCGATTAATGCAGACTTCGTCAAGCAGCGTAGGGAGCCTTGTTGCTAGTTCGTATTTCAGTATTCTCCAAGGTCATCACCACTGCGGACAACACACAGCAGTCGATGAAAAACTTGATTTGGTTTTATTTCGACGACAGCGTGTTTGGTTTTGGCCATTGTAAACCCAGAGACAAGGGTGGTGACTTTTATTTTTTCTCTTTAAGTAGACGCCATTGAGTCGCTGAGCGAGAAAAATCACACCAGTAGACATGGACACGGCAAGGTATGCCCAGTGTTCATTATTGCTTTTAATTACAAAACAAATATCTGCCAAAGATACGGTATATTAACTCTTTCTGATGCGATTTTTGGATATAAACACATTAGAACCGATTATTTTAGCTTCTATATTTTTATATTCATTTTTCGTTACACTAGATAGCAAAACAAACAGCTTGGCGCAAAAATGAAGCCAGTTAGACGCTTGGTCAGTTAGTATGGTTCAAACTCGAAAATTCCAAGACGGCGGAGTTTTTCAAAGTTGATTTTTGAGCACTTTTGGGATTTTGATCTGCTCATCATCCATAGCGTTTCTGCCAATTTTCAGCTTCTTTTTTAAATTGCCCTGGTTGCAGCAATTGTTTTTTTAATTTGCCTCTACTAATATACCATCACCGGCTGTCAGTTCGAAGCGATGAATCGACGAGGTAGCGATGTCCAGACATCTCAAAGACCGAGAAAAAATAGCGTGTTTTAATAGCATTTTAATTATCAATTACCAGTAATAGATTTTAGTTGAGTGATCTGTGTGTAGCATTGTGGAGTAGTACTGCGTCTGACATTGGTATTGTAACATATTATTTAGTAGTCAGAATGTGAGTTCAAGGGCCAGAGGTGTGATCAATTATTTGAAATTACTGTCCTAATGTCGGAATTATCAGCAAAAATGGATAAAACAGTTGTTGTCCCAGCTAACTACAAGTCGAGAACAATTAAAGGGTCTTGATGGAATCCCAGAGAGACAGGAGAGACATTTATAAAGACGTTATTAAAAATCACGAGGCAGTCAAAAGTAAGGTAGCAGCTTTGGAAGGAAAAGTAAACGAACTGAGTTCACTTCCTGGACATGTTACTGAATTAAAATAATCCCAGGATGTTACCATAGCGTTGTTGCTGAAGGATTTACAGAACAAATAGAGGAGAAATGTAGTAAACTAGATGAAAATATTAACGTATGATGGTCAACCAAATGGAAAGAGACAGGTGGAGAAAAGCAAATAGATCGTTTATTGTTTCAAAAGTAATCGCCATGCATTTATCTTACTATGAGAGAAGACGGTCAATGCCTTTATAGAAAAATGTTTTCCTTTACCTGTAGAACCATGGTTGTATCCAGGAGTGAGCCTCTTCATCCGAAGCAGATCGATGGTCACAAATGTCTTTCTTCAGCGCTCCAAAATATGGAAATCGCATGATGAGAGATGGGGATATCCAACGAAACTTCTGCAGCGTAGTCGAACTATCTTTGGCAGCGTGTGTGAGTGCGTTTTGTTTCTTTCCACTACGTTGTAGAAGTTTCGCTGGAAAGTCCTCATACTCGTACATCATACAGTCCCAATCTCTCCTGATGCGAATTCTGTGTTTTTGGAGCGCCGATGAAAGTCATTCATGGGCGTCGATTTCACTGGGACAAAGGGGTCCACACCTGGACAAAATCATGGTTCCGTGGGCAACCGCAAAAATTTTTCCATGAAGGCGTTGACCGTCTTGTCTCACAGTGAGATAAATCTATTAACAGCTTTGGCGACTACTTTCAAATAATAAACAATTAATTAGTTTTTCCCACCTGTCTCGTTCTTATTCGAGTGGCCTTATGTATCAGATTGAAATAGGTGGAATAGCGTCTTAACGAAGAACTTTATTTCGATAAACTGATCACGAAACTTCGCTTATTAGAAGTATTAACAACTAGGTTACTAGATCGAGTTAGGTAACATCATGTGGGAGAAATCTGGACACATGCTCGACGATTATTAGAGCCTCTGGACAAATTAGACTATTTCAATATATCTAGGGAGAAGACTGAAACAAAGGTCACCCACTGGACAGATGTTCAGAACAATGAAAATATAAATAACAAGACAGAAGGTCGGTATCAAAAAGAAAAGCGTGGCGGAATTGTGGCCTGCACAACTATGATAATAACAGCAAAAGCAGTGAACATCAAGGAAAGAAATGGGGACCACCTAGGAATAACAATAATAATAATACCTGCAACAGTCATATATCTACACAGCAAGTTAATGATCAAAGAGGTTAGCAGGTACCTCAAAGGACCAGTGTGGTTGCAAAAGTGAGATATCAGGAAAGAAAAGCTTGGAGTGATGAAATACACTCCTGGAAATTGAAATAAGAACACCGTGAATTCATTGTCCCAGGAAGGGGAAACTTTATTGACACATTCCTGGGGTCAGATACATCACATGATCACACTGACAGAAACACAGGCACATAGACACAGGCAACAGAGCATGCACAATGTCGGCACTAGTACAGTGTATATCCACCTTTCGCAGCAATGCAGGCTGCTATTCTCCCATGGAGACGATCGTAGAGATGCTGGATGTAGTCCTGTGGAACGGCTTACCATGCCATTTCCACCTGGCGCCTCAGTTGGACCAGCGTTCGTGATGGACGTGCAGACCGCGTGAGACGACGCTTCATCCAGTCCCAAACATGCTCAATGGGGGACAGATCCGGAGATCTTGCTGGCCAGGGTAGTTGACTTACACCTTCTAGAGCACGTTGGGTGGCACGGGATACATGCGGACGTGCATTGTCCTGTTGGAACAGCAAGTTCCCTTGCCGGTCTAGGAATGGTAGAACGATGGGTTCGATGACGGTTTGGATGTACCGTGCACTATTCAGTGTCCCCTCGACGATCACCAGTGGTGTACGGCCAGTGTAGGAGATCGCTCCGCACACCATGATGCCGGGTGTTGGCCCTGTGTGCCTCGGTCGTATGCAGTCCTGATTGTGGCGCTCACCTGCACGGCGCCAAACACGCATACGATCATCATTGGCACCAAGGCAGAAGCGACTCTCATCGCTGAAGACGACACGTCTCCATTCGTCCCTCCATTCACGCCTGTCGCGACACCACTGGAGGCGGGCTGCACGATGTTGGGGCGTGAGCGGAAGACGGCCTAACGGTGTGCGGGACCGTAGCCCAGCTTCATGGAGACGGTTGCGAATGGTCCTCGCCGATACCCCAGGAGCAACAGTGTCCCTAATTTGCTGGGAAGTGGCGGTGCGGTCCCCTACGGCATTGCGTAGGATCCTACGGTCTTGGCGTGCATCCGTGCGTCGCTGCGGTCCGGTCCCAGGTCGACGGGCACGTGCACCTTCCGCCGACCACTGGCGACAACATCGATGTACTGTGGAGACCTCACGCCCCACGTGTTGAGCAATTCGGCGGTACGTCCACCCGGCCTCCCGCATGCCCACTATACGCCCTCGCTCAAAGTCCGTCAACTGCACATACGGTTCACGTCCACGCTGTCGCGGCATGCTACCAGTGTTAAAGACTGCGATGGAGCTCCGTATGCCACGGCAAACTGGCTGACACTGACGGCGGCGGTGCACAAATGCTGCGCAGCTAGCGCCATTCGACGGCCAACACCGCGGTTCCTGGTGTGTCCGCTGTGCCGTGCGTGTGATCATTGCTTGTACAGCCCTCTCGCAGTGTCCGGAGCAAGTATGGTGGGTCTGACACACCGGTGTCAATGTGTTCTTTTTTCCATTTACAGGAGTGTATTATTAGAAAGGGAGAACCCAGAGCGAAAAATTTCAGCCTTAGTGGTGAAAGGTTCTATTTATTGAAAAAAATTACGAAAGTCCCTTTTGGTTTTATTGAAACAAAGTTTTTTGGTCCTGTGATAAATCAGAAGGCACTTTGTCAGACCCAGAGAAAATAATAGCGACAGCTTTCAGTCCGAATCACTTTTGAGTGAATGGTATGTTTTTTGCAGGACATATATACTGAGTGTCAGTATGAAGTGTCCGCTTATACAGTGAAGAGAGAAAGAAACTGGTACACCTGCCTAATATCGTGTAGGGCCCCGGCGAGCACGCAGAAGTGCCGCAGCACGACGTGGCATGGGCTCGAATAATGTCTGAAGTAGTGCTGGAAGGAACTGACACCATGAATCCTACAGGCCTGCCCATAAATCCGTAAGAGGGGGTGGAGATCTCTTACGTACAGCACGTTGCAAGGCATTCCAGATATGCTCAATAATGTTCATTTCTGGGCAGTTCATTGGCCTGCGGAAGTGTTTAAACTCAGAAGGGTGTTCCTGGAGCCACTCTGTAGCCATTCTGGACGTGTGGGGTATCGTATTGTCCTGCTGGAATTGCCCAAGTTCGTCGGTATCCACAATGGACGTGAATGGATGCAGGTGATCAGACAGGATGCTTACGTACATTTCACCTGTCAGAGTTGTTTGTAGACGTATCAGGGGTCCCATATCACTCCAACTGCACACGCCCCACTCTATTACAGTGCCTCCATCAGCTTGAACAGTCACCTGCTGACTTGCAGGGTCCATGGATTCATGCGGTTGTTTCCATAGCCGTACACGCCCATCCGCTCCACACAATTTCAAACTGAAAATCCATGTTGGCTGAGACAAGTTGCACACCAAAAACCGTGGTCCGTGAATGTATGATGTGGAATTCTGGAGGACAGAATTATAGGCCCCTGTTTAATCGAAGGAAATCTTAATGATAGGAGGTACACCACATTCATGCAAGAAACATTAGGTCTGTTATTGGAATAAATACCTTTAGGAACAAGGAACAGAATGTGGTATCAACACGATGGGTGCCCGGCATATTTTTCGCTGATGGCTAGAAATGAGTTGCAGAGGCAATTCCCAAATCGTTGGATTGGACGCGGAGGAGATGTGTCGTGGCCGACTCGTCCGCCAGACTTGACGCCTCTGGATATTTTCTTGTGGGGATTCGTAAAAGACATTGTTGATAAAGACGTTCCAACTACACCTGAAGATATGCGAGAGAGAATTGCCAGAGCATGTGCTTCGGTAAGTGCCAATGGGATAAGAAATACCACTCAATCCATGATAAGAAGATTGCAGCACTGCATTGATTCCAATGGTCATCACTTCGAACACCTTCTGTAAATGGACGTTCATGCCACCTTTGTGACCTTCGATGACCTTCAAAGAGCGTACTGTTACACATCATTGATTTCGTCTCGATAGCCGCTATCAGAAGATAAGTACCAAACTGTAGTACACCATTTCATCATCATCATCATCATCATCATTTAAGACTGATTATGCCTTTCAGCGTTCAGTCTGGAGCATAGCCCCCCTTATACAGTTCCTCCATGATCCCCTAATCAGTGCTAACATTGGTGCCTCTTCTGATGTTAAACCTATTACTTCAAAATCATTCTTAACCGAATCCAGGTACCTTCTCCTCGGTCTGCCCCGACTCCTCCTACCCTCTACTGCTGAATCCATGAGTCTCTTGGGTAACCTTGCTTCTCTCATGCGTGTAACATGACCCCACCATCTAAGCCTGTTCGCCCTGACTGCTACATCTATAGAGTTCATTCCCAGTTTTTCTTTGATTTCCTCATTGTGGACACCCTCCTGCCATTGTTCCCATCTACTAGTACCTGCAATCATCCTAGCTACTTTTATATCCGTAACCTCAACCTTGTTGATAAGGTAACCTGAATCCACCCAGCTTTCGCTCCCATACAACAAAGTTGGTCGAAAGATTGAACGGTGCACAGATAACTTAGTCTTGGTACTGACTTCCTTCTTGCAGAAGAGAGTAGATCGTAGCTGAGCGCTCACTGCATTAGCTTTGCTATACTTCGCTTCCAGTTCTTTCACTATGTTGCCATCCTGTGAGAATATGCATCCTAAATACTTGAAACCGTCCACCTGTTCTAACTTTGTTCCTCCTATTTGGCACTCAATCCGTTTATATTTCTTTCCCACTGACATTACTTTCGTTTTGGAGATGCTAATCTTCATACCACAGTCCTTACATTTCTGATCTAGCTCTGAAATATTACTTTGCAAACTTTCAATCGAATCTGCCATCACAACTAAGTCATCCGCATATGCAAGACTGATTATTTTGTGTTCACATATCTTAATCTCACCCAGCCAGTCTATTGTTTTCAACATATGATCCATAAATAATATGAACAACAATGGAGACAGGTTGCAGCCTTGTCTTACCCCTGTAACTACTCTGAACCATGAACTCAATTTACCGTCAACTCTAACTGCTGCCTGACTATCCATGTAAAGACCTTTAATTGCTTGCAAAAGTTTGCCTCCTATTCCATAATCTTGTAGACAGACAATAACTTCCTCCTAGGAACCCGGTCATATGCCTTTTCTAGATCTATAAAGCATAGGTACAATTCCCTGTTCCACTCATAACACTTCTCCATTATTTGCCGTAAGCTAAAGATCTGGTCCTGACAACCTCTAAGAGGCCTAAACCCACACTGATTTTCATCCAATTGGTCCTCAACTAATACTCGCACTTTCCTTTCAACAATACCTGAGAAGATTTTACCCACAACGCTGATTAAAGAGATACCTCTGTAGTTGTTACAATCTTTTCTGTTTCCATGTTTAAAGATTGGTGTGATTACTGCTTTTGTCCAGTCTGATGGAACCTGTCCCGACTCCCAGGCTATTTCAATTATCCTGTGTAGCCATTTAAGACCTGACATTCCACTGTATTTGATGAGTTCCGACCTAATTTCATCCACCCCAGCCGCTTTATTGCACTGCAATCTATTGACCATTTTCCACTTCCTCAAATGTGATCCTATTTCCATCATCATTCCTATCCCATTCTACCTCGAAATCTGAAACATTACTGATCGCATTTTCACCTACATTGAGCAACTCTTCAAAATATTCCCTCCATCTGCCCAAGGCATCCACAGGATTCACCAGCAGTTTTCCTGACCTGTCCAAAATACTTGTCATTTCCTTCTTACCTCCCTTTCGAAGACTGCTAATTACACTCCAGAATGGTTTTCCAGCAGCTTGACCCATAGTCTCCAACCTGTTTCCAAAGTCTTCCCACGATTTCTTCTTGGATGCTGCAATTATCTGTTTGGCTTTGTTTCTTTCTTCAACATAACTTTCTCTGTCTACCTGGGTTCTGGTATGTAGCCATTTTTGATACGCCTTCTTTTTCCTTTTACAGACTGCCTTGACTGTATCATTCCACCAAGCTGTTTGCTTCATCCTACTTTTACACACTACTGTTCCAAGACATTCTTTAGCCACTTCTAGTACTGTGTCCCTGTACCTTGTCCATTCTTTTTCTAATGACTGTAATTGACTACATTCAACTAACTGGTACCTTTCTGAGATCGCTGTTATGTACTTGTGCCTGATTTCCTTATCCTGAAGTTTCTCCACTCTTATCCTCCTACATATGGACCTGACCTCCTGCACTTTCGGCCTCACAATCCCAATTTCACTGCAGATTAAATAATGATCAGTGTCATCAAAGAATCCCCTGAATACACGTGTCCCTCACAGCCTTCCTGAATTCCTGATCTGTTATTATATAGTCAATGACAGATCTGGTTCCCCTGCCTTCCCAAGTATACCGGTGAATGTTCTTATGTTTAAAAAAGGAGTTTTTTATTACTAAGCCTATACTGGCACAGAAATCCAAGAGTTGTTTCCCGTTCCTGTTGGCCTCCATATCCTCTCCAAATTTACCCATAACCTTTTCATACCCTTCTGTTCGTTTTCCAATCCTGGCGTTAAAATCACCCATGAGCAGAACACTGTCCTTGTCCTTTACTCTAACTACTACATCACTGAGTGCCTCATAAACACTATCCATCTTATCTTGATCTGTCCCTTCACAATGCGAATATACTGACACAATCCTAATTTTCTTGCTAGACACTGTCAAATCTATCCACATCAGTCGTTCGTTTACATACCTTATTGCAACTACGCTGGGTTCCATTTCTTTCCTGATGTAAAGCCCTACTCCCCATTGTGCTATTCCTGCTTTGACTCCTGACAGGTAGACCTTGTATTCTCCCACTTTCCTCTTCTTTCTCACCCCTTACCCGAATGTCACTAACAGCTAAAACGTCCAGCCCCATCTTACTTGCAGTCTCTGCCAGCTCTACCTTCTTCCCAGAGTAGCCCCCCTTGATATTAATAGCTCCCCATCTCATTACCATTTGTTTTCCAAGTTGTATCTTAGGAGTCCCTGGTTTGTCAGTTAGAGGTGGGACTCCGTCACCTCCAAAGGTCCGAGGCATTGTTGCCAGCATCATATTTAAAGTACCAGGCAAGCAGGTTGCTAGCCTTACTTGCCCCGAGTCCCATTGGGTTTTACCCCTAACGGCTGAGGGACTAACCGTTGGATTTGGTAGTCTTTGCCGTATGAGCACAAAGGTGACCACGACTCAGAATATGCCCGAGATGCCCAGCCTTATTCCAAAGTAACTGGTATCCCGACTGTCGGGACCACTTACTTGGCCACTCATCCGTTGCCCGTGGTTCATGAACTAGGACATGAGTACAGGAAACCACACCATGAACAACATTTTAAAAAAAAAAAGTTGTCCTTCATATATCTGACGCGACCCCACCTATAAATAACAAAATCAACGTCATATTCTGGTTCCCGTTGTCGCATGCATCTTTTGTCCCACAAACTTTTCAGCTCCTATCATACTCTCGGAGTTATTCTTGGTGGCAATAGTTAGTGACCCACCCTGTATAGTGTACTGGTAAATTTTAAAATAATGTCCATTATAATTTTAACAATTAAATTCATCTGATACTTGCACTGTTACATGTGTTGACAATTGTAAAAATATAAATACGGGAGACGTATTACGGGTTACGACAAAATAATGAAAATTATGCGATTCTAGATCCTCGAACTCCCACAAAAGAAACCAGTAGCAGGACTGTGTCTGGGCGACAAGGGAGAAAGCACGTTAGGCAGTCAGTGGCCATCAGTCGCATGGTCAACACTGCAGGTGCCAAGTGAGGCGTTCTGATGCCAAATCTATGATGGAACGGCGTCGGATGTTGTTCCAGCTGTAAAATGGTGCTCTCGCATTTGGAATTGCTCTAAAAATGATTAACTCGTTGCCAAGAAGAAATGAAATAGAGCATTAAACCGCCTGATGGAACCAGACAGCCGCCACGTGCTTGCCACCACTATTGCGTAACTGTTTCAACGACTTTGGAGAACAGAGATGTATACTAGTATGAACCAGTGTGCTTGTGTGTGTTTTTGCAATAATAATTCAAGTGGTGCAAAATTTGTGTTTGACCATTGAAATTGTCCTCTTCATGGTACCAAGCAGGGTCCTGTCCTAAAAGTGCTAAAGACCGAATATCCTGTTTATGGAGAAATTCTAATTTGTTTCTATTTCAGTGTGTCTAAGTCTCAGTTTTAAAGCATATAAAAGTTGCTGGTTAAATCATTTGAAAGTGGCAAAGTTTTAGTACCAACGAACATAAATGTGGTTATTTAAAATCACTTGCTTCACAAGTGGTGTTATAAGGCACTTAATTTTGATCCTATGTGAAATTTAGCTCTAACTTGAAATCATTTTGAAGTTAATTAAGCATATTGTCAGGGCATATGATTATAAACCATTGCAAGATAATTAATATCAAATGGGATTGGAAATCAGTATTGTTGTAATGAAAAGTGTTTCTGTAAGGTGTGCATAGTTGATGATAAAGGAAGGAACAGTTTAAGGGCCCCTAACTTTAAAGTTTTGCCAGCAACAGAAAGTTAATTTGAATCTGGTTTTTGGTCATGAATCTGAAAAATTACCACTGTGGAATGAACATGAAATGTGTTACTTCAGTGATATGTTATTGCCTTTGTGATGTGTATATGTGTGTTAGTCAAACTTGAAGTCTTGTCAGGTGCCACTTAGTCTCGTCTTGTCTTTGGGAACATTTTTTGTGATGAATTAGTTAAAGGTTGAGGTGGTGATTGTAGTTAACAGTGAGAAAGTCTCTTTCACGTTTCTGTGATTGCTAACCTATACTGTTGATAATTACTGCTACTTACCGTGTACTTCGTCTGGTTGTTGTAGGTGTTCATTGCACATTATTATGCCCAATTAGGCTGGCGACCGTTTTTGATTCATTTACATGAACTTTATTTCTTTCATTTTTTACAAATTCATAATCTTTCTGCTTTCTACTAATTGCCACCCTTGCGAAATTCATGTTAGGTTCCCTCTGTCCGTTAGGTTAAAGCACGGTCATACATTTCAAAATTCCTCCCAGAGGTAACGCTTACTGCATGTTGAGGTCATATTTGGCACATTTAACAATCAGCGGTTGCGTTATACTTGGCTTTCCTATGACAGGACTAGAAGTTCGGTTATTAGGAAACAGGTAGCAAGCAACACCAGAAGTGTTACAACCTCGGCGCCAGTTTTGGACAGTGCTATTTTGCCATGCACGTTGTACTTTAACCACGGCGGTACGCTAACAGTTTACGACCTTAGCCATTTCGGAAATTCTTCCACCCTTGGTCCAAAAGCCAATGATCATGACCTTTTGGACGACAGATAAATCGCTCTGTTTTCGCATTACGACAACGACTGCACAGATTTCCGCCTCCCCCGACTCGCTCTGCATGCCCTCCACTGCTATTGCTGCCACCTGCCGTCTGTGAGTGGTTGACATCCAACACTGTCTGTTGTCACATTAATGTCAATGGACTCTCCATTTAGAAAATGTGTATTAGATTTCAGTAAAAACCAGAAAAGTGCTGAAAGTTACACAGTGTTTTAATACTTTACCCAACTAATTGAACTGGATGAGACAGAGGCTCAACTATAACGTCTGTTTTACGACACTAGTTGGGTACTTATTTAGTACAGGCTAATCAAGTTCTTCCCTGGCCTCTAACTTAGCATTCGGGAGGACGACGGTTCAATCCCGCGTCCGGCCATCCTGATTTAGGTTTTCCGTGATTTCCCTAAATGGCTCCAGGCA
The DNA here is from genome assembly GCF_023864275.1 of Schistocerca cancellata. Taxonomy (NCBI): domain Eukaryota; kingdom Metazoa; phylum Arthropoda; class Insecta; order Orthoptera; family Acrididae; genus Schistocerca; species Schistocerca cancellata. Next base: position 397,042,753 of record NC_064628.1, read on the forward strand.
AATGCCGGGATGGTTCCTTTGAAAGGGCACGGCCGAATTCCTTCCCCACCCTTCCCTCATCCGATGAGACCGATGATTCCGCTGTCTGGTCTCCTGCCCCAAACAACCCAACCCAACCTCTCACTTACGAGGGCTGTTCGGAAAGTAAGGTCCGATCGGTCTAAAAATAAAAGCTACAGCGAAAATCAAAAAATTTCTATTTGCAACCGTTAACCACACCTTGCAACTACCTCTCTAAATAGTCTCCGCTCCGACTTAGAACTCTGCTGTGGCTATGTACAAACTTTCCAGTACCCTCATCACAGAAAGCAGCCACCTGTGCTTTCCGCCAATTCTCTACGCTGGTCTGCCTTTCGTTGTTTGTGCCAAAATATTGTGTTCGCAGCCAGCGGTCCATGTGAGTAGAGATGAACAACGTAGGGAGCCAATTAAGGGCTGTAGTGCGGGTGATCAAACACTTCCCATCGAAAATACTGCAGGAGCGTCTTCATTGCCCCTGCAGAATGCGGCTGAAAATTGTCTTGAAGAAAGAAACGCATGACATTTTTGTTACGTGCGATGCATAGCTTCAGGCGAAATCCCTCACCAGATCCACGTACACTATGTGATCAAAAGTATCCGGACACCTGGCTGAAAATGTCTTATAAGTTCGTGACACCCTCCTTCGGTAATGCTGGAATTCAGTATGGTGTTTGCCCGCTCTTAGCCTTGATGACAGCCAAGCGAGGGATGCTTTGACATTTACCGGCGTGACGTGTGGCTTAAGAGCAGCCGTTCGACCACGAAATCCAGTTTTATCACCTCCCGCCTAAATGTCATAGTACTTTCAGTAGATCCTCGTGCAGTTTCGAGTTCCTGTGTGATGGTCTCGATAGATGTCTGCCTATTACACATTACGACCCTCTTCAGTCAACAGACGAGGTCAGTCTATACTCTTTTGTGCTGTACGTGTTCCTTCACGTTTCCACTTCACTATCACATCGGAAACAGTGGACCTAGGGATGTTTAGGAGTGTGGAAATCTCGTGTACAGACGTATGACACAAGTGACAGCCAATCACCTGACCATGTTCGAAGTCCGTGAGTTCCACGTAGCGCCCCGTTCTGCTCTTTCACGATGTCTAATGGCTACTGTGGTCGCTGATATGGAGTATCTGGCAGTAGATGGCAGCAAAATGAACCTAATATGAAAAACGTATGTTTTTGGGTGGTGTCCGGATACCTTTCATCACATAGTGTACTTGGAGCGAGACACTGTTCTTTTAGGCATTTCTACGTGATCGCTTTGCGTTCTGAACTGAAAAGAGCGACGTGAAGAGATCAACAGGCACACTAAAGACACTGCCCAACACATCTGTGCAAAGTTCTATCGGATATTCACATAGGTTTCCATTCCGCGCCTAATCGGACCTACTTTCCGAATTCGCCTAATATCTTAGAGAAAACAGATGTGCCAAGAGAAGGAGTACAACGTGGGATTAACACGTGCAATTAAATGTGAACAGGTGAGTTCTGCAAGCCGCTGATCTCGTAGCCATTTCCATCAACCAGGTGTGCGTAAGCCACAGTGTTACCGAGTGTGCCTGATGCTAAAAGCCCTACAGAAAGTTCGCATTTTATAGAAGCTTTGGAACTTTAACTTCCCAAAGCTTGTAGAAACGGACAGCGGATATTAAAAGTCGTTAAAACCTTTAAAAAATAATGTAGGAGGGAGGTTTCAGCACGTAACTGCATAATACGGCGGCCCACGTTAGCCCCCGGGCTGCACGTGCGCCTACCGAGCAGGCAACCCAAACGGCTGCTGTGCAGCGCGGCCGGCGTGCGGAGGCCGCACAGGCGCGCACAATGGCGCTGATTAGCCGCGGGGCCGGCCGAGGCGGGCTTCGATTAAACCGGTTAGGCGCCGGCCAGCGCACAATGGCGGCCGCAGAGCGCAGCTCATTACGGGGGCACACATCGATCCGCGACCGTCCGCCGGCCACCGCTGGCCGCCCGCGGCTCGGCGCCGGCGTATGGCGGCTCACACACCGCCGAGCACTCTTAGTAATTTACTTCACTCCCACTACCGTAGACCGTGGCCTGGGTAATGTGTAGCAGAACCAGGAAATATAACGACTCCCAGTATCGATAGAGTTTTTACATTAACTTTTTTAAAATCTTTATGGACAGTTATGGTACGCAAAAGAACTTATTTCGCTGGTGAGCTTGCTTTCTTATTCTCCCAAAACCTCTTCATCTTCTCACTGTGGTTTCTCTTAAGTTCTTCCGTCCAAACTGCAGCTCGAAGGCCGCATGTGACCCGAATCAAGTATTCGTGCAGCCCCCAGTTCTCAGTCGTATCTTATAGCGACATATAGCAACTAACAAGTGAAACCAAAGAGGTCAGCTAACGTAAAGAGCTTCTGAAGAGTGTTGTTTATCTGTTCAGTAACAAACAAAAACGCTTATAGCAGTAGTAATATTTTAAGATGTGCTTGTCTTTAGTTGACATTGATGGATTCAGCCATGAGTTACGTGAAGCTGGCCGCTTATCCCAGGGATGGAAGGGTAAGTAGTGTGCTCACTGCGAGGTTAGAGGATGTGTGAGGGAGAATATTTTATTGTCACGGGCGTTCTCCACTCGTACCGATCAGCTGCTGCTGGGCTAAAAATTTTGACAGGGGAGTAACACGGATTCATGAAAGCGCCTTACAGAGACAGTCGTGTTCAAATATGGTCTTTACAGTGTGACAATTATTGAACTATATGAAATAAAATCGTCATAACTCCTGAACGGTTCGTGTTAGGACGTTCAAACTACAGGCTTGGCCGCGGGGCACGATGGGAATTAGTATGCGCATGCGCGCGGGCGTTGTTGCTGAAGCCCACTTTCATTCGGATGAGTTCGTCAATAAGCAAAATTGGCGCATTTAAAGGACCGAGAATCAGCACTTCGTGATCCAGAAGTCTCTCCACCCTCAACGAGTGACTGTCTGGTGTGCAATGGCCAGTCACGGAATAATCGGTGCGATATTCCTTGATGGCACGGTGACTGCAGAACGGTACGTGAAGGTTTTGGAAGATTATTTCATCCCCAGTATCCAAAGTGACCCTGATTTCGACAAGATGTGGTTCATGCAAGACGGAGCTCGACCCTATCAAAACAGACGAGTGTCTGATGTCCTGAAAGAGTACTTTGGGGACCGCATTCTAGCTCTGGGGTACCCACAGGCCACTGGTATGGGCCTCGATTGTCCGCCATATTCTCCGGATCTGAATACGTGCGACTCCTTCTTACGGGGCTACATTAAAGCAAGGTATATAGCAATAACCCCAAAACCATTACTGAGCTGAAAACAGCCGTTCAGGAGGTCATCGACAGCATCGATGTCCCGACACTTCAACGGGTCGTGCAGAATTTCGCTATTCGTCTGCGCCACTTCATCTCCAATGATGGCAGGCATATCTAATATGTTATAACCTAAATCTGAATATGTGTAGTGACAGTTACACGTTGAATAAAGTGATTACACGCCGCAGTTTGCAACTAATTTACGTTTTTTTTCATATAGTTCAGTAACTGTCATACTGTATTTGCGGCAAAGAATATGAAATGACTGCTGTTGTAATGCAACGCAGTGAGTAGATGAAAAACGGTATTCAAAATATTTAGTAAATATTTGTGATCGTGTATTATATAATGCATTTAAATATAAGTAAAATACTGTTATTAATGCCACACAGGCAACAACACTTCGTCACGTAATTACTGTGTCACAACTCTGGGGTGGCAGCAATCTGAAACTGTCGACACGAAAAGTTCCGAATAGTGCCGACTTCTAACGATCAGTTCTTGGCGGCCGACGGCCATTTTAGCGCTCCCTTATTATAGCTACTCTGCTGTTAGCTCATAACACATTACTTTATCAATAATAAGATAGGTGTATGTGCTGCCCGAGGTGCCGCCCCACGTCGTTATTGGCTCTTGAGCAGAAAGGTTTGACGACCACTGTCATAGATCTGGCATTTGGTTCATCCTTAAACTGATGCTTGTCAGTCAAAGTTTCAAATGCAGCTCTCTCCCGGAGAATTTTGTTTGTAATTCCTGAAAGTGCCCAGTATATTCTTCAAATTTTGTTGTAACTCGTTACTCTTCCATCTCATCCAGATTCCTTCAACACAAGCGGGACCAAAAATTTTCTTTAGTATTTTCCTTTCTTCTTTTCGGTGTCTTTAGTTAATGATCTGCCTATCTGCCTATCTGACTATAGTCTGTGGCGCGTATAACGCTTCATGATTGAATTGCAGTATTTAATGTTTTAATTTTGCATTACGAAATATTCAATTTTATTGTACGTATTCCATGTAATTCTGTAGCCTTTTTACAGTATAATGTTTCTCTGTTTTCTTCACGTTTCAGTCCAGAGCGTTCGGTGGTTTCTCCTAGGTATTTAAATTTGAGCGCTTGAGATATTTTGCCAAACTGCATGAACGTGGGTTGCCTGTCTAGGTATCGAGGAGAACATTCCATGTATTGGGTTTCTTCAGAAGAAAGTTTCGGTGCACGTTTAGCTGCTACTTCACTCAGTTTTTCCAGGGAGTTAGTCGCCTCTTCTCTGATGTTTGAAAGGGTGACTAGATCGTCTACATAAGCCAAACAGGCCGGCCAGCGTGGCCGAGCGGTTCTAGGCGCTACAGTCTGGAACCGCGCGACCACTACGGTCGCAGGTTCGAATCCTGCCTCGGGCATGGATGTGTGTGATGTCCTTAGGTTAGTTAGGTTTAAGTAGTTCTAAGTTCTAGGGGACTGATGACCACAGCAGTTAAGTCCCATAGTGCTCAGAGCCATTTGAACCATTTTTAAGCCAAACATCATAAATATATTTTAGCTTCACGTAACCTGCCACTAGGTAGTCCTTTTACTTCTTTCTTTTAATTACTTTTTGTAGTGCAAGATTGTACAGTAAGGGGGACAGTCTGTCTCTCTGTCGGAACCCTATTTTTATATCAAAAAAATCAGACAGAATTAAAATTTTGAGTTGGAAGCAGTTAATTTTGCTTTAATAAACTATCTTGTCTGTCCATCCACTTTAAATTCTTCTGGAGCTAGTAGCTGGCACGTCACCCCGAAGACGCGAATTAAACAGAATGGGAGCCAGGACTAATGCTCGAGGCAAGTCACTGTTAAGGGTTTATTGTTGTTGTGACACTCTGCCCGAAGACTGATTTGATGGCGCTCTCTAAAGTAGTCTGTTTTACGTATTCATTGCAAACCACTGTGAAGTGCGTGCCGGAGGGTACTTGGCAATGTACCAAGTGTTGGGGTTTTTCCCCGTTCCAGTCACGTGTAGAGCGCATTCACAGCGCTGGTACCTTCGTGCGTGCTGCAGCTAGCCTATTCTTGTCTTCTCAGTCTCTACTGGAGCGAAACGGAGGGGGCAGAAGTGTACCTCCAAATTCTTCATTTGACCCTGGTTCTTGAAACTTTGTAAGTAGGTCCTCGCGGAACTTTGGCCGTCTCTTTTCAAGCGGCATTTCCGTAGCGCTGCGCCATGAGCCAAACAAACCTGAGACCATTCGGGCTGTCGTTTTTTGAATACCTTCAATATTTTCTGTTAGTCCTATTCGGTGTGGGTCCGACAAACGTGAGCAATATTCTAGGATGCGTCGCACAATCCATATATTTTATACAAAATGGACGCACTCGATTGTATATATGTTATAAATCTCTTCCTAAACCACTTGGCCGATTTCAACCAAACTTGGTACTGTCTGGAGAGAACCTCTGTGGGGTTAAGAACCACTTATTTATCAAAGGGATGGGTACTGGGGTGAAAAAGAAGTGTAGCGCACGACCTCGAGATTACCCGAATTTTATTCATCCAGTATTTGAGAATGTGAGCACGTAGTGACTTGCAACAGACTTTACATTTTTTCGCTAACTACCCCCCTCATACATACATACATAATTACATTAATCTTTGTTCCATAGATCATGAATACGACATTTCGTATTGATGTGGAACGTGTCACTTTAACATAAGTTTTCATTACATAAAATAATTAATCAGTTTCTTTCTTTGTTTTACAGTTACTACTTCATATCCAAGAATTCATCCATTGAGTAGAAGGAGTTGTCATTCAGAAATTCTTTTAGTTCGCTTTTAAATGTTGGTTGGCTATCTGTCAGACTTTTAATACCATTTGGCAAATGACCAAAGATTTTTGTGGCAGCATAATCCACCCCTTTCTGTGCCAAAGTGAGATTTAATCTGTGAGCGTGGGGTTGATCTGCGATTCTGTTATTCTGCGCAACGGATTAATCTGAGATGTACCCTTTACCCTGTGGCTCCTGCAAGATGCAATTTCCACCCCTACACTACCACAGAAGTCAGACAGACGCTCCTAACGTTCTAAAGAGAAATGCCTGAAAAACTTTCAGCAATAAATATCTTCTGGAGTCGTCCGCTGTAAGGAAATGACACAAAAATTCACAAAATTTCTTACGTAACTAGTGGGATACTTGGGTACTGGAGTAGTGCTAGTTAGTGTAAGAAAAACATGAAACTAACGAAAGTTATTATTTATTTTGTAAAAATTCTGAGAAATCACAATGGCACTTTTAGTTATGAATTGAACAAGTTATATCCTGGTTCTTTTCGGAATGTGAAGTTACCTCTCAAGGATAGGATTCGCTAATGAAATTTCTATACAAAGTTTAAGATTGTTTTTGACTTGGCAGAATGGCTGAGAGGCGCGCCTACTCAACTTGAATAATTATCCTTTAGAATGTTGCTAGGTACAGTCGAGGCTGTCGTGTGTGAAATGCAATGAAGTGTACTGTTGTGGAGGAAATATGGGGCTCGCAATAGCTGTAGCGCACAATACCGTAAGCTGCGATGACTGCTGTCTGCGCCGCTCGCTGCTGACAAATAAGATAACTCTCGTTCTATCTGGATTGACCTTCGCCATTCAAACTCTCCCTACGCCTTGATGAAGTCAAGGATTCCTATTCGCCCCTAGTCAAACTATTGGTGTGGTACACCGGTCATATAACCAGTCCCACCGCGATGCCACTCAAAAATTCGCTCGCAGGCGTTTAACTATAACTCTGTCCGTTCACACCGCATAATAAGTGTGTCGGCCAACACAGTGAACAATGCTTAATCGCAAGGACTCAATATAGAGTCGCACTTCGATTCGCTCTCGACAGAGGTGCTCTCCCAGTGAAGCACTGAGGAGAGACTTGTTCCTCGCTCCAAGAGCGACAACGGAACGCCGCCTCTCCACGCCAGACATGAAGGGGTATATATTTCGGTCTCTTCCATTACTCCTTCAGCTCAAGGCGTCAGAAATATCGTCTGCCAATGAGCATTGCTCTTCTAAAACGGGAGAATGACGTTTCGTTTAAGGCGACCAATCCGGAAATCTGTAGTATCGGCGTTTGGCGTTTGCTGTCTCCCTGTGAAAATCTCTGAAACTGCGTGCTATGTGTAAAGAATGCGTAGGCTGGCCGCTCCCACACAATGTAGCGGAATTTGCTTTTAAGCCGAACACGGGGTCGTTCCTCCTTTCCCCCGGGGCGAACGCAGTCCGCTCCACGGGCAGCCACCAACCGACGTAGATGGGTTGGGACTGACCTCCTGGTGTGCGGTTGCCTCTCTCGAACTAAAAGCTCCTGTGACCGTCGTGTCTGGAATGTATGTGTGTACGCCAGCCTCGAGTATTTCAACCACGGTGCGCACTTGCGATTTATTAGTTATTTGCATATCGTTTACATGAATTCATACAACATTGACTTTATCTTATCGAGTTTGGGTTCGAATGAAGTGTCTTGATGTGAGGGCGGAATATGTAAGCAATGAAGGTCAGGAGACCACGACGTCTTACAAGTCCAGAATAGTGAATATCGTCCTTTCTTCTAGTGTTGTAGCTATGCACTTCGCTGTTATTTTTTAATTGGGATGGGTAATTAATGACAAATTTCGTAAGTGAATTTATGTATTGCAAAGGTACTGTGAATATCCCGAATTCCTTAAATAAATGTCTGCAAGGTGATCTTGGGTGGGCTCCAGCTATTATTCTGATTACACGCTTTTGTGCAATGAATACTTTCTCTCCTAATGACGAATTGTCCCAAAATATGATGCCATATGAAAGCAGTGAATGAAAATAAGCATAGTAGGCTAATTTACTGATATGTTTATCACCAAAATTTGCAACAACCCTAATAGCGTAAGTAGTTGAACCTAACCGTTTCAGCAGATCATTGATGTGTTTCTTCCAATTCAATTTCTCATCAATGCACACACACCCAGAAATTTTGAGTATTCTGTCTTAGTAACAGACTTCCATTCATAGTCTATATTTATCAATGGTGTTATGCCATATACTGTACAGAATTGTAAAACTGTGTTTTCTCAAAATTTAGTGAGAGTCCATTTGCAGAGAACCACTTAATAATTTTCTGAAAGACATTATTTGCAATTTTCTCAGCTGATTCTTGCTTCTTGGGTGTGATTACTATACTTGTATCATCAGAAAAAAGAACTAACTTTGCATCTTCATGAATACAGAGTGGCAAGTTGTTACTATATATTAAGAACAATAAGGGACCCAAGACTGAACCCCATATGACACCATTCTTGATACCTCCCCAGTTAGAGGAATCTGCTGGTTTTTGTAGACTATCTGTACTGTTAATTTCAACCTTCTGCATTCTTCCAGTTAAGTATGAATTAAACCATTTGTGCACTGTCCCACTCACACCACAATACTTAAGCTCATCGAGAAGAATTTCATGATTCACACAATCAAAAGCCTTTGAGAGATCACAAAATATCCCAATGGGTGATGTTCGGTTATTCATTGCATTTAATATTTGATCAGTGGAAGCATATATATCATTTTCTGTTGAAAAGCCTTTCTGAAAACCAAACTGACATTTTGTTAGTACTTCATTTTTAAAATATGTGAAACTACTGTTGAATAATTAGATGAAACGGATGGAGAGTGAGGGGGCGGGAGGTGGGGTGGTTCATGCGAAATTTGCAGAAGTTGAGAGGGGGGGTTGGATGGATGGGGGGGGGGGGTGCTGCTGTCAGCGAAATATGACATCAAAGGTCATTTGAAGATTGTCTTGTTCTCTCCTTGCCCTACTACTGAGATGAACAGAGGGGAAAGGAGGAGATGAACAGAGAAACGAAGGAGGAGGAAAGGGAGAGAGGGGTGGAAGAGAAGGAGAGGGACAGGGAAAGGAAAGGGGAGGAGATGAACAGAGAGAGGAGGAGAAGCAGATAGATAGATAGAGGGGAAGGAGGGGGATATGGACAGAGAGGGATGGTGCAAATGGACATGGGGGGAAGAGCAGGTGGACACAGGGAGGGAAGAGAAGGAAATGGATGGAGAGGGTGAGAGGTGGAGATGGTCTAGCAGAAGACTGCAATAAATCCACACCAGGCCAAATTCAGGTACTCAGTTGTTTCATAAGCTGTCTCCTTTGTTCACTAACTGCCTTCTCTTAGCATCCTAGCGGTGAACAGAATTCTGCTACCTGATTTATCCCAAACTGACAAGGGAACAGTACAATCTGATATGTTGAATATGCCCTGAAATATTTAATACAGAAAGAATGCAACGAAAGAAAGGAACTGTCAAAATTTTAGCTGCTAAGACGCACTGTTGAAAATGGCCAAGTTCTTAACTCACCAGGTGCCTCGAGAATTACACACCGCTCCGAAGCTGCAGCAGATTGTGCATACGCAACATGGCAGGTGCTACCCATATCCTTTGATGACGGCGCATCGGTAAACGGATAACACGACACGGCGTGATCGTAATTTGTAAAGTGAATTTCAGTTTTCGTGGATAGTTTCTCTGAAACAATTGTCCGCAGTTACTCTTCACTCAAATTTGCAACTCATTTAATATCCCTAATAATTACCAGTTCCTTTTGTGGTAGCGTAATAAGTTTCCTTTAATTTACGTCTATCGTCACAAACTTTTTGTTAACAGATTACCGGTTTCGGGTTTTATAAAACATATCTGATGATGGTCATTATAGACCGAAACCGGTAATCCGTTAACAATAAGTTTGTGACCATAGATGTAAATTAAAGGAAACTTATTATATACGGGTCACTGTTTTATTCGCGACAATGTCGCAGCTCATGAGCGTAATAAGTGTTGACAATGGAGATAAAACTGAATTAATATTCATTGTGTTTAACGTTAAAATCAAGCAGTGTACAAACCCGGTTTTACTTCGTAAAATCTGACCGTGATCTGTATAAATGCAAGAATGACTTATGCAAAGTAATAAATACGCGCCAAAATGAAACTCGCAGAACTGTGAAATAAAAGATATCTGAAAGACTAACTATACAGGGTGGCCACAAAGTCCTATTATCCCTCATTAATAACCAACATACACCACTGAATAAATAACATGAACGACAGTTCTTTAGGAGTCTTCTTGAGATATGAACCATGTAGCGCTTCTCGTGAGAGGCAATGCACCTTTACCGGTGGAGATGTACGAGACTGGGCCCTCCGAATCGCAACTGAAATGAACATTCCTGATTACAAGTCTTCTTCGACCTGGTTAAGCAGATTCAAGAAATCATGCAGTATAGGAAGTCGCAAACAACCAAGTTTACTTCAACTAAGGATGTTCACAGTTGATGCAAAGACGAAGCTTGCTGTTATTCCCGTATCTGCTGTGTCTAACGCCAATCAGTCAGCTTTCGTAAAATAACTGTGAGTAAATTGCGAGGTGAAGAAGGGGACAGGCTGTTGTGCAATCCATTAACGCTACAGCACATTCATATACAACAATGACAGTGGTAAGTATGAGTGGATGACTACGTCCACAGCTTTATATCTGTCTTCAGGAACCTCAAGACACATAAAAACCAAAAACAAAAGTAGAACTAGAATGAGATTTTCACTCTGCAGCGGAGTGTGCGCTGATATGAAACTTCCTGGCAGATTAAAACTGTGTGCCCGACCGAGACTCGAACTCGGGACCTTTGCCTTTCGCGGGCAAGTGCTCTACCATCTGAACTACCGAAGCACGACTCACGCTCGGTCCTCACAGCTTCACTTCTGCCAGTATCTCATCCCCTACCTTCCAAACTTTACAGAAGCTCTCCTGCGAACCTTGCAGAACTAGCACTCCTGAAAGAAAGGATACTGCGGAGACATGGCTTAGCCACAGCCTAGGGGATGTTTCCAGAATGAGATTTTCACTCTGCAGCGGAGTGTGCGATGATATGAAACTTCCTGGCACATTAAAACTGTGTGCCCGACCGAGACTCGAACTCGGGACCTTTGCCTTTCGCGGGCAAGAAGTAAAGCTGGTAGAAGTAAAGTTGTGAGGACCGGGCGTGAGTCGTGTTTCGGTAGCTCAGATGGTAGAGCACTTGCCCGCGAAAGACAAAGGTCCCGAGTTCGAGTCTCGATCGGGCACACAGTTTTAATCTGCCAGGAAGTTTCAAAAGTAGAACTGTTTAGTGGCAAAAATCTTGTGATCGATCTATCAAAACCTGGAAAAAATAGGAAAGAATAATTTTTAACAGCTCATTCGAAACGGTTCCTAATCAATTGTAGAAATTAATTCCTTGCTTTTGTTGAACTCTTGGCCTTGACTTAACTATACCTTTGTTTTTCAGGAGGGCTATCGAAAGACTGTTGATGTGATTCAGATTCCACCAGGAACAACCAATGTGGCTCTCGATACAGAACTTTTTCGATTGTGGAAAGTATTTTAAGATAATTGTCGGACAGTATAATTCCCAGCTGTTCCGTGTCATTTGAAGTTTGGCAGGAGAACAGTATTATTAGATTTCAGTCATTTGTGCACAATAAGCAGAACGACGGCCAGCACCATTTCTTACTCCACTGCCATTGGGTCTAAATAAAGCTATTAATTACTGTCACATGCCTGAGACCACTAATTTTTCTTTCCTCAGGTGTGCCTTGTATAAGGAAAATGTTTGTTTATGTGGAATCCTGCCCACTCGTCTCTTATAGGGTACCTAGGAAGCTGTTTTCTCGGATAGCTAAACAACACACAACACAATCATATTAATGGCTTCATTGCAGTGATTGACTTGACAATACTTAACTTTGTATTTACAACGAATTCTCGGAAGCAATTGGCGACATGCAAATAACAATGTCTTCGCTATATACACTACTGGCCATTAAAATTGCTACACCACGAAGATGACGTGCTACAGACGCGAAATTTAACCGACAGGAAGAAGATGCTGTGTTATGCAAATGATTAGCTTTTCAGAGCATTCAAACAAGGTTGGCGCCGGTAGCGACACCTACAACGTGCTGACGTGAGGAAAGTTTCCAACCGATTACTCATGCACAAACAGCAGTTGACCGCCGTTGCTTGGTGAAACGCTGTTTTGATGCCTCGTGTAAGGAGGAGAAATGCGTACCATCACGTTTCCGACTTTGATAAATGTCGGATTGTAGCCTATCGCGATTGCGGTTTATTGTATCACGACATTGCTGCTCGCGTTGATCGAGATCCAATGACTGTTAGCAGAATATGGTATCGGTGGGTTCAGGAGGGTAATACGGAACGCCGTGCTGAATCCCAGCGGCCTCGTATCACTAGCAGTCGACATAACAGGCCTCTTATCCGCATGGCTGTAACGGATCGTGCTGCCACGTCTCGATCCCTGAGGCAACAGATGGGGACGTGTGCAAGACAACAACAATCTGCACGAACAGTTCGACAGCATTTGCAGCAGCGTGGACTATCAGCTCGGAGACCATGGCTGCGGTTACCCTTGACGCTGCATCACAGACAGGAGCGCCTGCGATGGTGTACTCAACGACGAACCTGGGTGCACGAATGGCAAAACGTCATTTTTTCGGATGAATCCAGGTTCTGTTTACAGTATCATGATGGTCGAATCCGTGTTTGGCGACATCGCGGTGAACGCACATTGGAAGCGCGTATTAGTCATCGCCATACTGGCGTATCACCTGGCGTGATAGTGTGGGGTGCCACTGGTTACACGTCGCATTGACTGCACTTTGAACAGTGGACGCTACATTTCAGATGTGTTACGAGCAGTGGCTCTATCCTTCATTCGATCCTTGCGAAAACCTACATTTGAGCAGGATAATGCACGACCGCATGTTGCAGGTCCTGTACAGGCCTTTCTGGATACAGAAAATTTTCGACTGCTGCCCTGGCCAGCACATTCTCCAGATCACTCACCAATTGAAAACGTCTGGTCAATGGTGACCAAGCAACTGGCTCGTCACCATACACCAGTCACTACTCTTGATGAACTGTGGTATCGTGTTGAAGCTGCATGAGCAGCTGTACCTGTATACGCCATCCAAGGTCTGTCTGACTCAATGCCCAGGCGTATCAAGGCCGTTATTACGGCCAGAGGTGGTTGTTCTGGGTACTGATTTCTCAGGATCTATGCACCCAAATTGCGTGAAAATGTAATCACATGTCAGTTCTAGTATACTATATTTGTCCAATGAATACCCATTTATCATCTTCATTTCTTCTTGGTGTAGCAATTTTAATAGCCAGTAGTGTACAATGTCGATGTAAATTAATCACACAAGTTGATATGGATCACAAGTCACGGCCCTTCTAGTCTGGGCCTACTGGAGTGCGTCCTCTAGTGTCCCGCCGAGGCTATTTTTTTCCTTATTGTGATTTCATTCCCCTGCCCCATATGGGCAGGGGAGGGCTGTCAGCGGCACAATCCGCCGCTCTTCAGCCGAGTGACATGACAACTAAAACAAGAATAAAATGATACATACATAAGGAGATAAAAAAAGGGGAACATAAAATAGAGTAAGGGGAGAAAATGGAGGTAAAATACACTGACATGTAGATGTTCATGGGGGACAGTTAAAAAAGTCACCAGAAAGTTAAAAAACACAGTTGGCGATTCTTAAAACACAGAGAAGACACTGAATGTGCATGCACAGGTTAAAAGTTGGCCACAGTATTAAAAACACTCCGAAACAACACACTTAAAACCCACTTGGAGCACACACGATGAAGAATAAAACTACCAGGTGGGTCCTGCCGAGGGAAAGGTCAGAGAGGATGGAAAAGGAGGGGAGAGCATGGGGCAGCTGGGGAAGTGGCGGGATGAAGAGAGGAGGGGCAACCGTGGGTTCACGAAGAGGCAGGAGGCACATGGGGTGGGAGAGGAAAAGGGAAGACAGGGCAGGAGGGAGCGCAGAGACACTGAAAGGAGGCACAAGAGATGGAGGGGGAGTAGGAGGGGAAAGCCGCTCAGAAGGAGGGAGGGGGAGGAGAGTGAGCCCTGAGGAGGAGGCAGAAAGAGGGGGTTAGAGTTGGTAGGAAGGGTAGTTGTCAGGGTGAAGCTCATCATCCGGGAGGGGTAGACAGTGGAAGTTGTGTTGGGAAAGGTGATGGAGGGTGTGGAGATGGAGAGAGGGAGGGACACAACGGTGAAGGCATGGCAACTGGTTGGGGGTGGAGAGGAAGGGAGACACCAGGGGGTGAGGGGGATCAAGGCAGCGGACAATATATAGTGTGCGGATGTGTTCAAGGAAAAGGAGAAGGTGGGGGAAGGGGATAAGGTCAATGAGGATGTGCGTGGGGAAAGGAAGGCGGATACAGAAGGCGAGGCGGAGTGCATGGCGTTCGAGGATTTGGAGGGCTTTATAGAACCGGGGAGGGGCGGAAATCCAAGCGTCGCTGGCATAAGAAAGGATGGGGCGGATCATGGATTTGTAGGTGTGAAGGATGGTGGAAGGATGAAGACCCCACGTCCGGCCGGACAGGAGTTTCAGGAGGCGGAGGCGGTTGTGAGCTTTGTTTTGGGTGGTAAGGAGATGGGGAGTCCACGTGAGGTGGCGGTTGAGTGTGAGGCCAAGGTATTTGAGGGTAGGAGTGAGGTGGATAGGACGGCCATAAATGGTGAGGTAGAAATCATGGAGGCGGAAGGAGCGGGTGGTGCGGCCTATGATGATCGCCTGGGTCTTGGAAGGATTAACACGGAGGAACCACTGGTTGCACCAAGTGGTGAATTGGTCAAGGTGGGTTTGGAGGGTACGTTGGGACTGTTGAAGGGTAGGATAAAGGGCTAGGAAGGCGGTGTCATCAGCGAACTGGAGAAGATGAACAGGAGGGGGAGGCTAAGCACGGGCAGCGCTTATATTCTCTTCGTCTAGAGGCCACTCTTGTCATGGTGCGGTCCGAGTCAGCGTGTTACTGGCTGACGTCATCTCTCAGCCTTCTCTGCGGTTACGTTCTTAATCTTCGTGTCAGTGCTTGTCGTTACACCGGAACAGTTCCCTTCGTTCAAATGACACCTCGCTTTACTGAGATCACAATGAACTCTTTCATTGAAACTTCTTGGCAGATTAAAATTGTATGCCGTACCGAGACTCGAACTCGGGACCTTTGTTTTTCGCGGGCAAGTGCTCTGCCATCTGAGCTACCCAAGTACGACTCACGCCCCGTCGTCACAGCTTTAATTCTGCCAATACCTCGTTTCCTACCTTCCAAAGGTCCCGAGTTCGAGTCTCGGTCCAGCACACAGTTTTAATCTGCCAGGAAGTTTCATATCAGCGCACACTCCGCTGCAGAGTGAAAATCTCATTCTGGAAACTCTTTCATTGTTACTAAAATATACGTTATTCAAAAATTATTAAAAGAATTGTGCTACAGGAACTGTTATAAAATGATGTACGTGTAAGAAATATTTCGTTTCAATAAATTAAAGTCCTGATTGATGGAAATCGTCTGCAATGTAACAACAAATATTGCCGTAATTTATTTTCCTCTGCTAGTCACCTTTGTAAAAACTGCATATGCAAGAATTTAGCTGTCGACACGAACTGCCCCTTGTTCAAAACAAGTGCTTCAGATTTGCTTGTTTCACTCCGGATATGTGCATTATGCGGCACTGCGCTCCCTTGTCACAGCCGACCGCGAGCTAGGCAGGAAGGGCTGTCCAAACCGTTGTCATAAGCGGCTCTTCGTGAGACAAAAACGAGTAACTTCAATAATTTTTAAACAATACTTGCAGTGCGTCTTAGCGTAACACTACCGGCCCTTGCCAAATTGGCAATCGCCGAAAATGTTAACCTTCTGTGAAGGGTTTAGCCTGACCCCGACTGTACCTAATAACAAGGAATCTGACTACAATTTCGTAACCGCGAAGTAAGTGAAACAGTAACAACAGCAAAGCTCAGTAGAGAGGCGAGATGTATCGCCAAATCATACGTGGAGACATCAATATTACTGACGATCGGCCGTAACAGAACCTCTTTTTTATGGATCTTCGGAAGACCGTATAACCTGGTCGCCCTCACGTATGATTTGGCGATACATTTCGCCTCTCTACGGAGACCTTTTGTGGGGAATTGCGCGTATCATGTTCGCAACTCGGCTGACTTTATCAATAGACCGAAGTCACTTCAACTTAGTGAAAATGACTTACTAGTCCGCTTCGATGTCATCTCACTTTTCACTAAGGTTCCTCTTATGGATTATTTGTCGCTCATCAGCAATAAGTTCACGGCCGACATAACAGCACTTTTCCATCACGTCCTTTCCTCAACCTACTTTTTATTTAACAACGAATATTTTGAGCAGACTGACGATGTTGCCATGGGCAGTCCTCTCTCGCCTTTGGCAGCAAACTTTTTCATGGAAGACTTTGAGGAAAGGGCACTAGATTCGGCAGAACTTAAACCGAGAATTTTCTGGCGATATGTAGATGACACTTTTGTAGTGTGGCCCCATGGTGAAGAAGAACTGTCACGGTTCTTGCAACATCTGAATACAATCCACAAACACATCCAGTTTACGATGGAAATAGAGAAGGATGGTTGCTTGCCGTTTTTGGACGTCTTCGTTACTAAGAGAGTGGATGGGTCATTAGGGCATTCTGTCTACCGTAAGCCAACACATACGGACCTTTACCTGCGAGCGTCGAGTTGTCAACATCCCGCACAAACTACCGGCGTCCTCAGAACGTTAGTGCACCGAGCCCATGTTGTTTCAAAAATGGTTCAAATGGCTCTGAGCACTATGGGACTCAACTGCTGTGGTCATAAGTCCCCTAGAACTTAGAACTACTTAAACCTAACTAACCTAAGGACAGCACACAACACCCAGCCATCACGAGGCAGAGAAAATGCCTGACCCCGCCGGGAATCGAACCCGGGAACCCGGGCGTGGGAAGCGAGAAAGCTACCGCACGACCACGAGATGCGGGCCCCATGTTGTTTCTGATGGAGACAGCCTTACAAAGGAGATGGAACATTTGGTGTCGGTGTTCAGAGGTAATGGTTACTCTCCACATCAGCTTAGAACAGCGCTAAGAAGGAAGATACCTGACCACCCACAACATCAAGAATATAAGGAGCTATTCAAGTCCAGGGCGTTCCTTCCATACGCCGGCATCGTTTCATCTAAAATAGGCACGACCCCTCCCTACACACCACAAACACACACACACACACACACACATACACACAATTCTCTCGATTTTTTAAAAGTAATTTGTCCTCGATGCCATACAATATATCAGACGGACGTATGTCTTTCTCAGCAAATATGTACTATAAAGCCCTTTTACCACCGAGTCGATGTAGTAACTATTAATTAGTTCATCAGGTTACCCTCCATTCAGAGGCTGTTGCACGCACCTACCGTTATTTTGATTTGTAAATAATACTATATTTCAGCTATCAGTCGTCCTTTGGAATATTTATTGGCAGATCTAGATTTCGGCTAGCAACTAGCCATTCTCAATGCATTGTCTTTTTTTTGGTCAATGCATGTAATGCCTGTTGGTCTGGCTTTGTACACAGTTCCAGCAATTGTACAGCAATAACCCCAAAACCATTGATGAGCTGAAATAGCCGTTCAGGAGGTCGTCGACAGCATCGATACTCCGACAATTCAGCAGGTCGCGCAGAATTTCGCTATTCGTCTGCACCACATCATCGCCAATGATGGCAGACATATCGAATATGTCGTAAGCTACATCCAAATAGCTGTAGTGATGAAACTTCCTGGCAGATCAGATAGAGCACTTGCCCATGAAAGGCAAATGTTCCGAGTTCGAGTCTCGGTCTGGAACACAGTTTCATATCAGCGCACACTCCGCTGCAGAGTGAAAATTTCGATCTGTAGTGATGTCTACATGCTGAATAAAGTGTGTGCAAGCTGTAGTTTGTAACTAATTTACTTTTTTCATATAGTTCCGTAATTATCACCCGGTATGCTCAAGCATATATTTCTCTAGAAGTTTCCTTAATTTTATTCAAACCCTGTAGATGGTTCCGTCACTCAGTTACAGGAAACTCGTACCTGGATATGTTGGAGATCCGGGTTTCTTCCGCGTTTACGGGTACATGCCGAAAATTTCATTTTCCAGATAGACGGAACATCACCACGCAGGTACCTGTATGTATGAACATTCATTAACAATGAGCTGCTTCGACGACGCATTGGCCGTAAGGGGATGCATCGCACCGCTGGCCTACAGCGTCGCCTCGTGTCACGGTTGATCCTCTCCTGAGGAGGCTCGTGAGAGACAGCTCTATGTGCCTCCTAACAACTTTGCGTCAAATGTGACGTCCCATAGCAACAGCGATGAACGTAACAACATCAGGCACGCCCGCAAAAGTGTGGGACGAGTTTGCCTATCGCCTCCACGTTTGCCGTGCATCCAGCGGACGGCACACTGGACATTTGTGAAAAAAAATCACTCCGTCTTCAGGCCACGAGAGGCCTACCGGGACCATCCGACCGCCGTGTCATCCTTAGTGGAGAATGCTGATACGAGGGTCGTGGGGTCGTTATGATGGAATTCTTGACCGAAGCCGCTACTGTTCGGTCGAGTAGCTCCTTAATTGATATCACGAGGCTGAGTGCACCCCGAAAAATGGCAACAGTGCACGGCGGCCTGGATGGTCACCCATCCAAGTGCCGACCACGCCCGACAGCGCTTAACTTCGGTGATCTCACGGGAACCGGTGTATCCTCTGCGGCAAGGCCATTGCCCGAACATTTCTGAAAGGTAAACGAAATCTTTAATCCTACAACTGTGAAAAGTAGCGTGAAGTTGCACAAATATGTGCATGCATGTAAAATATATAAAACGAGCTACTCGTCCAAGCTTTGCAGGCCCAATGGATGTCGGTGGCCACCTTGGAATCCTCAGCCTAAAGGCATCACGTGTGTGTGGCGGGGGGGAGGAGATGTGGTCAGCGTACCACATCTCCTGGCCATTTTGCCCACTTCCCAAATCGTTAAGCGGCTACTTCAGCTTGTCAGCTGGTATCACGAACTTGACTGCACCCCGTACCAGTCCTCCCACCAAGTAAAAATCCTTGTAGATACCGGGAATCGAGCCAGAGTCCTCTTCATGGCAACTGTCTGTGCTGACCACTCACCTACAGATTCGGATTGTAGAAGATATGCCCTTGTAATATTGTATAGTTCTTTTGAAATTGATAATGCATGTAGCAAATGCAGTCTTGTGAAATCGGAACAGTGTTTTTGAAACACCCTGTACTTGCAGAAAAGACTTCCTAACACTTTCATATTCGTTGTTAGCAAATTTATCAAGAGCTTTCCTTCCTAATCCAATTTCTTCCGAATCAACTGATTTGCACTCTAACCTTGTTTTACTTTTATTCTTACTCATACCGTAACCTATTTCAAGACATTATAATTCCGTTCATTTTATCTTCTCTGACATTTTATCTTCTCTGTCATCCGCAAACCTCAAAATTTCAGGGAGTGTGTTCCGATCAACGTCGTCGAAAGTAGAACGGGTTTGCAGTAAAGTAAAACTGTCCTCGACCCGAATGTTAGTGTAAAAGCGGCAGCGCTATGAATGCAGTGTGCGCTTGTCTTCCTCCGCCCTTTGAACTGACACGCAGCCAGCTACAGGGGGCACAACAGTCTGATGTTTACCTCGAACTATGGAACAACTTGACATTTTTCTGCAAAGCGAAAGCTGTGCGACTTCATGCGGGCACCAAACGCTTTGCAAAAAATGAAGGCAAGAGCACTTGGATAGGCAGGTGACGTGGCTCACATGCCTTCGGCTTGGCAGACAAGGGAAAACGTGAATGGACGAAATTATGAAAAACCTAGTATAGAGAAAAGAGTGGGGCTAATCAAATTGGACACAAGCAACTCAGCAGAGCTGTCACTGAGGGCAGACTGTAAGGTCAGCACATGACCTCCAATATCGACAAGTAAGTGTAATTTTCTGTATCGATTCCAGCAACATTTGCTTTCCATATCAGTCTTTTGACCTTCAGTAATTTTGTGCTGTATTTCCCGAGGATATGCCACTTTACTGTATGGTTAAATTATGATGCAATTCTGTTAGAAAATTGAACCCCATTCGGATCCACAGGTGATATTGCCATTATCAAAAACAAATCACACATTCCATGAGGTGAGGCTTGGAAAGCTTGATCCCTTGATTGGATAGGTACGTTGGACAATGTATAAAGATAAACAGTGAGACATGGGACAGGGGAAACAGGATTTCTGGTCAGGCCGGTAGAGAATTATCAACAGAAAATCAGCTATGGGTAATGCAGTACAGCGAACTCATTATCATACTCAATACAGCTACATCGCCAACAACGAACACAGTAGTACAAGTGTATATGCCCACAAACTTTGCAGGTGACAGCGACGTGGAAAGAATGTATGATGAGGCAAAATAAATCATTCAGGTAGTTAAGGGACATGTAAATTTAGTTGTATAATTCAATTGACAGAAACAATCGTATGTGGTTTTCCTGCTGGATTACGTTTTTACAGTGTCTGTTTTTCTTTACAGTTTGTCATCTGCAACCACACACAACTTAACGTAGAAAAAATATTTACGCAAAAACTATAATTTGTAAACTGTTATGGCTATGCCGGAAATTAATTAATTTTATGTGAAAGGTTATGTGTGTGTGTGTCTTTTTACATTATGTTTCACTTACGTTCTCTCTTTTCCTCATCTTCTTCACTGTCAAGTTCTGTGTGTCGAGTTGTCGCTGCCACTGTTTACCCACTGTAAAATCGAGATGGCGGACGGTAGAACAGTTATAAGTGCGGTTACAAGATGGCTGACAGTGGAACAGTTGAAGATGTCATTGGTGGTTGTTTTGAATCTCTCAAAAGTCTGTATTTGTGTGTGTGTGTGTGTGTGTGTGTGTGTGTGTGTGTGTGTGTGTGCAAAAAAAGAGGTATAGTAGGTTTGAGAATTTATCATTATTGCTATAATTTAGTTTTATGAGTGTGTATGTATGTATGTGTCTGTGTGTGGGGGGATCTATGGGTTGGTGTTATCTAATAATTCTCTGAGAGCAGAGAACATAGTTCCATTGCATTTATTACTTGCTTTTCTTCGACTATAGCTTTTTGTATTTGATAACTTTCTTCAATTATTAGTTTTTGCGGGGGGCTGTTGCTGCATTTGAGAATTTTAAAATCAGTATTGATGTCTGTTGGGCTATGTTTCTTGTCCATAAGGTGTTCAGCAAATGTGAAATGACAGCTGTTACTTTTTAATGCTCTTCTGTGTTCTGTCTCTGGTATTAAAGTTTCTGCTTGTCTGTCCTATATAAACTGATTTATTTATTTATTTTGATCCAACATCAACTGATAACTAAAAAAGTTTTTTTTTTTTGTTCCAGTCTTCTGGATAAGTCAGAGCCTTACTAACTAGAGTTACATATTACTGCCTGGCTTTATTATCTATACAACGTTTTCTAAATTTCGCTGAGAGAACAATGTTACATACATGGACTACACATAAAAACAATTTGCTATTGCAATACATGGGTTAAGAAATTTAGAGTCTGTGACACAGTCTTCAGATCTGAGATTCAAATATTTACTGTTTGTGACACAGTCTAAGATCTGAGATTCATAGGTCTTCCATCATATGAGTGTACTAAATCTAGAAACTCACCTATTAAATACACAGGATTGTTTAGTCATAATTTTAATTTCATTTTTAGTTCTGAAATGGGCAATTTGGAGATATTAGGATGGAAGCAATTCAGTAGTTTTATGCCTGCATAGTGAGGGCTTTTCTCACAAAGTGTTGTTCCGTGAGATATGTTGTGGGGTCTCTCTCTACCTCTAGTATTGTTCTCATGTATTTCTTTGTTAAGTGTTTTGTTACTGTTTACTGCCATAATGAATATCTTAAGCACATGCGGGTTATGAACAGTTAGTATTTTAAATTTCCAAGATGTTACTCCAGGCAGGCGTAAACTGAATGGGCACAATGGAGAATAATAAACGCTAAAATGAAGATTTGGCTCTGTCTGACTACCCTCTGAAGCAGATCTTAGGATCTCTTAATTATATAAATTACAATCCAAACATAAATGAATGATGAAGGCAACTAATCCTAGTAAATGATAAATGTTGTTCCTGCTTATATATTTATTGTAGATTAAAAATACCCTTATATTACAAAGTTTACAGTTCCTAAGTAAAATTACTAATCAATTTCCCAACTCTGTCCCTTTTTATGACTGTGCAATCTAATATCAGTAACGCGAAATGACTAACATCATCTATGTACCAAACACTAGAAGACACTACTTTCAAAGATGGTCTACGGTGGTGTGGAACCTCAGTGGGAATAAACTAACATGATCACAGCTGTTTAGCTTTATAGCTCTAATAAGCCGAAGCACTTTGTGATATCACCAAACATACTGTGTCTGGTGTGTCAGCGTGCTGGTCTCGTACACGTCTGCGTCGATGGAAGAACTCCAGCCACAAAAATAAAAACTCTTTCAAACAGTAGGACGGCAGAAGGCGGTCCTCTGACTAATATACTCTAATACTGTCTTCTCCTCTCTGTGTTCTACAGGCGAGAAACGCGAGCTCCCAGCCACAAGGATGGAGTTCAGATAACGTCTCAACATATTTATAGACTGAGGAAGTGCTCTCAATTACTGAACGCTGAGTACTCAACGACGACTTCCAACCCAGAGATGAAGTCCAGAATCGTATAGCCCTTTCAGACCCCCACCCAAACTTGAAATGAAAATTTTGAAATAAATGCATTTTTGTAACTAAAAAAAAAATATAGAATCGTGGACCAATTGCTTAGAAAATTTTATTTTTTAATTTTGATACAAATTTTTAACCCACACGATTGTGTGGGTCAGGATTATCTTACATATTTATGTCATTTCTTGCAGTGATATTCACGATAGCAATTACTGTCTTTTGACATAAATAAATATTACACTTCAGACATCTTGTTCTCGTTCTTTTCTTGCTCTTTTTTTTTTTTTACAGCAACGAGCTTAAGGCAAATCATCAACAGTTGGCCAGTGATGATATCCGTCTAGCCGCTTCTCATCACATGTTGTGTTTGCTGGCTTGTACATTTTATTTGGTGGCTCTTTCATGTTCCTGTCCTGAAGAAGAAGAAATTAGCGCTTCCCCAAGCACTTGTCGGAATCCAAGAACATCTAAAGTGTTTTTCTTTTGTACTTTATTGGCTTCGCATTCAACTTTATATTGTAACCAGGAATTGACGCAAGCCAAATCAAGTAAATGAATCAAAACTTTAAAAATCCACTTTTTTGTCTTCAAGAAAGTCCTGTAAGTCTCCATCATTTGGTCGCAGAGGTCCACTCCTCCCATACACAGGTTTGTACTTCACTATGACTGCAGGATATGGCACTAAGATGTACTTCTTTTCTGGTTTACTCCATCTCTCAACATTGCTTACAGGTTCACATTCTGTACAAGTAGAGGCAAGGGTCACAGCTTTTGAATCTTTCCACTGGACAATGACTGTTTTATCACCGTCCCTGCAGAATTCTTCCATATCTCCTCTCTTCATTTTTTTTTCTTCTGTCAGGTGAACTGGTTTTACTCTGTTTTTCATTATGGTTCCTGTTCCTTCCAGCCCTAGGTCAAGTAACTGTTGCAATAATGGCAAAGCTATAAAATATCTGTCAAAATATAGTCTTGAACCTTGAGGTAATGTTTGAGCAAGGTGAAGTATTACAGATGGTCCAAGACCGAGGCCAACATCTGGCAGAGGTGTTGATTTACCTTGATAAAATTCAAAATCAAGTACTAAACCTTTCGTTGTTGCCAAAACAAAGTTTTTAATTCCCAAAGGACGCGGTTTGTCTGGAAAATACTGAGACAATGTGCAGCGTCCAGTAAATGGTACCATTTGCTCATCAGTAGAATAATCATTTTCAGAGGGGCGTGGAGGTCTCAAACAAGCACTGTGTACAACATTAATTGCAGGTTGTACTTTCCACAATCTATTAGTTTCTGATTCACGTGGAATGTTGCTAGCGTCCACAACATGCAGTGTTGTTCTGACAAGGGAACATCCCCATCGCACCCCCCTCAGATTTAGTTATAAGTTGGCACAGTTGATAGGCCTTGAACAACTGAACACAGATCGATCGAGAAAACAGGAAGAAGTTGTGTGGAACTATGGAAAAATAAGCAAAATATACAAACTGGGTCGTCCATGCGTAAGATAGGCAATATTAAGGGCAATGTGAGGCAAGGAGCTCCGTGGTCCCGTGGTTAGCGTGAACAGCTGCGGAACGAGAGGTCCTTGGTTCAAATCTCTCTCGACTGAATATTTTAACTTTTTATTTTCAGTTTATGTGAAAAACTCATATGTTTTCATCACTTTTTTTGGAGTGATTATTACATCCACAAGAAAACCTAAATTGGGCAAGGTAGGAGAAACTTTTCACCCATTCGCCAAGTGTACTAGTTAGGTGGGTCGACAACATATTCCTGTCATGTGACGCACATGCTGTCACCAGTGTCGTATACAAAATATCAGACGTGTTTTCCTGTGGAGGAATCGGTTGACCTATGACCTTGCGATCAAATGTTTTCGGTTCCCATTGGAGAGGCACGTCCTTTCGTCAACTAATCACACGGTTTTGCGGTGCGGTCGCAAAACACAGACACTAAACTTATTACAGTGAACAGAGATGTCAATGAACGAATGGACAGATCATAACTTTGCGAAAATAAAGAAAGCAAAATTTTCAGTGGAGGGCAGATTTGAACCAAGGACCTCTCATTCCGCAGCGGTTCACATTAACCACAGGACCACGGCGCTCCTCGCCTCACATTGCCCTTAATATTGTCTATCTTACGCATAGACGACCCAGTTTGTATATTTTGCTTATTTTTTCATAGTTCCACACAACTTCTTCCTGTTTTCTCGATTGATCTGTGTTCAGTTTTTCAAGGCCTATCCATTGTGCCAACTTATAACTAAATCTGAGGAGGGTGCGATGGGGATGTTCCCTTGTGAGAGTGAAGAACCTGTCTCTAGGCATACAATCTACAATAGTTGGAATACCCAATGACTTCTGCAGTACATACATGTACGAGGATATCTAAAGCATCCCATAAGTACATGCATGCCATACAGCTTTTTTATCTCTTGAGGATTTGTATGAAGCAACTTCCCTTTCTTCGAAAAGTAGTAACTGTTAGTGCAGTCAGATGCTAACTGAAAAAAATCTGGGTAGTACTCGCTGAAATAGCTCATTGGAGTTTTAATTTCCTGTCCTACCTCACTCTCTGAGTGCGCAAAAATTTTGGAGGTGACTGGTCTTTTTCTCTAAGTGGACAAACGACGATGTGTTGCCACTGTTTTTTTTTAGAATTCTTTCTACTGTGTTGACTGGGAAAATTGTCCTGAACTTCTGGAGCAACTGGTAGTATTGTTGCAGAAGCATTGTAACAGTTTTCCTCCTCGTCAGAAGATTCAGAGCTTTCTCCAAGTCTAGGTGTGATTGTTGGAAGAGTCCAAGTTGCATGCGAAGTTCAGAAGAACGCGAAATCCCGAAAGATTGGCTAAAATTTGCAGACGCGTGGGATTTGGCACGGACATCAATGCGAGATGCCTCTAATAGGTTCCACAACGAAACATTGTCTCGAAATTTGGTAGAAAATCCAAAGAAATTCTGGTCGTATGTAAAGAACACAAGCGGCAAGACGCAGTCAATACCTTCGCTGCGCAGTGCCGATGGTACTGTTACCGACGACTGTGCCGCTAAAGCGGAGTTATTGAACGCAGTTTTCCGAAATTCCTTCACCAGGGAAGACGAATGGAATATTCCAGAATTTGAAACACGAACAGCTGCTAGCATGAGTTCCTTAGAAGTAGAAGCTTGATACGGGCAAGTCTTCAGGTCCAGATTGTATACCGATCAGGTTCCTTTCAGATTACGCTGATACAATAGCTCCCTACTTAGCAACCATATACGACCGCTCGCTCACCGATAGATCTGTACCTATAGACTGGAAAATTGCGCAGGTCGCACCAGTGTTTAAGAAGGGTATTAGGAGTAATCCATCGAACTACAGACTATCTCATTGACGTCGGTTTGCAATAGGGTTTTGGAGCATATACTGTATTCAAACATTATGAATCACCTCGAAGGGAACGATCTATTGATACATAATCAGCATGGTTTCAGGAAACATCGTTCTTGTACAACGCAGCTAGCTCTTTATTCGCACTAAGTAATGACCGCTATTGACAGGGGATCTCAAGTTTATTCCGTATTTCTAGATTTCCGGAAAGCTTTTGACACCGTTCCTCACAAGCGACTTCTAATCAAGCTGCAGGCATATGGGGTATCGTCTCAGTTGTGCGACTGGATTCGTGATTTCCTGTAAGGAAGGTCGCAGTTCGTAGTAATAGACGGCAAATCATCGAGTAAAATTGAAGTGATATCAGGTGTTCCCCAGGGAAGCGTCCTGGGACCTCTGCTGTTCCTGATCTATATAAATGACCTTGGTGACAATCTGAGCAGTTCTCTTAGGTTGTTCGCAGATGATGCTGTAATTTACCGTCTAGTAAGGTCATCCAAAGACCAGTATCAGTTGCAAAGCGATTTAGAAAAGATTGCTGTATGGTGTGGCAGGTGGCAGTTGACGCTAAATAACGAAAAGTGTGAGGTGATCCACATGAGTTCCAAAAGAAATCCGTTGGAATTCGATTACTCGATAAATAGTACAATTCTCAAGGCTGTCAATTCAACTAAGTACCTGGGTGTTAAAATTACGAACAACTTCAGTTGGAAAGACCATATAGATAATATTGTGGGGAAGGCGAGCCAAAGGTTGCGTTTCATTGGCAGGACACTTAGAAGATGCAACAAGTCCACTAAAGAGACAGCTTACACTACACTCGTGCGTCCTCTGTAAGAATATTGCTGCGCGGTGTGGGATCCTTACCAGGTGGGATTGACGGAGGACATCAAAAGGGTGCAAAAAAGGGCAGCTCATTTTGTATTATGACGTAATAGGGGAGAGAGTGTGGCAGATATAATACGCGAGTTGCGATGGAACTCATTAAAGCAGAGACGTTTTTCGTCGCGGCGAAATCTATTTACGAAATTTCAGTCACCAACTTTCTCTTCCAAATGCGAAAATATTTTGTTGAGCCCAACCTACATAGGTAGGAATGATCATCAAAATAAAATAAATCAGAGCTCGAAGAGAAAGGTTTAGGTGTTCGTTTTTCCCGCGCGCTGTTCGGGAGTGGAATGGTAGAGAGATAGTATGATTGTGGTTCGATGAACCCTCTGCAATGCACTTAAATGTGAATTGCAGAGTAATCATGTAGATGTATCTAACAATTCGTCATCACTACTGAAGACTTCCACTTCAGAGTCATCTAATATGGCTAGAATTTCCTCATCAGTAAGCCCTAAAACGAAACAAACAAACGAACTGTGAAAATAATGCGTAAATACAATATTAAAATGACTTATCTATTCCGTAATCTGTTCCGAATCGTAACCACAAACATCGACTGAAAACGACCATATGCCGGTAAAATAGTCCCAACACGCACAATTGTGCGTGTGGATGTTACAGTCATTGTAGCTGTGAAAGTATTCAAATAATTGTGGCGTACATATTTTTATTTACTTCTGTACACCTTTCGGAATCCCAAACACATTTTTCCACATGTCAAAACGCAATAAATAAAGCACAATAAACATTTGTACCCGTGGTCTAGGGGTAGCGTCTTTGATTCATAATCAAAACGTCTTCGGTCCCGGGTTAGATCCCCGCCACTGCCTAAATTTTGATAAATAATCAGCATTGGCGGCCGAAGACTTCCGGCATAAGAAGTCAGCCTCATTCTGCCAACGGCCTTGTCAAAGAGGGCGGAGGAGCGGATAGAGGTTCAGGGCACTCTCTTGTCCTAGGGGTGGGAAATTGCCCCTAAAGGCGGAAGAATCAGCAATGATCAACGACATGAGGATGCAGAAGGCAATGGAAACCACTGCATTAAAGACACGTAACGTGTATCCACAGGACATGTGGCCTGTATGATGATCTCTCCATTGGCAAAAGATTCCGGAATAGTCCCCCATTCGGATCTCCGGGAGGGGACTGCCAAGGGGGAGGTAACCATGAGAAAAAGATTGAATAATCAACGGAAGGATAA
The DNA here is from genome assembly GCF_023864275.1 of Schistocerca cancellata. Classification (NCBI taxonomy): domain Eukaryota; kingdom Metazoa; phylum Arthropoda; class Insecta; order Orthoptera; family Acrididae; genus Schistocerca; species Schistocerca cancellata. The sequence continues at coordinate 397,071,242 of NC_064628.1, forward strand.
CGTTCTACGAGTCGGGGCGTGGAATGTCAGAAGCTTGAACGTGGTAGGGAAACTAGAAAATCTGAAAATGGAAATGCAAAGGCTCAATCTAGATATAGTAGGGATCAGTGAAGTGAAGTGGAAGGAAGACAAAGATTTCTGGTCAGATGAGTATCGGGTAATATCAACAGCAGCAGAAAATGATATAACAGGTGTAGGATTCGTTATGAATAGGAAGATAGGGCAGAGGGTGTGTTACTGTGAACAGTTTAGTGACCAGGTTGTTCTAATCAGAATCGACAGCAGACCAACACCGACAACGATAGTTCAGGTATACATGCCGACGTCGCATGCTGAAGATGAACAGATAGAGAAAGTGTATGAGGATATTGAATGGGTAATACAGTATGTAAAGGGGGACGAAAATCTAATAGTCATGGGCGACTGGAATGCAGTTGTAGGGGAAGGAGTAGAAGAAAAGGTTACAGGAGAATATGGGCTTGGGACAAGTAATGAAAGAGGAGAAAGACTACCTGAGTTCTGTAATAAGTTTCAGCTAGTAATAGCGAATACCCCGTTCAAGAATCACAAGAGGAGGAGGTATACTTGGAAAAGGCCGGGAGATACGGGAAGATTTCAATTACATTACATCATGGTCAGACAGAGATTCCAAAATCAGATACTGGATTGTAAGGCATACCCAGGAGCAGATATAGACTCAGATCACAATATAGTAGTGATGAAGAGTAGGCTGAAGTTCAAGACATTAGTCAGGAAGAATCAATACGCAAAGAAGTGGGATACGGAAGTACTAAGGAATGACGAGATACGTTTGAACTTCTCTAACGCTATAGATACAGCAATAAGGAATAAATGGCTCTGAGCACTATGGGACTTAACATCTATGGTCATCAGTCCCCTAGAACTTAGAATTACTTAAACCTAACTAACCTAAGGACAGCACACAACACCCAGCCATCACGAGGCAGAGAAAATCCCTGACCCCGCCGGGAATCGAACCCGGGAACCCGGGCGTGGGAAGCGAGAACGCTACCGCACGACCGCGGGATGCGGGCAATAAGGAATAGCGCAGTAGGCAGTACAGTTGAAGAGGAATGGACATCTCTAAAAAGGGCCATCACAGACGTTGGGAAGGAAAACATAGGTACAAAGAAGGTAGCTGCGAAGAAACCATGGGTAACAGAAGAAATACTTCAATTGATTGATGAAAGGAGGAAGTACAAATATGTTCCGGGAAAATCAGGAATACAGAAATACAAGTCGCTGAGGAATGAAATAAATAGGAAGTGCAGGGAAGCTAAGACTAAATGGCTGCAGGAAAAATGTGAAGACATCGAAAAAGATATGATTGTCGGAAGGACAGACTCAGCATACAGGAAAGTCAAAACAACCTTTGGTGACATTAAAAGCAACGGTGGTAACATTAAGAGTGCAACGGGAATTCCACTGTTAAATGCAGAGGAGAGAGCAGATAGGTGGAAAGAATACATTGAAAGCCTCTATGAGGGTGAAGATTTGTCTGATGCGATAGAAGAAGAAACCGGAGTCGATTTAGAAGAGATAGGGGATCCAGTATTAGAATCGGAATTTAAAAGAGCTTTGGAGGACTTACAGTCAAATAAGGCAGAAGGTATAGATAACATTCCATCAGAATCTCTAAAATCATTGGGGGAAGTGGCAACAAAACGACTATTCACGTTGGTGTGTAGAATATATGAGTCTGGCGATATACCATCTGACTTTCGGAAAAGCATCATCCACACAATTCCGAAGACGGAAAGAGCTGACAAGTGCGAGAATTATCGCACAATCAGCTTAACAGCTCATGCATCGAAGCTGCTTACAAGAATAATATACAGAAGAATGGAAAAGAAAATTGAGAATGCGCTAGGTGACGATCAGTTTGGCTTTAGGAAAAGTAAAGGGACGAGAGAGGCAATTCTGACGTTACGGCTAATAATGGAAGCAAGGCTAAAGAAAAATCAAGACACTTTCATACGATTTGTCGACCTGGAAAAAGCGTTCGACAATATAAAATGGTGCAAGCTGTTCAAGATTCTGAAAAAAGTAGGGGTAAGCTATAAGGAGAGACGGGTCATATACAATATGTACAACAACCAAGAGGGAATAATAAGAGTGGACGATCAAGAACGAAGTGCTCGTATTAAGAAGGGTGTAAGACAAGGCTGTAGCCTTTCGCCCCTACTCTTCAATCTGTACATCGAGGAAGCAATGATGGAAATAAAAGAAAGGTTCAGGAGTGGAATTAAAATACAAGGTGAAAGGATATCAATGATACGATTCGCTGATGACATTGCTATCCTGAGTGAAAGTGAAAAAGAATTAAATGATCTGCTGAACGGAATGAACAGTCTAATGAGTACACAGTATGGTTTGAGAGTAAATCGGAGAAAGACGAAGGTAATGAGAAGTAGTGGAAATGAGAACAGCGAGAAACTTAACATCAGGATTGATGGTCATGAAGTCAATGAAGTTAAGGAATTCTGCTACCTAGGCAGTAAAATAACCAATGACGGACGGAGCAAGGAGGACATCAAAAGCAGACTCGCTATGGCAAAAAAGGCATTTCTGGCCAAGAGAAGTCTACTAATATCAAATACCGGCCTTAATTTGAGGAAGAAATTTCTGAGGATGTACGTCTGGAGTACAGCATTGTATGGTAGTGAAACATGGACTGTGGGAAAACCATAACAGAAGAGAATCGAAGCATTTGAGATGTGGTGCTATAGACGAATGTTGAAAATTAGGTGGACTGATAAGGTAAGGAATGAGGAGGTTCTACGCAGAATTGGAGAGGAAAGGAATATGTGGAAAACACTGATAAGGAGAAGGGACAGGATGATAAGACATCTGCTAAGACATGAGGGAATGACTTCCATGGTACTAGAGGGAGCTGTAGAGGGCAAAAACTGTAGAGGAAGACAGAGATTGGAATGCGTCAAGCAAATAATTGAGGATGTAGGTTGCAAGTGCTACTCTGAGATGAAGAGGTTAGCACAGGAAAGGAATTCATGGCGGGCCGCATGTTAGTCAGTAGACTGATGAAAAAAAAAAAAAACATTTACCTCGACAGACATGCTTCTGACCCGCCACCTTGAAAATTACCAAAGATTAAGACACAATATCTCGCGTCTGTAACGAGATATCGATATAAATCGAGTTGTATATGAAACAGCGATTCCTGCACACTCGTGAACTTGGGACTCAACTGCATAGCGGAATAATATTATGCTGAAACGCAAATAAACTGCACCCACACAATTGTGCGTATCGTGTCTGAAAGGGATATGGTCGCAACAGTACAGTGCCTAACTGTTCTAACTATAAACTCTCCTGAGAGCAAAGACACCAAGTCCGTCTGTCCCAACAAAGCTGATATCGAGCGACCGTCACAAACGGATGCTCAAAACGGAAGACGTTGTCTCTCTAGCGCTGGCTTCCCAGCAAGGCTTGGCTCCCCACCATTGTAATTCCGAAAACGAATCATATTCCCGAAACCACGGAATATTCTCCCTCTCTACGGATTCTTCCGAATGCCGACCAACCATATCTTAGGCTTTCGGCGTCCAGCACAGAAAGTTTGCGTGGAAGAACCTATACTCGTACAATGGTATGCTGCTGAGTAAAAATCCTTGGAAATAACCCGGCCTGTGTGGTTTCCGAGGTGCCGCTTCTTCGTTCCTCTCACCTGCGTCCTAGGTTTTCAGCGTTCGGAAGTATTATCCGGTTGTCCTTCCGGCCCCTACTACATAGCGGCCAGCCATCGCCCTATTGTGCTTCTGAGCTTAGGTGCCACAGCGCCTGTCTTGCTACTTCCTGTGTTTAAGCAGGACCAACACCTGTCACCCAGAGCTTGAGTTCTGCCTGCGTTTCATATCCACTGGCGTTCCAACCTCTACTAGTAAAGCAATCATTCGTTACGCCATTTTTATAATAAAGCCACTCTGTCACCTTTCATGCAATAAGCATTAACAATTATTTACAAGACGTATGTGACAATGTCAGTCTCCTTTATATATTCATATATACGATGTACAACCTGTCACATGATACCGAATTGTGTTTGTAGATCACGGCAAAGTATGTGGATGAGTTCTTGTAAGGTGCGAAATTATAGCCACCTTACAAATTCTTTAAACAAATTTCTGCAGGACTCCCTGGCACATTTATTTCCCATAATTCTAAGTCCCTTCTTTTATAGGGCAATGACACTCAGGTCTGTGATATAAAAATTGTTTCATATTTATTAAGTGATTTTTATAGTGTTTTCAACGCTGATGTCGGGAAAAATAGAGGAAAAAGTCCATCATGTACAGTTATTTTCCAAACTGCTTGTCTAGTTTTAGCTTTTTTCGATATTTCAGCACTCTAGTGAGCTTGAATTTTGGTTTTTAGGATCTCCATAAACTGTTATTTAGCCCTTTTTATATTAGATATACGTAAAATAAAGAGTAATTAGGAGAAACCAGCAGTATTTTCATGTCAGTACCTCTCTGTCGCACTGCCGCTTCCCCCCTCCATCACCAAGCAGTGAGCCTCTGCTATTGTCCTTCAGTCCATAGTACCTCTTCACTCTGTGCTGTTCACGTGTTGTTGTTACTAATGCTTTAAAGTAGTGACTTTTCTTGTGTTGTGAAGTTGTTTTATGGGCAATGGACAATGGCGACCAGAAAATATATAAACTCACCTGATTGTTTCTGCTACATTTGTGGTAAGTACACAGGTAAAAAGCAACAAAGAAACATTTCCGATTTTGTTAAATTGTACATTTCGCCCATTTTGCTATAAAGTTAAGTGATCCAGATAAGCCTTGGGTCCCACACAAAGTTTATTCAATGTATGTTGAAGAACTGAGGCAATGGTTTCAACGTAAAAAGCAGTCCTTACGTATTAGAATACCTATGGTTTGGAGGGAGCCCAAATATCTTAGTGATGACTGCTATTTTTGTTCTTGCAATGTACGAGTTTTCAATTTGAAAAACAAAGCATTCAGTTAGCCATTCACCCCGTTCCTCATGAACCTGAAGTACCAATACTCTCTGCTCCAGATTCTTTGGATGATATAGATGATCACGACCCGTTTGCTCAGGAAGGTGATAGTGAAGAAAGAGATTGCTACGATGCTGGCACAACCGACCCCATTCCATTCTCACAATTTGAACTGAACGATTTAGTTAGAGACATAGGCCTTTCTAAAGAATCGGAAGAGGTTTTAGGATCTAGATTGAAAGATAAACATATGTTGGCTCTGGGTACATCATTTTTTTTGGTATCGATCGACTGAAAAAGTGTTTGTACCTTCCTTCTCTCTAGAAGGTGACCTGGTGTTTTGCAGTGATGTTCCTGGACTTATGGCACGTTTCAAAATAGAATATGCTCCTGATGAGTGGAGACTTTTTATTGATTCTTCAAAAAGAAGCCTTAAAACGGGACTTCTACACAATGGCAATAAGTACGCTTCTATACCAGTTGGACACTCGGTTCACTTAAAAGAATGGTACAAAAACCTTGAACTGGTTTTAAGAAAACTGCTATTCAGACCACAAATGGACACTATGTGTTGATTTAAAAGTGATTTCAATGCTGCTTGGTCAACAAAGTGGCTATACAAAGTTCCCCTGCTTTGTCTGTGAATGGGGCAGTAAGAGACAGAAAGCAACACTACATAAAAAAGCTTGGCCCTTGAGAAAAACCTTACAGGTAGGGGTTAAAAATGTTGAGAGGAAAAGCCTTGTGGATCCCAAAAAGGTGTTACTTCCACTACTTCACATTAAGTTGGGGCTGATGAAACAATTTGTTAAGGCATTGCCAAAAGAAGGGGAGTGTTTCAAATATGTTCGTGGACAGTTTCCTGGTTTATCCAAGGCAAAAAAATCTTTGTCAGACCAGACATTAGAAAACTAATGACAGATTCCAACTTTGTGGACCAAATGGAAACAAAAAAAAGGCAGCATGGACATCTTTTAAATTAGTTGTTACTAGGAAACAAACGAGATCCAAACTACAAGACAATTGTCACAGACATGCTCAACAACTTTAAGTAGCTGGGCTGTATCATGAGCATTAAAGTTCATTTTCTCCACTCACATCTTCACCACTTCCCTGCATACCTTGGCGATGTAAGTGAAGATTTTACCAAGACATCAAAGAAATGGAAAGAAGATATCATCGAAGATGGAACATCAACATGATAGCGGACTACTGCTGGATGATAAAAAGAGATGATCCTCAATGAGTCCACACCCAGAAAAGCAATTAAAGAAGTTTCAACAGAAAGAGAAAGCGTTATTGTAAGGACTTATGAGCTTAAAGAGAAATGGAAGTGTATTGGAAATGTAGTTTAGAACATGATTTATAAATAAAATAAAATTTTATAACGTTGGAAAAAATGAGATAAATTGCTTAAATTTTGTTATTATACCCAAAAATACTCCCTTTTTGTGAGGAAACCTGATGTATTAGAAAAAAATGTATTGCATTTTTTAAATCAGCGCTGAAAAGTACACAGAAGTCAGTTATCAAATTTCAAACAACTTTCAAAAAATATTTTTTTGAGAGACTTGTGTTACCTTTACTGCTGGATCCCCACACTTCTATCCCATAACATAGATGGGACTCAGATAGTGCAAAAAATATTAGCCTCCAAGTGGCGATGTTACAAAAATGTGTCAGTTTCCTTAGGGAATATATGGTAGTAGATAGCTTTTCGCAAATATCATTTACATGATCAGACCAGTTTAACTCTGCATCAAGTGTCAGGCGAAGAAATTTAGTCAAGTATTGTTTTTCAACGTATTCTTCACCCATTAAAATTTGGGAGTTCTTTGCCTCCCAAGATCAAATTCAATATTGTGTTTAATTTTTGTTTGTTTTCATTGAAATACTACAGAATTATGCCAGCTGCAGTATTGGGTTCCACTTCAAGCTGCAAATATCTTGGATTGCGGCATATTAATGAGGTATCATCTGCATATAAGACAGCTGTAGCAGGGTTTGTTATAGACTGAATATCATTAACACAATAAAAAGAAGTGGTCCTAATATTGACCCTTGTGGAATACCAAAATTAATGTCAGTGGTGTCTGATTTGTATGCTCCCTCTGTAGCACTAAAAGACACAAACTGCTTCCTATTTGTCAAATAGGATCTAATCAGATTATGGGCTGTGCCTCAAATGTCATAGTTCCACAATTTATCCAGTGATATAGTCATATCAACACAGTCAAATGCTTTTTGTCAGTCTAGAAATATGCCACAAATATATTCTTTACTGTCTATTGCTTCAGTGACATCTTTGATTAATTTGGATGCTGCTGTAATGGTGGATGACCCCTTGACAAACCCATACTGCCCTTAGAAATAACTTTTTTGCTTACCACGAAGTTCCAGATTCGTATGTGTATTACTTTCTCAAAGATTTTGGCTATTATTGGAAGAACAGATATGGATTTAAAGATTTCTACTAGATTTCTGTTTCCTTTTTTAAAAGTAAGCACAACTCGAGCAATTTTCAACTCATTTGGAAATAGACCATCTTCCATATGAAAGTCGATAATCTCCTGAGAGAGGTGTTGCAATTTTATGAATAAATTTCTTAAGAGTGTCTAGACTAAGACCATCATATACTGCTGCATGAGAATTCTTCAAGCTACTGACTATTTTAATTATTTCTTCTTCACTTGTTGGTATCAAAAATATAGTTCCTGAAACTGCTGTTCCTCTGAACTTGTATTTGTGATTCTTAAGCTGATTGTTTATGCAGGAGTCAACAGAAGCAAAGTAATTGTTAAATAGATCTGCTGCCTTATTCTGATCAGTTTCTATTGTGCCATTTATCAGCAAGTGATTTTCATTGTATGTTTCCCAGATTTTCTTATTTCTCTGTTTACTAGTGACTGTGATGTTCTGGAAATATTATTTGAGTTTTGAATGATATTTTCAAAATATTTCTGTTTTTCAGAAGTTAGGAGGTCTATACAGTATTTCTGATTTGCAGTCCTGACATGTTAGTTGATAAATACTAGATGTGTTGTGTTTGTATGTGCTTGTGTTGGTTGTCCTTAGTTTATTAATTAATTCATTTAAGTGCATTTGGTAATAGTTTACTTACATATTAGTTTCCAAAACATATTTAGTGTCCTTTTGCATCTGTATTTAATATATTAGCGTTATCACTTAGTAAATCTCTTAACTAATTTCCAAACTACAATGGATACTAAGTGTGTGAGCTGCAGTAGGAAAGTTAGTTCAGGGGTTTTGTGCAGCTGTTGTGACAGGTTGTTGCATTGGGGAAATTGTAGCAGCATGGGAATTGGGGAAGCAAATGAGACTCTTCCATTCTTTTGCAGGGTTTGCTCAAGAGATATGATTATAGCTGAACAGGAATAGAAAATTAGAGCCCTTCAGGCTGATTTGGACAGAGCGAGGGAGGAACTGATGAGATTAAGGGGGGAGAAGGGTAAAGAGCAGTGGGAAGTGATAACTGGGAACAGGAGCCACAGAAAGAGGACAGTGTCTGACAGTTTCCCAATTGGCACAACCAATAGATTTGCCTTGCTACCACAGTTAAGTAAGGAAGAGGCTCCAGTAGCTGTAGATGTAGTTAAGATGCAACAGAATCTCACTAGGAAACCAACTGTTTCAAAAAGAAAAGTAGAAAGTAAGAGGGAAGTTCAGTTGCTAGGTAGCAGCCATAGAAGAGGTGTGGGCCAGATTTTGCAGGAAAAATTACGAGACAGGTACCAGGTCACAAACTTTTTCAAGCCAAGTGCAAGTCTTAGCCAGGTGGTAGGGGATATAGGTTCTTTGTGTGGGGGTTTCACAAAGCAGGATCATGCGATGATAGTGGGTAGAGTTGGAAACAGTATTGATAGGGATCAGGGCTACAGTATTGAGTGTGACCTGGTGAAAATAGCCTCGGCAATGACCCATACCAATGTTGGGCTGATGCCTGCTTTCGTACGGCATGATCAGCCCCAGTTGAACCGCTCTGCCAGGAGGGTAAGTATGGAGTTGGATCGGTTACGTAGGGCGGCCACTCTGTCAGACATTGGATTGGTTCCTGTCGAGGTTATTGATAGGGGGGATTTCACAAGGCATGGCCTACACCTCAATACGAAAGGGAAGGGTAAACTGACAGGGTTCTTAGCGAAATCCATAAGGGGGAACACTAGTACTCATGGATGCACCTCATTTTTAGACTAATACCAGTGTCCAGTGAGAAGTTCAGGTAGGCAGGTGCTAGAGAGGTCAAAAACTCACAAAATTCTCACAACAGGAAAATAAATAATAATGTTATCATATTTAACCAAAATACTGGTGGATTAAAGAAAAGTAAAGTAAAAAATAATGTTACCATTTTTCATCAAAATATTCCGGCATTGAAGAATAAACTAGACGAGCTCCTGGTTTGTTTGGATGACATTGAATCTGATAATGTAATAGATATACTATGCCTGACTGGGCATCACATTGTGTCTTATATGGGAAAGGTAAATATCAGTGGTTATAAACTAGTTGCACATATGAGTAGAGAGAATAAGGTGAGAGGAGGAGTTGCCATATATGTCAAAAGTTATCACGGTGTAGAAAGCTTACATACAAAAAAGTTTTGCCCAGAGCAACATATAGAAGCATGTGCCTGTCAACTTAAACTGAAGGAGGGCTCTTTTACAATTGTAACAGTATATAGGACCCCTTCAGGAAACTTTCATTTATTCCTGGAAAACTGGGATGCTTTGTTGTGCTATCTGTCAGATAGGGGAAAGCAAATTATTATTTGTGGGAACTTCAATGTTGATTCACTGAAAGAGTGTAATAGGTAGAATGACCTGGAAGTCTTGCTCGGTTCTTTCAATTTGACATCTGTCATTAATTTTCCTACTCGGGTACTAAAGGACAGCAGCACATTGAGAGATAACACTTTTATAGACCAAGATAGGTTTAAAAACATAAATTCTTGCCCTGTTGGAATGGGCTTTCTGATCATGATGCTCAGCCAGTTACAGTATATGTCATAGCTCCATTCAGTAATTCAAAACTACCCTCCAAAGTTGTGCATTCAATTAATGACTCAACAATTAGAAATTTCAGAGAAAATCTTCAGCAGTTAAACTGGGATGAGGTGTACAAGGAACCCAATGCTAATTCAAAATAAAACTTATTTCATGATACACCTGTAAGAGAATTTGAAAACTGTTTCCGCAAGAAAGTAGTTAAATCTAATTATAAGAAACCATGCAAAAAAACTTGGCTTACTAAAGGAATAAAAATATCTTGTAAACACAAAAGGGAACTGTATCTAACAACAAGAAAGAGTAATAACCCAGAAACAGCCAAATATTATAAAAACTACTGTGCTACATTAAGAAAGGTTATTAAAAAGTCCAGAGGCATGTGCATCATGTCTGAGATTAATACCTCTGATAACAAAATTAAAACAATTTGGAATATTATTGCAAGGGAGATAGGGCAACCAAGAGTACAGGATGACGGCATCACCATCAAAGCGAATGGAAACTTCATAAACAACAAGCTGGAAGTCGAAAACATTTTGAATAATCATTTTTTAAATGTTGTAGAGAAAATAGGATCTAAATGTTCATTAGAAGAAGCAAGGCAGTTAATGGAAGAGGCCTTACCGACACCATTTGATACAATCGAAATTCCACCCACCTCTCTTACTGAAATTAGGAAGATAATAAACTCTATCAAGAATAAAAGCTCACATGGAATTGATGGCATTTCCAGCAGGATAATAAAAGCTTGTTCCCAAGAAATAAGTGGGATTCTTAGCCACATATGTAATAGTTCTCTGAAGCAGGGTATTTCCCCAGATAGACTGAAGTATGCCATTGTTAAACCACTGCATAAAAAGGGGGACACGTCTGATGTCAACAACTACTGCCCAATCTCTCTTCTGACTGCCTTATCCAAAACTCTTGAAAAAGTAATGTATTGTAGAGTAGCTTCACACATTTGTAAAAATAAAGCTTTAACAAAATGTCAGTTTGGTTTCCAGAAGGGTTTTTCAGCAGAAAATGCTATATATACTTTCACTAATGAAATATTAAATGCTCTGAGTAACCGGAAGTCACCCGTTGGGATTTTTTGTGATCTATCAAAGGCTTGTGATTGTGTAAATCATGGAATACTAATAGATAAGCTCAAGTACTGTGGTACGAATGGGACAGTGCTCAAATGGTTTAAATCATACCTAACTGCAAGAGTGCAGAAAGTTGAAGTAAGCAGTTCACATAATATACAAAAAACTGGTGATTCCTCAAACTGGGGAACAACCAAGAATGGGGTTCTGTCTTGGGTCCTCTGCTGTTCTTAATATATATTAATGACTTGCCATTCTGTATTCACGAAGATGCAAAGTTGGTACTTTTTGCCGATGATACAAGTATAGCTATCACACCCAACAGACAAGAATTAACTGGTGAAATTGTAAACGATGTTTTTCAGAAAATCATTAAGAGGTTCTCTGCAAATGGGCTCTCATTAAACTTTGACAAAACACAGTACATACAGTTCCACACAGTAAATGGAATGACACCATTAATAAATATAGACTTTGATCAGAAATTGGTAGCTAAGGTAAAATACTCAATTTCTAGGTGTATGCATTAATGAGGGGTTGAACTGGAAAAAAGACACTGAGGATCTGCTGAAACGTTTGAGTTCAGCTACTTATGTTATTAGGGTCATTGCAAATTTTGGCGATATACATCTGAGTAAATTTGCTTACCACACCTATTTTCATTCTCTGCTTTCGTATTGTATCATATTCTGGGGTAACCCATCATTGAGAAAAGTGTGTTCATTGCACATAACGTGTAATCAGAATAATTGCTGGAGCTCATCCAAGATCATCCTGCAAACACTTATTTAAAGAGCTAGAGATCTTCACTGTAGTCTCACAATATATATATATTCACTTATGAAATTTGTTATTAACAATCTGATCAAATTCAAAAGTAATAGCAGTGTACTTGGCTACAACACTAGGAGAAAGGATGAGCTTCACTACTCAAGGTTAAATCTAACTTTGGCTCAGAAGGGGGTAAATTATGCTGCCACAAAAGTCTATGGTCACTTACCTAATAGCATCAAAAGTCTGACAGATAGCCATATAGAATTTAAAAGGAAATTAAAAGAATTCCTTACTGGCAACTCCTTCTACTCATTAGGTGAATTTTTGGATGTAGTAAGTAAGTAATTTCCCCAACCTCCACAAAAAAATTAAAAATATTAAGTGTCATGCAATATTTTGTGTAATGTAATATCTTGTATAGACACCTTTTATTAACGTGACACATTCCACATCATTACGAAGTGTCATATTCATGATCTATGGAACAAGTACTAACCTAATCTAATCTAATCTTTTCTCTATGTTGAGTTGACTGTCCTGTAGGCTATTTTTAGCCATTGTTTCCTGAGTATGTTGCCTATTCTGTGGGCTGCTTCAACTGTTCTGCCGTATGCCATCTTGTTTTTACACTTGTTAAACAATGATAGTCACAACTCAATTCACAGAACTTGACAGTAAGAAGATGAGGAAAAGAGAACGTAAGTGAAACATAATGTAAATACACACACACACACACACACAAGCTTTCATATAAAATTAATTAATTTCAGGCATAGCCATAACAGTTTCGAAATCATAATTTTTGCATAAATATTTTATCTACATTATGTTGTATATGGTTGCAGATGACAAACTGTAAGGAAAAACAGACACTGTAAAAACATAATATAGTAGGGAAACCACACCATGTGGTAAGAAGGTATGATTACATAATTTTAAATGCTCTTCAAAAACCTGTAATTACGATTTAAAAACTAATATTCACATGTATATAAACAGTTAAGAACATTCCTTATGTTTAACAGCCATAAAATAGAAAACCCACTGATGATGCTGCAACTGCAGTGAAACATGTCTGGTACAAAAAACAAAATTGTGTTTTGCTAAAGCTGGACCCCACCCATAATATATGCATTGTTAAAGCAAAGGCAGACAAAAGAGCTTCAACCTCAAGGTGATTATATGACTGTAGTCTCTGGCAATTGAAGCCATGTTGAATGAATAATCTAATCTAATCTAACACTCTGCCACTTGCCTGAGATGACAGTCATATGTGTGTGAGTTGCATTTGCATCAGAGTGAATGATTTTTGTGTGTGTGTGTGTGTGTGTGTGTGTGTGTGTGTGTGTTGTGTGTGTTTTTAATGAAGGCCTTGCTGGCCGAAAGTTTATTTGCAACAATATTTTTGTTGTGCCTATCAGAGACTCAGCATCTCCACTGCACAATGAGTTGCAACTTTCCTTTTCATAATATTGTTACATTCGATCCTGGAATAGACAGAAAAGTGGAGAAGGGAAGACACTAGAACATGAACTGAGGAACAAGCATTAAAGAGGAAGTTGCTTGGTAGAATTTTGGGCTTAGGACATGTTAATCAAGGCTAGCACTTGGTTTACCACCAGTAGAAGATATCTAGGGTCACCGAGTGTTTTCAGAAAGATTTTGAATGGGGAGGCAGGATTTCGAAACCAGATTTTAAACTGTAAGACATTTCCAATGGGCATGTGTGGCCTCTAACCACAGTTTATTGGTTATGAACTGTAAGTTAAAATTTGAGAAATTGTAAAATGGTACAAAATTAAGGAGCTAGGACTTGGATAAGTTGAAAGAACCAGAGATTGCTGAGCATTTCAGACGGAACATGAGGCAATGTTTGGCTGTTGCAGGGGGAGCGAAGATGAATGGGTAGCTTTGAGAACTGAAATAGTGAAGGCAGCAGATCAGACAGGCAATACGACAAGGTTCAGTAGAAATGTGAGGTTAATATGCAAGATATTGAATTTAATTGACCAAAGGTAAAATATAAAATTGCAGTAAATGAAGCAAGTGAAAGATAAAACAGACATCTAAAAAATGAGACTGACTGAAAATGCAAAATAGCTAGGCAGGAATAGCTACAGGAAATATGTAAGCTGTTTAAACATGCATGTCTAGCAGAAAGATAGATGCTGCCTATAGAAAATTAAAACCACCTTTGGACCAAAGGGAAGCAGCTGCATTAATATCAACAGCTCATATGGCAGTTAAATGGGCGTATGAACGTCTAAAAAATGAGAATTGCACAAAATATAAAATCGAAAACTACGAATGGCTAGAGAAGAAATGCAAAGAATAGAAACACCTGTATGAATGATTAGAGCTTGGGCAGCAAGCCAGTACTTCACAAGGATGGAAAAAGTGAAAGGTGGAAGGAATATGCAGATGGGTCATACAAAGGAGAGAAACTGGAAGACAATATTACAGAAAGTGAAGATAAAGTGGGTGAGACATGTGATGCTCCAAGAAGAATTTCACAAATGACTGAAAGACCTAAGTCAAAACAAGACACCTGAAGTAGATGAGATTTTCTAAGAATTATTGTAATGCTTCTTGCGAAAACCAACCACAACAGGACTATTCCACATCGTGTTTATGTTATACCTGAAAGGGGAAATAGGCTGAGACTTCGAGAAGAAAGTAATAATTTCAAAGAAAAGAGGTGCTGGCAGATGTGAATATTACCAAACTATCAGTCTAGTAGGTCATAGTTGCAAAATACTGACAAATTATTTACATAAGAATGATGCATCTGGTAGGAGCCAGCCTCGGGGAAGATCAGATTGGGTTCCAGAGAAATGTAGGAACATGAATGGGAATACCATCTTCATTCACACAATGAAGAAAAGCAAACCTGCATTCATAGCTTTTGTAGATTCAGAGAAAGCCTTTGACAGATTTAACTGGAATACACTCCTTGAAATTCTGAAGGTAGTAAGGATAAAATACAGGGAGCAGAAGACTATTTACGACTTGCTCAAATGGTTCTGAGCACTATGGGACTTAACATCTATGGACATCAGTTTCCTAGAACTTAGAACTACCTAAACCTAACTAACCTAAGGACATCACACAACACCCAGTCATCATGACGCAGAGAAAATCCCTGACCCCGCCAGGAATCAAACCCCGGAACCTGGGCGCGGTAAGCGAGAATGCTACCGCACAACCACGAGCTGCGGACTTTATGACTTGTACAGAAACCAGACTGCAGTTATAAAAGTCAAAGGATGAGAAAGGAAAGCAGTGGTTGAGAAGAGAGTGTGACAGTGCTGTAGGCTTTTATTCAATGTGTATGCTGAGTAAGTTGCGTAGGAAACCAAAGAGAAATTCGTAAAATGAATTAAAGTTAAGGAAGAACAAATAAATTCCACGAGTGATAGCAGAGGATTTGGTATATCAGCTGAACAAACCGAATACTGTCTTGGAAAAAGGTTATAACATGAACATCAAAACTAGTAAAACAAGGTTAACCCTGTGGTGCATGGTTTCCACTGTAGTGGACAGATGTTATTGGCCACTTTTACGTACACTGTGACCGTGTTTTTATGTCATCAATGCATGCAGTCCACTCCAGTGGACACTCTCCACCTGGTGCTGCCATCAGCAGGGCGGTAGTGGAACTATAAGAGCATCTGTTTGCGTCCAAACATCACAAGTCACAACTCACAATTGATCAAGATGGTGTCTAGGAAGCATGGCTATGGACCAGCGTGTAGTATTTCAGCGAAAGACTTCTATGGGCGTTCAATATGCAGGGTAAGAAAATTTGTAGTGAATCTGCTCCATTTCTAAATAATCAAAGATCGCTGAAACATATTTTTACGACTACTATGAAGCAAAACTATGTGTCCACTGCAGTGGTCATCATGCAGTAATGGCATTGGGCATGAGCTGTCTTACAACGTGACATAGTAACTTGAAACATTTAGTTTGTTTCTTATTTTACAGTTTTTAGTATAGTTCCTTAGTTTAGCACAGATCTTATAATTTACTGCACAAGAAATCCTATAATTAGTCCCAAAATTCCAAATTTCAGGAAGATTTTGAAGATTTGCCATCTCATTCAGATTGCACACTGGCAGCAAAACTGATGATGAATTCAGGGAACCACAGTCATCGAGAAACTTAATTGTGGAAACAAGTTCCAGCTCTGATGACAATGGTTCTGATTCTGATGATAGTGAGAGTGAAATTCCATGTGATGCTACAAGTTCCCAGCCAGTGAAAAGAACACAGCTGTCAAAGAGCGTCAGCAGATCAACAGTAATTCTGTACCAGTACCAAAATGTACAGGTGAGGAAAAGATAAATGTAACTGGAGACAGTCCTGTTGATTTCTTCACAGAAATAATTTCTAACAAAATGTTGGAACACATTGTGATTCAAACTAATCTGTATGCTCTTCAGAATGGCAAATTGAATCTTGGAGTGACAGTTCCTGAACTGAAAACATTTCTAGGTGTGAAAATAGTGATCAAGTACCCTCGTACCCAATCATACTGGTCATCAGATGAAGGTCTAAGGATGGATTTAGTAGCCAAGCCAAAGAAATGGGGACTGAAAGTCTGGGTGAGAGCTGGTTCTTCTGGTTATGTGTACCGTTTTGAAATATACCAAGGTGGATCTGGTGGGAGGTAGCCCGTTAGTGAGTTTGGAGCTTTTGCTAATGAGGTTCTATTACTTTGTGGTGATATCAAGTACAAGAACCACAAAGTAGAATGAGATTTTCACTCTGCAGTGGAGTGTGTGCTGATATGAAACTTCCTGGCAGATTAAAACTGTGTGCCAGACTGAGACTCAAACTCAGGACCCTTGCCTTTCGCAGGCAAGTGCTCTACCATCTGAGCCACCCGAGCGCGACTCACGCCCTGTCCTCACATCTTTACTTCTGCCAGTACCTCGTCTCCTACTTTCCAAACTTCACAGAAGCTCTCGGTCCGGCACACAGTTCTAATCTGCCAGAAAGTTTCAACCATAAAGTATTTTTCGACAACTTATTTACAAGTGTCCCACCACTCCATGAGCTAAAAAAAATGGCATTTGGGGCACTGGGACATGCCGAGCAAACCGGCTTCGAGGTGCTCAGTCAGTGCTTCCTTCAGACAAAGACATGAGAAAGGGTGTACAAGGGGACTGTGCATCTGTTGTGTGTAAAGTGGGCATAACCTTTACAAAATGGTTTGACAATAAGTGTGTTCATATTGCTCCTTCCTCTGCTGTTGCACAGCCCATCTCACAAGTTCAGCGCTGGAGCAAAAAGGAGAACAAGACCATCAGCATACCTCAACCATTCAGCGTCACTTGTTACAGTTGTCATAAGGGAGGTGTAGACATCATGGACCAGTGTCTAGCATTATATCCACATTGTTGACGAAGCAGGCGGTGGTACCTGCATGTCTTTTTTTCATTTTATTGATGTGACCATTGTGAACTCTTGGTTGCTATATAGGCAGGCAAGTAATGACATCCATCTCCTTGATTTCAAGGCGTCAGTGGCACGATCACTCATAAACCTGGCAAAACACGAACAGTCACCAGTTTCTACTCGAAGATTCCAGAAAAAGAGACCAGCTTGTGAAGCAGCAGATAAGGTGAGATATCATCAAGGAGGTCATTGGCCAAAACTTTTGGACATAAAAAAATGCAAACAGATGTCATAGTTAATTGTGCAAAAGGAAAACAAAGTATGTTTGCACTAGGCCTAAATGTAAGGAACCTCTATGTCTCAATTTGTTTTGAGAGTTTCCATACAAACAGAAATAATTAACAGACACAGACCCGGGAGTTCTTAAGTACATACTGTCCACTCCACTTTTTTATAGCAAATTTGAATAAAACTTTGTATTTTGTGATAATGGGCATTGTTCTTTAGATATAAACCCCATTTCAAAAATTTTGTCTCATGTGCTAATAATTCATACATCACAGGGTTAATGGTTTAATCGAATTAAGTCAGGTGGTACTGAAGTAATTAGGTTGAAAAATGGGACGCTGAAAGCAGTAGACGAGTTTTGTTTTTTGGGCAGCAAAATAAATGATACATGTTGAAGTACAGCAGATATAAAATGTAAACTGGCAAGAGCAAGAAAACAATTTCAGGAGAAGATAAATGTGTTAACATTGAACACAAAATTAAGTTTTATGAAAACTTTTCTGGAGGGATTTGTCTGGGGTATACCCTTGTGCAGAAGTGAAAACACGGACTTAAGAGAAAAAGAGAATAGAAGTGTTTGAAATGTGTTGCTATAGGACAGTGGTTGCCAACCTTTCTGCAACCACTACCCCTGAGTGTAAAGAGGTATTAGCTAGTAACCTCCTCTATATTCAATGTTTCGACATTAGCACCTAACTAAACTTCAGAATAAAAAAGAATTTTCTTCAAACATTTTAAATTTTGAGATAGCGAAAGGTAAATTATACTTAGTTTTCATTGACTTTTTACAGAACCATCAACAAGTCAATGAGGCAACTAGTACAGCTTATTTCCAACAACCTTTTTAGCAGAATGATGAAACAATTGTCAGTCACTGTGAGCGCTCCCCACAGCTGGCCGGTCCTCAGAAGAGAAAGCTGACTTTCTACATTGAGGGCCGACATTTCTTAATAAACATGCTTCCTCTGAACCACATCTCTCCTTAGTGACACTTGTTTTGAAAATACTCTGCATCCCCGTTTAAAACTGAAGAAGTTAAACTGTGTGTACTTGTCTGTAAATCACTTGATTGCTGGACCTTTTACTCCTGGACTAAGAGAAATTGGATAAACTTCATACTGCCATTGTTTTGTTTCTGATCACTGCCACCAATAATAATAATAATAATAATAATAATAATAATAATAATAATAATAATGTATTGAAGACTTGGTGTAGTATCAAGACTCCTGAGAATGCATGCATGGTGTCACAGTTGTTTGCATATAGTTCACAAAAAGAGACCAGATCATGCCACATTCACTATAATTTAATAGACTCTGTGAAGTGGATACTCAATGCTCAGAACATGAGACCACGAGGGGTGAGTGCTGAATAATGTTGCCCTGAAGTATGGTATCCCTCTCACCTACTAGTTCTCCATAGACACTGTGGGACTGTGCAAAGCTGTTCACTGCATAAGCATACAAAACCACCCCACAATTGGTGTCTTCATAGTTCATGTGCCCATCTGGTAGCACTATGCCAACCTGTTAAGTTCTGATACTGAAATAGCTTGAATGTAAACTTAACACCAAGGGGAGTTGGAGACTTTCCTGTGGCATGCTTTAGAGAAAAACCTTACATGCGCCAGCAAAGAGGTGCATAGTAGAAATGACTCTTGATCTTGATGCAGACAGTTCATGACGCAGTTTTTTGCTGGGCAGCGTGTCGTCTGCTACAGCACGAGATTGTCTGCCGGGGCAGATGAGTGACATGCATAAATGCATAGTAGTGGTTTGCCACCAGGGCTTTTCAATGAGCTATATCAACAAAGCAAAAAACATCTATTAGCTCTCTATAAATTTCATCTCCATGTGCTATTGACAGGTCTTAAATTATGAAAATTTCTTTACACAAATTATTTCCAGGTAAATTAACTGAAATATTGACATCAGTGATTGAGAAACTGTATTGTGTATTATTAATTTTAATGGATATGATGTTAAGTATTTTGTACAATTGTTCTACATGTGTTCTCTATAAATATGATCGAATAAATATGGAAAATAAGCCACTGAAACATATCAGGTAGTGGCAGTACTCCATGTTAGGGGCAGCTACCAAAGGTGTCTGTGTCCCCATGTCAGGGGCGGCCTGAACACATCTTCTGGGGCTAACAACCTCAGTCGTATAACTGGACGGACATGAGCCGTCCCATCAAGCATGTTTTTAGCTCATGGAATGGATCGCACTATGGAATCAAGATTTCCCCAAGGGGACAATCCGCCATTGACCAAGGTCGATGCAAGCAGGCATTCAGATTCTGGGGGACCTGCCAAAAAGTGCATAAGGGAAGAGTCGGAGCTCCCAAGAACCTCAAAGAAGATTAAAACTAAAAAGACTTTCAGAATTGGAACCATAAATGTACAGACAATGATTAAGGCTGGTAAACTTAAACAGGTAATAGATGAGATGAAATAGAGAAGCACTGGAATATTAGCGATGCAAGAAACAAGATACACTGACGAAGACACAGTGGAGTCAGAAGGCTTCATAATACTGAAGGGGAAACCAGGAGTTAAAGTGGGAAAGGAAAGACATGCACCTAGATACTTTGGTACAGGGTTCATAGTAGACAAGAGATACGAGGATGGCATAACGGAAATGAAGAGCAAGTCAGAAAGGTTATCAACACTGACTTTTCAAGCAGGGAACAAAAAGAATACAATAATAAATGGACATGCACCTACAAATGACAAGGACATGAAAGACAAGAAAGTTGCTGATAGTTTCTGGGAAGAGCTAGATGATACACTGAAAAACATACCATATAGACATGTAAAGATACTAGTAAGAGATTATAATGCACAGATTGGAAGAGAGAAGCAACATAAAGGAGTAGTGGGCGAGTACCCTGCACACCAGCGGACAAACAAAAATGGAGAAAGACTAATTGAACTATGTCGAGAACACAAAATGAGATTGATGACAACACACTTCAGGGCCAAACCATGTAACAAAAAGATGTGGGCAAACCCATGCACCCACCTTGGGGAATTCCAAGTTGACCACATAGTAATCAGCTGGACAAATGCTAAAGAGATCATGAACACAAAGTTCAGGAAGAACACAAGAATAGAATCAGATCACTATCTTACAGAAGTTAAGTGTCTTTGCATTCCAAACAGGGACAAACTGCCACAGTCAAATAGAAGAACAGAAAACATAAAGGTAGACAGAGACAAATTAAGACACAATCGATCCAGATATGAAGAAGGAATTGAATCATTCAATGAATGGGATGACATGAAGCGAAATATGGCGAAACAGGCTGAACTATGGGGAAAGGAAGAAAAGAAACGGAAGCACTGGTGGTGGAACAAGGAATGTGAGGAAGCAGTAGAGACTCGCAGGAATGCCTGGAGAGACTGGAGCAGCACGGAGGACCCAGAAAAATGGGAAATTTTCTTAGGAGCAAGAAAGGAAGTGGCCCAAACAATAAGATGGACCAGAAGACAGAAGATGAAGCAGGAACTGGGCGAGATTGAGACCAACTTAAGGAAAAACAACAGCAGACACTTTTTAGGGAAATTCAAAAAGAGTCTGATTGGATAAAAGAGTAGAGAACTGTTTATAAGAGATAAGAAAGGGGAGATGGCTGTCAGTGCAAAGGAGAACTGTCAGATTTTTGCAGAGCACTTTCATGACCTGCTGAACTGTGAACCACCTGAAGAAGAGCTGGAACTGGGGACTGACACAGAAAAGAGAGAGCCATGCCCTCCAACCAGGGATGAAGTCGCACACACCATAAGCGACCTGAAGAATAATAAGGCAACTGGAGAAGATGGTATGGCAGCCGAGATGATAAAGTGGGGAGGCAACAAAGCAATAGACAACATGACCAACATAATTCACCAGATCTGGAGAACAAAGAAGTTGCCAGAAGGATGGAAGAATGCAATTGTAGTACCAATACACAAGAAGGAGGACAAGAGAGATGCAAACAACTACGGAGGAATATCGCTACTAGAGGTCCGATACAAGGTGCTGTCAAAACTATTGCTCAAGAGAGTAGAAGAACAGGTAGAAAGTATAGTTGGCGACTACCAAGCAGGATATTTATCCTGAAGCAACTGATAGAACATAGGGCCTTAAAAAACAAAAAGACAGTAATAACCTTCGTGGACTTCACAAAGGCATATGACTCCATCAACAGACTCTTGTTAGGATCCTGAAGAGCAGAGGACTTGATGGAACTACACAAGAACTCATAAAAGAAATTCTGATAGACACAAAAGCAAGGGTGAGATTCAGAGGAGCACTGTCAGTGAGATCAAGACTGGTGTTAAACAGGGAGATGGATTGTCACTATTGTTGTTCATTATAGCACTGGACGAAGTGATCAGGCAGTGGAGAGCAATAAACAAGGAAATGGGAATACCATAGACCCATGTGGGGGACAAAAAGGACAACAGGGCTCAAGCGGACTGCCTAGCCTTTGCAGATGACATAGCAATAGTAAGTGAGACAGAAGAAGACACAAAGACACAACTCGACAACTTAAGTAAGGTAGCCAGAAAGGTGGGACTGAGGAGAGACTATAACAAGACAAAGACATTAAACACCACTGCAGACTGGGAAACACCGGAAGGCACTGTGCAAATGGAGGACAAATTTAAATACCTGGGAGAATTTATAACAGGAAGGAACAGGAGCAAAGAGGGAATAACAGAGATGATGAGGTCAGCCTTCTGCATGATGAGAGAGATATACAATAAAAAGAGTATATCCACAGAGGCAAAGATAAGCCACTACAAGGCAACAGTGAGGAATGCGGTATTATATGTTGCTGAGACGATGACATCAGGAAGAAATGGGGGAGAACAACTAGAGAAAGAAGAGAGAAAA
Organism: Schistocerca cancellata; assembly: GCF_023864275.1. Classification (NCBI taxonomy): domain Eukaryota; kingdom Metazoa; phylum Arthropoda; class Insecta; order Orthoptera; family Acrididae; genus Schistocerca; species Schistocerca cancellata. The sequence goes on from NC_064628.1 coordinate 397,093,722, forward strand.
ATACTAGGTCCCAAGAGAGGTGGAGAGAAGTGGATGCGAAGACCTAGGGAAATTCTGTACCAGAACATGAGAATAATATCTGGGGAAATCAGGGCAAGTCATGTGATGAAAATATTTACCTGTCAAAATAAGTAAGTGTCACATGGTTGACAAAGACAAGTACATTTCGCTGGTATCACAATCATGGTGCAGTTCTGTTAGGCATTATCATCTAAGAAAGTTATATTGTAGTGCATTATGCATCATGATAAAAATAACTGTCAGTATATTGTATATACTTATTGGAATATTTATCACACCTCTTGATGTAAATGAATAGGTAAAAAATCTACTAACCCAGTGCTGGCAGGGCAAAACACACACAAAAGGATTTAACGTTTATAAAACTTCAGAGCCAGTGGCTCCTTTTTCTGGCAGAAGAGTTGAAGAGGAAGGAATAGGGATGAAGAAACGGACTTGAGAGTTTTAGGGAAAGTAGTACAGTTCAGAAAAGTCACCCAGAACCCCATGCCAGAGGAGACTTACTGGACAGGATGAGAAGGAAAGATTGGTGGTTGGGGACTGCACCAAATGAGATTTGAAATCCTGAGAGCTTAAAGGTAAAAGACTGGTAGTATGCAAGACAAAGACTACTACTAAAACATTTTGCACAAGTTAATAAGAGTAAAAACCTAAGTGGATTGTATGTAACAGAGGTGGGAGGGGGGATGGCAAAAAGTAGACGCCAGAAAATGAAAGATGTATAAAACTAAAATGGAATGAAGAAAGGAGTAGATATTGTCAATAAATGCTGAGACAGAAGGAATTAACGTAAATTAAGGCCAGGTGGGTGGCGAGAACAAAGGACATGTTGTAGTGCTAGTTCCCACCTGCAGAGTTCTGAGAAACTGGTGTCTGGAGGAATAATCCAGATGGTGCACCTGCTGAAACAGCACCGAGGTCATGACTGTCATGTGGTACAGCATGCTCTCCAACAGAATATTGTGTGTTGCCTGTATACATCCTATGCCTATGCCAATTCACCATGACTGATAACTGGGTGGTAGTCATTCCGATGTAAAAGGCTGAACAGCCTTTACATAATAGGTGGTATGTGACATGTCATTTCAGAAGTGACTCTCCCTTTGATAATATATGTTTTGTCAGTTACAGGGTTGGAATAGGTGGTGGTAGGAGGGTGCATAAAGCAAGACTTGTAGCAGGGACGGTCACAGGGATAGCAACCGTAGAATAGGGACATGGGTGCGGAAGAAGCATAGGGTCTGACAAGGATATGGGGAAGATTGGGAGGGCGACATAAAGCTATTCTAGGTGTGGTGGGCAAAATATCATGCAGAATGGGTCTCATTACAGAGCACGATTTTAGGAAGTCATGGCCTTGTCGAAGTACCCGATTGATACATTCGAGACCAGGATAACACTGGGTGACAAGTGTTGTGGTCCGAAGCTGTTTTTTGGAGGGATCAGCAGTACCAGGATTGGAAGTGATGGCCCGGGAAATCTGCTTTTGAACTAGGCTATTGGGATAGTTACATCCAGTGAAGGCTGAAGTGAAAGTGGTGGTGTATGGCTGTAAAGAGTCTGCAACAAAACAAATATGTTTGCCTCAAATGCCGAGGCTGTATGGGAGGGAATGTTTGATATGGAAAGGATGGCAGCTGTCAGAATGTCAGTACTGTTGTTTGTTAGTAGATTTGATGTGGACAGATGTGTGTAACTGGCCTTCGCTGAGGATGAGATCAACGTCAAGGAAAGTGGCATGGAATTCGAAATAGGTTCATGTGAAATTTAATTAGGAGAAGGTGTTTAGAGAATCCAGGAATTTTAACAGGTCAGCCTCACCATGAGTCCATGTGGAAAAGATGTCATCAATGTATCTAAACCCAACCAGTGGCTGAAGGCTTATGGATTCCAGAAACACCTCCTCCAAGTGACCCATGAAAGCGGTGGCATAGGAAGGAGTCATCCTGGTTCCCATAGCTGTACCCCTGATCTGTTAGTATGTCTGCTCCTCAAAAGTGAGGTAATTGTTGGTAAATATAAAGTTGATTAAAGTGAGGAAGAAGAATGTCATAGGCTCGGAATCAGTTGGACTTTGACTGAGAAAATGTTCAGCAGCAGACGTACCATGTACATGGGGGATGTTGGTATAAAGGGAGATTTCATCAATGGTGACAAATAAGGTTTGAGGTTGGAGTGGGATGGGCATGGATTTCAGACAATCTAAGAAATGGTTGGTATCTTTAATATAAGAGGAAAATCTTTGTACTATGTGTTTCAGGTGTTGATCAGCTAAGGCAGATATACATTTGGTGGGTGCTTTGAAGCCAGCAACTATAGGACGGCCAGGATGATTGGGTTTGTGGATCCTAGGAAGAAGGTAAAAGGTGGGGCTAAGTGGTTTGGGTGGGGTAAGAAGTTCTGTGGATTGAGATGTAAATCCTTGTGAGGGGCCTGAGGTTTTTAGGAGGGACTGCAGGACAGTTTGAAACACAGGGATGGGATCTCGATGGCAGATGCTGTATGTAGAGGTGTCAGACAACTGGAGTAGACCTTCATTAACATACTCATGTCAATCAAGTACCACAGTGGTAGATCCTTTGTCTGCTGGGAGGATAATGATGGAGTCATCAGCTTTAAGGGAATGTAGAGCCTGGAGTACCGCAGGTTAGGGTCATTTTGTAGGGACCTGAGGAAAGGTTGTGAAACAATGCTGGATATGAGGAATTCTTGGAAGACTTGTAAGGAACGATTCTGAGATAGTGATGGTGTATCAAGTTGGGATCGTTGTCAGAACTGTTCCAGGTAGGGTTCAGTGTCTGGTTTGCTGTCAGAAGGGTTTTGGGACAGGGTTGCAAAGTGATATTTCCAGTTGACATTATGTGTAAAGGAAAGTATGTGACTGTGTCAAGCAGGACACTACTAACGCTGTCTCCAAACATTATGGGCTTGTTTTTCCTGCTCATTTGCATTAACTTACATTTTTCTACATTTAGAGCTAGCTACCATTCATCACACCAACTAGTAATTTTGTCTAAGTCATCTTCTATCTGCCTACAGTCACTCAACTTCGACACCTTACTGTACACCACCGCATCATCAGCGAGCAACCACAAACTGCTGCTTACCCTGTCTGCCAAATCATTTATGAATATAGAGAATAATAGCGGTACAATCACACTTCCATGGGGTATTCCTGACAATGCCCTTGTCTCTGATGAACTCTTGCCTTCAAGGAGAACATTTTGGGTTCTATAACTTAAGAAGTCTTTGAGCCACTCACATATCTGGGAACCTATTCCATATGCTTGTACCTCGTTAACAGCATGCAGTGGGGCACTGTGTTAAATGCTTACTGGAAATATAGAAATATGGAATCCGCTTCTTGCCCCCCATTCATAGTTCACAGTGTATCATGTGAGAAAAGACCAACCTGAGTTTCACAAGAGTGATGCTTTCTAAAACCATGCTGATTTGTGGATGTAAATTCTTGGTCTCCAGAAAATTTATTGTATTCGAACTGAGGGTATATTCAAGGATTCTGCAGCAGACTGATGTTAGAGCTATTGGTCTGTAAGTTTGCCAGTCCATTCTTGCGCCCCTCTTATAGACACTTTTTTCAGTCATTTTGGACTTTTCAGTTGGTGAGAGGTTCGTGATACACGCAAGTTAGGTAAGGGGCCAAGGCTGTAGAGTAGTCATTGTAAAACTGAATTGGGATTGCATCTGCACCTGGGGTTTGAGTGACCTCCCACTCCTTTCTAATCTACCCAATTTTATCCCTCTTTCCTTCATGATTAAGGAACTAACAGTTCCAGGAACTAGGACTAACTTACAATTTTATTTGTATCTACTGAAACTGTTTGAATTTCACATCCAGAAGGTCATACAGCTGTCCGTCTGTAATTTTATGGTTTTATGAGCGAATTACCTTTTTGCTACAATTAAACATCTCATAATAATTTTGGTAGGTGGCACCATTACTTTTTATGAAATCATGTCAGGGCAAATGTTAAGTGTAACTTACACAAAACTGTCAATCATCAAAAATTTGATGACTTTAAACTCAAAAATGGAGGTTAGCACTTGTGTCAAAAGGCTAGAAGAGGTGCACACATTTAACCAGTTGTTGAAACAGTGCTGCCAACAACATACATGTAAAGTAACACATCAGAGAAAAGAAAGATTAAACAAATATTGACATTTACAGGAGATGTATTGTTATAAAACAACAGACAACGGAAAAAATAACATGGAATAGGTGCTTATTGTTTATAGGATGACAGAAATTGAGAAAATTATATTTATATAAAAAAGTAACTTTATTAAAAATCATTTATATATACACACAATATAATAATGCTGTTGATCATTTCAACAGACTAATGTCGATGTCTCTGTGAATTTGTACAAGTGTGCGTGGAACTGTGCCAATACTGATACGGGTTATTAATCGATTGTGTCTGTACAGTCAAGAATCATATTTTGTCACTTCTGTAGATTTTCATTTACAGATTTTGACAGACTGTACAATATACAAGCAAACTAGTGCTAGTGATTCATGACAATATGCAACAAATTGTAAGCCCATGACAAATGTGCTATAAAGTTACCATAAAAGACATTTATCATTGGGATTCATCGGTGAGCCTTGTGGGCATTTCCAAACTCTAGAAAAATCTTCAGAATTAGCTAAGGTACCTCTGACTCGATACTTGTGTGGGCTGTGTGGGTCTGACAACACTTCTTGAAGGAGAGACTCGCTAGTTGTAGATTCACACCATACCTAGAAAGAAAATGCATACAATATGTTAGAGTTCTGTCTCAATGACTTACAACATTCATGTTTACAGTATGAGACTAATGAAACTGCAACATTTCTTTGCCTTTTGTAATTCTCTCATCTCCAATGTAAGATATATAAAAATCGGTAAAACAAACTGGAAAGTTTCATATAAGTCTCAAATATACAGTATTTAAAATTTGTGCACAGTATTTATACTTTTTAAACATGTAAATAAAATAAGTGTGTTTTAATATGATACACACATTCATTCCTTTTGCTATCTAGTATAAGACTGGGATGAATATGTAACCAGATGATGTCAGGCAAAGAACCAGTCAATAAAAATATACAGTATTTCTGATATTCCATCTAATTTAAATGAAGGGGGCATTCTGCAGCTAGACAGCATTGTAAGTGGAAATCTGGTCCAACACTCAACAGTCCAATTACTACTAACTTTTTATTCTCTCTTGCCAGTGAAGGAACCTCTGGTTCTGAGAGCTATAATTAAATCTCTTTTTTACTTATGCCTGTATCAAATCTCCAGTGAGACAATACAAATATTTCAAGTATATGTATGCATGAAAAAGCCTTTTACAAGAGAAGGTTGGAAAGTAACACACAATAATTTTACTACCAAAAAGTTTAATAGGTAACAAAACAAAAAAATCAGAAATGAATTCACATCTTTTACCTCCTTTTCTAGTCATCAACATTCTCCACACATTTCTCCCATCATGGTACCAGTTTCAACATGCCCTGTTTGTAGAAGTCCATTTGGTTGGAGTCTAGCTATCTGTGGACTGCTGATTTCATTTCCTCATCTGTTGCAAAGTGTTGGCTGGGCAGGAATTTCTTCATGGGAACAAATAGATGAAAATCCAGTGGTGCAATGTCTGGACCATATGGTGGAGGTGGGAGCAACTCTCACCCAAATTCTACAATTTTCTCATGAACGAGAACAGGAACATGAGGCGAGCAGTGTGATTAAGAAGTTTGACATCATCGGCATTAATGTTGTGGAGTTTGTCACAAAGTGTGTGACTCAGCTGAACCAAAGTTTACGTGGGGGCTGTAACATTCACAGTGTACTTGTGTTCAGCAAAGTCCACCAGTAACACACCAGGCATAGCAGATTTGGTCACTTTGAATTTTTTTCATATTGTGAAATCAGTATATTCCTACTCCATAGAGTCTTGCTTGGTTTTGTGTGTATAGTGGTATGCTCATGCCTCATCACCAGTGATGAATCCTTTCATAAAATGTTGCCCTTCTGTGGCTGAATGCATAAAGTGATACAAGCTTGCCATCGTTTGTTGGCCCTTGTCATTGTCTGTCAGGTTCTTAGGCATCCAGTGAGCACTAACTTTATTAAATTCCAATGCATCATGAATGATACTGTACACCACACCATAGGAAATGTTGAACAACTATGATAAGGTTTGCAACTGCACACACCAATTATTCAAAGTTGTTGCCTCAATGGCTCAAACATTCTGCATGGTTGCAGCTGTTACCCACTGCCCAGAGTGTGATGAATCACTCAGGTTCACATGGCCCTCTTGGAAGAATGCACACCACTTGCAGACATTGCTACAGTCCATACAGTCATTCCGATACATACCACACGTCTCTGTGATTTTCGCACAGTTTATGCCCTTTGGCCCACATATCTTGAACTACACTTCACCACTCTTCATGAGTTAATGACAGCAACATGCACATCATGTTTTCTTTGTAGTTCAGACTTCTCTTGCTAGATCTGCATATGAAAACAAAATACCCCCTGCAGTGCAAACTTCAAGCTGTATCGTTGTGAAAGTTCAACATTCCAGCTGCGATAACAGGCGAGAAAAAAAATATTGTGAGTTACTTTTCAATCCTCCCTCATACACTGTTCTATGAAATTTGCTGGTACTTTTCATGTTTCAACCATTTTAATAATTCCTATTTCATATTCGGAGCGTGGAATGTCAGATCCCTTAATTGGGCAGGTGGATTAGAAAATTTAAAAAGAGAAAGGGATAGGTTAAAGTTAGATATAGTGGGAATTAACAAAGTTCGGTGGCAGGAGGAACAAGACTTTTGGTCAGATGAATACAGGGTTATAAATACAAAATCAAATAGGGGTAATGCAGGAGTAGGTTTAATAATGAATAAAAAAAATAGAAGTTCGGGTAAGCTACTACAAACAACATAGTGAATGTATTATTGTGGCCAAGATAGACACGAAACCCACGCCTACCACAGTAGTACAAGTCTATATGCCAACTAGCTCTGCAGATGATGAAGAAATTGAAGAAATGTATGATGAGATAAAAGAAATTATTCAGGTAGTGAAGGGAGACGAAAACTTTATAGTCATGGGTGACTGGAATTCGATAGCAGGAAAAGGGAGAGAAGGAAACGTAGTAGGTGAATATGGAATGGGGGTAAGAAATGAAAGAGGAAGCCGCCTGGTGGAATTTTGCACAGAGCACAACTTAATCATAGCTAACACTTGGTTCAAGAATCATAAAAGAAGGTTGTATACATGGAAGAAGCCTGGAGACACTGACAGGTTTCAAATAGATTATATAATGGTAAGACAGAGATTTAGGAACCAGGTTTTAAATTGTAAGACATTTCCAGGGACAGATGTGGACTCTGACCACAACTGTTGGTTATGAACTGTAGATTAAAACTGAAGAAACTGCAAAAAGGTGGGAAATTAAGGATATGGGACCTGAATAAACTGAAAGAACCAGAGGTTGTACAGAGTTTCAGGGAGAGCGTAAGGGAACAATTGACAGGAATGGGGGAAAGAAATACAGTAGACGAAGAATGGGTAGCTTTGAGAGATGAAATAGTGAAAGCAGCAGAGGATCAAATAGATAAAAAGACGAGGGCTAGTAGAAACCCTTGGGTAACAGAAGAGATACTGAATTTAATTGATGAAAGGAGAAAATACAAAAATGCAGTAAGTGAAGCAGGCAAAAAGGAATACAAACGTCTCAAAAATGAGATCGACAGGAAGTGCAAAATGGCTATGCAGGGATGGCTAGAGGACAAATGTAAGGATGTAGAGGCTTATCTCACTAGGGGTAAGATAGATACTGCCTACAGGAAAATTAAAGAGACCTTTGGAGAAAAGAGAACCACTTGTATGGATATCAAGAGTTCAGATGGAAACCCAGTTCTAAGAAAAGAAGGGAAAGCAGAAAGGTGGAAGGAGTATATAGAGGGACTATACAAGGGCGATGTACTTGAGGGCAATGTTATAGAAAGGGAAGAGAATGTGGAAAAAAATGAAATGGGAGATACGATACTGCGTGAAGAGTTTGACAGAGCACTGAAAGACCTGAGTGGAAACAAGGCCCCAGGAGTAGACAACATTCCATTAGATCTACTGACGGCCTTGGGAGAGCCAATCCTGACAAAACTCTACCATCTGGTGAGCAAGATGTATGAGACAGGCAAAATACCCTCAGACTTCAAGAAGAATATAATAATTCCAATCCCAAAGAAAGCAGGCGTTGACAGATGTGAAAATTACCGAACTATCAGTTTAATAAGTCATGGCTGCAAAATACTAACGCGAATTCTTTACAGACGAATGGAAAAACTGGTAGAAGCTGACCTCGGGGAAGATCAGTTTGGATTCCGTAGAAATATGGGATCACGAGAGGCAATACTGACCCTACGACTTATCTTAGAAGCTAGACAAAAAAAAAAGGCAAACCTACGTTTCTAGCATCTGTAGACTTAGAGAAAGCTTTTGACAATGTTGACTGGAATACTCTCTTTCAAATTCCAAACGTGGCAGGGGTAAAATACAGGGAGTGAAAGACTATTTACAATTTGTACAGAAACCAGATGGCAATTATAAGAGTCGAAAGGCATGAAAGGGAAGCAGTGGTTGGGAAGGGAGTGAGACAAGGCTGTAGCCTCTCTCCGATGCTATTCAATCTGTATATTGAGCAAGCAGTAAAGGAAACAAAAGAAAAGTTCAGAGTAGGTATTAAAATCCATGGAGAAGAAATAAAAACTTTGAGGTTCGCCGATGACATTGTAATTCTGTCAGAGACAGCAAAGGACTTGGAAGAGCAGTTGAACGGAATGGATAGTGTCTTGAAAGGAAGATATAAGATGAACATCAACAAAAACAAAACGAGGGTAATGGAATTTAGTCGGTGATGCTGAGGGAATTAGATTAGGAAATGAGACACTTTAAGTATTAAAGGAGTTTTGCTATTTGGGGAGCAAAATAACTGATGATGGTCGAAGTAGAGAGGATATAAAATGGAGACTGGCAATGGCTACGAAAGAGTTTCTGAAGAAGAGGAATTTGTTAACATCAAGTATAAATTTAAGTGTTAGGAAGTCATTACTGAAAGTATTTGTATGGAGTGTAGCAATGTATGGAAGTGAAACGTGGACGATAAACAGTTTGGACAAGAAGAGAATGGAAGCTTTCAAAATGTGGTGCTACAGAAGAATGCTGAAGATTAGATGGGTAGATCACATAACTAATGAGGAGGTATTTAATAGGATTGGGGAGAAGAGGAGTTTGTGGTACAACTTTACAACTTTACTAGAAGAAGGGATCGGTTGGTAGGACATGTTCTGAGGCATCACGGGATCACCAATTTAGTATTGGAGGGCAGCGTGGAGGGTAAAAATCATAGAGGGAGACCAAGAGAAGAATACACTAAGCAGATTCAGAAGGATGTAGGCTGCAGTAGGTACTGGGAGATGAAGAAGTTGCACAGGATAGAGTAGCATGGAGAGCTGCATCAAGCCAGTCTCAGGACTGAAGACCACAACAACAACAACATTAAACAATGAAAAATCCAGGATGGAATGTAACAATATTATGAAAAGGGTAGTTGCTGCTCACCATATAGTGGAGATGATGTGTCACAGATAGGTACAAGAAAAAGACTGTCACAAAATAATTCAGCCAACACAGCACACGTTGGGACAGGCGGCTGGGTGGTGGTAAAGAGGAGGCTGAGGCGGGGAGGGGTAGGGATAGCAGCGTAGGGGTGTGGGATGATAAAGTGCTGCTGGGGAGCATGCAAGTATGAGGTGGGGAGAGGGTAGGACAGCTATGTGCAGTCAGGAGGTTAGACAGAGGGCAGGGGGAGGGGAGGGGGGGGGGGTAGTGGGAAAGGGGAGAAGTAAAAAGACTAGGATCATTGGTGGAGTAGAAGGCTGTGTAGTGCTGGAATGGGAACAGGGAATGACTAATAAAAGTTGAGGACAGGAGGGTTATGGGAACATAGAATATATTGCAGTGAGAATTCTCACCTGTGGAATTCAGAAAAGCTGGTGTTGGTGGGAAGGAATCATATGGCACAGATTGTGAAGCAGTCATTGAAATGAAGAATGTCATGTTGGGTTGCATGCACAGCAACATGGTGGTCCAGCTGTTTCTTGGCTACAGTTTGTCGGTGGCTGTTCATGCGGACAGACAGCTTGTTGGTTGTCATGCCCACATAGAATTCAGCGCAGTGGTTGCAGCTTGGCTTGTAGATCACATGACTGGTTTCACAGGTAGCCCTGCCTTTGATGGAATAGGTAATGTCTGTGATCAGAGTGGAGTAGGTAGTGGTGGTGGTGGTGGTGGTGGTGGTGGTGGTGGTGGTGGTGGTGGTGGTGGAGGAGGAGGAGGAAGAGGAGGAGTAGGAGTAGGAGTAGGATGTATGGGAGAAGTCTTGCATCTAGGTCATATTACAAGGATATGAGCCATGAGACAAGAGTTTGGGAGCATCAGTTGTGCAGAGATAGACAAGGATATTGTGTAGGTTTGGTGCAAGGCAGAATACCACTGTGGGATGGGTGGCAGGACATTTCTCATTATGGTGCATAACGAGAGGTTACAACTGTATATGAGCATAAAACGTATTATAATACCTTTTTTTTTTTACTTACTGTTGCAAATCCAAGAAAGAACAGTTGGTCTGGAGTGAATTGCTCGAGGCCAGGTAGCCGTGGCTCAGGTCCGTTCCTTTCCACATAACTGCGATACGCATGATATGCTTGACGGAGGCCTCCATTGTCAGCTATATTTTCACCTAATGTGGTCACACCATTCATCTGTGAAGAAACGGGGATAAGTGGAGAACTTTCCTTTAGGTGAAAAAAATATTAACATTTATTTTCTTTTGTTCCTTGTCTGTAGACATTTACAGCTCTTTGATTATAGGTTTTCTATGTTATGTATCATTAATCACTAATTAGAATACAGAAACTTATTTTAAAAAATTAACAGCTATGACAACACATCTTCATACTTTATTTTTGTGATTTATTTGTTTCACTTAGTTATAATCCGTCCTTAGAATTGAATCACAGTCAGTGTCATAATCTGATGTGTATACAAATAAATACACACATTGTGAAAAGGATATGATAAGAGCCATATAGCAATAGGCCATTACTATTTTCAATCAAAATACAATTTGTCCACCATAGACCACATGATGGATGTTCATTACACAAAACACACACACACACACACACACACATGGAATAAATAGAACAAAATTAGAACTTAAGATCATCTGTAGGGTTAATTTTGAACTTTCACATTGTGCAGAATGCCTTTACATATTCATAGATCTTCGTCTCCCCTCATTTTCACACAACATACATACCATTTCCTCAAACTCATTTACAGAGCTATAGAGTCGGAGTTGTCTAGTAGAAATGGTTTCAGTTCACTCTTAAAACTTTTACTATCTGCCAGCACCTTTAATTCGCAAGAGAGTTGGGCAAATATTTCTATGGCTACATTCTTCACTCCTTTCTATGCAAGAGCAAGGCCAAGTTCTGGATAGTGGAGGTTATTTTTGTTCATAGTGCTTTATTTATGAACACTGCTATTAATTTCGAACAGTGCCTGATTCATAAGACAGTAAATTTATTGTACAGTTGATTTTAAATTTTTTAAACATTTTTGCACAAATGTTGAGGATGGACAACATACATCCTAACAGCACATTTCTGTGCTGTGAATAGTTAGCAGCTGTATGTGGAACTGACCCAGAAAATTATTCCATATGTTATGAAGGAATATAAGTGTGCAAAGTAAGCCTACTTTTTGATGCGTTTGCCACCAAAATCACCAGTGTGCAGACATATCAACAGAACAAGCAGACATATCATATGTCTGCTTGTGTCTGTATATGTGTGGATGGATATGTGTGTGTGTGCGCGAGTGTATACCCGTCCTTTTTTCCCCCTGAGGTAATTCTTTCCGCTCCCGGGATTGGAATGACTCCTTACCCTCTCCCTTAAAACCCACATCCTTTCGTCTTTCCCTCTCCTTCCCTCTTTCCTGATGAAGCAACCGTTCGTTGCGAAAGCTTGAATTTTGTGCGTATGTTTGTGTTCGTTTGTGTGTCTGTCGACCTGCCAGCACTTTCAGCATGCCACCCTTCACCTCAAAAAACTATCCAATCTCCTGGTTTCCCACCTCCGGAAAGGCAACTCACTCACCCTTCACAACCCTTCCAGCAAACCTCAACCACCTCTCATTGCACACAAACCCAGTCTCTCCCATCTACTCAATCTCCCACTTCCAGCTCCACTCCCTCCAAAACCTCAAAATTCTGATCAACACAATCTGGCACCACAACACCCTAATTCAGTAGTTAACCTTTCCTCCAAACCTCTCTCCCAATCCGAAACCTCTGTCCTATCCAAAGGCCTCACCTTCAGCCCCACTCCCAGATTCAACCAAACAGCCCTCGTCAAAGATTTACTGTCCTACACTCGTACTCTCTGCTGGAGGTCTTTAAATATGTCTGCTTGTGTCTGTATATGTGGGGATGGATATGTGTGTATGTGTGTGTGTGTGCGAGTGTATACCCGTCCTTTTTTCCCCCTAAGGTAAGTCTTTCCGCTCCCGGGACTGGAATCACTCCTTACCCTCTCCCTTAAAACCCACATCCTTTCGTCTTTCCCTCTCCTTCCCTCTTTCCTGATGAGGCAACAGTTTGTTGCGAAAGCTTGAATTTTGTGTGTATGTTTGTGTTTGTTTGTGTGTCTGTCGACCTGCCAGCACTTTCATTTGGTAAGTCACATCATCTTTGTTTTTAGGTATATTTTTCCTTCGTGGAATGTTTCCTTCTATTATAACTATATATATATATATATATATATATATATATATATATATATATATATATATAATTCAAGCTTTCGCAACCAACGGTTGCTTCGTCAGGAAAGAGGGAAGGAGAGGGAAAGACGAAAGGATGTGGGTTTTAAGGGAGAGGGTAAGGAGTCATTCCAATCCCGGGAGCGGAAAGACTTACCTTAGGTGGAAAAAAGGGCAGGTATACACTCGCGCGCACACACACACACATATCCATCCACACATACACAGACACAAGCATCTATTTACCTCAATTTGTTATTGTTTGACTGATTCTTCCAGTTCTGGGTATGACTTTGGAGGTCTTGAAGGGTTCAGAAAACAAGGAACACAGTGAATATACAGTCATCCAATGAGGGGGAATACCTGAACCTGTGCTGTCATGACATCCATAAACATAATGTATAGGTGTAATGATAATCCAGCCTCCTGCTGCACACCATCCTTTTTTTTCCTTTCTCTCTTCTTTATTATTTTTAACGAGATTATATCCCATCTGGATGGTCAGAAGCACTTGCAATGTCACAGTAACAGATATTGCAGGCATAAAGTGCTACTGAGTGAGGTGGTGCAGTGGTTAGCACACTGGATTCGCATTTGGGAGGACAATGGTTCAAATCCATGTCCAGGCATCCTGATTGAGGTTTTCCATGATTTCCCTAAATCACTCCAGGCAAATGCCAGGATGGTTCTTTTGAAGGGACATGGCTGATTTCCTTCCCCATCCATGGGACTAATGACCTCACTGTTTGGTCCCCTCCCAAGGTGCTTTCCAGGTGAGCACATGAGGGCCCTGTCAAAATCTTTCTTGAGGGTCAGATGTTGCAGGTGTAATGGCTAGTTTTTTCTCACAGTGTTTCTATATTGGCAGGTAGGCTGCATAAACTGCATCTGATGTTGAGGCCCTTGACAAGACCACACAGATTTGAGGAAATCTAGACAATATTTTGTAGATTTTTGTTATAAATCTGCTCAAGAAGTTTCACAAGTTGGGAGAGCAAATGGACTGAGCAACAGCTGAAGCACTGACCCTATCTCTTTAATTTTTCCACATAAGGATAAACATACCCATTTGTCAAATTGCAGGTAAGCTGTCATCATCAACTATCTGACTAAAGAATGCAGTAATAACTGCATACATGAGATTTTTACAGTGGAGCTGAATTCAGTCAGTCCTAGCTAGGTTTCTGGAAGGGATGTTCAATGGATGGTGTGAAAAATCAGATGCGAAGGATAGTTACCACCTCATCAAGTAAAAATGTACATGGTAGCATAACAGACATCACAGCATCTTTGACAGTCCATGGTAGCATGTAATGTTTGCACAATTTTGTAATCTCCAGACACCCAATGAACTTTATCACAGCCTTTGTAACCACTGTAAGGGCCAGGTGTCTGGATGTATAGCAGCAAACCATAAGCTAGTAAATATATGTCCATAAGAATCAATCTATCAGCCTATAGTCTCAGAGTCTACACTGAGCCACTCATTGGTCTGCCAAATGGGGACAAGAAAACTTACGCAGTTGTCTCATAATCAGATGAACTGTTCATGGGGGTGTCAAAAAACTCCAAGGCTGCACTAAAGAATGAAGCAAGGGAGGTCTTTGATCAAGTTCAGTGGTTGTATAGGAAAAACAACTTCTTTGCGGCTGTCATGAAAATGGTGTATATTATGTTAAAGGGAAAAAGTTGAAACTCAGCCAGAAGGTAAAGAGATACATGTATAACTGACAAGTGAGCTGTTGATATTTAGTTCATTTTGATTACATTAAATTTCCATTATGTCAGTGTGGAACAAAAGCCAGCCAGTAATGCACAAAGTGGCCTGAATAGGCACCTACACATACAGACTCCCACTGCCAGTGATTTAGGGCTACCACAATACCATCTTAACTACCTTTGTGAACTTCATGACCAGTCTGTGACCACATCATCTTTACTGTGCAAGACATAGGGAGGAACCTTGTGATATACACAGAGAGGTGTGCTCCTAAGGCTGATTGGGGATTTTAATGCCACAGCAGATGATTTGCTGCTAGTCAGCATATGGATATACTCACTGGATGAATTTCTCAGATACTTTGCCAGCCACTAAGCTAGAAAGATGTGACTGGAAAGAGCTGAAAGAATAAGTAAAAATTGGAGAAAAAGTCTGGCTGAAGTGCTGGATAGTCAAAGTGTGGAAGAGGAACTAGAATGTATCTGATGAGAGCTGTCTAGTCTAAGAAGTAATCACATCATCAGAGAAAGATTAAACATTAGTCTTGTCTCTTTTAGTCAAGGCATGATTTCCTGACTGGGCATGGCCTGTATACACAGCACCTATAACAACTCCACCTATGAGAGAAAGGAATATGACTGTGGAGAGTGTGAAGTCATCACACATAAATTTGTATCTGCAGTACTAAGGGTTCAGAACTGAAGGTGTTCTATGCTGTCCACCAGAGAGGCTAGCTAGTAGGTCCCTTCTATGGCAGTACATCAATAGAACTGCAGACTCAACCGAAGGACACTTGTATTCTGAAGTTTTGCTTGTGCTGCACATTGACTGCAAGATCAATCACAAGCCCAAGTAATTATGTATGAATGTGAAAGTACAGAGATCAAAACAAAGATCATCATATACACATTGCTGTAACATAGTACATGTGAACAGTATAGGAGCTGACGCTCATTAGAGTGTTCAAGAAATGCACCATTTAGCATACACATAGCCTCAAGCTTTACATAGCCTCAAGCAATGCATCAAAACCTAGGGGCCACTGGTCCCCATTTCACCACAGTACTGACCACACTTGTGAATTCTATGTATATGCAGAATGATGCATTTTTTGAACATTGTAATGGGCATCAGTTGTTGTTGTTGCTGTAACATGGTACATATGAATACATATATTATGATCTCTGTTATGAAATGTTGTAAATACTGATTGTGTCAGTTAATGACAATATTATGAAAAGTATAGATTGCCAATCACCGTGTAATGGAGATGAGCTGCTGACAGGCACAACAAAAATATTGCTTAATAAGTAAGCTTTTGGCCAAAGGCCTTGAGGCCTTGTAAAGTAGGAAACACACACACACATGAGACTTGAGTCTGGCCTCAGCTGCTGGTGGTGGTGGTCATGTGCTTGTGGGTTGTGTTTGGGTAAGAAAGAAAGAAAGACAGAGAGAGAGATAGGGGGGGGGGGGGGGGGTATCTACTGTAGAACAAAGGCTTTTGGCTGAAAGCTTACTTGTGTAGCAGTGTTTTAGTTGTGCCTGTCAATGACTCAATATCTCCACTATACAGTGAGTACAATCTATCCTTTTTGTAATATTATCATTATTCAATCATGGATTTTCCATTGTTTTATTGTGTCAGTTACCAGTTTTTAATGGTATAATGCCTTTGGTAAGACAATAGCTTTTACATTTAGTTATTTTAGTAGGCAGTTTCTTATGCAAATATTGTTCTTTTATTTTTACTGCCTTTTCTCTATTTAAATGCATATTTTCAGTTTTGTGGCCATTGTTCAATTACACTAGGCACAAATGTTGAAAAGCTGTTTTTTTTTTAATTTTAAACATCTAATTCCATAGGACCAAAACTGAGGTGCAAGTCTCCGAGGTCATGGAATGTCTCAGTGCATGAAATTACAACATAAAAGCAATAACAGATAAAATAAAATGTTTATGAACCCTAAAAAAGACAAGCTATAAGTTTATCTAAATGCAGTCAACAATACAACACAGAAATCAGTTTAATTTTTCAAGGAATTCCTTGACAGAATAGAAGAAACTCTTCAGTTTTCGATTTGAAAGCGCGTAGATTATTGCTAAGATTTATGAATTCTTGTGGTAGCTTATTGGAAATGGATGTAGCAGTATACTGCATACCTTTCTTTCACAAGAGTCAAGTGTACTGAAATCATGTGCTAGCCTGAAAACAGTAACCAGTGCATACTACACTTACATACAAGCCCACCTAAAATATGATGTGATATTCTGGGGAAATTCTCCACCTACCCTGAGCACATTCAAAATCCAGAAGAGAGCAATGAGGATTATTACTGGGAGCAAACCCAGAGACTCCAGCAAACCCATCTTCAGAAAGTTGGAAATTCTTACACTGCCTTGCCTACACATTCTCAAGACTCTTAAAATTATTCAGAAACCATATAGTGCCAACTGACTCCATAGTCATAAAAAATAATGAAATACATAAACACAACACCAGGAAAAACTCAAATCTGCATGTTTTACATAAAAACACTCAACTGTGTAAAAAGGGAGCTTTCCACATGGGCCTCCAACTGTTCAACAATCTTCCCACTAGTATTAACTCCATCGAAGACAACATAAAATTTAGCAAAGCCGTGAAGTCATATTTGTTTTGTCACTGTTTTTACTCTATAAATGAATACCTAGAACAGTAATCTTGCTATTTATGTTCAATTGAAAACATTGAGCAATGGAGTGAAGTAAATTTAACCAATTTTTGCAATATCATACATTAGGATACTATATGTTAATATATGTTAACAATGTTAACTGATATTTTCTGACATCTGTAACACACTGTGTACCATCAGATCACATGGAATAAATAAATAAAGGAAATGCGATCCAGATGCATGTTGGATTTCTGCCATCATATTTTAGGTGGGCTAACTATGTCACATGTGAAAGCTGTCATTTCAAGAAAGATGTTAATGATTTGTGAAGCCGTAATGGCACCAGCACTAATCAAGAATGTTTTATGGTATGTATTCTGTAATACATTCAAGAATATCATGCAATAATATTTTGTGCAGTTCTGTAAGGTACTGTATGTTGCTAAAATGAGGAAAAGATGTTTTATATAGTAGGTATGTGAAGATAGCTACATTGTTAGCTGAAACTAGTAATCCATCCAAGTCAGTAAGATTCTACGTGCAACTTCACTTCATGAGTTTTCAATCCCTAATATAAATATTACATTTGATTATTTTGAGGATCAACAGCCAGTCCCTGTACCAAGTGGAAATCCTCTGCAGGTCTTCTTGAATGTCAGTACTATTTTCTAGCATTTTTTGTCCCTATGCTCAACAGCATCATCTATGAGCAGCCTCGTAAAGCTTCTGGCATTATATGCTTGATTATTTATATACATTGTGAACAGTAATAGTTTTCCAAAGCTACTTTTACATTTGCAGTTTTCTCTCTGTTAATGAAATGAAATATTCTCTTTGCTAAGACTGCTTCAAAGCAAATATAAAGCTGGACTGATATTCTGTTTGCTTGTAATTTTGTCACTGGGAAACAGTCTGGAACAGCAATAACAAATGCTTTCTAGAAGACAAGGAACATGGTGTCAAATGGAGTGCAAGCATCTTCTGCCATCTCAGTGTCATGGATGAACAGAATGTTACATGAGATCGTTGTTTGTGGAATCCATATTTATTCCTATGGATGACATGTTCTGTCTCCAGAAAGATCATAATATGTGAGCATCAAATGCGTTCCAAAATTCTACAACAGATTCATGTCAGTAATAAAAATAAATGTTGTGTGGCTAGGGTCTCCTGTCAGGTAGACCATTCGCCTGGTGCAAGTCTTTCAATTTGGTGCCACTTCGGTGACTTGTGCATCGAATGTCAGTAATATAGGCCTATGATTTTGCACATCTGCTGAGGAACTGTTGTATGACCTTCCTCAGTCAAACAGTTACAGCAAATGGGATTCAGTATCTTGGCCTTCTTTTTCTCACCCACATGGTGTCATTATTTGATGCATTTACTGACTTCATGTAACATCAAATCAGTAAACAGAATCTTACCTTCAAATTCATTGAATACTTCAAATGTGGGTCTCCTTACACTCCTTTTGGTTTTATCAATTTTTGTTTGTCAGCAAGGCTTTGTCTAAATCTAAATATGAAGTGAAATTCTCTTTTTTGTGGAGTACTTTTCTAACAAAGACATTGAGCTACAGTGGGTCTGACTGGCCCCTCACAACTTTGTTCAGCGCATTTATGTCTAAGGCAGTATTGTAAAATACTCTTGAAATTTTTCTTTTATGCTCTCCATATTCTGAATAAGAAATGAATGATTGATGTAGGCTGCTCAGGTAATCTAAAATCTGAATATTACAACAGTGATGTTATAACAGACTTACAATCATTGATTCCCTGTTCTGTATCAATGGAATCAAAATTTTTTGTCTGTTTGCAACTAGGAGGATCTAGGAAATTACCTCTTAAGTTTGATTTTTGATTAACTGCTCATAATAATTTTCAAATAAGGCGTTAAGAACAATACCACATGAGTTCCTGTCACAATTAAGTGCCCAAATTACATGACTCTCCGTGTCTTTAGTCAGCGAGTTGAAATTTTGTCCTAATGTAACAACATACCCACAACCTTCAAGTTTTCCCAGACATGTTCTGCCACTACTGTTTCTGAGGCAGGGGGTCTATAAAAGCATATTATTACCAGTTTGACCCACTTATAGCACTTACTTCATCAATAGAATTCCTTGGCATTCATCATTCATACTAATCTCAATAGATATTATTGTGTTACTACCATTTTCCCCACATCATCGCCTGCAGAGCATTTCACACATAGACTGAACATACTTCCATCTCCACATCTCTGTGTCCACCTCTTGCTCCCTCTCTCTCTACACGTCATCCTCCCATCTCTGCCTGTCAGTCTCCTCCTCCCCAATCTCTGTGTCTCTTCATCTACTCCTTCCTCTCTATTTGTCCATTTCCTCCACCATGTTTTCATCTCCCCTCCCTCTAATCATATCCTCCTCCCCATCTAGCTTTCCATTTCCACCTCCCCTCCTCCTTTTCCATCTACCCTCTACCTCTCTAAACCTTCGACCTGCCCTCACGCATCGCCCCCACCTTCCCTCTCTCTGTCCAGTTCTGCCTCCCCCTCACTCTGTCCAACCCTCCTCTGTCCCTCTCAACCTGTCTCCAGTCATGTTCATCAGCATGTGTAGCCCCTGCATTACAGGTCCATAAAGCAAGCCAGTACTACTCCCACAATACACCTGCCATGCAGGGCAGGCTACCAGACTACACATCAGTGGCTTGAAAAGCATTTATTTGCCCCTGACATACAGTATGCCATACAAAGCATGTTCATAAAGCAGGCCGGTACTACTACAACACAATACGCATGTTGGGGTCTGAAAAACCATTTTTTGACACTGACATGTAGACTGCTCTCACACAACATGCCTGTCGTGCATGGCAGTCTATATGCCTGGAGCCCATATATGTGCTCCTATTGGAGCTAGGACATTATAAACCCTATAGTGCTGATATTCACAAGGCCTGCTGTTTCTGTGCCAAAATTTGATTGAAATCAGTCCAGGAATTTGGGAGGAGATCACAGACACACACATTTACACTCTGCTTTACATATATATACTTTAAATACAGGGTGTTACAAAAAGGTATGGCCAAACTTTCAGGAAACATTCCTCACACACAAAGAACGAAAATATGTTATGTGGACATGTGTCCGGAAACACTTACTTTCCATGTTAGAGCTCATTTTATTACTTCTCTTCAAATCACATTAATCATGGAATGGAAACACACAGCAACAGAATGTACCAGCATGACTTCAAACACTTTGTTACAGGAAATGTACAAAATGTTCTCCATTAGCGAGGATACATGCATCCACCCTGTGTCGCATGGAATCCCTGATGCGCTGCTGCAGCCCTGGAGAATGGCGTATTGTATCACAGCCGTCCACAATATGAGCACGAAGAGTCTCTACATTTGGTACTGGGGTTGCGTAGACAAGAGCTTTCAAATGCCCCCATAAATGAAAGTCAAGAGGGTTGAGGTCAGGAGAGCGTGGAGGCCATGGAATCGGTCCGCCTCTACCAATCCATCGGTCACCGAATCTGTTGTTGAGAAGCGTACGAGCACTTCGACTGAAATGTGCAGGAGCTCCATCGTGCATGAATCACATGTTGTGTCATATTTGTAAAGGCACATGTTCTAGCAGCACAGGTAGAGTATCCCGTATGAAATCATGATAACGTGCTCCATTGAGCGTAGGTGGAAGAACATGGGGCCCAATCAAGACATCACCAACAATGCCTGCCCAAATGTTCACAGAAAATCTGTGTTGATGACGTGATTGCACAATTGCATGCAGATTCTTGTCAGCCCACACATGCTGATTGTGAAAATTTACAATTTGATCATGTTGGAATGAAGCTTCATCCAAAAGAGAACATTTGCAATGAAATGAGGATTGACACATTGTTGAATGAACTATTCACAGAAGTGTACCCATGGAGGCCAATCAGTTGCTGATAGTGCCTGCACACGCTGTACATGGTACGGAAACAACTGGTTCCCCTGTAGCACTCTCCATACAGTGACGTGGTTAATGTTACCTTGTACAGCAGCAACTTCTCTGATGCTGACATTAGGGTTATCGTCAACTGCACGAACAATTGCCTCACCCATTGCAGGTGTCCTCGTTATTCTAGGTCTTCCCCAGTCGTGAGTCGTAGGTTGGAATGTTCCGTGCTCCCTAAGACGCTGATCATATGCTTCGAACGTCTTCCTGTCGGGATACCTTCGTTCTGGAAATCTGTCTCGATACGAACGTACCACACCACGGCTATTACCCCGAGCTAATTCATACATCAAATGGGCATCTGCCAACTCCGCATTTGTAAACATTGCACTAACTGCAAAACCACGTTCGTGATGAACACTAACCTGTTGATGCTACGTACTGATGTGCTTGATGCTAGTACTGTAGAGCAATGAGTTGCATGTCAACACAAGCACTGAAGTCAACATTACCTTCCTCCAATTGGGCCAACTGGCGGTGAATCGAGGAAGTACAGTACATACTGACGAAACTAAAATGAGCTCAAACATGGAAATTAAGCGTTTCCGGACACATGTCCACATAACATCTTTTCTTTATTTGTGTGTGAGGAATGTTTCCTGAAAGTTTGGCCGTACCTTTTTGTAACATCCTGTATACTAGTGGAGAAACCTGCTTTTGCCCAGGTTTATAGCTGTACACCCATGTGTCATCTCATCTCATGCTTAATGTTTATGACATTACATCTCCTGAACTATGTGTCATCATTGCTATGATTTGTGGGTACATTCAGCAGCATATGTGGATACTGTCTGCATGATGCAGCAGTTTTTCATCCATCTCTCTGTTTATGATGCCACATCTCCTTAACTATGTGTCGTACAATAGGTATCATAGGTACATTCAGCAATATTTGTGGATGTTGTCTGAAAAATTTATTGTGAATAGAGTTAGTAGCACAGAAACAATAAATTTACATGTCGTGCATGAAGTGGCAGTTTTTCATGGGTGGCATTGTTTATCATGTCATATCTCATGAACTATATATTGTAAAATGATATAATTTTTCAGTTATAATCAGTGGTGTATAAGGATACTATCTACAAAATGTGTCACAAATACAGTTGGTAGTAAAGAAGTAATGACTTATAATGTCATGCCTCATGCTGTACTTTTACTGAATGAACAGCAGAAGAGTAATAGGTGATAAACCATTTTTTTTTCATCATTTTGTAGAGGCTGTCAGTGAGAAAAAAATTTTTTAAGGGTTTGAAATTACAGATAAAGTTTGTAGAAAGTCACTAAGTGCTCTCATTCTTAATTACTGGGTGATTAAAATCTGTAAATTCACACATCATGGGCTATGCATCTTTTCCAGCCCCATCCCCACCCCTTTGATGGGTAGGTGGTCCTTATCCCAACAGCGATTGTTGCCTGACAGTGAGGTATATGTGTACCAAGTGTGGTTGAAATTGATCTAGTGGTTTAGGAGGATATGTGGAAAACACATACACACAAACATTTTTATAATATGTTTAGATAAGAGATTTATGGCTATAAACAAACTTTCACCACCAGTGTCCACCCCATCATTGTGATACAAAGTCCCATTAGAAATGAATTTTTTGTGTTATTCACTTCTTCTTTCAGCCAGCTTTTTGTTTCTAGTACTACATGATCATTATTACTATTTATAAGCAAGACTAGTTCTGGAATCTTTCCATAGATACTCCAGCAGTTAACTAATACTACATTATCATTTCCAACAATGTAAGGAAAAGGTAGATTGTTACTTAATGTAAAGATGACACAATTAATTTACAAGCTGGCACTACTGAAAGACACTTGCACATTAGCTGCCAGCCACATCCTTTGTCAGAAAAGGAAACACACACACATTCATTCACACAAGCAAGTACCCTCACACACACTTGACTGCCACCTCCGGCAGCTTGGGCCTGGTCAAAGTTGCCCTCAGTGTTTTAGTATGATGCTTGTTTTTAGCAAACATAGGTGCAACTTGTTCATCTGAACACCTAATTAGAAAGCTCACTGTACTGAGAAGTTGACTCTCTTCTGGTGGACCTTATCCAACTTGTGTATAAACGAAGTTATGTGATATCTCAGGTTTTCTCAGCATGATGAATAAATGGTGTGCTTCTAGATGTTCTGGCAAGTTTTTGTTTCCATTTTATGCACCATATTTTGATGATCGACACAGCTATCTGGTTTAATGTCACTGTGTATAGCCAGGATCAATTCCTGACACCAGCTATGTCCTTTGACACTCTTTTGTTTTTCAGTGGTTTCACTAATATTCCACAAAATGCAGATTTCCTCAGTGTTTTGCAGATTTGGTCGCTGAGATTGCTGGTGATATCTTAATAAACTGAGAAAGTGGTTGAGATTGGGATTAAGTAAGAGAATCCAAAAATCACTTATCTGCCTTACACTGGGCCAATATCCAGAAAGGTCAGTAGTCTCCTAAGGAAGACGGCATCCATTGTCTTTCACTCCCTTCTGCTAAGATAAAAAGCATTTTTGTAATGTCAAAAATGATCTATATCTCCAAAAGCCAAGTGTGTATCACATTCCATGTGAATGTGGTATGTCTTATGTCAAGCAGACTGTCAGAACAGTCGAGGAGAGATGCATGGAAAATCAGTGATACATCCAACTAAAACAACCAATCAAATCAATTATTGCCCATCATTCCCTCATCATCATCATAATCATCATCATCATCATCATCATCATTTAAGACTGATTATGCCTTTCAGCGTTCAGTCTGGAGCATAGCCCCCCTTATACAGTTCCTCCATGATCCCCTATTCAGTGCTAACATTGGTGCCTCTTCTGATGTTAAACCTATTACTTCAAAATCATTCTTAACCGAATCCAGGTACCTTCTCCTTGGTCTGCCCTGACTCCTCCTACCCTCTACTGCTGAATCCATGAGTCTCTTGGGTAACCTTGCTTCTCCCATGCGTGTAACATGACCCCACCATCTAAGCCTGTTCGCCCTGACTGCTACATCTATACAGTTCATTCCCAGTTTTTCTTTGATTTCCTCATTGTGGACACTCTCCTGCCATTGTTCCCATCTACTAGTACCTGCAATCATCCTAGCTACTTTTATATCCGTAACCTCAACCTTGTTGATAAGGTAACCTGAATCCACCCAGCTTCCACTCCCATACAACAAAGTTGGTCGAAAGATTGAACGGTGCACAGATAACTTAGTCTTGGTACTGACTTCCTTCTTGCAGAAGAGAGTAGATCATAGCTGAGCGCTCACTGCATTAGCTTTGCTACACCTCGCTTCCAGTTCTTTCACTATGTTGCCATCATGTGAGAATATGCATCCTAAGTACTTGAAACCGTCCACCTGTTCTAACTTTGTTCCTCCTATTTGGCACTCAATCCGTTTATATTTCTTTCCCACTGACATTACTTTCGTTTTGGAGATGTTAATCTTCATACCATAGTCCTTACATTTCTGATCTAGCTCTGAAATATTACTTTGCAAACTTTCAATCGAATCTGCCATCACAACTAAGTCATCCGCATATGCAAGACTGCTTATTTTGTGTTCACATATCTTAATCTCACCCAGCCAGTCTATTGTTTTCAACATATGATCCATAAATAATATGAACAACAGTGGAGACAGGTTGCAGCCTTGTCTTACCCCTGAAACTACTCTGAACCATGAACTCAATTTACCGTCAACTCTAACTGTTGCCTGACTATCCACGTAAATGGCCAGACCCCAAGCATTATTTAAATTGAAACCTCATCCCTGTTTATTAAGTTTTCTGAAACCTTTATTTTGATAGACTCCTTAATTATTATATTTGAGGGAACCTCTTAGAGGTTGTCAGGACCAGATCTTTAACTTACGGCAAATAATGGAGAAGTGTTATGAGTGGAACAGGGAATTGTATCTATGCTTTATAGATCTAGAAAAGTTTGCCTCCTATTCCATAATCTTGTAGAACAGACAATAACTTCCTCCTAGGAACCCGGTCATATGCCTTTTCTAGATCTATAAAGCATAGATACAATTCCCTGTTCCACTCATAACACTTCTCCATTATTTGCCGTAAGTTAAAGATCTGGTCCTGACAACCTCTAAGAGGTTCCCTCAAATATAATAATTAAGGAGTCTATCAAAATAAAGGTTTCAGAAAACTTAATAAACAGGGATGAGGTTTCAATTTAAATAATGCTTGGGGTCTGGCCATTACAGCCACTGTATATGGAAAATGCTAAGAACTTGGAGTTTCACAGAACATCTGTGCAAGCCACAAAAAAACAAAAGAGCATCAAAGGGAGTAGTTGGCTTCAGGAATTTTTTAAGACTGCACCAGCCATTGTGTCCCACACATCTAGAAAATGCTGACAGAATTTGTGCTTCCAAGAAACAAAAGAGCATCAAAGAGTGTAGTGGGCATCATGAATTGAACCTGGCTACACATAGCAGCATGAGGCCAACAGTAGTTCATAGTGACTGAAGTCCAGGCAGTCAGTACACACAACAGCAAAACTCACAGCACCTGAAGAAGATGGCTGTGTTGTTTACTGAAATAATGTGCCCTGGAAGCACCCCACATATCAGATTCTTTGTAAAGAAAAAGAGTTTCAAGATTATAAAGCTTCACACTACTGCAGAACTGCAGTAATGCAATTAATGGAAATGATTTCCTTCCCACGTACCCGAACGATGGTATGGAGCAAGTCATCTAGCTCAGGCACACGGTAGGCATCATACTGATCCATGAAGCACTGTGACTTTTTTATATATGTCTGTATTGTAGCCTCTGTCCACCATTGTGCAAGATTTCCATATTTATCACTCTGGCGACCTGCAGAATTAAATCATTTGAAGAAATTTAATAATTATTTCTAATTATTTAACCAGAATGTCTAATTTAGTCTGTTCTTATTGTAGAGTATCATTAGCATGCACCTTAAATTAGAGACTATGAACAAGTTATTGGTAATATTACTGCAAGATCAAGAATCTCCCAGGTACTTTTCATGAAGAAGAAAATTTTTCTCCACAGGTCTTTGTAGGTGCCAAGAAACAATTAACTTTGTATCTGTCACAGTTATCTCATACAAATAGTCAAGACCTTTACACAATCATAAATACATGTGGAATATTACATAAAATACTTATTATGCAATTATGAAATAAAAATGTTAATATCAGTGACTAGAAGCTAAACCAATATAAACATTAAGGACATCCTCTTAACGTACTGTGTAACTTACCAACATCATCAAAACCGTGTGTGATCTCATGTCCTATGACAACACCAATGCTTCCATAGTTCAGAGCTCTGTAAAAATAATTATTTATTGAGTTACATTTTTATGCAATTATATATAAGTAATTTAAATTGATTAGTTTCATTTGTTGTAAAATTAATATGAATTGTTAAGTTTCAGTTCTATATTTAGAAGGCAATGAGGGAAGTAAAGAACTACCTCAGTGTGCAGGTCATTTATCATGGATAAAAAATCAGAATGACACACTTCACTGATGACCTATCAGTTGTCACTGAAAGACAACAGGAGCTGAGTTGCGTTTTTAATTAAATGGAATGACTCCTAGCTTTGGATGGCTGAAACAATAAGTTTTAGAAAGTGGTGAAGTTTGGTGGGTGGTTATATGAACACCTGAGTGTTGGTATGGCGATTTAAATTTGCTACTTACTTCATTCATCTGAAGTATAAATATTTGAAGGAGGTAAAACTGCATTCCTCAAATGGTATCTTCAGTCGATTTTTGTGTCTAACATCATTTGAAGTCCTTACAGAAATAGTTGCATTTTTATAAAAACGAAGTTTTTTCCCCCCAAAAGAACCTGTCTACATATCAGTATGTTGCAAAAGAAATGCTGTGTCACGAACAATGGAAGTAAATGAAGGCTGGCAACCACTGGTAAACATTATGGAAACTGAACACATACCCAGCAACAACTTAGACCTAGTTTGTGTTTTGTGGCACATCCCCAGCTGTTATTAATGGAACAGGCAGACACATAAAAGCAGCTAACATTATTGTACATACAACAGCTTACTTACTCACAATCCCTCATCATAACAAAACCACTGATATGCAAGTGCAGATGTAGGTAACAGTAAGTAGCAGATTAAAAGTGGCTCCAGTAAACAAAACCATATTTTAAAAACTGAGCTTCCATTGTGTCTGGGAAGGAAGGCTTACAGTCAGTGTGTACTGCCAGTTTCTGTTCACGACAGTGAGCAATGTGGGCGTCAAATGCAAAAACCATTCAATACTTGAATATTACTCACCAGTGTGGGATCCGTACCAGATAAGGTTGATACAAGAGATAGAGAGGATCCAATGGAGAGTAGAACGCTTCATTACAGGATCATTTAGTAATCGCGAAAGCATTACGGAGATGATAGATAAACTCCAGTGGAAGACTCTGCAGGAGAGATGCTCAGTAGCTCAGTATGGGCTTTTGTTAAAGTTTTGAGAACATACCTTCACCGAGAAGTCAAACAGTATATTGCTCCCTCCTACGTATATCTCGCGAAGAGACCATGAGGATAAAATCAGAGAGATTAGAGCCCACACAGAGGCATACCGACAATCTTTCTTTCCATGAACATTACGAGACTGGAATAGAAGGGAGAACTGATAAAGGCACTCAAAGAACCCTCTGCCACACACCATCAGGTGGCTTGCGGAGTATGAATGTATATGTAGATGTAGATGTAGAGAGTCTCACTTTAATCTTTGGGGGGAAAATGAAAAAATCCTTGAGAAAGATGCAGGTTCTCTGAAAAGACCCCATACCCTCCTGACTATGTATCATTGGGAAAATAAATAATTGCTTTGCCCTTGCTTTGAATCCAATGAAAAGTATTGTTGTCAGTATTGTATAAAGGGATTTAGATCAATGCTTGTCAATAAATTATCTGATTGTGACACAGAACAGTGAGTTGACACCTGCCATGTGTTATTGGCATAATTTCTAAATACTGTGACTCACTAAAGAGTATTACACTCTCCAGTCCCCTTGAAATGGGCACCATGAAGCCCAGACTTTACAGAGCTCAACAGCTCATTATGTGGAAAAATTAAGTCCCACGCAGTTCAATATCAGTACAACATTAATGAATGAAGTGCAATTAATGAATAATTCCTAAAATGTGTTGAGGAATTCTTTCAAAGCATAGTTTCTGAGATGTTCAACAAGATATCGAGGAGGACATGTAGATGCATAGAACTCTGTGTATGGCGTAATGATGTCATACAGATCCACTGGATACATAGTTTTTATATGCAATTATTCTAATATACACTATTTTGACCTAGGAGTATGTTGACTTCCCAGACATGCCATATATCCCACAAAAAGGTATTTCATATTAAACATATTGCAGATGGAAGGGGTCACAAGATAACTATACTGGTTTCATACTAGATGGTGCTGCAATGGGTGGGAATGGGAACAGCTAATTTTTTAAATAGTAACCACATTTTAATTGCATATTGTGATTCTACACAAAAACTTTTATGGAACTGTACTCTTTTAAAAGTGGAGACCATCAGAATTGTCTTTACTAGACATTTGCACAAACAGACTTTGCAGATAATGTGGCTTTGATAAAGGCTACTAGTTTTTGACTGAATAAGCCTTTGTCTGCACACTACAGCAATTCACAACAACCTTATTAAGAACTTCCACAGAAAAATTGTTCTCTGGTTTCAGCCAAATGATTGTAGCTTTGTACAGCTTTGAAACACTTAGTGTGCATACGAAAACCACACATAGTTAAAAACTCTAGGTCTTTAACAAGATTATGTTATGTGAAGAATCTGTCATGAAATATCCCTGTGGCACACATTGGATAAAACTAATGCTGCCCATGTGCACTTTTGAAAAAGTACGGTTCTATAAATGTTTATGAACTTATTTTTCATGTAGGCTCATCATACCAAATTAAAATGGAGCATTCTGTTTTTCTTATCGTCTTTTCGCATACCACAGGGTAATGAAAAGAAGTGTCAGTCTAAAGTAAAATTATAATATCCAATAAAAAGTGGGACAACAATTTAAAAAAAAAATGAAGTTAACTTCTAAGATGAAGCTAATATGGTTACTTTGTGAACCTCTTCGCTGTCAACTAGATTTATGTTACACATTACTGCTATAGAATGTGTATTTATCAGGATTTTCTTCCAGAAAGATTGAAGTGGGACACCCCAATGACCTGGCAGATGAATCAATAATCATAAATAGCAGGTGCCCCTGAGTGTTCATGTATTCACACAATGTGCTCCATAAATTCCATAATAAAGGAGAATGCTATGTACACAGAGCAGCCACAGGTTGCACATTATTTGAATTATTTTGACCAGTTTCACTTACCAGATGTGAGCATCTTTAGATATTCATTCTCCCTGTGGCAACATTTTGTGCTGATGATTTTAGATTATAATGTAGTGGCACCAGGTCCAGGGCAGAGAATATTTTAGGACGCTCATGTCGAATGAGTGAACCCAGTGAAAATAAATCAAATAATACACAAGATACAAAGGAATTAAAAGACATTTGCTGCCGGTGGGCACTGATTTGTATCAACAGGGCAAGTCGAAAATTTATACCGGAGCAGGATTCAAATCTGGGTCTCCTGCTTATTATGCAGATGCACTGACCACTACACCTTCTGGACACAGTGGTCATCGCAACTGCATGGATTGCCATAGCACACCTCCCATTAGACCCAAATTCTCAACTTGTACCACATATATTTGATGTAGTGCCCCTGCTCATCAGCCTCTCTACTCACAGTATCTTGCCGATTCCTGCAAAAGTTAAAGCATTATGTGCATCTGCACTGAAGGGATCATCAGCCATCATCTCCATAATTATATATGTGGTTGTCAGTTCTTTTGGACATGCCCGAAACAGCTTAAACTCTTACAGGAATTGGCAAGATGCCAAGTGTAATGAGGGTAATGAGCAGGGGAACTACAT
This sequence comes from Schistocerca cancellata, assembly GCF_023864275.1. Classification (NCBI taxonomy): domain Eukaryota; kingdom Metazoa; phylum Arthropoda; class Insecta; order Orthoptera; family Acrididae; genus Schistocerca; species Schistocerca cancellata. Next base: position 397,124,026 of record NC_064628.1, read on the forward strand.
CAGTAGTGTGTGGTATAAGTTGAAAATTTGGATCTTATAAGAGGCATGCTAGTGTAGTCCTTGAAGCTGTGTGTCCGGATGGCCTAGTGGTCAGCACATCTGCCTAGTAAGCAGGAGATCTGGGTTCAAATCCCAGTCCAGCACAAATTTTCAACTTGCCCCATTGGTTTAAATCAGTGCCCACTGGCAGCCAATGTCTTTGAGTCCTTTGTGTCTTGATCAATAGTGGCTGTAGGATTAAAAAGATGTCCGTTCTTTCAGAGTTGTGTGAAACAAAATACACCACATATAAAATAATGCACAAACTGTGGTTGAGGAAGGAAAATCCAACAAGTGACTGTTTCTGGTATTGTGTACATATAGATCATATCTCATGTTGAATTTTTCTAGATTTTCTCTAGTGTATGTCATAGAGTTACAGATGTGAAGGCTGTCATTATGCCAAGGTATTTAAAGTTGTCCACTGAGGAAGAGTATTTTAATGGTGTCAGTGCCTCATGTAGCTCTCTTTTCAGTGGACCTAATTGCAACTGCATTTATTTATTGAGGAGCCTGAGCATGCTGTTTGAGGCAGTGGGTGGAACACACAAACTTTCCTTTGTCTTGTGTTGTGTCTGTGAACAAAATAATATGACACATTAATTCCTATTCGATATACAAAAGGATAGTAATTTTATAAATATAGAACGATAGGAGAGCTAATATTTGTCAGTTTCTAAACAGTGGGCAACAGAGTTTCCACAAAATGCAATACCAACCTAACAAGACTTCAAATTGTATTATATATGACACTTTGTGAGTGTCCATGTCAGTTATAGTTAATAATATTTGCACTGCAAAATTCAAAGCTGCTCACTCTGTTATCTAGGTACTCAATGTGTGCCTGGCAGAGCAAATTTTTATTCAAATTTGATCTTGAGAATTCAAATGGGTCAGTTTCTTGTGTATTGGTTTTTCAAACATCAAACATACATTATTTAAATTTTGATAACAAACTGGATCTAATAATTACAATTTTTTAAAATACTGCATATTTTTAACTTATTTCTCCAATTAAAGATACAAATTACATTTTTTCTTGCATGAGATACTGTGAAATTGAAAAGTAGCAGTTTTTCAAAAGGTAAGCTGTCACAGACTTTTTAAAGCTCTGTAGTTCAGGAGGAGATTTTATACGTCTAGGTAATCTGTTGTATAGTTTTGTTCCTGCATGATTACACCTTTTTGGCATAGTGTGGTGTTACAATCATTATCATGTATGTCGCTGTCTGACCTGGTACTGCAATCTTGGACTCTTTTGTTTTGAGGAAAAGGTTTTCTTTTCTCAGTATACTTTTTTTGACATGCATGACTACTTCCAGTATATAAATGCAGGAAAGGGGTAAGATCTTTAGATCTTTAAAGAAAGGTTTGCATGGTTTTCTGCTGCTCACTTGTTTCATTATTCTTATAATTGCCTTTCTTTCCTGAAAACTATTATGGCCTGGTGTACATTTTCCCAGAAAATGATACTGTACTTCAGTATTGAATGTACACAAGCAACATATACAGCCCTAACCATTTCTGCACTAGTACTGTTGCAAAGAATACTTACTACATGGCTGATTTTTGGTAGTTTTGAATTTAGGGGTGTGATATAAAGTGCTCCATTTAAGATTTTCCTGGATAAAAATCCCAAGAAATTTAGTTTCAATGATAGCACTAATGATTTGTTTATTTACACAAATTAGGGTTGCGCTGCATTTTTATTTTGATCTGTGTGGAAATTCTAGAGTACCGTTTTTTGGGGATTAACTATTTACCTGTTTCTGGTAAACTAATCAGACACTTCTTTTGTAATGTCTTGTTCAGATGCACTGATATTTTCTTCTATATTTCCTTCAATCAACAGACTAGTGTCATCTGCAAACAGTACAGGTTCAGAATCCCTAACATGTGATGGGAAATCATTAATGTATACCAAAAAAAGAAGGGGACCAAAAGTAGAGCCCCGTGGAACACCATGACTTAGTCCACATGGTTCTGAAAGATGTACCTGAACTTCATTTCCTTCTATGAACTTAATTTCAGTTGCCTGAGAACAATATTCCAAATGTGATTTAATCCACTGATTTGGTACGCCAGTTACACCATACCATTCAAGCTTCCTCGGGAGCACACAATGATCAATCACACGAAAAGCTTTTGTTATGGCCAGGAATAAACCTCAGATATTTCTGTGGTTGTCCACTGCATTTAAGACATAGTTTATCAGGTTGAAAGTGGCTGTTTCAGTCGATCGCTGTGGTCTGAAGCCTTGTTTACATCCATAAATAATATTATTCTAGTTGAAGAATGTAGTTAGTTGTAAGAGGAAAACTTTTTCAAAAATTTTCAGAAACCCTGACAGTAGAGACACAGGCCTATAGTTACCCATACATTGCTAATCACCTTTTTTTATATAAGATATTACTTTTGCCATTTTCAGTTGCTGTGGGAAGACACCACACGATAAAGAAGAATTGCATGTGTCTAATTAAGGAGAGAGTATTTGTCTTGCTGTTATTTTCATAATATAATCTGGAATATCATCAATACCAGTTGAATAATTACTTTTCAGTGAGTTAATGGTATTTAGGAGCTCACTTCTACACCAACTTAGATAACTGCAGAGTTGACATAATAAACCTACACCTCTCTGATCATCTTTGCCAGACAAAGGAAATACTGAATATGTATGATTCACAAAGTACATATGATTGAAATAAGATGTACAAATGAAAAATGTTTAGAGAAGTTGGGGTCCGCACTGCAGTATGAGACATAAAATGACATATATTGTGCAGAAAATGTTGCAGACAAATGGAATAACTTTTATAACACTTTCTTTGCCCATTTCAGTGTAACATGCACAGTTACTTTCAAAAAGAAATATACTCAAAACCATATAAGACTTCCTTCAGAAGTAAAACAGCTGAAGAAGAAAATGTTTATTGCTTGGAAATTATATAAAGAGTTCCAGGACACATCAACTGGAGACAACTGCCAAACATGTCGAAAAGCCTATAAACAAGCACTGTATGTATACACAAAGGAAACTATACAACAAAAAATTGCTACCTCAGATAACATAAGCAAATCAGTATGGAACTGTGTAAATGAGAGAATCAGCAGAAAACCAAAGACTAGTGTCAACAATATCCAACTAACGACTGATAATGTAAATATTTCAGATCCATATATGATCAACAATGTTTTAAATACCCCCTTTATAAATTCAGGTAACATGTGTGTAACCTCTGACACTGATGACTACAGAACTCCTTACCAGGTACAAAAATCAGTGTTTATGTATGAAACAGATACAACTGTAGTAGAGGGAATAATAAATAAAATGCAAAACAAATTCTCTACGGGATGGGAAGAAATTTTCTCCACTATATTAAAATGATGCAAACATTCACTCATACATGTTCTGGTCCACCTCTTCAATGAAAGTTTGAATAAAGATGTGTTTCCATCTGAATTAAAATATACAATAGTCAAGTAACTGCACGAAAAAGGTAGTATCGACAAAGTCGAAAACTACCGCCCCATTAGATTAATTCCAATCCTAAGCAAAGTATTAGAAAAGATTATTTCACTATGGTTATAAAACTTTCTTGTCAAAGAAAAAGTGCTACGAGAAACCCAACATGGTTTTAGGAAAGGCTGTTCAACATCATCTGCCATATGTGATGTAGTAGATACGATACTTATGAAATTAGATGAAAAAGAAAGGGTGGCATGTTTGTTCCTAGATTTATTGCATGCATTCGACACAATATCTCATGAGCTGCTACTTGAGAAACTGGAAACTTATGGTATTAGAGGAATAGCCAAAAGTCTCATGGAGGCATACCTACAAGACAGGTATCAGGTAATGCAAGTCACACACAAAGTTGGCATGTTATTAAGAAGTACAGCTCCAGTCCAGCTATAGTAAAGTATGGTGTGCCCCAAGGGTCAGTTCTGAGTCCTTTATTGTTCATACTATATGTTAACGATCTGCCCACAGAGCGCAACAACAAGATACTTAACTATGCGGATGACACATCCATTGTTAACTGGGGAACCAACGAGAATGATTTGGCCCAAAATTGTTCTGATGTCTTATTTGTATTGAAGAACTACATCCAAAACAATCACTTAAGCTTAAACATCAATAAAACAAATCTAATGGAATTTCAAATCCACCACAAACAAGATTAAATGCAATGGAGTGTTGTGTCTGATGATGGTTCAGAAATAAAATTGAAAGATAAAACTTCCTTCCTTGGCATAATGTTAGATCAGCATCTCTCTTGAGAGCATCATATTGATTTCTTATGCCAAAAACTTAACAAATCAATTTATGCAATGTGGACAATGTCACAATTTCTTAAATATGAGCAAATGAGTATAATCTACAATGCTTTAGTGTATCCATACCTCACATATGGAATTGAAGTATGGAGATGTGCTGCTGCCAAGCACGTAAATAGGGTATTCATCTTTCAAAACAAGGCAGTTAGGATCGTGTGTAAGCTTAGATATAATGAGTCTTGTAAAGCAATTTTTAAAATTAAGAAACTACTAACACTCCCATCACTATATATTTATAAAACTGTTCAGCTGATGCTAAAATACAAGCAGTACAATCATCTAAATGGAGAAGTGCACATGTACAATACCAGGAAGGACGATAATTATCACCTGGAAAGAAATAATACAAAAAGTGCAGACAAGAACCCCTATTAGATGGGGATCAAATTATATAACAAACAACCAAAAAAAATTAAATAGCTTAAGTGGAAGCTGCCTTGAAATTGCCTTGAAGGAGTTCCTCAGCAATAAGTGTTTTTATAGTACAAGAATACTTGCATTTGTATAAATAGTATTTACATGTACAAAAAATAACAACATAACTTTTTATCTGTCAGACCTATTGCATATAATTGTTTCCCACAATGTTATAAGGGTAAATGATCAATATGTAAACTATCCAAAACAAATCCTTGTATTTGTCCATGGAGAATAAATAAATAAATAAATTTCAATAGATGAAAGTTCTTTCCATGTCATATTAGGTGGATTTCCAAATTTTTCCTTCACTAATTTTCCAGAAACAGTTGCATAATAAGAACTGAAGATGTTTGCAACTGCCCTAGGGTCAGTAACAGTCTTGCCGTTGTGTGATATCACAATATTTTTGTGAGCTGTCTTCCCCGTAAGATCCTGCAGAGCCTTCCACATGGACTTAGTTTTATTGGATGACTTCATAATATATTTGTCATTTTCCTTAATTTTTGCCTCTTTTATGACATGTTTAAAAACTAGCTTGTATTTTTTGAAATAACTAAGAAATTCTGGACTGCTGTCAGTTTTTGACAGCAGAAAAAGTTCCCACTTCCTTTTACGAGATACTCTAATGCCTGATGTATTCCAGTTTTTGAATCTATCTGTGCTTCTGGAAATCACTTTCTTTCATGTAAAAGCTATGTCAAAGTTATACTTGAAAATGTTCAAAAAATTTTCCATCTTTTCATTGGTAACAGAGGTATCATATACTTCTCTCCAAGATTGTTCGCTGATTAGATACTGGAAGTATTCAATATTTTTCTGACTATAAATCCTTTTATGGATAATATTCTGTACACTGGACAAAATGTGATTTACAGGTATGTTTAGTAATCACGGAAGGTGGTCACTATAGCCAGTATCAAAGTTTTCTGATGTACACTTGTCCATGTTCATACATACCTAATCAAGGAAAGTGACACTAGTTTTTGTTATATGTGTTGGAGAACTAACAGTCAGACAAATATCGTAGGTTTTTATAATATTTAAGAAACTTTTCCAGTGAAGGCTATGGCTCAGAAAGTCTGCACAGTACCACTGTTTTCCCAGTTATCTTGAGTTTGCCTAAAGCAAGGTCCAGTTTTTTGAAAAAAAACTTGTGTTGCTAACAGGAGATATATAGACACATAAAATCATAGTTTTTTCAGACATTAACTAAACAGCTGAGATTTCAAAGTCTCTTTCACCATAGTTTGCAAACAGAGACTGTACTCTTATAATCTACATTATGTTTTACATATACACAAGCTCCCCCACATTTTGATTCCATTCTATAAAAGCAGTTTGCAAAGTTAAAAATGCAGTACTTTTTAGGATTGAAAATACTCATGTTGTAACCAGTGCTCACAAAACATGAAACTGAAACATCTTTCCATTCACTATTAAGGAGTATATTTATTTCATCCACTTTGTTTGTTAATGACTGCACATTCTGGTGCACAATCTTCAGTGTGTATTTGCAATTTCATTCTGCTTCACATTTTTTGTGATACATCTACTTCCCTGAAAAATGTCTTTTTATAAGCCATTCTATCTTTATGACCCATTCGTCCAAGGTACTTTGGACTGCTTCTATACTATGCCTGTTGTAACTCAAATTTGCTAAATGACCGGTTTTCAACCAAAAATTGTTTTCCACTGTGATTTAAATGAAGGCCATAGCTGGTATGCATGGATCTGTGTAACGTGCTTACATTTATTAAGCTCACATACAGAAATGTTTTGCATGCTTCATCTATCTCTTTATTTACTCTTCCTATTAATTTATTTACACATGACCAAGGAGGTAGGTCACATCCGTGTGGTTGATTTACAACAGCGACATTTGTGTTGCCTAATTTGGATAGCACACTTTCAAGAACAGTGATGAGTTCACTACCTTTATCTCTAGCAATATCATTTGCACCTGCACAAATTATGACACAGTCTTTTGATTCAAGGTTTTCACACAATTTCAGCACTGTTTTTGTCACTTCTACAATGTCTGCTCCTGGTTTGACAAAGGCATGGACACTTGCATTAGTATTTGTATGTGCCACCTTTTCCGCTATCTAATGTCCATGATTATCGGCAAAAATTAACACTTCTCATTCTTTCCTGCACACTTGAGGCCAGTCAACTGATTTTTTAATCACATTACTTGTTTATGACGCGAAATGTGCAAAAAATTTACAGATAACTGTTGTTGCTGTTTGTAATTATTATCTGGACTCATATTTCTGAGTAACATTGTTTGCAGAATCACGTTTGTCATTTTAGCTATATAATGTGAATGTAAAATGACTTATTCTCCGTCATTATGATTTATTGTGCAAATAATCCATGGAACTTGAAACTAACATGTGAGTCTGCAGTATGCTTAGATTCAACTAGTTTGCTGAAATGAAGTTGCTAAGAATGAACAAATTTCAATAGAATTCTCCTCAAAGAATTTAAAATGCCAGATTCCTAAAATTCAGAAAATCTTTTAAGACCACTCCAAACAAAGATGTGCCACAGCATTACAAATAGGCCTTAAAAGAAGACAGGTGTGTAATAGAAGATGAGACTAATGTGTGCAAAACTGCAGTGATATTGTAGCAATTACAGAAAACTTGAAAGACTCTCAAGGACTTTCAGGACATTATGTGTACATAACACATTGCAAGTACTATGAGCTATTACACAGCAAAGTTCCTGTTACCTTTTTATTATTGGCCATTATGAAGTGCCTCGATTCTATTTGTAAAATTCTGTAAAAGGAACCAAAATATTACATTCAAAGCTATCATAAGCAATACATTTTATTAACTATTTACTTACTCAATTCTGCCTTTGCTGAAAAACGGTTGCTGTAATATTCCTGCGGGAAAAACTAGAAGAAAAAAATTGAAATCTCACATCAATTATTTGCTGTAAATAGTGCAGCTGCAACACAAAAATTTTACAAAAACACTATTTACTTTAGAGTTTCTAATAAAGCTATTTTATTGGATATATAATAATTTATCTATCCAATTAAATAATTTTTTCAATAATTGATTGTTTTCGTTGTTATAATAAAGCTATTTGATATTCAAATGTCACTTCATTGCAATGCATAGAACAAAATTTACATTCATAAATACAAAAAGCATGTGGCTCATAGAGTAAGTCTTACATTTGAAACTGCTATTATCAAAAGAGATTTTACAATTACTTACTGATAGAATTTGTTTGTGGGTTGTAATAAGCATTTACAACATCAGGGCTTGTGTGCCACCTGTTACACAAAAATATGACATTTATCAGAAAAGTTTTAGTTTCATGATAATAGACATGATATCCAGGTAATATCTTCATGCATGTAAATCCAACAAATTAATATGCAGTTTAAGTTTACATACTCTGTCCGATCTGTTGGTTTCCTCAATTTTGACATAATACGCCGCACCATGATGGTCTTACACCTAACAACATTCAGAAGGTGGTGTGGCCCAATTTCAACCTGAAACCAAACACCTCATCCACTTAAATACACCTGTATTACTTGATTTTAATATTTAGAGTTCATACAAAAGAACAGAAATGTACATTTAGCTGTAAAATGCCTTAAACATATAAATTCACTTTCAGGTATAAAATTAGAATGATCCTTGTTTGAATCCCATTTCACCTTCCTCTTATTCTTGACTTTAGTTTAATTTTGTTGATGGGTAGGTCCAAACTTTATAAGTTAACTCACCCCCACTCTCACCAGAGTGCAGAAGACATATAACTTCATCAACAACAAAAATGACCATTATGGTAAAATAAATAAACATGTCTTGATGATCTTGAAACATCATCAAATCTTGCATGGGTGAAGAAAAATAAGAAATTATGATTTTGTCAAGGCAGAAACTTTCAAAATATCATATACCCTGCGACAACCTATTTAGAAAACTGCAAAAAAGGTGTGTTCTGGCAGAACTATGAATATTCTTCAGCTACATGTGAACTACACTCCGAAGGGGTTGCACACAGAAAATTACACAAATAAGAGCTCACATGAAGGTGTAAAGCAGTAATAGAATGGAAGAAATCTGAATGTACCCTCTACCAACACTTCACAGTGATCTGTAAAATACTGATATAAATATAAAATGTCAGGAAAAAGTGAGATCTTCAACATTCCATTGTAAGTCATCTCCATAAATGGTACAAAATAATTTTTTAAAACTCACTAATTGTGGGAGTAAAATCTTACGTTATACTGACATCACTGATAATAATTAATTGAGTGTAGATACAGAAACAAAAAGGCTCCAAGATGCATAAAAAATTATTTAAAATAAAGCAAACACTTTGTTATGTCAAAATGAAACTGATTAGAGAACATATTTTGAAGATACAAAAAACTGCATAAAAGAACAACCATTAATTAGTGCCTACTATGCATGTTTTCAGGTATATCTAAAAATAGTCTCATATTCTGGAAAAACTCTCCAATGGCTTAAAGGATTTTCAGTTATGAAAAGAGAGCACCGTGAAACAACTTAATAAGTCATTATTAAAATAATAAAAATATAAACAAAAGCCAGGTCTAACTTTTTTGCAAACAGTAACCTAAGTCAAATATCTAATGTTACGGGGCACATTGTAGAGCATTTGAACAAACATGCAAAATGACATAAATCCAATAGTGACCTGCAATGCAGCTCATGTCCTGTATCACACAATATATGTGTAACTAATATCAACTTTTTTGCAAACAGTAACCTAAGTCAAATATCTAATGTTACGTGGCACATTGTAGTGCATGTGAACAAAATAACATAAATCCAAGAGTGACCAGCAATACAGCTCATATCCTATATCACACAGTGTATGTATAACTAATATCAAGTATTCTATGCTGATATGACAGGCAACAAATTGTCAGTAAGCATGAATTGACATGATCTGAGAGATTGTTTTAGTGTTGTCTTCAGTCCAAAGACTCGTTTGCTACAGCTCTCCATGCTTGTATCATCATGAGTAAGCCTCTTCATCTTCGCATGGCTACAGCAACCTACATCCATTTGAATCTACTTACTGTAGTCAAGACTTGACCTCCCTCTGCAATTCTTATCTCCCAAATGCTTCCTCTCATTACCAAACTGGCAATCCCTTGATGTGTCTGAATGTATCGTATCAGTCTATCTCTTCTTCTAGTCAAGCTGTGCCATAAATTTCCTATTTATCACCTCCTCATTAGTTTTCAATCTGTCCATCTAATTTTCAGTATTCTGCTGTGGCACCACAGTTCAGAAACCTCAACCCTCTTCTTGTGTGAACTGCTTAACATCCACATTTCACTGCCATGCAACACTACACTCCATACAAATACCTTCAGTAAAGATTTCTTAACACTTAAATCTCTATTTGATGTTAACAAATCTATTTTCTTCAGAATGATTTTCTTGCTATTGTCAGTCTACTTTTTACATTCTCTCTACTTCAGCCACTGTCAATTATTTTGCTGCCCAAGTAGCAAAACACAAAAACTATTATTAGCCTAGAAGTCTTGTGCATCCTGTCACAACACTTCACTAATTCCCAATAAATCTAACTTCAGTCTATTGACCTTTGATTTTAAATTCTCTAATCAACCTCTCCAACTGAGGAATCTAACATTACAAGCTCTGACCCATAAAATGCTAGTTCTGGTTCTCCTGATGACAACATCCTCCTGGCTAGTCTTCACTTGAAGATTCAAACTGGGGACTATTTTACCTCCAGAATATTTTACCCAATAGGATTCCTTCATCATTAGGCCACACATCACAGATACCCCTACAAGGTGGTTGTACTCACAGTATGGCTATCTGTACCATACAGGTGTGCAACCCACTCCACCTCAGTGAGGTCCATGGTTCTAATAATATTCAGTATTTTGTCATAGAAAACATGTTGCAATTCATCTGTCATGGCCTTAGTGTTTATGCAACCAACTGTGTGGTTAGGACTCCAAAAGCAGTGCCTCAAATGTTTGCAGGACAGAAAGTTTTCTAAAACATGAGCATAGTTAACACTACCCATCTCCCATAAAATTATACAGTTGCTATTAGTTCCTGACCTGGTCCTTTCTTCCTAAATTCACATTCCAACTCTTTAACATTTGTATTAGGTTTTCTTTTTTATACACATCATTTTCTGTTGTTGTCATTGTATATTTTTTGTTCAAACAATGGAAAATCCAGGATGAAATGTAATAACATTATGAAAAGAAAAGTTGCTACCCCCCATATATAAACCAGTACCATCCAGGACTGGAGCAACTGAATTACATTCTCGCCAGGGTTTTGACTACCACTTGTCGTGCCCTGAAATGAGAAATGCCTTGCCCACTATCCTTCCCACCCCTCCCAAAGTGGTATTCTCCTGTCCACCAAACCTACACAATATACTCGTCCATCCTTCCACAACCCCTTCTCCCAACCCGTACCTCATGGCTCATAGACCTAGACCCAAGACCTGTCCCTTATATCATCCCACCACCACCTACTCCAGTCCAGTCAAACATCACCTATCCCATCAAAGGCAGGGCTACTTGTGAAACCAGTCATGCGATACACAAGCTCAGCGCAACCACTTTGCTGTATTCTAAGTGGGCATGACAACCAACAGACTGTCTGTCTGCATGAATGGCCACCAACAATCTGTGGTCAAGAAACAAGTGGACCACCCTGTTGCTGAGCACACTGGCACATAGGCAAACTGCTGCAAATGGTGAAGGACGCTATATTATTGATGACTAAAGTGACTGTTATGGCTGGCCGGAAAGGCCGAGCGGTTCTAGGCGCTACAGTCTGGAACCGCGCGACCGCTACAGTCGCAGGTTCGAATCCTGCCTCGAGCATGGATGTGTGTGATGTCCTTAGGTTAGTTAGGTTTAAGTAGTTCTAAGTTCTCGGGAACTCATGACCTCAGAAGTTAAGTCCCATAGTGCTCAGAGCCATTTGAACCATTTTGTCAGTTATGTGTATCTGTTGAGCTTATTAAACTTATGGAAAAACACTACAGATTTATGCACCAACTCAGTACTTTTAGTCTATGTTTATCTTATCTCTAGCTCATTGACCTTATTCTATCTCTCAGGCTTTCACATCTCAGCTGTTCCTGGTATTTTTTCTTAATATCTCTTTCACATTGTCCTGTTATTTACTCACCTAGACTTGGGTTAATTCCTCAATTTCCAAGTGAGGTAGCACAATGATAACACATGGACTAGCACTCAGGTGGTCTAGGATTCAAACCTTCATCCAGCCATCCACATTTAGATTTTATGTGATTTCCTTAAATCACTTAAGGCAAATGCTGAGATGGTTCATTTTAAATGGAGAAGAGCAACTTCCTTTACCACATTTCTACATATCTGAGCTAGTGTTCCATCTCTGATGATATTGTCATTGAAAGGACATTTAACAGAAATTTATTTATTTATTTATTTTTGCCTTTAGGATCAAAACCTAGCATTTGTGTCACTTTTCATCAGTTTGTCTCACTTCCATTACATGGTAAGTAGAAGTATGGCTGTTTTTACTTGAGTATGGTCTCATTGAAACAACCATTCTGTTCACAATAATATGAGAAGGATAGGTTGCTATTCAGCATGTAGAGTTGGTGTTGAGTCACAGACACAATGAAAAAGAATGCAAGATATATTCAGCTATAAGACAAAGTCCTTCATCAGACACATAAAAAAACACAAATATTCACATGAGCACAACTCATGGTCACTGTTATCTCTGGGCACTAAGGCTTGACTGTATGTGTTTTTTCTATGTCTGATAGCTGAATATATCTGATACTCTTTTTCATTGTGCCTTTCTGTGGCTTAAGACCTCCTTTGTGTGGTAATTAGCGATGTATCCTTTCCATAGTGTTGTTATAACCATCCTAGATTTTACAGTGTTTCATTCTGTTTACAATTATTCCACACTGTGTGTTACTGACAAGGAACATCTTAGTAACAACTGGAACAAGACTGACAAATTTGCACATTTAAAAAACTAAGATTAAATTCTACAGTTTAAAATGGTTTCTTGTTCTTCAGTCTCTGTTCATATAGAACTCTGAGTGACTTTCCCTCAGATTCTTCATCTGTACATATTTTTTACCTACCTCATCCTCCTGAGAAAATATCTTCAGAATCCCAAAAATTTCAGATGTTAACAATATTTTTTTTTCCTTTGGGTATCTCACAGCCTTGCTCCATTTGTTTCCTTTTTTAGCAAACAGTAATTAAGACTTAATCTTATTTTAAATTTCTTTCATAGTAACATTCACAATAAATATTAAAAGCAAATTTAACTTCACAAAAAAATTACTAAACAGAGTGATCTTTTCAATAGGTGCTTTATACTTTATTATTGGATTTATTTTCTGTTTTGAAGTTTAAAGGAATTTTATTAATATCATTTAATTTTGTAAATTCAAATGCTTGCTACTAAATATTCTTACTAACTTCTGTGTAGAAATATTCCAGTGCTGTCTTGTTTGAAAACCAGTCTGGGTAACCAATAAGCTCTGTCATGGCATCAGCTTTCTCACTTGCTACCTTCCGTGTCTGTTTATCCATCCAGTCTACTTCACGCACTTGCAGCTTAAATGCCTCACGAATATTTGTAACCATCTCCAAAGCCTGGTTGTGCAAAAATTACAGTTATTTTTCCTTCCAAAACCAGTAATTCGCAATTCAGTAAAGGTGCCTCCTTCCGAGGCAGCCTCTCAATAAGAGTAAAATTAAAAATGTATCATGAATAATAACACAAATCCAAAATCAATATTTTGCAATTCAGTGAAGGTGTTTCAACTTAATGTAATACCCAATATGTGCTTTGAGTGACACTCCTACTGCTCATACAGTGACATTTAATTACATCAAATGCAATTTTTATCTGAGAGTATTAGTTTTGTGGAAAATACTTATTGGATTTTCATAAGAGGTTATTACAAACGTTTAGAAATTTACAAAGATACCTTTAGTGACAAGATATAGTCTACAGGAATAGCTGTCATGTCATGTATCAGCTGCACCATCAGATAAGAAGCTGGCACTGAATATTGTTGTTGTTGTTTGTGTGTGTGTGTGTGTGTGTGTGTGTGTGTGTGTGTGTGTGTGGAAGGGGGGGGGATGTGGATGTGGGGGCAGTTATTTGTGTTGAAAGTTATGCAGTTGCTAGTTTTGAATAATTTATTTTGCAGTACAGAAGACATGTCAACAATTGCAATGAACCATTACCTATAAGAGCAACAAAGAACTTTGACATTATTTTATATACATTACTGTTATACTCACTATAGTTTTCACATGTTCAACATGCAAAAATCTCATCCATGAATTCTTCAATAAAATAATAGCTCTTTTTCACTAGAAAGATAAAGAGCAATCTTTTCATTACACCGAGCTCAATGTTGAATATTTTTCTGTCATTTAGTTTATTGCAGATGTGTATCTCATGAATGCTGATATTTGGCCACAGAGTTTTAAATAGCATTGAGATATGTAACATCAAAAGCTACTGTCAACTGAAATAAAGCTATTTCTAATATACTCCTCATACAATATAATATTACACCAATTAAATAAGTGATTGTAAATGATTTGGTGTTCATGTTTTAAAGTTTATGTAATACTTTTTAATGTGCAATCATGATAAGAAAACCCAGTTTTAGTACATGTGTATGTTTTGGGTTAACAACAGCAAACTTTTTACGGAACAACACAAGCAACTTAATTGGACACCATATGCATTGGTGAAGGCTTTTAAAACCCGGAGAATACTCAGAAAGGAAAAGTGTATGAATCATAGTTCTTCAGCTACACCACACCTGGTCACTGTTGCTAGTCAGAGAGTTTCCTCTCTATGGCAGCTACTGTTATTGGCAGAGTCCCCACAGAGCTACTGCCCCCTCTCACAACCTCATGCCCCCCACCTGGGCCTGCAGAGCATTAGAGGAAGAGATAGCCAGGGAGTGCCGCTGTTGTAATCATCTTCAGTCCTGTGCGCATGACCACCTGTGCCATTGCAGGGTGCAGTTGGGACATTTCTTGTTGAACATGGGTGAAGGGTATGATGATATCCATCCCAGTCGGTACAATTTAGATGGTATATGTTGAGATGAGGTGGAGGTCGGCCATAATGAGAGTGACTGACGGTGACTGTTGACATTATGGGGCTAGAGTGTGTGCGTAGCAAACCAATGGGATAGGTAGCACCGGGATCTGCAGGATCGGTTGCAGGTCGTCATGATCTCCTGCAGACCGTGATGGAGGGGAATCCATCAGGCAAGAGCAGTGATGTGACTGCAGCTGTGTCCACATTGTTCAGAATTTTGTAACTATGGGAGAAATCTCAAGTGATAAATCCGTTTTCACATTGACATTCCTCACGCCGCCCCTCAACTGCGAGGAAATCATTGGCTAATGTGACGTGAATATTGTCCAGCAGAAAGTTCTGCACATCTACCTGGAACACAAAGGTGTTGTCAGTGTTCGAGGTGGGTGATGTGTTGTAGGGCTGAGAAGGGACTGGAGGAACCATGTCAATTGGAGCATTCTGTACATAATCGGTAAAGGTGATTTCTTGTAAGATCCAAACTAGTTTTTAGTGGTTGACTACCATAGTGGTAGACTTACCATGAAGCAATACCGTATGTTGAAAGTGTCAGTGCCTCATCTGATGACTCTACGAGGGCCAGTGTAAGGTAACTGCAGAGCAAAGCAGATGGTGTCATCCCGGAGCATGACATAGTCGCAGTCTGCTAGTTCCTTATGGATGAATATTTTCGGAGAACTGTGCATCTGTGGAAGTGGTGTCTGATTCATAGATTGTGATGCTTGACTCATGTGACAAGATTGGGGGGGGGGGGGGGGAGGGGTCTGAGGTCTCTGTTGGTGGTACTTTTTTCTCATTGACGTGGATTCGGATATGAGTACCTCACACCTTGAACTTTTTCCAGTGAAGAGCATCATACCTGCCATCCATTTCTGGACAGTGAATGACTCCTCTATTACCCTCTGCAGATCTTGCTGTATCAAATAAGTGCCCAAGAAATAAGGTACAGTTAGGGTTAGGCTATGTGTAGCAAAAAGTCTACAGGCAGAGTGGGCAACTTACTGTACAGGACTTCTGTAAGGGAGGCACAGAGATCATCTTCATAAGTGATGCATACATCTAATAGCACCCAAGATAATTCTTCCATTGTGCGACCACCTTGACTCATAAGGGCAGCTTTAAGTGTCCATTGCCATCATGCTTTGTGGATGGTAGCTCATTGTACAGTTACCTCATACACTTCAGAGGTTCCATAGTTTGTTAAATAGGACTGATTCAAACTTGATCAGTGGTTATAGAGATCAGGAGCCAAAACATGACATCCATGTGTCGACAGATTTTCATGTTTTTGTTTCTGTAGTAATGTCTTGAGCAGAATGGCTTCCACCTGATTGGTCATGTGGTCAATGACAGTGAGCATATGTAACAATAGCCTTTGGACTTAGGAAGATTCCCTATCAGGTCGAAATGAACATGTTGAAACTGACTGAGTGGTGGCTGTGTGTGACGAACCATTTCTCTGCACTGTAAGCCATGCACATAAATGTTCATATTCAGCAATCCTTGTTGACATTAGGCCATACACATTAGTCCGTGATGTGTCCTGTTGACAGGTGTATGCTGGGGTGTGACAGATAGTGGATTGGTCAAATATGATTTTCCTCATTGATGTGGGCAAATTTGACTTAGCAAAACATCACACCACACAATACTTGCTTGGTGGACCCAGGAATGGGACAATGTTCTGCATGTAAATTGGTTTTAGAATTGTGAAGGAGGCCCTAATTTGTCAGTCTTGCAACTGGGCCTCTGCTAATTTGTTTTAGTCAACATGTTTGATGATGGCATTTATTCTTGACAGATGGTCTGTGATGACATTGTCTGCTCCGTGGAGCTGTCTGTGATCAGTAGTGAATTGTGATATATAGTCTATATGATGTAACTGTTGAGGGTTGCATATCAAATCAGCCAAAGATCGGTAGTCTGTGTAAATGATGAATAGTGTGCCCTCCATGTCAGTTTTAAACTATCTGACTGCCTCATATGCTGCCAATAATTCACAATCACAGGCAGACCACTTGACTGAAACAAAGTGGCATTATGACGTCTGTCTTCTCAATTTCCTCCTCATTCATCAATATCTGCAGGTATGCCTTTTTGCAATTTTAAGATGCTGGGAACTGAGGCACCTGTGAGGCAGTGGATGAAGCCTTGAATGTTTGGGATCAGATAGCTAACAATGATTGTGTTGGCATTCAAGGGCCCTATAGTCTCCACATAGCCTAACTGTACCTTATTTCTTGGGCACTTATTTGATACAGCAAGATCTGCAGATGGTAATAGAGGAGTCATTCACTGTCCAGAAATGGATGGCAGGTATGACGCTCTTCACTGGAAAAAGTTCAAGGTGTGAGGTACTCATATCCGAATCCATGTCAATGAGAAAATATTATCTTTGTATGTGGTCAAAGGTGTTTAATACATTTCATCCATATGTAGCAAGGTGAGGTGATCCAATGTGCCTACTGCGGATCATGCCTTGCTTTTGGGTGATCACACAGCACCCAGCAGTTAAGCACTGTATCACCAAACTGCATGTGGGATCAGCTGAGCCAACCTCATGCAGGAATGTCAATGTGTGGAGCGTGGTTGCTGGTCATGTGAACATTTGTTGTCAGCTGAAAACCCCTGTCCACTGTGGCAGAGTAGCCTAGGCGGCTGGTGCAGCGTACCCGAGTCAAAGCCAGAGATGTTCTGTGGTGTTTATACATTGTTGGTGCTGCAAACCAGTAAAAACCTGGGCTACCAATATTAATTTGCTTTCCAGTAATAAGCACAGGGGATGTTGGTGTATAGGGAGGTGGCATCTACAGTGACAGGTAACAGTATGGGAATAGTGGTAATGGTATGGGGATGGGGAAGGGTTAATGAAGGAAGTGGTTTGTATCTTAAATATTAGAGACTAGGCAGTTGGCTGCAGGTGTTGTTCGGCAAGAGTGGAGATTCTTTCCCTGGGAGTACAGTAACCAACTAAAATGGGGCATCCAGGATTGTAGTGTTTTGGGAAGCATTTATAAGATGGGTGTGCAAGAAGTCAGTGGGGTGAGGAAGGAGATGGGTTTGGGAGACAGCTTCCTAGATGGGCTTAAGGATTTCAGTGGGAATTGAAGGTTACTTTGGACTTCTGGGATGAGAGCACTGTGACACAGCTTGTAAGTGGAGGAGACAAACAGTTGGCAGATGCTTTCTGTCAGGTTGTCACTGCAATTTATCATGTCAGTGATGAAGCCTTTGTCTGCAGGAAAGGTCAGTCTTTAGGTTGTAGATGGCGCCCTTTCTTCTGTTGAGTGGTTAGTGTTATTGGGAAGGAACCTAGGGAAGTTTAGTGACTGAAAGCATGAGCACTAAGAACAAAATTGGTATGGCAGGGCAGAACAGCATATCAGTTTTAATATTGCTTTCTGTGTTGTAAAGGGTTTGTATAAAAATTATCAGGAAAAGTCTCAGAATAATAGACTTATTCAAGACATTCCTACTATGCTTCAAAGTATAGCCCTTGAGCATTGACACACTTCTTTCAGCAACTTTTCCATGACTCAAAGGCTCCATGGTAGGCAGATTCTGGAGGGTCCTTAGAGGTATGTGTGCAAGCTTCTTTGATGACACATTTGGCATTCTTTGAGAAAGAATTTCACTTTTGGGATTAGGAAGTAGTCTGCTGGTGCCAGGTCTGGTCTGTAAAGGGTTGGGGAATTGTCATGTTGCCGTTGTTTTATCGTCAAGTAGTTGGTGATCTTGGAGCAGGTTGGGTGCATTATCATGATACAGTTTCCAGTTTCTGACAATAGTTGGACTGATGGTTGGCTGGTGTAAACTTTAATCTTAATCACCAAAACTGACTGAGTCATTTGTTTCTCAGGTTGGAGTAAGCCAGCAGGATGATTCCTAGTAAAAAGTGTTACAGTGATGCATACTACCTCAAGGTTGATGGTTGATTTGAGAAGTTTCTCAGAAGGAATACCAGAGAACAGTTTAAGGGCAGGAAAAATTGAAGGACATTGAAATTAAAGAGCAGAAAGAAAGGTGAGGGGAGGGAGAGAAGTAGGGAAGAGAGATAGAAAGGAAAGCTTTAATTTATTAGACTGCTTGCTTTTCATTTTCTTGTACTCTTCTAGTGCATCTCTGCTTCTCACTTTGTCCCTTCAGTGATCTCTGAAATGAATCTGGCTCGGTGCTTACTGATTTACCATCTTTGACCTCCTACTGATTATGAACCCTTCACCTCCACTCCTCCCCCTTCCTTCTTGAAACCGGTGTACTCTTCTTAGATGGGGGTCTGAGTGACCCATGAACACCACCCCCTTTCTAGCATGCCCACTCTCCCTCTTTACACTCTCTGAGGAGGAATCTATCATTCCAATAGCTACAAGTTCTGTATTCATTTTAATGTAATACTGGAAGTCCTGATTGAAATACAGATAACTGTAAGAGTAAATTTAAACACACACACACACACACACACACACACACACACACGCACACACGCACACACGCACGCACGCACGCCCGGCTACATTTTTGCAGATGACTAAACTGTGCCAGTACTGCAGCATGACTGTGTGTTGAAGGCAAGCTGGGATATTTTTACTTCCCCTCTTGTTTTTCCATCTGCCTCCTTAAATTCATTTGTTCACTTTTAACTAATTACCATTAACACACATGATGTAATGCTTCTAGAATTTCCGCATAAATTCTAGAACAACTTGGCCTTCCTCCATCTTGAGCTCATGATATTTTAAATAGAAGTGTGAGAGAGAGGAATCCGATCTGCTGCGCATTGCATGTTTGTGTGTGCAGGTCTAAAAACAGTCACGAGCAAAACGTGGATGTGGCGGCCGAACGGTGGCCGACAAGTACCTGCTGTACAATCCATAGAGTTTCAGTGTAGAGAAGAGCCTGTGTTATTCTTTACGGGTTTAGTGACTGTAATGATTGTTAAGGACAAATGAAGAAATGAGATCAGACTTTTAAGTAATTCATGAGTTGGATTTGCTAGAAGCAAGATGTGTTCGTAAATTATGTGGTTGTTACACCAACACTATTGTAAATGTATTTAATGAAGTCTAATGTGAGATGAATCGGTTGACTTGCAAACTTTCGAATATTTATGTGAGAAATGGTGAATTTGTGCTTTGTGGAAGTTGAAATATACCAAGACTAAACTAAAAGTATTCTGTGAGTATCCACTTATTTCATGAGTAGAGAGAGAGAGAGAGAGGGGGGGGGGGGGGTGAGACAGAGAGAGACAGAGAGACAGAGAGAGAGAGAGAGAGAGAGAGAGAGAGAGAGAGAGCCTGATAAATTCCATTAACCGGCAGTATTCTTTAGAGAAGAAGTTTTTGGAGATTGACATAGCCGACAATCCTGAGAAGATCGGCAATGCTTCCCAAATAAGTCAGCTGAGGTGAGAGAGGTGTGAATTTTGCAATCCAACTTCACATCAATTCTTGTCATCTAAAGCGTTAGAGTGAGTGTAATCTGCATTTTCATGAAAGAGAACAGTTGGCCCTCAGTTTTAGAGAATATAGCACAAGATCTAATTTTGTGCTTAGTTTTATGTATGTAATCAATTTCCTAATTTATTTTGACTATTCCTAGTTATTACTTTCATTATACAGTGAAATCAGTGATTGTTTTGTAACTTAAATTCTATTGTTGATGTATAAACAAATATAAATTCTATACTAATTGTAAACATTTGGAGGAACAACTAATAGTATTTTTAAAGGATCTATTTAGCTCTATTCGAAAACATGTTAGCAAAGCCAGCCCTTAATTAATTCCCAAGTACTTTTCTGTTTTGTCAGAAGTATTTTTTGCATACTTATATTCGTTAATGAGTTAAGTTTCAATTGTAATTTCTATGAATTAAATTTCAAACAATGTGTAGTTTCAGTACCTATTATTGTGAGGCTGTCTAAGGTACAAATTTTTGGTCCATGGCCGAGTTTCAGACGAGGAACCTGTATTGGTTAGATCAACTACAACGCAACCGTAAAATAAGTGTAACACAATTAGGCCATGTGTTAAACAATGACATTTTCTGTTCCATATGTACTTTATTATTCTACAAGATCTGTGAACCATGTGATTAAGCTTTTGCTGCTCGTAGATGTTCAACAGTCAACTACTGTAGCAGTACGTGTATGTTCGCCTGAAACCTATTAATGAGACTTGTCGAAAGTTAAACAATAGAGTACTGGCTACATATAACTGTGTAATATTGGGGGGCTGTGAACAGTGAAAGTAAAAAACTGTTATACGCAAATACGCATCTGTCGGCTAAATCATTTAAAGTAGTCAGTGTTGTACCTCCACACCCCACTTTTCAGCCAGTGTAGTAACGCAGTACATCGGCACCGAGGACAAGAAACAAAGAAATAAAGTAGGCGAACCATCAGATGTGGTGCCCTGGGTGAGGAATATTGTATGTAGCCACAATAAAATAGGACTCGTGAACTTTTAACAGTGAACTCAACAGCAGTTTACAGTGCAGTGGTGTAACAGCCAATCAGCCCATGGGTTTCATGGCCATAGTATAACAGCAACCAATCATCGAGTGAGTTCTATGAAAACAGACACTGAGTACAGGAGCAGCCAATCAGCACGCAGGTGGACACAGCTGACCAGAGATAAACAAGATGCCTCGCCGAGAGAATTACAAGTTGCCGCAGCCGTACAGATCGAGATGACACCTACAGAGCAGCAGAAGAAGAGTGAATGAGAATAAGGTAATTTCATACCAAAAGTTGTTTTATGTGATACATAATGAGTGACCTTAACGAACAAGATAGTGTGACTAAGAACAAAGCTGTGGAGGTTACGTTGTTAAATGAACAGAAAGACTTAAGTGGGACTGATTCAGCAGACAATAGTGATTATAAATCAAACATGAATGTAATTTGGGATGATAGGGATGAAACTCCTATTGTAGATGGAATGATAAAAGTGTCATATACATTGTATGGTGATGTGGGCGAAATGGACGAAAACAGTACTGAATTGGATGAAATATTTAAGGTTAAGAGGGAGGAACCTAGTAGCAAAAGTCAGCAAGGGTAAAAGTTTATGGCAGACGAAAATTTGGAAGTGATGTTAAGGTAAATTGTGAGTAGTTTGTGTTGTTTGAGTAATATGAGTACGAAAGAAGACATTAGTAGGTTGGAAAAAGTATGAAAAAGGACATTAGTAGGTTGGGAAATAGTATACAGAAAGTAGTACATAACACTGATGAGAAATTAGCAGTGATAAGTAGTAAATGAGTAGAAAAGAGAGAGAAACTTTGTGATGACTATAGTAGGGGGGTGGAGGCTTCCAAGAAATTTGTGCTGAAAGTAGAGTTAAACTTAAGAAACAAATTGACCAGATTAAAAATGATTTTGAAATGAAGGTAGAGGAAAAACTGGTAACAGTAAATGAAAATGTAGATTCAAAATTGACTGAAATGGAGAAAAACATGGAAGGGGTACAAAATCTAAAGCATAGAGAAAGTGACAGTGGGTCTGATTCTGACAGTAGTTGTAACAATGAAAGCAATGACAAATCCAGTAGTGATAATGATGGCAATGTGGTAAGAAAAAAGGAAGTGTGGCACCCTGTAATAACAAAAAGCGTACAAGTATACATGTTAAGTATTTACTGGAAAGTGTTAGCGATTTGAGCGTCATTTCACAGGCATCTTTTCAGTCTATTAAGAACACAGAGGATACAGTGATGATGCACGTTTCTGGAATAAAAATTCTTGGTGCTACTGGTAAGCTATCAAAGAGCATGAAACAAGAGGTACTATTAACTGTGGAATTGGCAGGACAGCTGTTGGAGTGCTGTTTGTTGGTGATTCAAAATCTCAGCATTGGTGTAACATTTAAGACTAATTTCTTGTGCAAATAGCAAGCAGGGAGTTCAACCATCTGTGTTGGATTCATTATGCGATGATAATGCTTACCCCAGCTGTCTGTCTCATTTTTTGTGTTTCCTGAGGCAGTCAAATTCTTCCTCTATCCTATCTGTAGTTTATAAGCGAATCAGAAACATTCTTTCTTTGACTGTCACGTGATTTGGTGCAGCAGCATACTTTAGTACAGAAATATTGTACGAAAGGTTTCTCTAGAATTATTTGTGTGTGTATATAAAGATACCTCCATTATGACAGCTGCCACCCATTCCACATCAAACGGTCCCTTCCCTACAGCCTAGGTCTTCGTGGCAAACGAATCTGCTCCAGTCCGGAATCCTTGAACCATTACATCAACAACCTGAAAACAGCTTTTGCATCCCGTAACTACCCTCCTGACCTGGTACAGAAGCAAATAACCAGAGCCACTACCTCATCTCCTCAAACCCGGAACCTTCCACAGAAGAACCCCAAAAGTGCCCCACTTGTGACAGGATACTTTCCGGGACTGGATCAGATTCTGAATATGGCTCTCCAGCAGGGATATGACTTCCTCAAATCCTGCCCTGAAATGAGATCCATCCTTCATGAAATCCTCCCCACTCCACCTAGAGTGTCTTTCCACCGTCCACCTAACCTTCATAACCTCTTAGTTCATCCCTATGAAATCCCCAAACCACCTTCCCTACCCTCTGGCTCCTACCCTTGTAACTGCCCCCGGTGTAAAACCTGTCCCATGCACCCTCCCACCACCACCTATTCCAGTCCTGTAACCCGGAAGGTGTACACGATCAAAGGCAGAGCCATGTGTGAAAGCACCCACGTGATTTACCAACTGACCTGCCTACACTGTGAAGCGTTCTATGTGGGAATGACCAGCAACAAACTGTCCATTCGCATGAATGGACACAGGCAGACAGTGTTTGTTGGTAATGAGGATCACCCTGTGGCTAAACATGCCTTGGTGCACGGCCAGCACATCTTGGCACAGTGTTACACCGTCCGGGTTATCTGGATACTTCCCACTAACACCAACCTGTCAGAACTCCGGAGATGGGAACTTGCCCTTCAGCATATCCTCTCTTCTCGCTATCTGCCAGGCCTCAATCTCCACTAATTTCTAATTTCAATTTGCCGCCGCTCATACCTCACCTGTCTTTCAACAACATCTTTGCCTCTGTACTTCCGCCTCGACTGACATCTCTGCCCAAACTCTTTGTCTTTACAAATGTCTGCTTGTGTCTGTGTATATGCAGATGGATATGTGTGTGTGTGTGCGCGAGTGTATACCTGTCCTTTTTTCCCCCTAAGGTAAGTCTTTCCGCTCCCGGGATTGGAATGACTCCTTACCCTCTCCCTTAAAACCCAAATCCTTTCGTCTTTCCCTCACCTTCCCTCTTTCCTGATGAGGCAACCGTTGGTTGCGAAAGCTTGAATTTTGTGTGTATGCTTGTGTTTGTTTGTGTGTCTATCAACCTGCCAGCGCTTTTGTTTGGTAAGTCTCATCATCTTTCTTTTTAGATATATTTTTCCCATGTGGAATGTTTCCCTCTATTATATTCTTATGCTGTGTTAGTTATAATTAATGGAGTCATAAGAGGATGAAGAAAGTAAATTGGTACCACAATCAAAGAAGTCCTCTCAAACAAAGAGGTAAGGTAAACAGAAAATGGAAGGTATCAGCATATGTGGAGGAGAAGGTGCAGATTATCAAAAAACCATAATTAACATCTGAAGTAATCAGCTCACGTGTGAAGTTAGTATAATTTGGTGCAGCAACAGAGGAAATATGCAGTAAAAACCATCTTGAATACTAAGGTATTGATATTAACTGTGGTATAATAGAAGTTTTTGTGTTCAGTGCAATCAGTATATGGAGATAACTGTCTATCTGTGCCCTGGTACAGCCTTTTCTAGCATTAAGGAATTCCAACTTAAAACATAGTTGCTTGGAGTAATGTGTGTGGAAACAGTAAGCTAGATTTGTATGTATATCAACCTTCAGACCAGAATCTCAAGCAATTTGATGGAGTATAGTGAAGTAATAGTTTTCCTAAGTGATAATTTTTGCCTGATCGGTAATGAGAGTTACGTTCACCTTAGCATAAGGGTCTGTTACTGTGGAGTGTTTCTCAGTAGAGTCAATTTTGCATTGGATAAGCAGAGCAAGAGTTCATTTATTAGATATGAAGCAATAATGAAATAATAAAATAATGAATAATGTTAGGGTCTTAATGGTTAGGGAGCCTGTCTCTGCAGTAGGGATATTTTTTGAGAATGCACTCCACTGGTTAACAAGGTAAGAAATGTAAGTAAAATATTGGAGCTGACAGACATGATTAATGCAAAAGATAACTGTGTACAAACAAATGTTATGTGACTATACTGAGGACATAAATTTTGAACTAGGCAACCATGGGTACTGTGGACATTGTGAAATTCATGACACTGCAGCAGGGAAGCAGAGCTTAATAGAAAGAGCAATATTTTAGTGAGGTACCAGTAATATAATGCTGAATCATTGGATCTATACAGTATCTGAAAACTTCTGTTTGTGTTCTGAGGAATTACGAGCTTAAAGTGGAAATACTGGAACGAAGAACAATAAGTTTGCTGATTAACTGATAACTGTGGCACTGTGAATATTCTGACAGGTCAACTACTGGGTAATCTTTTGTGGTTTTGTGAGGGTTCAATTTTCTTTTTGAATGAAAGTAGTGCAGAGAGTTGAGTAGAGAAGTGGGGCGATGATTTGGTATAACGTCCATCCCCTTAATTTTGATTTAAATAGTAATTAAGTTATGTGGTGGTGACTCTATTCTTTTTTTTTAGTAACATAATGATTAGTAAATCTATGCTACTGCACATCTTGAGTTTTGCTATTTTTAAAATGGAAGAGAGACCCAAATCTTTCAAGTTTAACCAGTTTCAGACAGTTATGACTTAGAGTAATGTTTTGTAGTGTAATGTGTACTTGACTCTAATTTTTTTATAGTCACCACCTTCCATACTATAGTCAATTTTAATACTAATTATTGTAATGTTATGAGAACTATGTAGTATATAATATTGTTTTTTGGTGAGAAACATTTTTTCTTACACTTAGTTAGATGTAAAAGAGAGTGTACTTAAGTACAGTATTTTGTCTCATAGGAGAACCACCTCCAAGGGAACTGATAGCAATGCATTTCCTTACTAACTGCCACTTGGACTGTTGAAGGTGTGGACAACTTGGTGAGAAAATGTGTAAAAGCTCATTAAAAGTGCAAAAATTCTTCTGAAAAATACTAAACATTGAGCAAGTGAAGTTTTCTATCTATTGTAATCCATGAGGATTTATTATTTGAAGTAAGACAGGACTCGTATCAAATGATATGTACCTTTAAATGTAATCGTTGCTAAAAAAGAAAAAAAAAAAAGGACATCACTTATGATGAAGATACGTAATTTTTTGTTAAAAGTATAACTCGTAGATATTTTGTGCAATTCTGCAATACAGTGTATGTAAATATGTTGTATGAGGATTTCATATGACCAGTTCATATAAGTATAAATTTGAAAAAAAAAACATATGTACTGTAGTTTTGATAAGATTTCTTATGTACTATTTTGCAGTTCATATAAGTATAAATTTGAAAAAAAAACATATGTACTGTAGTTTTGATAAGATTTCTTATGTGCTATTTTGCAGTTCATATAAGTATAAATTTGAAAAAAAAAAACATATGTACTGTAGTTTTGATAAGATTTCTTATGTACTATTTTGTGTGTGTAGATTTTAAACCAATTTCTGGTGTTACTTGTGGTCATTGAATTGCCCAGTTAGCTATTTGCAATATCTATCTGGTCAGTCCAATGAGGGGGTGATGTGACGAAGCAAGCTGGGATACTCTTACTTCCCCTATTGTTTTGCCATCTAAAAATTCATTTTTTCCTGTCTGACTAATTACCATTAACATATGTGAGTATAATCTGCATTTTCAAAAAGGAGAGGGTTGGCCTGCAGTTTTAAAGAATATATCACAAGACATATGAACCATGGACCTTGCCATTGGTGGGGAGGCTTGCGTGCCTCAACGACACAGACAGCCGTACCGTAGGTGCAACCATAACAGAGAGGTATCTGTTGAGAGGCCAGACAAACATGTGGTTCCTGAAGAGAGACAGCAGCTTTTTCAGTAGTTGCAGGGGCAACAGTCTGGATGATTGACTGATCTGGCCCTGTAACGTTAACCAAAACGGCCTTGCTGTTGTGGTACTGCGAACGGCTGAAAGCAAGGGGAAACTACAGCCGTAATTTTTCCCGAGGGCATGCAGCTTCACTGTATGATTAAATGATGATGGTGTCCTCTTGGGTAAAATATTCCAGAGGTAAAATAGTCCCCCATTCGGATCTCCGGGCAGGGACTACTCAGGAGGACGTCGTTATCAGGACAAAGAAAACTGGCATTCTATGGATCGGAGCGTGGAATGTCAGATCCCTTAATCGGGCATGTAGGTTGGAAAATTTAAAAAGAGAAAGGGATAGGTTAGAGTTAGATATAGTGGGAATTAGTGAAGTTCGGTGGCAGGAGGAACAAGACTCTTGGTCAGGTGAATACAGGGTTATAAATATAAAATCAATTAGGGGTAATGCAGGAGTAGGTTTAATACTGAATAAAAAAATAGGAGTGTGGGTAAGCTACTGCAAAGAGCATAGTGAATGTATTATTGTGGCCAGGATAGACACGAAGTCCACACCTACTACAGTAGTACAAATTTATATGCCAACTAGCTCTGCAGATGATGAAGAAATTGATGAAATGTATGATGAGATAAAAGAAATTATTCAGGTAGTGAAGGGAGACGAAAATTTAATAGTCATGGGTGACTGGAATTCGACAGTAGGAAAAGGAAGAGAAGGAAACGCAGTAGGTGAATATGGATTGGGGCTAAGAAATGAAAGAGGAAGCCGCCTGGCAGAATTTTGCACAGAGCATAACTTAATCATAGCTAACACTTGGTTCAAGAATCATGAAAGAAGGTTGTATACATGGAAGAACCATGGAGATACTAGAAGGTTTCAGAGAGATTATATAATGGTAAGACAGAGATTTAGGAACCAGGTTTTAAATTGTAAGACATTTCCAGGGGCAGATGTGGACTCTGACCACAATCTGTTGGTTACGAACTGTAGATTAAAACTGAAGAAACTGCAAAAAGGTGGGAATTTAAGGAGATGGGACCTGGATAAACTGACTAAACCAGAGGCTGTACAGAGTTTCAGGGAGAGCATAATGGAAGAATTGACATTAATGGGGGAAAGAAATACAGTAGAAGAAGAATGGGTAGCTTTGAGGAATGAAATAGTGAAGGCAGCAGATGATCAAGTAGGTAAAAAGACAAGGGCTTGGGTAGCCAAAGAGGTACTGAATTTAATTGATGAAAGGAGAAAATACAAAAATGCAGTAAGTGAAGCAGGCAAAAAGGAATACAAACGTCTCAAAAATGAGATCGACAGGAAGTGCAAAATGGCTAAGCAGGGATGGCTAGAGGACAAATGTAAGGATGTAGAGGCTTATCTCACTAGGGGTAAGATAGACACTGCCTACAGGAAAATTAAAGAGACCTTTGGAGAAAGGAGAACCACTTGCATGAATATCAAGAGCTCAGATGGAAACCCAGTTCTAAGCAAAGAAGGAAAGCAGAAAGGTGGAAGGAGTATATAGACGGTCTATACAGGGACGATGTTCTTGAGGACACTATTATGGAAATGGAAGAGGATGTAGATGAAGATGAAATGGGAGATACGATACTGCGTGAAGAGTTTACAAGAGCACTGAAAGACCTAAGTCAATACAAGGCCCCATGAGTAGACAACATTCCATTACAACTACTGATGGCCTTCGGAGAGCCAGTCCTGACAAAACTCTACCATCTGGTGAGCAAGATGTATGAGATGCAAAATTCCCTCAGACTTCAAGAAGAATATAGTAATTCCAAATCCAAAGAAAGCAGGTGTTGACAGATGTGAAAATTACCGAACTATCAGTTTAATAAGTCACAGCTACAAAATACTAACGCGAATTCTTTACAGACGAATGGAAAAACTGGTAGAAGCCGACCTCGGGGAAGATCAGTTTGGATTCCGTAGAAATGTTGGAACATGTGAGGCAATACTGACTCTACGACTTATCTTAGAAGAAAGATTAAGGAAAGGCAAACCTACGTTTCTAGCATTTGTAGACTTAGAGAAAGCTTTTGACAATGTTGACTGGAATACTCTCTTTCAAATTCTGAAGGTGGCAGGGGTAACATACAGGGAGCGAAAGGCTATTTACAATTTGTACAGAAAGCAGATGGCAGTTATAAGAGTCGAGGGGTATGAAAGGGAATCAGTTGTTAGGAAGGGAGTGAGACAGGGTTGTAGCCTCTCCCCAATGCTATTCAATCTGTATATTGAGCAAGCAGTGAAGGAAACAAAAGAAAAGTTCGGAGTAGGTATTAAAATCAATGGAGAAGAAATACAAACTTTGAGGTTCGCCGATGACATTGTAATTCTGTCAGAGACAGCAAAGGACTTGGAAGAGCAGTTGAACAGAATGGACAGTGTCTTGAAAGGAGGATCTAAGATGAACATCAACAAAAGCAAAACGAGGATCATGGAATGTAGTCGAATTAAGTCGAGTGATGCTGAGGGAATTAGACTAGGAAATGAGACACTTAAAGTAGTAAAGGAGTTTTGCTATTTGGGAAGCAAAATAACTGATGATGGTCAAAGTAGAGAGGATATAAAATGTAGACTGGCAACGGCTAGGAAAGCGTTTCTGAAGAAGAGAAATTTGTTAACATCGAGTATTGATTTAAGTGTCAGGAAGTCGCTTCTGAAAGTATTTGTGTGGAGTGTAGCCATGTATGAAAGTGAAACATGGACGATAAATGGTTTAGACAAGAAGAGAGTAGAAGCTTTCAAAATTTGGTGCTACAGAAGAATGCTGAAGATTAGATGGGTAGATCACATAACTAATGAGGAGGTATTGAATAGAATTGGGGAGAAGAGGAGTTTGTAGCACAACTTGACTAGAAGAAGGGATCGGTTGGTAGGACATGTTCTGAGGCATCAAGGGATCACCAATTTAGTACTGGAGGGCAGCATGGAGAGTCAAAATCATAGAGGGAGACCAAGAGATGAATACACTAAGCAGATTCAGAAAGATGTAGGCAGCAGTAGGTACTGGGAGATGAAGAAGCTTGCACAGGATAGAGTAGCATGGAGAGCTGCATCAAACCAGTCTCAGGATTGAAGACCACAACAACAACAACATCACAAGATCTAATTTTGTGCTTAGTTTTATGTACGTAATTGATTTCCTAATTTATTTTGACTATTCCCAGTTAAAACTTTCATTATACAGTGAAATCAGTGATCGTTTTGTAACTTAAATTCTATTGTTGATGTATAAACAAATATAAATTCAGTACTAATTATAAACATCTGAAGGAACAAATAATATTATTCTTAAAGAATCTATTTAGCTCTGTTTGATAACATGTTAGTAAAGCCAGCCCTTAA
Source organism: Schistocerca cancellata (assembly GCF_023864275.1). Taxonomy (NCBI): domain Eukaryota; kingdom Metazoa; phylum Arthropoda; class Insecta; order Orthoptera; family Acrididae; genus Schistocerca; species Schistocerca cancellata. The sequence goes on from NC_064628.1 coordinate 397,154,432, forward strand.
TTAATTCCCATGTACTTTTCAGTTTTGTCAAAAGTATTTTTTGCATATTTACATTTGTTAATTTCATGATTTAAACAAATAATAATTCAGCCTAAACCTTGTAGTATAAGAAACTGTTAAAAGGAATGAATTTTTCGATGTATTCAGTTAGTTTAATGAGTTAAGTTTTAATTGTAACTTCTGTAACTTTAACTTTGAACAGTGTGTAGTTTCAGTACCTATTATTGTGAGGACATGTAAAGGCCTGATTTTTGGTCACAAGACAATCAATCCACAGCTGGTTAGAACAACAACAATGCTTCAACTCAACTGTGAAGTAATTGTCACACAAAACAATGACAGTGTCTGCTCCATATGTACTTTTCTATCCTTCAAGAACTGTGAACTTTGTGGTTAGGTTTTTACTGCTCGTAGATATTCAATAGTAAACTATTGTAGCAATATGTGGAAGTTTGCCTGCAAACTATTAATGAGGCTTATCAAAAGTTAAACAACAGTGCACTGGCAATCTAACTGTGTATTACTGGGGGATTGTAAACAGTGAAATTAACGTACTGTGAAACGCAACTGTGCACCTGTTGGTTACATTATTTACAATAGTCAGTGTTGGAATTACAAACCCCATTTTTCAGCTAGTGTAGCAACGCAGTACATCGACATTGCAGACAATCAGTGAAGAAATAAAGAAGGCAAACCATCACAATTGGGGTGAAGGATTGTGTCAATTGAAGTGGGTGAAGGGAGAAAGGAGGTGAGGGTGACTGAAGATTTGGGGGAGGGGGGGGGGGTAGAATGGTTTCTGATGGTTGGAAAGGAGGGGCAGTGAGGCAACATAACAGGAATGTGACACCAGTGACACCAGAGATGAAAGAAGGGGCTAGGACAATTGCAGGATCAAGAGATGTGTCATAAGGACAAGTTTCATCCAAGTAATTCAAAGAAGCTGGTAATGGGGAAAAGGGAGGGGGGCTGCTGGTAAGGCCCAATTGTGAAGTAGGCACCACTGAAGTCAGATATCTTGCACTCTGCAGCATTTTCTTCCAGTGAATAGTCTGCTTTTCTCCATGGCACAGCACTGTCTGGCAGCAGGCATTCATTTGGTTGGGCAGTAAAAGTCTGTGCAAATGTTACAGCAGAACCAGATATTATACAACTGCTTTCAGAGGTGGCCCTTCCTCATATAGTGCATAGTGTGCCCTGTGACAGGACTGGAACAGGATGTCGTGGGCAGGTGAACTGGCCAGGTCCTGCCCTGTGTCTTTCAGTGGGACATGGCAAGGGGTGGCATAAGGATATTTTGTAGATTTGGTAGGTAGAAACATCGCTTTGGAAGATATGGGAAGCATTAGGAACACACTCTCACACCATTCCTCCACATTCGATTAGATTCATTTTTCATTCCATAGATCCGTGCTGAGGAGATCCTCGTGGATGTGGAACATGTCAATCTGTTTAGCTCCTTGTGTAGCAGACACAACCCTCCGTGCTTGTGCTGGGGGAGCCATCCTGTCCCCTGGCTGACTCATATTCAGGCTCAGTATTGAGGCAATGTGTGTGTGTGTGTGTGTGTGTGTGTGTGTGTGTGTGTGTGTGTGTGTGCGCGCGCGTGCACAGTGTGCCCTGTGACAGGACTGGAACAGGATGTCGTGGGCAGGTGAATTGGCCAGGTCCTGCCCTGTGTCATGCGTGCACGCATGTTGTCCAAAATCTCAGCAATGTTTTCAGTCTTTTTTATGTGTCTGTTGACTGCTCAGTGCCCCAACTACTTACTGAATGTTTACCTTCATTCCTATTATTTTTATTCCATTTGAATTTTTTTTATCAGCCAGTACTCTGAATCGTCTTTAAGAAGGTAACTTTTCTGTGACATTGTGATTACAGCTATCTTACAAAGTACAGAAGACATATAAACTAAATTTAAAAAAATAATCACCAAACAAACATGTAATGAGCAAACATTTTACTGTGAAGAAAATTAAAATCACATACTTACACTTTTCTTTGCTTCATCATCAAAAAATTGTTTTACATATTCATATCCAACAGCGAAATTCAGTGAGCTGCTAGTTGTAAATACGCAGTCACGCCACCTGCAAAGTTATGTGTATTGTTATAGTGTAACAAGTAACTGAAGAAAAAAGGCTATATAGATATGGTATTGCAATCATCAATTACATAGATTTTTATAGGGCAATTTTGTAAGGAGATGGAGGATAGCAAAGACTAATAGATAGGCTAAGTTTCTGAATACAGTCCCAAGACGCACTTAGTATGTTTTATTTACTGGATTCACTCTTTAAATGAGCAAGAGCATCATCAGAATATACACTGTAAAAGATACAAATTGAGAGAATACAGAGAATTTGCATTGACATTATGTATAGTGTATTCTATTTCCACTAAGGTGACTGACATTTAAAGTTGGCTTAAAGCAGTAAAGATTTAATTGTCTGTACTATAGTACTTAAACTTATGCTTAAAGTACAGTAGTAAATGATGACATTGACAGTGCCAAAGATTAAACTGACTGTACAACAGTACTTATAATGTCCATGGTATAGTAAAGCTACTGCTGAATTAAAGAAGTTTTTAAGACACTTGACTCATGTAAATGTCCTGTTAATGATTATTCCATACCGATATGACCTACCACCATGGTCCTGTGTAAACAAAGAGATAAGTGCTGCAAACGTGTTACTCTTGAAAATATGCACACAATATGAAAACGTAGAAGCCATTGATCTGAGTGGTATAGGACACAGATTCCACACTAGACATGGACTACACTTAAATGGGCTAGGGAAGCAGCTTGTTGTGGAAAAAATAAACATATGTTTTGTCAAGAAATTGGAGATAAGACATACAGCATCAAAGAAAACGGATAAATCATCACATCTTCTCTGTTCGCCGAAACAGCAATCATCTCCCTGTTATACAGAAGTGGTGCACAGCACATTGAAAGAAAAGAAGCAGACACCATCAATACAGAAGAAGACTCCAATGGACACATCCTTACCAAGCAAGAATGAGGTCAGTGATATAATAAAAATGCCCTTATGAGTCTCAAATGTTAATCTAAATCCCAGTACTGGTAATCAAATAAATTACAGCAACAAACATCTTCCTGTTTGCCATCAAAATAACAAACAAAGTTTTAGATATAGAGATCTTGCTAAATACAGAACTTAACATTATTAATGTTCTGTGCATTACAGAACACTGGCTAAATAATGATCAAATTGACTTTTGTTCTATACCAGGATACACACTAGCCAATTATTTCTGTAGAAACAGCTATAAAAATGAAGGTACCACAATTTTCATCAAGTATGGACTAAAATATAAATCAGCCAATAAGTTTCAAAATCTCAGTGCAGAAAGAGACTTTCAGCTGGCACTCCTTGAAGTCAGAGAGGCAAATACAGTTGCAGCATGTATTTATTGCTCCCCAGATGGAAATTTTGACTCATTTCTAAATAAGCTTGAATATGTACTAAACAAAAAATCAATAATGCTTTGTGGGGTATTGAACACTGATTTTCTTGGAACCAGCAAAAGAAAAAAACTCATGCTCAACCTCACAGATAATTTCAACTTAAATCAGACTATAACAATCCCAACAAGAGTCACAAAAACTACTTCTACTGCTTTGGATCAGATATTTGTGAATATAAATTGTACTGCAAAATGTATAAATACACACCTTAATGATCACGAAGCTCAAGTTGTCACCATTCAAAGTCACTTACTGCCCAGCCAGAACTATAAAATAACTATAACAGCAAGACAGTTTAATACACACAATATAGAAACATTAAACTTCTTGTTATCAGGAGAAAGGTGGGAAGAAGTTTTGCAAATAGATGACACCAGCAAAAAGTTTGAGAAATTCTCTAGCATCTTCATTGATTACATTGAAATTGCATTCCCCTCAACACACAAGAAATAAGAGACACAACTAAAAAAGCAAAGCTATGGATAACAATAGGATCAAAATATCAAATGCGAAGAAAAGAGAATTACTCAAATATAGGAAAAACAATAGCCTGCCGCTCTTGTAAACAGATACATACAGGAATACATTCAAATCTACAGATGAGTGATATGACAGGCAAAAAAATGGCCAGGTCTAAGTTCATAACAGAATCAGCAAATAAAAGCAAAGCAGCATGGAAAGTCATAAAGAAGGAAGCAAATAAAGTGTCCCATAAACTGGAAAATATCACTCTTAACCACGATTTCAGCGACAAAACAGATATTAGAAAGAAACAAAAAAAACGAAGTGCAATCATGTTCCTCTTCAATCTACACTGATGGAACAACCCCAGATGAAATCATCGGTGCTGCATCAGCTCATAGGAAAATGTCATCAGGGCTTAATAGTATTCCTGATTACATCATAAAGCAATGCATTAAACCATTTCACTTCCTCTTGCAGATATAGTAAATTCATCTTTTCTGACAGGCACATTTCCATACAGTTTAAAAATTGCTAAAGTGGTCCCTATCCATAAGGAGGAGAGAAAACAAATATAGAAAGCTATAGACCAGCTTTAGTAAAATCATAGAAAAAGTTAAGTATAATAGGTTAATGGAATTCTAAGAGAAAAACAAAATTCTCACTGATTCTCAGCATGGATGCGGCAAAAATAAATAAACAACCAGGGCAGTCTATGATTTTATAGAAAATGTCCTGCAAGCAATTGACAAAAAACAAAGAGCCACTGGTATTTTTTAGACTTAAGTAAAGCCTTTGACATACTGGACCGCAACATACTGTCGGAGAAGTTCCAAGTGTATGGCATTAGAGGCACTGCACTAAAATGGTTCACTTTGTACTTGATGAACAGGAAACAAATAAAACAAGAACTAAAGGAAAACACCAGGACCTGGTTCTCAGATGCAGAAGTTCTAAATAAAGGAGTCCCTCAGGGGTCCATTCTTGGGCCAATCCCCTTTCTCCTGTATATAAATGATCTAGACCTGAACATTGAGTCACAAACAAATGCTTTTTTTGCAGATGACACAAGCATCCTAATTACAGGAAATACCCCACGTCAGCTACAGGCAGCTGTTACTAAGACTACAGATAAATAGATTGTTTTTGGGGAATAAACTTATGATAAACACCAAAAAAAATCAAAATTTCTGTTTAACACTAGAAGGACCAAGGGGCCATATTGGCCCCTTTTCGATCTTTTCACTTGTTTTCTGAGCAAATCGTAAGTTCGGCTGACTTGATATTTTGTGTCTTCTAATCAGTCATATGAAATATTAACCACCGCATTTTGGAGTGTCCTATTTTTATCAGGTTGTTAAATATGAAGCTTACCACCGAGAAGGACAGCGGGGCCAATTTGGCCCCTCCAACATTTCTCTGTATTTAGAGGCTACTTCTTTGCAATACTGCATATGAAATCACATCAACTGTTGTACCTTTGTTGTTCAAATATGAGACAACAGTGTCATTCAATCCAGCACCGATTGTTGGTTAGTTGACAACAAGGATTTCAGTTATTGTCTGTTGTGACGGTATCTGAGAGTCGTCCCTGCAGTCATGAGCTACAAATACAAGAAGTGGCTAACAGACGCTGCAATACTAGCAGAACAGAGAAAAAAAGATGGAAGTTCTCTGACAGTGATCAGGACAATGAAGAAAGTGTAGTAGTTCCAGTGTGTGCAGATGAAGAATGTGATTCGTGCAACGAATGTGATGATGTAAACACAGCCCAGGACAGTTTTCCGCTAAATTTAGGGGAAAATGAAGCTTCTACATCCAGCATGCCTTCTGATGTTCCAAATTGTAGCTCTATAAGATCAACAATGCAGACATCATTTGCTTCCCCCGGAAGTCAGTCAAAAACAGATACTGGGCAACCTACTGAAGAAAAAGAAATAGCAAAAGTGGGGACTTCGTGGAAAATTGTACCAGTGGGTTCTAATGCAGGTCAGTAATATTTCTGCTCTTTGTGTAGAGTTTTAGTTTGTAAAATTACAAGAACAGATATACTCATATAATATCAGTACATTACACATTCTAAAAATACTGTTCTTTTTTCATATGTTTCCAGGTGGTCTACAAAGTCATAACATTTTGCGGGAGAGCTCAGGACCAACATCATGTGCTAAAAGGAAAATTCAAAGTGGGAAACTTCTTAGTGCTTCGCGGTTAATTTTCAGATCTTCCACGATGCCCCACATCAAGCACTGTACTGAAGCTGAGGCTCGTCGTTGAACACAAGACAATTCCTGGACAATAGACACTGAAGAACTGGATGCTTTTGTCGCCATAATGCATGCAAGAGGAGTGTATGGGACAAAGAATTTTCCTCTCAAAAGCCTATGCTCAATAGTATGGGGTCCTCCATTTTTCAGACAAACTATGGTACAAAACAGAGTTATCGAAATAATGAAATATATGAGGTTTGACTCCAAGTCCACTAGATCTGAACGCCTCAAGGCTGACAAATTTCCTCTTGTCTCAGATACTTGGAATGCTTTCATAGAAAACAGTGTGTCATGCTATAAAGCAGAACCTTATCTTACATCTACATCTACATTTAAACTCCGCAAGCCACCCAATGGTGTGTGGCAGAGGGCACTTTACGTGCCACTATCATTACCTCCCTTTCTTGTTCCAGTCGCGTATGGTTCGCAGGAAGAACGACTGTCTGAAAGCCTCCGTGCACACTCTAATCTCTCTAATTTTACATTCGTGATCTCCTCGGGAGGTATAAGTAGGGGGAAGCAATATATTCAATACCTCATCCAGAAACGCACCCTCTCGAAACCTGGCGAGCAACCTACACCGCGATGCAGAGCGCCTCTCTTGCCAAGTCTGCCACTTGAGTTTGTTAAACATCTCCTTAACGCTATCACGGTTACCAAATAACCCTGTGACAAAACGCGCTGCTCTTCTTTGGATCTTCTCTATCTCCTCCGTCAACCCGATCTGGTACGGATCCCACACTGATGCGCAATACTCAAGTATGGGTCGAACGAGTGTTTTGTAAGCCACCTCCTTTGTTGATGGACTACATTTTCTAAGGACTCTCCCAATGAATCTCAACCTGGTACCCGCCTTACCAACAATTAATTTTATATGATCATTCCACTTCAAATCGTCCCGTACGCATACTCCCAGATATTTTACAGAAGTAACTGCTACCAGTGTTTGTTCTGCTATCATATAATCATACAATAAAGGATCCTTCTTTCTATGTATTCGCAATATATTACATTTGTCTATGTTAAGGGTCAGTTGCCACTCCCTGCACCAAGTGCCTATCCGCTGCAGATCTTCCTGCATTTCGCTACAATTTTCTAATGCTGCAACTTCTCTGTATATTACAGCATCATCCGCGAAAAGCCGCATGGAACTTCCGACACTATCTACTAGGTCATTTATATATATTGTGAAAAGCAATGGTCCCATAACACTCCCCTGTGGCACGCCAGAGGTTACTTTAACGTCTGTAGACGTGTCTCCATTGATAACAACATGCTGTGTTCTGTTTGCTACAAACTCTTCAATCCAGCCACACAGCTGGTCTGATATTCCGTAGGCTCTTACTTTGTTTATCAGGCAACAGTGCGGAACTGTATCGAATGCCTTCCGGAAGTCAAGGAAAATAGCATCTACCTGGGAGCCTGCATCTAATATTTTCTGGGTCTCGTGAACAAATAAAGCGAGTTGGGTCTCACACGATCGCTGTTTCCGGAATCCATGTTGATTCCTACATAGTAGATTCTGGGTTTCCAAAAATGACATGATACTCGAGAAAAAAACATGTTCTAAAATTCTACAACAGATCAACGTCAGAGATATAGGTCTATAGTTTTGCGCATCTGCTCGACGACCCTTCTTGAAGGCTGGGACTACCTGTGCTCTTTTCCAATCATTTGGAACCTTCCGTTCCTCTAGAGACTTGCGGTACATGGCTGTTAGAAGGGGGGCAAGTTCTTTCGCGTACTCTGTGTAGAATCGAATTGGTATCCCGTCAGGTCCAGTGGACTTTCCTCTGTTGAGTGATTCCAGTTGCTTTTCTATTCCTTGGACACTTATTTCAAGGTCAGCCATTTTTTCGTTTGTGCGAGGATTTAGAGAAGGAACTGCAGTGCGGTCTTCCTCTGTGAAACAGCTTTGGAAAAAGGTGTTTAGTATAAACACCAGTATAAACACACAGTTGATGAACAACTTTTGTCGTCTAAAACAAGGTGCCCATTCACACAATATATTGCAAGCAAGTCAGATAAGCTTGGCATAAAATTCTGGTTCCTTGTAGGTATTTCTAGTAAATACATACTGAATGGATTCCCATACACTGGTGCTGATCCCCTTCGACCAACTGACCAAGGTGTAGGTGAAAATGTTCTTAGGCTTACGGGACCATACTTAGACAAAAGTTTGAATGTCACTACTGACAGTTACTTTACTTCGCTAAGCCTTGCAAACCATCTTAGGGCATCCACAACTTTAGTAGGTACTTTGAACCGTAATCGAAGGGAGGTGCCTTCTGCTGCAAAGACCAGAAAACAACCACTCCACTCGACTATTGTGTTTAAAAATTATGATGGAATAATACTAACAGTTTATCAAGGGAAAACAAATAAGAATGTTTTGTCACTGAGTTCACTTCACTCTCATGTATCCCTGTCCAATAGTCAGAAGAAGACTCCTGAAACAGTGCAGTTCTACAATGAAACAAAATTTGAGGTCAGCGTTGTCAATCAAATGACAAGGATGTACTCCACAAAAGCCGGTAGAAGACGTTGGCCAGTGCATGTATTTTACAACATTCTTGATTTGGCTGCCATAAATTTCTGGGTGTTGTGACCGGTACGCAACTTAGCAGGTGGAAGTATATTTTTGATTTGTGTGAACAGCTTCGAGTGCAGTGTATATCATCAAGAAATAAAGAGCCAGACCAGAATCATGAAGACACTAAAGGCGGACCACAGAGGGCAACTAAGAGAGATAAGTGTAAAATTCGCACCTCATGTAAAGGAAACCATACTGCTACTGTTTGTTCAGGTTGTGAGAAAGCAGTATGTGGCAAATGTGAGAAGAGAAGATGAATGTGGTGCGACAAGTGCAGCAGTAAACAGCAGTGAACTACGGTGGTGTGTGTGTGTGTGTGTGTGTGTGTGTGTGTGTAAGATGTATTTGTTTTGTTAATAAAATCAACAAAAGTTACATTTCATTACCTGTCACAATCTGATCAAATAAACAAAAATAAACATGGGGCCAATTTGGCCCTGTCGGTCATTGTAGGTAGTAGCCTGCTTGTGGTCCTCCTAATGTTAAAAGGTGATGCATGCTGCATCAGTATGACAATAAACTCCAACAAAATTTCATCTTCTCCAGAAACAAAGTTTTTAGGCCTATGGCTTCAAAATAACTTCAAATGGCACACACATAAAAAAATTAATGGAACACAAAATAAAATATGTTACAGTCTGCATTTCCTCTCTGTCAAATCAAATTATAGCACTGTCCAAACTGCCTACTTTGCCCAATTCCACAGCATCCTACTGTACGGAATTATATTCTGGGATAATACACCACCTAGTTCAGTCATCTTCTTAACTCAAAAAAGAACCGTTAGGAGCAATGCAACAAGCTCGACAAACAGATTCTTGCAAGCCCCTCTTTCAAAAGTAATCAATTCTTCCTCTTCCCTGTATGTATATACTAGAAATATGTAAATGTATTAGAAAGAATTTAAAAGATGTAAATGAAAATTTTAATATCCATGAACATGATACAAGACAAAAGGAAAAGTTTCATGTCCAGTCAATAAGGACATCAGCCTAAAACCTCCACAGTAAGCCGCACTATACAAATTTACAAAAGTCTTCTGCATAAAGTGAAAGACATATCATCATTCTTTCTCTTTTGTAAAACCCTAAGGGCATTCTTATTGGATCATTGCTTCTGTTCAGTAGCAAAATTTCTAGATCACTTAAGATACAAAATACTTGAAACAAGACAGTGCAGCTACTGCAAGAACCTTTGCGAATAAAGCTAAAATTCATTATTTTAATTACTGTGGTCTTGTGTGTGTGTGTGTGTGTGTGTGTGTGTGTGTGTGTGTGTGTGTGTGCGTGTGTGTTTTCTGTATCCCACAACCCCACAATCTGGAAAGATTTGTAGGATGAATCAATAAATCAATATCTGTACATATCTGCTTATCATTCAAAATACATCTGTAAAAATTACAATATCATTCAAAATACATTATAAAAAGTACATATTTAAAAAGGCTTTGGAAATATATGAAATATATGAAAACTACCATTTTTAAAAATATGTCTGTTAAAGTAATGTGGCAGGTATTATATTTTGATGAAATGCTGTAGATAAGCAACCAAAATAAAACACCTGCCATATTATCATAACATAAATATTTTGAAAATGGTAATTTTGATTGGATATTTCTAAAAATACTTTTTTAAGTATGTATTTTTTATAATGTATTTTGAAAGATATTGTAATTTTTACAGGTGTATTTTGAGGGATAAGCAGATATTTACAGATATGAGATGTCTATACACACATCCATAAAGGAGATGATTAAAATGTAAATTTTGTTTCCTGTAATAGTAAATTATCTTTGGATACTCTGTACCACGAATGTCACAATTAGGCTACTGTTGTTCAGTCAATTTAATCTTTTGTGCTGTCAATGTCATCATTTCCTACTGTACTTTAAAAGTAAGTTTAGGTACTATAGCACAGCCAGTTTAATCTTTACTGCTTTCATCCAACATTAAATGCAATCTTTAGTGCTGTCGGCCAACTTTAAACATAAGTCTCTATACTTAAAATATTATGTGTACTTTTTGTAACATTGATGTAAGTTCTCTGTATTCTCTCAATTTGTGTGTTTTACTATATATACTCTGATGATGCTCTTGTTCATTTGAAGAGTGAAACTTGTAAACAAAAAATATTAAGTGCGACTTGTGGCAGCTTTGTAAACTTAGTTTTAACAGTTGCTTCCCCTGCTGGCAATATCTGCTCTTGCTAATGGATAGGCAATTGGAGCAGAAATTAAATTATTGAAGGGTAAGAATTCATATGGTTATTATCAAATATCAAGGAGGATACCGAAAATTCATGCACAGTACATTATTCGTGTATTTACTGTGATTTAAAAAATTTTCCCAGCAAACTGAGTACTCAAAGAAGTTTTGGGTTTGCAGACACTTGCCATTTACTCCACACCACGGTATTTCAACTGAGCCATCTCATACAGACAAAGACTTCTTCAACTTTTTTGAGGAGAACTTTGAGGGGGGAGTCCTGGGATCAGTGGCTCTTAAATCAACTGTATTTTGGAGGAATGTGGATGCTACTTTTCATGGAGAAGATAAATTAAAGGAGTTTTTACATCACTCCAGCTCTGTTCATAAGAACATCCAAATTATTACAGAAACAGAGAAAGATGGTTGTCTGTCTGTCCTGGATCTTTTAGTTGGATGGAAGAATGATAGCTTTCTAGGGCATTCAATTTATCATAAACCCACTCATACCAGTTTGTATTTACAATCTTTGAGTTGTCATCACCTGTCACAAATTATCAGTGTGCTTAAAACACTTTCACACCAAGCTTACAGTTCACCTAAAGAGATACACTATCAGTTCCAGCTAAAACTCAGGAAGTGAATAAAGAGGAGAGCACACCAGCAAAATCTATAGCTTTTCTTCCTGTTGTTGGCAATATTATGTTCAAGATAGCTAGAATCATTCAGAAATTTCAGGTATCCCACCTTCCATCAAAGGTGGCAGACCTTCTGAGGTTAAAGAAGAATGATTTGTCATTGTGGAAGACTGGAATTTACAAAATACCTTGCCAGTGTGAAATTGTGTACACAGGATGGAGCACATGCACTGTTGCACTGAACATCGACACTGCACTCATCTTTTTCAGCCAATCATATTTTATTTGCTTTTGCTGAACATTGTATGCCCAGGACATTAAGTGAAGGTAATTTTGGACACATATATATCATTTCAGGACTCCATTATTAAAGAACCCTCGTAAATGGGCATGGTGGAGAATCTGGTGAATTTGATAGCAGTTACCAGCTGAATAATGCATGGAACCCCAACATTTCCACTATTTGCTCCAGATGAATGACAGATTACACTGATGGCCACAGAAAGCAGCAACCCTGAGGACAGCCAAGTTCCACAGTTTCACCACTGATGGCACTGTCCACTGGGTAGTGCAGTCAGTCAGTCACAACAGTCTTTTAACTCATGGGTGGAATACACACAGTGCACTAGTCAATTGCAGGATAATGGAAGTGTTTTTCAGTCTTCAGTGGCTTACCTGAAGATGACTGGCTGGTGCCCAGTCAAAATATTATAGAGTGTAGAGAATGATGACCAGCTGCAAGCTCAAAACTACAGGTGGGTCCCTCTCATCATGAGGTCTGAGTGACTGGCTTTCCTTTTTAACCTTTCCTGTCACAACCACCTCTCCTCGCCAAGGAAGGAACTACTAGCTCCAAAAGTTAGTATAATGCCATTGCTTTTATATGTGTGTATCAGAAATGCTAAACATTTTGCCTCTTGAAGGTAAATGCTGCCCAGCTATCCTGTCTCATAATTTAATAGTGTTCTCAGTCAAATTTTCCTTTTATATAAGAAACTATCAGCCTCAATTGTGCAACCCAGGCTGATAGTTTCTTATATTTTAGATTATCATGATTGCTGAATGGGCTGCAATGTTGAAAGTACCAAAATTTTCCTTTGATATAATTTTCTACATCACTTGCTGATAAGTAAATGCTTCCTTGTCACAAATACCGCTATTTCCCCATCATGTGGACAAACCTGAATGAACTGAGATGAAAGGGAAACTTTTCATAACTGATGTTGTCCTGCCTTTTGCTTTCACTTAAATAGCACAAGTTTTCTCAGATGAATAACTAAGGTTGCACCCACATGTGGATAAGTTAACTAAAGAACTCAGTTCTTTTCCCATATTGCTTGAAAATATCTCTCACTGTGTTGCCCAGTGGATGAGATTGCAAAAACTTCTTCAGTGATATTGGGATTCTTACACTTACGTGCCAGTACATGTAATCCATAATGATATTTAGGGTGGCTAATGATAAGACTGAATTTATAATCAACTGTGAAATTCACAACAATTATATTAGAAGTAAAAATAATTCCCATGTAGACATGCCTAAGCTTCAGAATGAAGTTTTCTATTCAAATGCAAGACATCAGGTGGGAAATTTTAAATCCCTAAATAATTGAAAAAAAAAGTAAAAGGTTATCTAATTAGTGACTCCTTCTGTAATTTATCATAATATGTGGATTCTGTAATGTAAATTCTGCTTGACTTTAATTTTCACATTATACCTACATTAATAATACCAATTATGTAGACAGCTGTTTAAAGTTACATACACTTAGCTTGAAATAGCAGATAAAAACAGAAGGTGTGCAGTGTAAAATCATGGGAGACCAGTGGAGATTTTACCCTCTTCCTTCCACTTGTCAGAGGAAGGCGAAGGCATCTCTGCTAGGACCTTGCCTAGAAAGGTGATGCAGGAGTCCTGTGTCTGGTCCCCTATGCTCATTTTCCTGAGTATGTGACTACTTTGACTTTGACCTTTACTCCTGTTGTGACACATTCTTCTACGATAGGAAACTTTAAGATGTCATTAATTTCTGTGATGAATAAAGAGTTGGAAACATTAAGAACTACAAACCAGTGAAAGAATCATGATTTTGTGCCTCACAGTATCAAGATTCCATAGTGAAACAGCTCACACTTATACCCATCATCAAAATCAGTCCTCTCTCTCGAAGCCAAGTTTTAGTTCAAAACCATCAACAGAATACTTATGAACTTACTTATTTGCAGCTCATTATTTATCCGCACCTCATGATAGTAAATAGTTCCTTTTTCTAGGAAATTCTACAAGAAAATAAAGGTCAAATGTTTACAAGTCTAATGTCACTTAATCTGAGAGGTGCTTATATTATATCGCCAGAATAAAAATCCTGACACTGAAATTAACTTTAATATTATGAAGTAAAACAAAAACTAGCTTTTACCTTGGCTGATCTTCTTTTGTTCCACTGAGAACTTTTTCGAACAGAAAAGCAAGCTCACGCATTTTCTGTGTTGTGTCCCTGCTGACTGTCTTCACCAGTCGCCAGTTCAGGTAATTAGCTACAAAAGAATGAATGGATGTTATGTATCTATGTTACCTATTGTAAATGACAGGCTATCACATAGTGACATATTAATCTTACTGCTCAGTTACGACAAAGTGACATACCCTGACATACATTAAACAGATGACAGGTGTTTGCTTTTCAACAGTGAAAGTTATTATTGGTGACTAGTTTCGAATGCAATGTTTATTCTCAAACTATAATCTGAGTCTTCTTCATATGAATAAGCCTAGAGTTATTAATAGACCAGAAAAGACTGTTGTCAGATTGCTAAGTGCAAACCAGCACATAAGCTAAATATATGAGTTGTATAAATATTAAGTGTTTTATTAAATTACATATAACTATTCACATGATTAAACCTCAGGTAATGGTTTAAAATGAACATTTCACTCAAAAGTATTCATCAATAAATTTGAGTGTGAGCACAACTACAACAGAAAATAAAAACAGTTAAATCAAAACAACTGACTGATTCTTCCAACAACACCATGCTAGAATTTTCTAAGTAACCAGTTTTCTTATGATCAACTACTGTTAGCTGATAAAAGCCCGTATGCTAGAAAATGTATCAAACGTAAACAGAGAGTTGTAAATATACAATTCCTGTGAATAAAATATAAGTCATGTCAAAAATAGGCAAATACAACTAAAGAATTAAAATTTTTTACATAATCAAATAATAGAAGAAATAATATCTGGAATGTGAAATATCAGCTTACTTGAAAAAAAAACATACAAAAATACAACTGCTCGTCATATACAGGAGGGTCCCACAGCACACAAAGATGACAGTGGCCGTGTGTGTGTGTGTGTGTGTGTGTGTGTGTGTGTGTGTGTGTAGTTCATGTTGTTATTAATATGGTAAATGTATGCTCAAAAATATATATGGGACAAACTACAAGGAAAGAATTAGGATTAAGCATACACAATTTGGTATCCTGTAATCCTAAGTCACTGAAATATAAATTCTGAGCAAAAATTCGAAAGAAAACCTGAAGAAGCAGAGCTGATGTTTCTGCAATATGTGCTAGATGTATATTTAAAAGACAGAACTCAAAGTGTCAACACATGGAAATCACTTGGATTTACAAACAGTCTATCAGAAAATATGAAAGATTGTCAACAAAAATAAATGGCCTCTAATGAGAACTCCATCAGGGATTCCATCACTGAAAGCTTTCTGATACTCACCAACAGGATGACAAGATTGGAGGTGACACACAAAATGGAGGAGCAATGTGCAGAAATATGAAACAGAATACAAGGACTATCCACAAAGTACATTACGTTTTGGAATTAAAAATAAATAAAGTATTGGAAATTTTTTTTATTATATACAGATGAAAGCCACACTTAAGTACTACTTTTCTACATAGTTGCCATTTAAATTAAGGCACTTATCGTAGCAATGGACGAGCTTGGAAATTCCTTCGTCGTAAAATTCGGCTGCCTGCGCCTTCAACCACGTGGTTACCTCTTCTTGAAGCTGTGCGTGGTCATCAAAACGCTGCATAGCCAACCACTTCTTCATTGCTGGAAATAAGTGGAAGTCGCTTGGTGCCAGGGACTGTACGGCGGATGAGGAAACAACTCCCACTTAAAAGATTCGAGAACTACGCGAATGGCATTTGCCGTGTGGGCCCGGGCGTTGTCGTGAATCAGCAAGATCTTTGAGCCCAACTTTCCCCTGCGCTTGTTTTGTATTGCTCTTCTGGGGTTGTGCAGAGTTTGGCAATACCTTTGAGAGTTTATTGTAGTGCCTCTTTCCAGGAAATCCACAAAAATTGTATTTCTACCGGGTTACTGATTAACCACGTGGTTGAAGGCGCAGGCGGCCGAATTTTACGACGAAGGAATTTCCAAGCTCATCCATCGCTACGATAAGTGCCTTAATTTAAATGGCAACTATGTAGAAAAGTAGTATTTAAGTGTGGCTTTCATCTGTATATAATTAAAAAAATTTCCAATACTTTATTTATTTTTAATTCCAAAACGTAATGTACTTTGTGGATAGCCTTCGTATTTGTCAGTGAATGACATAAAATCATTAAAAGAGTCTGTGAGCTGCACTAGATATTTACTTGATCTTGACCATGCATGTGCCAAGGTGAGCTCACTGGAGCCACGTTCCTATCCATTTCCCCTTTCTTCAGTTGTCCATGCCTGCATTCCCCCCTCACCCCACCCCCCACCCCTTCCCTAACTCCTTTCTCCTCTCCCCCACACTACCTGATACAACAGCTATTTCTGAAGGAAGATATTGTTCAAAACTCAGCAACATTTTCAATCCTGATTTACAAGCTTTTAAGTTTGCAGCTGACATCTCTCTTTACACAACATTTCAAAAACTTCCTTCATTGTCCTCATCAGGTGCTGAGCTAAGATTTTGTAGCTCACTGTTTAGACTCCAGCCAAACAGTGAATGGTACACACTGCACATTACCCTTGTGATTGTTTCCCAGTACTGGTAACTAACAGAATAGTCTATGGAAATTCAAAACCAATGGAAAGCATATGCAAATAAGTGAAAACTTATAAGTAACAAGAATTCTATCAGACAACACCTTCTACTAAAAATGTCTTAATAGGTACTCATCTATGACCAGAGAGAGATTACTGAGATGCTTTATGACACTATTTAAGCAAACTGAATACCAGATCCCACTCTTAACATCAACCAATGCCTCTGTCCATATTGATAAAACTATTCACCCCATTAATTTTTATTTCCATCTCTATTACACTGTCTCAAAAATTTGTTGCCTCTGCTACAATGCTGGTATCTTCATATTTCATCCCTGTTCACAGATGCAGTGTTTGACAGTGTTTAGTTAACTGCTTGAATGGGTGTAAAACTTGAGTTTTTCACATCTTTGTTCAACAGTTACACAATAGCAACAAAATCTGCACTAAATAGATGACAATGACAATTCAGGAATCGCTAGAAATATTGTGTAAATATACAATGACAACTTGGTACAAACCCAAAAACGTGTATAAACCAGCTGTTTCACCATAATAGCCTAAAGTATCATTTCTAATCTTGTTTATGCATCTTTCAGCTGTTCAGTGCCTCAACTAAGAGGTGAGTGGTTATCTTTAAATACTCCTTCCATTATTTGTATTACACATAGAAATTGCTAATATCATATTAACACCATTAAAAAGTGTGGCCTCCATTGTGATATAAGAAATTTTATGGAAACACCCTACACAACTGTTCTCTCTCTTTTAGCAAGTAGATGTAAAAGCAGTGATCCTGAGTTAAGACAGAGACTCAGCTTTGAATGAAAAGTTATCTAAGACGTTTCATGAATATTTTCCCATTAATTTGGTAAAAGTTAATGAGATTAATATTATGGGATATGCTGGAAACAAGTGATGCTGGGAAAGTCATAATAAATAGAAATTTTGACTGATTAGTAGTAATAATAATACTAATAATAATAATAATATATCTCTTACAGTTAATATACAGTAAAGAGGCAGTCAAATGAAAACTGAACACCTGTCGCAATGGAATGGACTGGTTCCATTAAAAAATAGTCACCACACACATTAAGACACTTATCCCTTTGGGAAATGAGATGATAATTCCTGTTTCTTAGAGTAGAGTTGGTCCCTTATGGATACACAACTGCACCCACCTCCTCATGTGACTGAAACAGACATCCATGCTTGTCTTTCTTCAAGTCAACGAAGATGTGCAAATCACATGGTGAAAGATCTCAGCTGTATGGAAGATGTTGCAGTGTTCCTCAACCAAATTGCTGAAGCATAGCTTCATCCAAATAGCAGCATACAGGTGGGCATTATCATGGAGCAGGATGATTCCATGTGTCAGCATTTCTGGGAGTTTTGAATTCATGGCATGTCATAATACACAGTTCAAATGACAGGTGTCCCCATTGTTGTTACATTTCAATACTGTTACCACTGAAGAAAGATATGC
Source organism: Schistocerca cancellata (assembly GCF_023864275.1). Classification (NCBI taxonomy): domain Eukaryota; kingdom Metazoa; phylum Arthropoda; class Insecta; order Orthoptera; family Acrididae; genus Schistocerca; species Schistocerca cancellata. Next base: position 397,172,596 of record NC_064628.1, read on the forward strand.
ATGGATGTCAGTTCCAGTCAGACGAGGTGATGCAAGAGTGGGAGTGGTTGTGAATCCATCAGCAGCTAACTGCTTTCTACGAAACAGAAATTGCTCACCCCACCTCACATTGGGATAAATGTTTCCACGTGTGTTGAATAGAACCATTCCATGGTTCCATTGTGATGGGTATTTAATTTTAATTTGACTGCCACTCACTCATAGATCATGAGTGTTATGACAACATTTACTCACCAATCACCCTTACAGGTGTGTTATCAAGAAGTTCCACTAGCTTAAATAAATAGTCCATCTCCTTAACCACAACTGTCTCATCATAACCTATCTTCACATCAATGTCATCAAATAAATGTTCCATGAGCTGCAACCACTGGATCTGGAACCAAGAGGAATCTTGACTAAAAGCATGAACCAAATTTGAAATCCTTTCCAATACACAGTGACAATTAACTTTTATATTTACAGTTTGCAAGAAATACAGACATTTTCATATAAATTGGATCCCATCCATTCAAAATATGGAAGTTAAGAGATGAATGTGTACGTGATGCCTTGTCAACCATATGTTGAAATTCAAATAACAAGAGCAGGAGTGAAAGAATACATATAAAGAAAACACACATTAAATCTCAAGAAGAGTTAAAACAGAAAAAAAGAAAGTAATACTGTGCATTTATTTTGGAATAGAACAGGACACTGCAAACTGTGAATTAGATATGGTGCAGAAAATAATCAAAAATTCCATAATTAGTGATTATTAACAATCATTTGCAGCTACGTTTAGTAAAAATATGAAATACAGGCCTTGAAAAAAAATCTCAAATGTAAAAGCCACTGAAACCTGACAAAAGAAAGAATAAAGATCTGAATATTTGGGTGATGGAGACTGGAAAAAGAAAAGTACAGATATATGAAATAATTAAGTAAATCAACAGAAATAAATGCAGACACTGATAGAAAGCAAAAGACAGACAGTGCATAATTTTAAATGAGCAAAATGAAACTATGGAAGTGAAATAAGTAAGAGGAAGGCACAAGAAAACAAGATAAATATGTGCACAGTACGGTCTTACACTGAGATCTGTCACTCAGGCATTTTGCCAATCATATAAGTCATATGCTGAAAAGTGACTGAAAATAGCCAGACGTAGAATCATTCCCATACCAACAGGCACATTTACATCTGTACTCCACATGTTTCATTATCATGCACTGCAAAGGGTACTTCAGATATCATTCCTCTTCCTTTAATATTTCATTTATGAATGGCATGCAGGAAGAATGGCTAACAGGGAGCCTCTGTATCAGCTTGAATTTATCCAATTTTAACGTCATGGTCATTTTATGGTATACAAGTACATGTTGGAAAGAAATATTGCTTGTGTCTTTAGAAACATAATTACTTGGAATTTTAACAGTAAAACAGTGCTTTTTTAGATCTTCTCAATCTCTTTCACTAATTCCAAATGATAAGGGCCCCAGACTTGTGAACAATACTCAAAAACAACCAAACAAAGGTTTTATAAGCTGCTTGCTTTAAGGATGAATTACATTCTCTTAGGAGTCTTCCAATGAATCTCAGCCTGGCATCTGCCTACCCTAGAGCTAGCTTTACATAGCTGTTCCACTGTAGGTTGCCCTGGACACACACTCTGAGACAGTTAATGGTTGTGACTGTTTCCAGTGCGCCACTACAAATTGTGTAATCAAACAATAATGGAGTGTTCATACATATTGTAAACCGCAACAGACTTATAACACTCCCTCAGGTATACCTAAAGCTACTTTCACATCTGACAGTTTTTTCCTGTTAACAATGGCCCGTTCTCAAGTGTTCTCAGCATAGTTCGTTATTGATGCACCTATCAGCGTACAGCTAAGTAGTCAATTCCATTTTGCCACACAATATTTTGAAGACCAACCCAGTAGTCTTCTTTAGGTGCTGTGGGCAGTGTTACTACGCATATTCACTTCCTACACTCCAGCCAGACTATAAACTGTTGTTGGTGCTGCATGCTGTTTATAGCTGGGTTTGACTCCTAGCACGCACCACATTCTTTGAACTTGATTTATTTCTCACAGTCCTCACTGTTACCCATTGAAACACAAATTCTCTTGGTGTTTTTCTCCTCTAATAGCTGAGATGGGCAGATGAGAACTTAATAAATTGAGTGCCATATCCCAAGCCTTCCCTAACTTGAAACTCCTGTTCTGGTTTAGTACAATGGTGAATCAAATATAAACTGGAATTATTGTTTTACATGCCTGTTTGTAAATGGAGAGCAGCACAATCCAAGCTAATTGTTGCTTGTTCTCCATAGGTAGAGTGATGCCGTACCATTTTTTTTTTAGTCAGAATCACAATGTCAGAGCAAGAGATACCGCTATCTGTAGTAGAACACATTATAATGGAATCTCCCACAACAAAGGGTGTGAAATCATTTGAAAAATTTTGAAAATACTTGCAGCACATTTCAGGGACAACATTCTAAAAATCACTCAAACAGTTTTTATGAGGACAAGAAACAGTTGAGAAATCACACTGTTGTCACCCGAGGACCAGCATGACTGAGGAGAATATTTGTTTGTTAGTCAGCTTATTGAAGGTGACTGACAAATCACAATTGATGAAATTGTTACTAAGGTTGGCATAAGCTATGGTACTCTTCATGTGATCTTTATTGAAAACCTTGGATTTCGGAAAGCATCTGCAAGTGGGTGTCTTGTCTTCTCACTACAGAGAAGAAATTTCATTGTCTTATGGAGTGCAAACTGAAGCAGAATAGTTCTTGCCCTGGATTATTACCTGCGATGAAACATAGGTGCACCATTACATCCCAGAACTGAAAAAAAGGGAGCACAGAATGGCACAAAAGGATAAATCTGCACCTGTCAATGTCAAAAACCATCTCTCTGCAGGTAAGGTTCTTGCAATAGGCAGTTTTGATTTTGGAGGAGTTCTTCTCATTGATTCTCTTCACAAATGTCATACTCTGAATGCTGCACACTACTGCCAACTTTTGGACCAAACAAAACTTCCATATATCAGAAAAGGCACACATTTCCAGTCTGTGATTGTGCTTTATGACAATGCTTGACCCCACAAAGTTGCCTGAAAAAAAAAAAAAAAGAAAAAAAAAAGAAAAAAAAAAGAAAAAAAAAACAAAAAAAACGAGGATTATAACATTCTTTCTACAGTCCAGACTTATAGCCCTGTGATTTTCATTTGTCTGGACCTCTTAAAGGAAGCCATCAGAGGCCTCATATTTGATGAAGATGGTGCTGTCGGACAGTTCTTGTGGACAGCCATGTTCATTATATGAAAATGATATCAAGAAACTGCGTGTCTGCTGAGAAAAATAAGTTTCCTATTCAGGAGACTGAATAGAAAAAATAAGTTTGTGTGGATGAATTTTTCTGAAGGTTAAATTAAAAAATAAAATAAAATTAAATAAAAATGAATCTGGTTTATATTTCATTCACCCTCATAGGTTTCTTAAATTTTTACTTCAATCAACTCCTTAGTTATACTGTCCTACAAACTTGACATGTGCGCCATGGTACTGGTCTCACTGTACTTCATTTCGTTAATATACTTGAGGCAGTGGTCAGTGGCAACTAATTAGCATGGTTGTTTTAGTCTAGTGTGTTCCTGAAGTTCCTTTTGCCCTCCATGACTGTTATAATAATGTGCCCCACAAGACATTCCTGTCACTTGAAATACAGTATACACCTGGATTTCAGAGGCCTAGATTATCTTTAATATTACAAACAAGACTTTTTATCTTTGATGGAGTCCAGACAGTGAGTACACATATTAACACTGCCAGCAGCACTTGAAGAAGATAATTGGATCAGTTCTCAAAATACCATGCATAAAATGGAATCAACAACTCATCTTTATATCTGAAAGTACAGCATTAGTGTTGAATCATATCAGATATTAAGTCCTGAATCCTGTAGCAATGTTAGCACAATAGACTGTAAGCTCATATTTAGTTCAACTGACAACATTGCACAACTATCTTGTAGGATTCTCAGGTGTCCATCTGTGTCTCATCCTAATTACTCTGTGGTATTTCAGCAATGTCTCATTGCAGTCTTCAGAAATCCCTAATGTCAGTCACCAAGGATCACATGAAGATGGCAACGAGTCTGTCTGACAAAATATCATGGAGTAATTACAATGTGACCCAAACAGAGATCCAAGAATTCTACAAGTTAGAAACATGCCGGAAAAAAATAAGACCATGTAATTACACAACTGTACTGAATGCCTTCTGGGATTCAAGGAACATGACATAAGTTGGCCTCTGCTATCTTATGTTTTCTGGATCTCAAGGTCAGACAGAGGGAACTGAGTTTCACAAGTTCATTGTTTGCAGAATCAATTTTGATTCCTACAGAGGTTTTTTGTCTCCAAAATGATCATAATACATTATCATGTTACATACGTCTAAGCAGTTTGTCATAATTGATATAAGCCTGAAGTCATGAGCATCTGTCCAACCACACTTCTTGGAATTGGTAATAGCCTGTAACTTTTTCCAATTCTTTGCAATGTTTTGCTGCCCCAGGAAGCTATGATAAACTGCCAGTAGAAAGGATGCAATTTATTTTGGAAAATCTGTTTGCATTATATGTCAGTGATCTAGTGGATGGCATCAAAAGCTCAATGAGGTTGTTTACATATGATGCTTTTGCATATGTCAAGCTGCAATGCCAGAATATTGTAGCAAAATGCAGGCATATCTCTTGATGCAAAATGCAGCAATATCTGTAGAGGATCAGCAGCCATATCAGTACAGAAGTAGACCCCCTATGTACATAAGTACTGCAGATGCGAGACTGAAATTTATTGGAAGACTGCTTACGAAATGTAACTCATCCATCAAAGAAGTTGCTAAAAAACACAGATTTGACTGATTCTTGAGTACTGATCCTCATTTAGTGAACATGGGAGTGATACAGAGATTCTCATAAAATACCAGGCACTAGTATAGAGAGGCTGCCTCACAGAGAAGATTACTATTAAAATTCTGAGGTCATATAGTCCAAGAAGAGACAGGAAACATGATACTTCCTCCCACATCAATTTCATGAAATGACCACTTCAAGAAAATCAGAGGAATTAGAATTCATATAGAGGCTTACAAATAGTTCTTCTAGCCAGGAATGGAACTGGAAAGCAAAGACATGATAAGGATACCAGAAGAATCCTCCACCATACACTGTAAGGTGGCTTACAAAGTACAGATGCAGATTTTGATGTATCGAAAAGTGCAGGTATTCCATTACATCTAGGTCTCTCTCTTCTGTTGACCAATTGTCTTTAATTTGCTATTCTACAATTGCTTATCTCAAGGATACCACAAGTATCCTCCACCATACACTGTAAGGTGGCTTACAAAGTACAGATGCAGATTTTGATGTATCGAAAAGTGCAGGTATTCCATTACGTCTAGGTCTCTCTCTTCTGTTGACCAATTGTCTTTAATTTGCTATTCAATTGCTTATCTCAATATCTATTGTTTTTAGCATTTTTATGATGACCAAAACTTCTCAGTGAAACAATTTTTAAAGACAGCCTTCTCTGTGTCATCCTATATTTTTATCCTAAAAAGATTATTGAGTGACTGAATAAGCAACCTGGAGTAGTTTGTGCACATTATATGAGACTAAAACCTATTAGGATGTTTTGTTACATCAGTAGGTAGAATTTTACATTTGAATTTATTGTGAACTTGTCATACTATTTCCTTTAAGCTCACTGTGGCTTCATTTAAATCTGTGATGTTGGTCTTAAAGTAAGTTTATTCCGTTAACTTCAGATCATCAGTAATCACAGCAGCTGTTGATACACTTCCCTGCCTCATTCATTCTAACAATGTGAATGGCTGTGTTGTAAACCTGCCAGTGAACATACCCATCATAGAAGAATCTGTGAAACCAGTACAAGCGTGATCTGCCAAGCCATTGATCATTCAAAGAACAAACTTTCTGGCCCAAACTGCTGGAGTTGACAATTATGTGTGAGTGAGGCATTCTTGCTTTTGTGAATAAATGGCGTGTGTTTCTCTTTTTCTGATGAAGGCTGTGGCCAAAAGTTTCATGTAAGTGTCTTTTTAACTGTGCCTGTTTGCAACTTTATGTGTCATCTATCTTTTCCTACATTGTTAAACTTTCTCCAGATATGTGTAAAGAATGAACTTTCATCGGCAAATATCTTTAATGATAACAGTCAGCATTTCTTTGCTAAACATGTCCTGGAACCTAAAGCAGTGTTTCTGCCCTTCCATCTTGCAGTCTACCTACTCTTAACTTCATTGATTTCTTCTCCTTTTGCTCTTCTTAGGTATCTTTCATTTCTTTCTACTGTTCCCCATTTTTTGCTTGCATGCTGGAGCTTCTCTCTGCATTTAACAAGCATTTCCTGCCCCCTCCCCCTTTTATAAATACACTGTTATTATTATTCAAGATTTATATGTATTTAATCCATTTCCTCTATATTTTCTCTGTCCTTTCCTGTGTCTGCTTTATTTACCTTTTGTTTCCATCTGCCCTCTGAGGTATATTTCAGTTTTTACTTTTCAGCTTTGATGTATCAGTTGCCTGCATTTCACTGTTAGTCCCTTCCAATTTGATGTTCAGCATCTTAAAAAACATACTTTTATGTCTAACTCCTCTTTAAAAATGTATGTTGCTCTTAACCTTACCACCAAAGTTAAGTGCTGTCAGATTTGGCTAGCCCTTGGATGGGTTACTGTTCTGATCTCCTGAGCACTGTTGGCAAGCGGGTAGCAGCTCTGGTCGTGAAAACTGAAAATGCCTGGGAGAGCGGTATGCTGACCACACACCCCTTCAAATCTGCATCCAGTGACCCCTATTGGCTTAGGATGACACAGCAGTCAGTTGGTATTGTTGGGCTGTTTGAGGCCTTTTATGGACAGTCTTGATCTTACATTTAGAGTCATGTTTCTCACCCTCCTGTACCCGATGCTATTCTCTTTAATCTGGCCTGTTGCTGTTTGCTCATTTCTCTTGGTGAAGAAACTACCACAGAGCTGGAAGAGTTAGAAATCTGATGTTTAGTTTTCGTCTGCAAGTGTACTCCATTAGTTCCAAATTTTGAAGTTGACAGGTAACTGGCCAAATTTTGTGACACAGGTTCCTTTATCTGGCTACATCTGTGATTAGCCTACAACTCTGCTTTTTGTGACATTATGCAAAGTTGATCAGAAAATAGTATCTTTTCTGCAAAACTCACAGCAGAACACTATGATAAATTTGAGAGTTATAATAGCGCACATTCTGTTGGAACAGGACCCACAACATGAACTTTGTCTTTTGTGAGCATTGCTCTTACTGACTGAAGTACCCAAGTATGACTTCTTTCTGGCTATCCAAACTTCTCAGAAGTTCTCCTGCTTACCTCACTGGATCAGAGAAACAATGGTGTTTCTACGGTCATGAAATACATGACTATTTTGCAATTAGTTTCCTAATTTCCTCACCCTCTACGGGACTCCTGAAGGTCAAAACCACTTTTTCCCGACTGTTTAATTTACTGGAACAAGTTGAACTTTTACTTCAAGGTTTATTGTGGGTTATGAGCCAGTTTCAGTCCGCAGCCATTTTCAGATGTAGACGTAGATTGGTGGCACAACATTGATGTACATCTGCATTTGAAAATGGCTGCAGATCAAAACTGACCAGTTGTACACAGTAAATGTTCAAGTAAAGGTTAGCTTGGTACAATAAATTGTATGGTTTATGGTGAGATAATGGTTTTTACCTTCAGCAGTATGTTTTTTCAGTTATTTTCTGTGCTAATGTGATGTTTGGTTAACTGAAACAAGAAATAAATGTGAATTTGACTGCATCCATTTGTTTGATCGAATAGGTTATATTTTCCTAGGTAAAAAAAAAAAAAAAAAAAAAAAAAAAAAGGTAGTGAAAAAAATACCAACCCGTGAATGAGTATTTATTGCTTCACTGTTGTCAGTCCATTTTTGTAACTCCCTTAGCGTCATTGCATTATACATCCTATAGGCATTACGGCGCATTTCATTAGGTGACATCAACTAGAAAGAAAAAAATAAAGTTTATCTTACCAAATACAATGAAAAAATTTGCCAAATGCATGGGACATTCCATTTCAGAAATCACTGGGTGACAGGTAATGCCTAAAATTTGGTATACTCGGTACACTCTTGACATTGTGGATCTCAGAATTTTGAAATCCCCAATGATTTCTGAAATGGAATGTCCCATGCATCTAGCTCCAACTACCCTTTTTGCATTCGAAGTCTATTACTTCTTGTTGTGTGGCCATAATCATGTTGGAAACCATTTCACATGAATCATCTGAGTACAAATGACAGCTCCACCAATGTACTGCCCTGTTATATCTTGGGTACATTATAGTACCACCAACAACAATGTCAGAAAAGATAGATTACTACTTACTACAAAGATGACACCTTAAGTTACAGATAGGCACAATTAAAAGACACTTATACATAAGCTTTCAGCCACAGGGTTCATCAGGAAGAGAAAGAGAAACACACACCATTCATTCACATAATCAAGCACACCTTAGGCACACATGACCAGCAGGCCAGGCCAGTCATGTGTACGTGGGGTGTATTTGCTTGTGTGAATGAATGGTGTGTGTGTCTCTTTCTTTTTCTGATGAAGGCTGTGGCCAAAACTTATGTGTAAGTGTCTTTTATTTCTGCCTACCAGCAAGTTAACATCTTAATGGTAAGTAGCAATCTATCTTTTTCTACATTTTTTGTATTCCAAGCTGGAGTTTCCATTGTTTGATACTACTGCCATCTATATATGTGCGTATCAGTATCCCCCGACTTTTATCATATCAATGTATCAGTCAAACCAAGGACAAATTTTACATATGGGGAAATATTTATCGAACAAAGACAACACCTACTGAAGGAAACACAATAGACCCATACCATTCAAAACTCCCCTTATCCACAGTTACTTTAAATTAAGCAGATATGGTCAAGAAGGATGATTAATCCCCAGTATTCCACACATGGTAGGGATGCCCTCTAACTGGTGACACCCCTTTCCAAGACTCAGAAGGAAAAATATGCCAAAAAGTGCCTTAAAATGGGCTGAGTGGTTGCTTGAGCAGGGTGGAAGGGAGAGAAAAGTCTTGAAGCCATCAGTCTACAGCAGGCTGTACAGACCCTGCCCTGCCATTGATCTGCTAGCAGCTCAATGCTCAACATTTGTTCTTGTAATTTCCCCTTCCCCATCACGCATTCGCTACCAGAAAGGAGAGGGTACGTCATTGTAAAACTTAGTTCTTTTGAGCCATGCCAGTCCAGGTGGCATTGGAAACAGGGGAATCCCAATTAGGAATAATAATTTGTTCATGGTACATTAATTGACCTTCCTCCACAACAATGCAGTTGCATTTGCAAGAGCTGCATGTTGACCTGCAGGGAATGACATTGTTGAGTCGCAATGTTTTGTGTATTCTGCAGTAAATACTCTGCATTAGAGAGCTTTGCCAGCCTACTCATTAGTGCATTGAACTTTTTATGATGAAAGTAAACAACAATTTTACATATTTAGGTGTACCTGTAACCAATTACTGCACAGTCATTGGTCAGTAATAATATAAGACAAGTTTATACAGTAATATTTTTTTGCATAGAAACATTTTTGTTTTTCTCATCAGTGATGATATTGCAAAGATTCAATATCCCCACTTGGGGAAGGTCTGAAATTAAACCTAGAATAGGCAAAACAGCACCAAGGAGGACGTGTAAATTACATGACAAGAAATTGCAGTTTCAGGGTAGCTGGACCATGAACTACTTCTGTTTTTCCCTTCTTCATCAGTTGAATAATATCGTTCATCTTATTTGCAAAAGTGTTGTAGCTGTGCTAAAGGAATACAGCTTAAGGAGAGATTGCGGAAGTCTACATACTGCATTTTCTGAATTTCTGTAAGAACTACAAAAAATTTGTTTGGAGAATTGGGGAATCTAATTGTACCATATAAGTATATTTATTAATCCATTACTGACATGAATAAAAAACATTAGGAATTTATGAATGCATGATTTTGCAGCAGTATATTTTGTAAAAAAAAATTCTCTCGGGCATCCAGCAGTGTGGTTTAAAATCCAAGAGCTTTCTCTGATTACTCTTCAGCCATTGTCAGGTGGTGACTATCGTGTTGTTGCTGTGACACAACCACCTGTGATGTCACTGACACCCAGTAACACCATGCAAGGGAATATTTTGGTCACACAACCATTGTGGCCACTTCAACTTTCCCATGCCCAGGTCCCAAGCTGTGCTTAACTGCAGACCACTGTTTTTACTGAGAGTACTTTTAGAATTTTTTTATCTCTGTCACCTCTTTTATGATAAAATCACAGAAACCACATTTCCTTTTCAATAGTAGATGTTTCATTAATGCAATTCAGTGCCAGTTTTCTAAAACATGATGTGCTACTGCTGATTTCTCAGGATAATGTTGGTGGAAACAAATCACATATTCTATATGGCAGTGTTCAATAGTTCACACAGTCTGTGCAACATAAAGCTGTCTGCACCCACATGGTATTCTGTATATTCCTGGCTTTTTCATGATCATGGAACAAGAAATAGACGTATCTTACATGTACCAATAAAAATTAAACAAAATATGAAAAATATTTTCTACCTTGGAATCAAACTGTGTAATTAACTGCCAAAGAAAATGATAGATATAAGTAAAACTAACGCATTAAAAATGGCAGTTAAAGTATGCATCTTAAATAACATATATCATACAGTCAAGGATGACTTACATGTTACAAAGCAGAGGTTGGTAAAAAATATTAGGGTTTGTAAAAATTAATAAATAAAACATTTGTCTCATTTCACAGTATACTTTCAGTGAATAATGCATGTTACTAGAAAATTGTAGGCAAGAAATCTGTGATTGAAATTGCTAAGTTCCTTTTATATTCTTGAAATTCAACATCTCCTTCAGTGATGGTTTACAATTTCTGTATTTATACAATGTCTGTATTTCCTTCCTTATCGAGGAATACTGATTCAGGATTTCAGACCGATAAATGAGAACACACAAAGAATAGAACGAAGAGACATGGATGTAATCAAGGTCCTGATGCCAACTAAGACTATGTACACTTGCTGTGCTGGTTAAGTGTTCAAGGAGACCAAACAATGAAGGTCATCAGTCTCCTATTCACCCCCCAGGACAGAAGCAGTGTACCCAATCTGTCTGCACATAGAGTAAATTCTGTGTGCAAGTGTGAGAAACTGTTCTAAATTTTTGTGTAGCACATATCTGAGGCAGAACATGTGAACCAGTTCAGTATTCACCAAGTGGGATGTGGGCAATTGGCTAGAAACTGCATCCAGGCTGGCCAGCACACTGACCCCTCATCATTAATCCACTAAACAGATTTGATTCAGGACAAGCATATCTTCTCATACTAGAAGCGGTTGCATTAACACACACAGGTACCCGGATGGGTCATATGTATATGTAATTACTCTGATAAGATGTAACTAAGTAGTCTAACAATATTGTGAAATCATTCTGGAATTAAGTAGATCTGTAAGTAACTGTAAATCAGTATTTTGCAAACTTTTATTTATTTTTATTGTTATTTTAACCTAACATGTCTACTACATTTGTAAAATGATCTGCAGATGAATAAACAAATAAATAACTGACTGACTGCACAAACTTTCCAAGTTTTTCATGTACATGGGGCCAGGTAAATGAATGCACAGCCAACCAACTTAACAATAAACAAAACTATGTTTTGTGAGAGGTGTGTCCAATCCATTGCAGAAACAGGTCATCTGTAGATGGAGCAAATGAGTCTCCCACTGAAATATCATCTGCCTGGTCAGATTATTCATAAAGAACTGGAAGAGCAATTCTGTAGAGGTTTTGAAGGGGAAATGTGTAAATAGATTCACAGAAGGCTGACCTTGAGATCACATTCACCAAAATGCAGTCATTTAATCTTTAATTTTTAATTTTTTATGCTATAGGGAAGTTCTGGTAAAATGTAAATGTTTTTAGATTAAAGAGACCATTGACCAAAAAGCAGAAGCAAGATCGTCAAGAGGCACACACAAAAAGGAAAAAAGCTTGCTAGCTTTTGGAGTAATCCTTTTGTTGAGCTGAGCTAGAGTAAAAAGACACACACACACACACACACACACACACACACGTATACACATGTCTATGCCCTACATGATCCCTGCTTTTTTATGTAATGGGGCAATATTTTGATGGTGTATAACTCAGGAATGCAATGGCATTCACAATGGCCTGTCCCCTTCTGGTACTTTTGGGCAGCCCATAAAGTGTAGGTTGTCAGGGCATCGTAAGTAGTAAATGCTTGTAATACCTTCTTCCAGTGACCCTTTCATCTCCTTCATTACTTTCACAAGCTGCGACAATTGAAGATGGCGACTCTTGAAGATGGCAATTTTTGTTAGGTTTGCTCCTCAAAAGAAATATATCCTCTTGCATCATAGTCTGTGCATTCCAACTGACAGCTCTTTTGTCTTTGTTAGATTGTAGAACCAGGCTGAGAGAATCACTGTTGATCACAAAGTTTGCTTAAAATTCAGAATGTCTCTCAATTATTTTCATCTGCAGTCCGAGGAACTGAGTGCATCAAGTGAAAACTGTCTCAGACACCAAGCATTTGTCACAAGAACTGAGCCACCAACCAAAAATCTTCCAGAAAAAGGACTACAGCCACCACTAGATTTCACAAGTCTTTCAGAGGAGGCACATGTGAAATGGTAGCACAGTAGTGTCACAATAAAACCACCATTCACGTGACAGTCAGTACCTCTTGACAAAGGCATTGCCAAGAAAATCATGGAAATTTAACCACTGCATATCAAGGATGTTTAATTGCATCATTGACATGGTCAAGTTATATGAATCTAACTGAATATCAACATCAGAAACCAATGTGATAAAAATGCATCATATTTCCAATAATTGGCAGTGATATAATGGACTACCATGTACAGAAACCTAATTCAATGTGAAATTATTTCTTGGTAAACAAATACTAACTTACGCGTGCTAGTTGAATCTCAAACTCAACAACATTGTATGAATCAACACTGATACTTGAGCGAAAAATTGAAGCATTATTGTATGTGGCCAATTCTATTGCAGAAGCCATAATCCAGCGGCGATAAGCTTCGAGTTGCTGTCCGTACATATCTGGGGCTATTAACATTGAACGGTGCATTCCAAGAGATGGCTGATCTATCTGAAACACACAGTATCAACATAAAATATGAATCTCTTTTATTAATTTTATTTGAAGAGAAAACAAAATTTTTAAAAGACCAAATCAACATTCAATCAATAACAATGTAAAAGTATATATATTACTGTGATGTATCTGTTTGAGTAGATTATCACCAGTCACACTTTGTTGTTAGGGTAATATGCAGAAGTTCCCTGGAGTGGAATTGAATTCATGAATTGAAATCATGTATACTTCACAACTCCTCCTGTACAGGATAAAACACACACACACACACACACACACACACACACACACACACACACACACACACATTATATATAGTGTCTCACCTAACTCTGTCACCTCAAATATCTCTGGAACAACAATAGATATTAAAAAATGGTTTTCACCAGCATGAACGTATGGCAGGGGCTTAGGAATCCAAATACTATGCGAAATTTTAAAACATAAACAAATACTATTTTCAGCACAAACTTCTGTATTTTTAAATGGACATCCCCTATTATTTTGTATGCAATCAATAGCATGAAGAAATCACAAAAATAATGGTGTTGTTTGCATCACAATACGTCAGTTGCATCTCAAGAAATTGTGAAGTGAAGCTTACACTTGAAATAAATGAAGCGCACAGCTAGCACATGTCCTGAGACTCAAGTGTGCACTTCATGCTGCCAGTAATCGTGATGTGATAGACGTACTACATCAGTGGAGTGTTAATGTATGGTGTGGTACTGTATGACAACACATCACTGGCCCATATTTGATTGATGGCACTCCTAAAGGGGGATAGTTTAGCCACTTCTTGAGCTGCACCTTACTTGAACCGGTCCACCTCTTATAAAGTGTCAAATAATGCGGTATCAGAATGATGGGTGTCCTGCGCATAATGTTTATTGTTGCGAAATGAAAACTAGAGGTACAATTAGTGGTAACGTACTTGGTTTCACATTTTTAAGCCTCATAAGTTCTGAAATATGCGGCTTGTAAAGAATAGCAACAGCGTCAGTTTCTGAAGTAATGCATCGCGTGTAGTACTGTGCTCAGAGTAGGGGTTGCCTGCACTGGCACCTGTATCCTGCAGTAAACATACCAATATCACCATGCCATTCTCTACCTTCAGTACAAGTGTCTTCTAATCTGGTCTGCTGAGCTTCTCTCATATTGTAACGTAATTCACATACATTGCCACATTAAAACCTGTTTTCTTGTGGCTTGTTAAATTTGCCATCATCTATTCAATATGCCGGCCTTAAGTAATGAAGAAAAACTAGATATTATTTTAATTTATGGTGAGTATCACAGGAATCGAACCACAGCTGTGACATTTTATGCTGAACTCTATCCAGATCAGCAGTGTCTGTCACGTCGAACCATTGGCAACATCTGCAAGACATTCACGGAAACAGGAAGCTGGGCTCCCACAAAACATCGACATACAATGCCAGCAACTGGCAATGAAATTGCTGTTCTGGCTGCTGTAGCGCACAATCTGCAGGTGAGTGTGCGAGAAATTGCACAAGGTGTAGGAATAAGCCACAGTAGTGTGAGCAGAATCTTGCATCAGCATCGGTTTTATCTGTTCCATATCTCACTGCACCAAGAACTGTATGGGAATGACTTTGAATCCTGCATTGCTTTCTGTCATTTTACACTTCAGCAGTAGCAATGTAATCCAGTATTCCTAAGCAATACATTGTTTATGGACAAGGCTTCATTTACAAACCATGGTAATGTGAATCTGCGGAAAATGCACTACTGGTCCATGCAAAATCCCCAAGTAGGTGGATGGGGTGGGGAGGCACTGAGCGATGGCCAGCAATGTCCCCCGATTTGACGCCATTAGACTTCTTTCTCTGGGGTGCAGTGAGATACAGAGTGTATCAAGAACCACCAACGACAGTAGAGGATATGCAACATCGTATTACTGCAGCGTGTGCAGCAATATCTGTAGAAACTCTACAATCCGTGCAACACTCTCTAGTTACCCATCTGCAAACATGTATTGATGCACGCAATTTGAACATATGTTGACATGACACAGTTTCATTGGTCAAGATGTGGGTGTATTTTCAATGCTGGATGTAATGCACAACAATACAGTTTCTGTGGGTGACAGGGGACTAGTAAATGTGTTTAGCAAAGTGAATTCAAGTGCATTATCTGTAGTTTTAGCTCTAGTTGTCATTTCCCTATAATAAACATACATTTACAATTTGAAAAATGTAACTTTGCATTGGACATGTTACTTGTTTATTTTTGTGGATTGTTCATACCTTCCCCTTGTGTGAGCCCCTGACACAGGCAGTGTGAGGTGCACGCTCGAGTCACAGGACGTGCACTAGCTCTGCACTTCATTTATTTCAAGGGTCAACTTTGCTTCCCAGTTTCTCGAGATGTAACTGACAAATTGCGATGCAACCAATGCCATTATTTTTGTGATTTTTCACACTATTGATTGCATACAAAATAATAGGGGTGTCCATTTAAAAATACACAAGTTTGTGTTGAAAATAGTATTTGTTTACGTTTTAAAATGTATTTGGTTTCCTAAGCCCCTGCCGTACATTCATGCTAGAGAAAACTGTTTTTGAATATCTATTGTTGTTCCAGAGATATTTGTGGTGGCAGAGTTAGGTGATCTATTTTTCATACCTCTAAGTGATAAGAGTGGTCCACCCCAAAAAAATTTTTCTTATTTTTTGGACAGAACTTTTTATTTTTATTTTTTTATGATGTGGCATTATAAAATACATGCAACCCTAAATTTTCATCCTTCTACCACCAACTCCTATTTTTCAATAGCAATTTTAGTAATTTAATAATTTTCAATTATCACTTGATCAGTTATCCCCGCCAGGTGTCTACCAGTGATAGTCTTTCACTATTTGATACATAGGTAATTGAAGAAAATGTACCAAAAGCAACGACTCGAATATCCCTCCTTGAATCAACGTAACTAGACCCAGAAGTTTAACTAGGTAGCATGCATCATTCGCCAAACTGACATTTAGGCCTAGTGCACACACATCAATTTTTATCATACAGAAATATATTGTATGATCAAATTCTTTTAGTGGAACAAAGAAGTTCCTATGCTCTCCTTTGTTCCTCTAAAAGAATTTAATCACACAATATTTTTACGTACGATAAAAATCAATGTTTGTGTGCTTGGCCTTATTCATTCATAATGCTGGCAAACATGTTTCGACACGAAATTGCCGCTATGTTTGTATGCTCATGGATGAGCCATGTATCGGCTGCGATTGTTAAATCCATGCAATCTACCGTAGAAACGCTAGAACTAATAGTGGCCGATACTGCCAGACTTCCCCCTCAGCCTTTTGTCACTCTCTACACAGTTCTCGGCCATTATATATATTTCTGTGTGTGTGTGTGTGTGTGTGTGTGTGTGTGTGTGTGTGTGTGTGTGTGTGTGTGTGTGTGTCAAACAGCACACATGGAAAAAAAATTAAATCTGACTGTGTGAGTTCTGATTTCTCTCATTATATTATGATGATTATGTCAACAGCATTGCCACAGTGGTAACACTGCTTCCTGACAGATCACTGAAGTTAAGAACTGTTGTACTTGGCTGCCACTTGGATGGGTGACAATCCGGGTCTGTCAAGCATTATTGACACACAGGGTGCACACAGCCCTTGTGAGGCCAATTGAGGAGCTACTTGACTGAGAAGTCGTGGCACTCGTAACAAAAACTGACAACGGCAGGGAGAGTGGTGTGTCAACTACATGGCCATCCATATCCACATCCGGTGATACCTAAAGACTGAGGATGATATGGCAGCTGATTGGTACCATTGGGCCTTGAAGGTCTCTTCAGACAATGTTTGTTTGTGTTTGGATTATGATGATCATATCTCCCTACGTAAACGTATTAACAAAATATGTTCACACACTGAGGAGAAAGTTGGTAATTGAAATTTCATGAGGAAGTCCTGCCACAGTGAAAAATGCCTTTATCTTTCGTGTTACAAGTATGAAAGCAATCCCAGAGGTACGAAGCACCTGTTGAAACTAAATCTAACTAAAACAGAGAGCTCATACAATACTAGGTACTGAAAGCTGGATAAAACCTGAAATTGACAGCAATGAGATTTTTAGGATAAATCTAAGTGCATATCAAAACGATAGGCAATTGAAAAGTGAAGGTGGTATATTGGACACAGCAGATAAATAACTCAAATCCATTGAGATGGAAACTAAAGCTGCTTCCAAGATGGTTTGGGCAAGACTCAGTATCAAAATTGAGCATGAATGAGTAACTGGACCTTTGTGTAGACCATCAGACTCATTCCTAGATGTAACTGAAAACTGTATGGAAAACCTCATTATGTTAGAACAATTTTCATCAATCTTGCTGTCAATGAAGGAGACTTTAACTAACAAACAATCATTTGGGAAAATTACAGTTTTGCAAGTGGTCGGTGTGAAAAGAGATTCTGTGAAATATTACTTTCGATGAAAATATGTTAGGCCTAATGGTAACAGATAGACCTGACCTCTTGGAGGATGTCCATGTTGAAACTGGTATTAGTGGCCATGAGGCAGTTGTAGCAACAATGATTACAATGGTGACTAAAATAGGTAGTAAGATTTACATGTTTAGTAAGCCAGATAAAGAGACAGTGTTGTAATATTTCAAAGAGGAACTATAAACATTAACATCTGGGCGGGAACATGCAGGAAAACTGTGGTTGAAACTGACCATGCACTGGATTGATATGTAATTGTGTAATAGTACACAATGAAAGGCATCTTCCATGGTATAAAGTCACTGTAAAGAAAATTCTAAAGAAAATAGAATCATAGATAGAGAGATGTGAATGAAACATTTGGCTGTCAAGAGGGCAATGCATAAAGCATTCGATGACTACCTTAGCAAAGTCTTATTGAAAGATAACCCTAAAGTCTGGTCATACGTAAAAGCTGTCAATGCCATCAAAGTTTGTGGCAGGTGCTCCTGAATGATACAGGAACTAAAATTGAGGGTAGCAAAACAAAAGCAGAAATGATGAATTCCATTTTCAAATGTTTCTTTCCTAAGAAAGATACAGAGGTACTGCCTCAGTTTACTTGTCACACCATTGCAAAGATGAGGGATGTAGATATTATTAGTGTCAGAAACATTGAGAAGCAGCTAAAATTTCTGAAACTGAACAAGACTCCAAGGTCTGATGGGTGTCAGACAGCTGAGTTGTATCTCATTTTAATCACAGTGTACCACAGATCCTTTGAACAAAGAACTGTGCCTAATAATTGGAAGAAAGCAAAGATCACACACATATACAGGAAAGGTAGTAGAAGTGATCTCATTGACATCCATCTTTTGTAGAATGCTAGTACATATTCTGAGCTCAAACATAATGAGGTATCGCAAATGAGATGACCTTCTCCATACCTACTGTGGATTCCAAAAACATCAATGATGCAAAGCCCAACTTTCATGTTTCTCGCTTGACCCTGTGAAAGCTATGGATGAAGGCAATCAGGTGAGTGCAGTATTTCTTGACTTCCATAAAACATACACAGAAACATAAACATACACAGAAACTTGCATGTTTCTCGCTTGACACTGCGAAAGCTATGGATGATGACAATCATTTTCTTGACTTCTATAAAACATTTGACTCAGTGCCACACTAACAATTATTAACAAAAGAATGACTGTATGGGAAGATTTCTTGGTAGTGAGGATGGAGCAGGTTATCCTGGACTGAAGTATTTCAGGTGTGCCCAAGGGAAGTGTGTTGTGTTGGGAGATACTGTGGCTGAGCCAGTCACCTGGTCACTGCAGCCCCTGGGTTGTTTGTTGTTTTTGGGGAAGGAGACCAGACAGCAAGGTCATCGGTCTCATCGGATTAGGGAAGGACGGGGAAGGAAGTCGGCCGTGCCCTTAGAAAGGAACCATCCCGGCATTTGCCCGGAGCAATTTAGGGAAATCACGGAAAACCTAAATCAGGATGGCCGGACGCGGGATTGAACCGTCGTCCTCCCGAATGCAGCCCCTGGTATGTATACTCATGGCCATCATGTCATCATACTCTTGGCATCATCCACTGAAGCCAGCCACACTTGGTCAAACACATTCTGTGCTTACTTACACTGGTGGACTGCAGTGACAACCCGGCAATCTGTGTACATAACAGCATGTAACTCTGTGTACATTCCCAACTCCATTGGGCTCCATGAGAGGCATTAACATCACCTGCCAGCAGCATGTGCATTCATAACTGTGGTGCTGTGAGCATGACACAATGTTGTGCCCACATGTTATGTGACATGGCAAAGAAATCCTACCACCACATTATTATGATCCTGTGTGACTACCAGACAACAGTGTTAGCTCACACTCCAGGCTCAATGTCAGCTGTGCCCAGCAGTCCATCTACTGGTATCATTCACCTCCAGCAGTTCCCGTGCGGCCCAGGACTCCAACTGGACATCAACCCAATGCAGCCTAGGACTCCAACTCTATTCTAACATAGACACCATCCAGGCATTTCCTAGGCTGCATAACCTGGCCAAGCCTGTCGGCCTCACATACCAGCCAGCCTGAACCTGACCAAGCTGAACACCAACCCTGACACCACCACTGTTTAGGACATTGACTCGACACTGACCAAGTGACCAAGAACTCGTAGCTGGATACCAGTGGAGAGACTCTATCATCCTACCTGAAGTGGATATTATTTTCTGTTTCATGTCAGAACTGTGAACCATTCATTTATGTGTTTCTTTCATTGTACCCTTGGAGCCAGCATTATTATATTTTGCCCTTGTCACCATGTAAGGACAAAGGACATAAAATGACCCTTGTTCATGTTCTCCATTCATTACCTAGCTGACAGTATTAACAGAACCTCAGATCTGTCACAGGTGATGGAGATACCTATGATGAATTACTGTCTGAAAAAATCTGCACAAATATTCAGTCAGATCTGTATAAGTTTTCAAAGGGGTTCAAACAGTGGCAGCTTGCTTCGAACATACAAAAATATAAAATTATTCATGACATAAAAAGAAAAATGTAGCATACTATGACTACAGTATCAATGATTCACTATTAGAATCAATCATCTCTTACAAATAACTGGGTGTAACAATTTGTGGGGATGTGAAATTGAATGAGCACATAGGCTCAGCTGTAGGAACGACAGAAGACATACTTTATATCTAAAAACAAAGATGATATGACTTACCAAATGAAAGTGCTGGCAGGTCGACAGACACACAAACGAACACAAACATACACACAAAATTCAAGCTTTCGCAACAAACTGTTGCCTCATCAGGAAAGAGGGAAGGAGAGGGAAAGCAAAAGGATGTGGGTTTTAAGGGAGAGGGTAAGGAGTCATTCCAGTCCCAGGAGTGGAAAGACTTACCTTATGGGGAAAAAAGGACGGGTATACACTCGCACACACACACACATATCCATCCACACATATACAGACACAAGCAGACATATTTAAAGACAAAGAGTGTCTTGATTCATTGGCACGATACTGGGAAAATGCAGTCAGTTTACAAAGGAGACTGCTTGGAAGTGACTTGCGTGTACTATCTTAGAAAACTGCTCAATTGCATGAGACCCATACCAAATATGTAATACTAACAGGCAACATTTAAACAAATACAAAGAAGAGTGGTGCAGATGGTCACAGGTTTGACTGATTCACAGGAGAGTGTCACAGAAAAACCTGAAATGTCAGATTCAGGAAGGTAGATGCAAATAATCCCACAAAAGCCTGCTTACAAAATTTCAAGAACCAGTATCAGGTGAAAGATCTAGAGATACTGGAGTATTTATCACACCCACAGTGACTTTGAAGAAAAAACTAGTATAATTACAGCACCCAAAGAGGCATTTCAGTAGTCATTCTTTCCATTCTTCTTATGCAGTTGTAACAGGAAGAAATAGTGACATCTGGTTCCATGCTAAGTACCCTTTGTCATGCATTTCACAGTGCTTTGCAGAGCATGTATGTAGACATAAATGTAACTTCTGTAATATGTCATTGTAGCATAAAAATTAGCAGAGATGCTGGCTACTATCTGATCCTGAAATTTCAGTTAGTTGGTAGAAGTTTTCAGCCAATTAGAGTGAATAAAGTAGAAGTATCTCTTGAGCCTGTTGTGCTTCAAGAGTTCATACACAGCTGAGCTGGGGTGTATTATAATCATGAGTAAATGAAATTTATTTCTGCTAAAGCCAAGATTTATTTACTCTAGCTGTTGGTACAGATGAAAGGAAATTGTTTAGCTAATTTTAAGAAGTCTATTTGAGGTTAATCAGATCTATGATTGAAAATGTGTAAGGGACTTGAGTATTGCTCCAGGACTGATAAATAGAAAAGGTAAGAGGAACTTCATTTATCTGCTGCCAAATCTCTGAAGCAGTACTTGTGATACAACAACAACAATTACAACTACTACTAGTAGTAGCAGTAGTAGTTTATGTTGTTAATAGTCCAAAGACTGACTTGAATGAATTTTAACACCAGTCTATCTCTGCGCAAGTTTTTTTTCTCTCTCTCTTTAATATCTTTGCTACTACTGGAACTCACATCCATTCAAACTTGCTCAATGTATTCTAGTGTTGATCTCCATCCCTCACACCTCCCTCCATTACCAAAATATTTATTTCTTGATCCTTCAGAATACATCTTGTCAATGGAACCCTCCATTTAACGAAGTTGTTCTGTAAAGCTCTTTACCAGCCAAGTTTCACTATTTGAGGCTACACTCCAAACAAAAGATGTTTTTATTATCACCACCGGTGAACATTGAGATGGATGGAGGCAAGCTGGTGTGGATATCACAGCTGAATAGTACAGAATGCTGCCACAGAGGGTGCACATGAAATGTGGCATGGGCAGAGCCACTGACTCACCTGTCTACCTGTCAGTAGTGGTAGGCCTGGTCTGGGAGTTCTTATGTTGATTTCAACTACCTCAGACCTGGCTTTCAACTCACACTTTGCTTTGTTTCAGCATGCTAGTGTCAGTCACTGGAACTGGTCATGTTTCTGTTTATCTCCATGCTCATCTCTACATGGAGTTCAGACTCTCTGCTCCCCCACAGATTGATTTGCACATTGAGGTTCATCTCCTCATTCAGGGTTCAGTTCCTGGGCTTTGTCATCAAGACATTGTTGGCTCATATAGTTACATTTGTGCTGACAGTGACAGTTCATAGCGTTATCACACACTATGCAGATATAAAATATTTCCAGCACATAAATTTGAATCAGAGATTAACATTTTTTTCTGAATGAAAAAACACAGGACAGTGGTGCCATACCCTAATGCTAGACTTGTTACCTGTAGGTCTGATCAATACATGAGCATTACAGAGATGCTTCATGATCTCAAATGGGAGTCCTTCAAGTGAAGATGAGATTCTTTTCATGAAACACTACAGAGAAAGTTTAGAGAACAGGCATTTGAAGCTGACTGCTGAACTGCCACCAACTTACATTTAGCACAAGGACCATGAAGACAAGATATGAAAACCAGGGCTTGCACAGAGTTGTATAGGCAATTGTTTTTTCTCTTGCTCTTTATGGAAGTGGAACATGAAAGCAATTGATTAGTAGCAGTACAAGGTACCCTCCACCATGCACTATATGGTGGCTTGCAGAGTTTGTGTGTATGTAGAGTAAGATATTCTGAAATGTTGCAATATTTGTTATTTTACAACCTGGTTTTCATTTGTCATATCATTATCAAGTACAAAAATAAATATGCGTGACTGTGAAAGTTTTGCAGTATCAAAAATTTTTATATAGTGCAATTGCAGAGAATCTCAGTTGGTTACCAAAGAGAACATTTGCTAAGAATTTATAGAGAACTAAAATGAGATGAATTTTTTCAATAAAGAAGACAGTGTGAAAATTATTAGGTTACATAAAATATGCAATACATTAAATAGTGACCCACATGAAAAATTACAATTTTTTGGAGAGGAAAAGTAAGTTGAACAATATGTAGTAAAATTTGGTGACATGTTCCAAGGGGGTGACTGAAGAAGATAACCTTGCCATTAAAATGTTCAATATTGCAAACAGGTACAATATAAAAAGTGAGACTAAAGATGTAAATGAAACAACTGTAATTATACAAAATAAAATTTTAACGGGGCAAGTGAAACTACAGGAACTGAAATGAAGGAAAAAATGGGGCATTTGAGCAAGAGGGGTAATTTACAAACTGATCTGGATGGGCTGATACCAGTATCTGCAGTCAGAAGTGCCAAGAAAGGGAACTGTGTCTGATCATCCAGTACTAGCCTTAAGCAAGTGGACACATATACATGAATTTCCATTATTTCATGGAAGTTCATCTTTCTTCCCTTGCGTGTCTTATGTAAGACTTCATCTTGTAACTTGTAATTGTAACTTTCTTTACGCATGTGGTCTCCAAAAGCAGTCTCATTTTCTAAGTCTCCAACTTCCATGGCGTCCCTTCCAGTGGGTGGATATTACCCTGCCAGACTGACCTAAATAGAATTTGCCATATTTACAACTGATTTTGCATATTTGACTCTTTTTCCAAATCTGAAGTGCTGTCTTTACCATTGAGCAGAAAGTGTCCAATAGTGTTGAGCACATAAAATGATATTTTAAAGTTTATGGATTTAAGCTTTCTGAACACATTCAGAAAGACCTTTCCTAAATTTGGAACTGTGCACCATTTATTTATATCTTGAGGTGGAAGGTCGATCACAGGCTAAAGAGGAGGAGACCTATCGTCTGTTTTTTATGCATTATGGAGTCCACCAAGGCAAGAGTGCAACCTATGGTTAATGCTATTTGTGTGATAGTATTTCATTCAGTTTGGGAACTGCCATCACTCATGTAGATTGAGATTATGCTATGTGTCATTGAATTAAAGTCAGCATGTTTGTGGTCATTGGGTGTTGAGAATTGGCAGGTATTAGAATGTCAGTAGTGGTAGGCCTCCAGTAAACCTTGAAAGTATGAATGTTTTCAATGATAACCATGCTTAGACTTAAATAATTTATGTAGTTACATTTAGCTGGTCTATCTATGGGATCCCCTCTCAATCAAGTCCTGACAGAAGATTTCATGGACAATATTGAAACACCGCAGTCTACCCAGTGCTGCTATCACTGCGTGACACAGTCCAACCTTGCCCACTGCCTCCGATGACCCAGTGCTGCAAAGACACTGGGCACCACTGTTCTTTTGCTGCCTGATGCTGGCCCACCATTTGTCAGTCAATAGATGTCAGTCATGAGCTTCACTTTTAGGGAGAAGACACTGCTGAGGACTGATGCAACCAAAGACTTTTTCTTTTTTGATGAGTGTAGCTTAAATGTATACCCACAACCAAGTCATAGGGTAGTTGGAGATGGATTTGGAATTGCAAGCTAGGATATAGAATTCCAGGAGGAGAATGAAGATCCGCAGAAGCACCTTAACGAGGTATCATTGAATGTGATGCCACAAAGTAGCACTGTGTGCCTGCAGCTAGCATCAGTTCCCCATTTACAGGATTCCCACTAGTGTATCCATCCCAGCCTGTAACTGATGTTGCAATGAGTTTCCTGATCCCATTGGGTTGGTAGGAGTCACAACCCTAAAGTTGCAAGGAGAGGCTCTCGTGAGGAAGCCCTAAGGGATACCAAAGCATTTGACATCCTAACAAAAAGTCTAGTGAATAGATATGAATATAAGCATAGTGTTAGCTACTTCAAAGACAAGATCTTCACCACGGTAAAATTTTGGAGAGGAGTTAGAGCGCTTTGATGGTCAAATAAGAGCTGTGTCATGTCATCACATGTACTGGGAAGAGCAATGAAAAGTAACAAGGTTCTACACAGCAAAGCAGAAGCTCACTGTGTGGATGTATTCATTTGCAGGAGTGACTCTCACACGTAGGTGCTAAGGTGAAGTGTGCTCTGCCAAGCAAACAGAGGGTGTACAACTCACTTTGTCCAAACATCCACCAAGGTAAATCCTACTAGACACACGTTCATTGCTAAGGTGCACTGCACTTGTTACAAATGCCCAGGGCACAAGGCTCCTGAGTGTTTGGCACCAGCAGGTGCAAAAATACACGTGAAGGCATCATTTGGAGGACAATACAGTCAGTCCAATTCAGGAAAGGCCTGCGGCGATCGGCAAGTTGCAACAGGAGCAGGACTGTGTAATCTGGAAGCTCTTAGTGACAAAACAGCATGTAGGCAGCAGCCTTGTGATGACCATTTTACTCGAGGAAGCTGTAGAGTAACTTGTGTGGTGCACCTGAGACTGAGCAGGCCTATTCAGGATCCACTCTGCTAATCCCGCATGAGGCAGGGGTAGGAAAAAGTGCCCTAAACAAAATCACGCTAACCAGCCAACTACCTGACATATGGATTCAAAACGAAAAGAGGGAACAAAACTTAAATATTTCTACCTGGAATGTTAGAACTCCCATTGACTCAGACAAAAGCAACTGACCACAATGAAGAACAGCTATTGTGGCATGTGAAGAAGATATAACATCAATATTGCTGCCTTAGTGAAACAAGACTTGTGGGCAAGGGTCAATTAGAAGCACAAGGTAGAGGCTACACTTTCTACTGGAAAGGGAAAGATGAAAATGAGTCTTGTATCCATGGGGTAGGGTTTGCTGTGAGGAATCAACCTGCCGATGATCCAAACAAACTACTCTCTGGAATAAATGAAAGACTTATGACCCTCTGTCTCAAACTCATGAACAACCAAAAAGCTACTATGCATATGCACCAACCCTAGACTCAGAGGATGATGATAAGGTAGAGCTCTACAACCAGCTAGACCGACACTTATCAATCATAGCTTGATCAGATAAAATTCTTCTACTATGTGATTTCCATGCACGAGTTGGCAGAGAGTATGCCCTATAGAAAGGTATCATTAGCAAGGAGGGTATAGGTAATGGCAACTCCAATTGAATCCTTCTTCTGACTAAATGCTCAGAACACAATCTTGTCATTACAAACACTCTCTTTGGATAGAAAAGTAAGTTTAAAACCACATGGCAACACCCCAGATCAAAATACTGGCACATAGTAATTGTACGGTCTAGAGACCGATGTGAGGTGAGTATCAAAAGAACTGTAGTTCAGACTGATGACTGCTGGACAGATCATCGAACAACTCATTCACTAATGGCTCCACAAGTGCCACCAAAATGGTGGAAGAGAAAGAGATAAGCAAAACATCTGCTAAATATTGAATGACTAAAAGATAAAGAGTTCCAAAATAATTTCCAGAACATTGTGAGGCAAAAGTTGCCTGCCGAGTATCCTGACAATGTTGAAGAACACTGACTGGTCAATACTGAAAACCATCATGCTTTTGGCTTGCCAAAAATCAACTGGGTTATAAAAACACTGAAACTGATTTGACGAAAATGATGATTAAATTCAAAGCATGTTACATAAAAAAGAAAAACCTACAACACCTGGCAAAATGATCTAAAAGAAGTCCAAAACAAACAAGTTTATCTCCATGCCAAAGCTCATGTTCAAAGGAAAACCAGAGCTCTCAAAAACCAATGGTGGACTATACAAGCAACCAAAATGGAAAATTTAGCAACAGCCAACAACTCCAGAGCCCTCTTCACTGCCACAAAAGCAATCTATGACCCCTTCGAAAGTGGCCTAAACCCCCTTCAATCTGAAGACAGTACACAGCTTTTTAAAGACTCAGCATCTATCGGCTCTCAGTGGAAGGAGCAGTTTGAAGAACTTCTGAACAGAGATTCAGAGGTGCAAGAGGACTTTTTCAAAAATACCACAAAAACCCATTTGAGACCATACGAGTGATGCCTCTTTCCTTCAAGAGGTTGAAGAAGATATCCACCAACTGAGGAATGACAAATCCCCTGGACTGGATGTAATACCAGCTGAACTCTTTAAAAATGGCAGCACCAAATTAACCAAAAACTTTCACATCCTTATTACCAAGATATGGAACACTGCGACAATACCTGCAGATCTTCATGACATTGCTATTATTATTATATTCAGAAAAGATGATAAGACCCATTGTGGAAACTACCAAGGAATATCACTACTCTCAGCAACTGGAAAGATCCTTGCTAGGATCCTCTCCAGCTGACTACTTCTGTGGCTGAAGAAACCCTACCTGAAACTCAATGTGGCTTTAGGCCTAATTGTGGCATGGTGAATATGATTTTCAGTGAAAGGCAACTGCAAGGAAAATCCAAAGAACAGAACCAACCCCTATACAAGTTATTTATAGACCTTGTTAAAGCCTTTGACTCTGTTAGTCGAGAAGCACTCTCGAAAATTCTGGCATCAAATGGATGTCCTGGAAAATTTATCCAAATACTTTGGTTTCTACATGGCAACATGAAACTGCTGTCCTCACCAGCAATGGACCAGGAGAAACATTCAAGATTATCACAGGAGTCAAGCAGGGATGTGTTATTGCACCTAGCCTATCCTCGATATTTGTGGGAACCATACTTCACCTTGTTAAGGAAAACCTGCCATTGGGTGTTGAAATAGCTTATAGGACTGGTGGTAAGCTATTCAGCCTTAGCAGACTCTGAGCTAAAAGCAAAATAACCACAATAGCGCTCATCAAACTTCAGTACACTGATGGTAATGTTATCTTGGCAAACACAGAGGAGGATCTACGAACTACCCTAAATGCATTCAGTCTGGCATAAAAATCTATTGGTCTAGAGCTTAGCACAGACAAAATGGAACTCCTCTATCAGCCAGCCCCAAATTCCACTGGAGCAGCTCCAGTTATCACAGTTGATGGAACATCTCTAGAGATTGTAGAGTATTTTCTGTACCTAGGAAGCCATCTTTCTGCAAATTCAAACATAGATGCAGAAATTCAACACCAACTAAAGTGTGCAAGTACTGCATATGGTTGGGTTTTGAAAAGAGTGTTAGATAATCATGATATGAGTGCTAAAACTAAATATATCCTCAAGTCAAATAGACTAAATGTCAAATAAACACAAATGATTGGGAACCTGCAGCTCTAGATAGATCCAAATAGTGACAAATTATTCACCAAGGAACACTTAATTTTGAAAAGCAGCAACAATTGCAGGAGAATAGAAAGAGAGATCACAGAAGAGAACAAGAGCTCTTGAGAGGAACAAACCTCTTACACCATTCAATCGACACCAACTGGGTATGCCATTACTGCAGGAGTATCTGTAGCTCCAGAATAGGACAATTTAGCTACCAAAGGCTCCACAGATAATGCTACCAAAAGACATTTCATACTCGTCAATGAGTTAATGGCTATGATGATGATGATGATGATGATGATGATGTGCCTACTGTAGAGAGATCAGACACAAGATAGCAAATTACCTGCCTTTACGCCATTGCTTGGCTAATCAGGGAGGGGAGACATAAATTTGAGCAATTCTGCCCCTGCCCCTGCCCCTCATTTCCCCTCTGCAAAGTAAATCCAGTAAAACAGTTAGACAGGGTGGGATCATTTAAGTGGCCGTACAGGCAACAGATACCTGTGCCATTTTCATGGCATAGTTAACTTCCAAACACAGAAAGTCCAAATTGTGGAAAATGGCCACCATTTTGGCAATGTTCCCACTATATGGACACAAGAGCATCCAGAGAGACTGGTCACATTCTGACATCATGCTACACCATGTACCATAACAATGAATTTAAATAAAGCTGAGAAAATAGTGAAAAATATACCTAAAAACAAAGATGATGTGACTTACCAAATGAAAGTGCTGGCAGGTCGACAGACACACAAACGAACACAAACATACACACAAAATTCAAGCTTTCACAACAAACTGTTGCCTCATCAGGAAAGAGGGAAGGAGAGGGAAAGACGAAAGGATGTGGGTTTTAAGGGAGAGGGTAAGGAGTCATTCCAGTCCCGGGAGCGGAAAGACTTACCTTAGGGGGAAAAAGGGACGGGTATACACTCGCGCACACACACACATATCCATCCACACATATACAGACACAAGCAGACATATTTAAAGACAAAGAGTTTGGGCAGAAAATTGTGAGCAGTACAGGGAAAGTCGTCTGGGTAGAGGAGGAGAAAGGCTATTTTAAAATGAAATATCTACCAAGTGGACCCATTAATAAAAGAAATTAAGTTTCATATGGTAAGAAGAAACATGTGAAGTGCCTAGAATGAGCGTGTCAGATGAGGGCACATTCTTGCTAGTAAACGTAGGTAATTTTGGAAGCAGAGATGTTAAAATTCCCCAGGGCACCATACTTGCCAAACAGCATGAAATAAATACTGATAAGGTAACAGTTTTCCAAGAAAACAAACAACATGAAAATACAGTTTATGTAAATTCCACCTCAGTTATGTCACCTATAAAACCAGAAACTGAAAAGAAACTTGAATACCTGTGTATGACAGATCGGGATGTATACCCCACTCTAGCTAAACTTTTTTTGAAGAAGACAAACAACTTCTGGCAACCTCCATAATGTACCACGAAATTCCTTCAGTTGATGCTAGGCCTACAGGCCAAGAACCATATAACATACCCTATCATTTGCAGCCTATAGTATAGGAAAATATTTCAGAATTACTAGATGCATGAGTAATTAAACCTTCTTCTGCCCTTGGGTCTCACCTATAGCGATAGTCCCCAAAAATACCAGTAATGGAGAAGAGGCTTATTGGATATGTGTAGATGTGTGTGGCCAGTAAGGTCATGAAACCTGATACCTACACTCTTCCAAGGATCAATGACACTTTGGATCCCTTGGCAAATTCTTCACCACCATAGATATGAATCTGGCTACCATCAAATTCATATAGCAATGAAAGAACAGATGAAGACAACTTTTGTTGTACACTCTGGACATTATGAATACCTAAGGATGCCTAGTCGCCTCCAAAACACTCATGCCACAATTCAAGTTTTCCAGATTTATTTTTACATGGGTTAAAGCCAACCATATGTGAAGACTGAATCTAATCTAATATCTAATCTATATATCTAAAAACAAAGATGATGTGACTTACCAAACGAAAGTGCTGGCAGGTCGATAGACACACAAACAAACACAAACATACACACAAAATTAAAGCTTTCGCAACCAACGGTTGCTTCGTCAGGAAAGAGGGAAGGAGAGGGAAAGACGAAAGGATGTGGATTTTAAGGGAGAGGGTAAGGAGTCATTCCAATCCCGGGAGCGGAAAGACTTACCTTAGGGGGAAAAAAGGACAGGTATACACTCGCGCACACACACACACGCACATATCCATCCGCACACACACAGACACAAGCAGACATATGTGAGCTTCAGTGTGTTTTAGGAGTGCTTCAAAAACTGGCACTTTGTTCCCAGTGCTTTGTCAGTTAACCACTAGGATTTTGATATTTTCATCTGCCGGAGAGTCCGCCCCAGTAGCTGAGTGGTCAGCGTGACGGATTGCCGTCCTCCGGGCCCGGGTTCGATTCCCGGCTGGGTCGGAGATTTTCTCCGCTCAGGGACTGGGTGTTGTGTTGTGTTCATCATCATTTCATCCCCATCCGGCGTGCAGGTCGCCCAATGTGGCGCCGAATGTAATAAGACCTGCGCCAAGGCGGCCGGACCTGCCCCGCCAGGGGCCTCCCGGCCAATGACGCCAAACGCTCATTTCCATTTCCATCTGCCGGAGACATTTCTTTGGGTCTTACACTGACGCTTCTGGGTTCCTCATGGCTATCATCATCTGGACTGGAGGAAGAGTCACCTAATCTAAAACAACTCTTGTGTACACTTCACACACAGTCAACTACTTGGGTTGGTGCACACCTGACCTATTTAGGGTGACCCTACAACTCTCAACCCACTGGCACAAGTGTAGGAAGTCATAGCCTAGCTTGTTACAGAACTCTCAGAGTCTCTGGTTCAAGCCTTCCACTTGACTCAGAACAAGGGGCCCATGATCTGTTGTAAGGACAATGCTGCAGACTGTGAACTTTAGTGAAACTCTGTGAGCAATGCTGTAATTCTCAGCCCCCTCTGACAGTCACTGGAATGATCCAAGTATGACCTTGAAGCCCAGACCACAGGCATCATTTGTTCCAATATGTGCTGCAATCTGTAGTTCATTGCACCCTGTTCCCTCAATGTCTGCTAGCATAGCATCTTCAACATGGGTTCTCCAGGCCAACACACTGAGTGAACCTGGTGTTTCTTCCCATTCCTTATTGTCATTTCCCTAATGGGTACCATTATTCACCGAATGTTTGAACTACCAATAATTAATAGACCCTCTACCCTTTTGTGTTTTCCTCCTCCTGATGTGGGAAAAAGGACATTTCCCTAGAACAGGTGAAATCAGTCCCACTGTCTCATTTCAGTTTCAGTGAAAGGCAGCACCAAGAACTTGTTTGTTAAAGGGATCAGTACAACATCCTGAGTCCTCCATGGTCTGTGTCTACCTTGTACAGGACGCCTACATGCACCATTGCCACACCAGTCACAGTCAAGTGGATGGGTGATGATGTGGCTAGAATTTCTTACAGAGGAGACAGTACCCACAGAAAACAATAGTACTTGAGGTATCTGTGGTACCTCTGGTACACAACTCTTGACAGCCCTCCCAAAACACCCATTCACAGCAGGTTCCAATTTCTTGGCATTAGTCATGGTTATTTCCATGTGCTTCTAAGTACAACAACTCATGCTCTCCCCAAGAGTAGTAAACACAGTGGGGCTGCATTATGCTTGGTTCAATATTTAACAGAACTGTAAACAACTTACACCTGGAGCAGTATTTTACAGAATAGCATATAAATCACATTATGCTAAATTTGCTCATTCCCTTTTAATTTGTGAGTTTGATATGCTTCAAATATTACAAGTAGTCTTTTGACATTTAAGTAATTTATAACAATAAACAAGGTATCTGTTGCAGCAACAGAAAACTGTGTACAAGTTTTACTTCTTCTCTGAAGTGTTTTTCAGGTTTTTCACATTGACAGTAGCATTATCCTAGGACAACTGTGGGCAATATACACTCCTGTTAAAAGAAACAACTAACATAACACAATACATTACTTATTCACAATAACTATACATCACAAACACCAATTTATTATGAAATAGGTTATACAAAATACTCATAAATTGCAAAAATCTTTGCAACTGTCCAAAATTTCTCAAAATATACCTTTTCCAGACAAAAATATAATGAAATTTGGGAACTGTCAGTTGTGGAATTCAACCTTTTGTATGCTGCAAAGAATAGCTGATGTCTAAAATTCCATGATGTCACTTATAATTTTCAGTTATCCAGATATTCCAAATTTTATTGCAGATGAGTCTGTAAGTATAACACAAGCCTATGAAGAGTTGAAAGTTTTCAAAGACTGTACTGAGGAAGTGACAGTGAAAGGGTGGTCACTGCATCAAAAGTTATACTTCTCAGTTAGTCATTGAAAATGTGGTATTACAGATTTGTCAATAACACTGAATTTATGGTGATGTGCAGCAGAGGGATGAGAAATTAACTGAAGAACTAAGAACAGTCTAGAGGAAGATTCAATTTTTGCAGAAGTGACATTATTGTCTCCCTGTATCAAATTATCTTCTATAATATAAAAATGAATCGCAAAATGTGTTGGTAAGCGCATAACTCAACAACGCCTCGACCAATTTGGCCAAATCTTTTTTTAAAATGTTCGTTGAAGTTCAAGGATGGTTTTTACGGCGAGAAAAATTGGAATTATTGCTGGAAAAACCCTAAAAATAGCCCTTTTCTTTTTCCTATACAAATTATTTGTAACTAAAACGTAGTCAATTTGAGCTTTATTGCTATGGTATAAAGTTCATATTAAATTACAAGCACTCACTGTTGTCTAAGCAATGTAGGTGTGTTCCTAACGTCAAAGATCATATCTATCAAAACAATGTGCGTGTGTGCGTTGGAGCACAGAATACATAGTTGGAGAAGTTTAATGTCGCGTTCCGAAACTCGCGTTTCTTTTGTATTAGTTTCGGCACGTGAGATAAAATGCATCAGTTTCCACGTCATTACATCAGTCAAACAAAAATCGCGTTACCAACAGTGTTTTATTATTTTTATAATATCCAAATTACAATTCGTACGGCTTAAAAGGATTTGACTTCAAGTCATATAAAATTAAAAAAAAAAAAAGTTGTCTGTGACCTAATCTACTGAGTTTGCTTTTGTCAACTGATACACGAAACAAATTCGTGTTTTGTGCAGAGTGTTTACTTAGTTAGTGTTTGTTTAGTTCGTGATTAGTGAAAAACTAATTTATATTTGATATGCCTCCTATAAGACGAAGCAATTTAGGTAGAAGAACCAGAAATGCTACAAACCAAGCTAATTACCGATCTAATCGTACGGCACAAGAACGTGACGACGGAAATGAACGTGAAAGAATTCGGATATCACAAACGCGTGAAGCGCGAGCGCGACATTCAACTAATAATCGCGCAAGTTTGAATCGAGCTGCTTTCAGTTACGATGTGTCAATTGACTACAGTAACTACCAATGTGTTGTTATTGGTTCTATGAACTCGGTTTGCTCACACTGTAAGGCATTAAAATACAAAAACGAAGCCAATGGATTGTGTTGCGCAAATGGTAAAGTGAAATTGATACCATTGGACCCACCACCAGAACCATTGTACTCATTGGTTTCAGGAATAGGAACAGATTCTATACACTTTTTGACACATATCCAACAATATAACAATTGCTTTCAAATGACTTCATTTGGGGCAACAAATGTAGTTCGGGAAAATTTTATGCCAACTTTCAAGGTATGTATTATAGCAGTTACTCATAATTATTTTAGGGAACAAAATTTTCTGTCACAAAAGTTAAGATGTGTCACTAATCTTCAATTTCTTAATCACTTATATATCACTTAGTCATCATATTATATGGTGATTCAGTTTCAGTGACACTTTTATTATATTTTATATTTGATAGATATTAGTTCAAACTAAATATATACTTTTTAAGATCAAATATTATTTAAGTTTGATCACTGACAATCCATTAATTTATACCACACCATAATATTTTATTTTATTTACAGATACAAGGGCAAATATATCACAGAGCAGGTTCACTGTTACCAGTGTCAGATAACGACAACAAATTCCTGCAAATTTATTTTATGGGCAATTCACTACAAGAAATTGATCTGCGTTGTGCACATAACAATTTAGTAAAGAGGTCTATTGTAGAACAATTACAAACTTTATTTCATCAACACAATCAATTGATTATATTGTTTAAAACTGCCCTGGATCTGATGCCATCCGATAATCACAAAATTGTAATCAGAGCTGATAAAACACCTGCAGG
This sequence comes from Schistocerca cancellata, assembly GCF_023864275.1. Taxonomy (NCBI): domain Eukaryota; kingdom Metazoa; phylum Arthropoda; class Insecta; order Orthoptera; family Acrididae; genus Schistocerca; species Schistocerca cancellata. The sequence continues at coordinate 397,207,267 of NC_064628.1, forward strand.
TCAACATACAAGACGTTTTAATGCACCAACTATTGATGAAGTTGCTATCGTTGTAGTTGGAGAAAACTTGGAATCCCGTGATATTGTTTTACATCGTCGGAATGATCAATTACAACGTATAAAGGAAACACACCGCTCATATGATGCACTGCAATATCCCATTATATTTTGGCAAGGTGAAGATGGCTACGATTTCTCAATAAAAATGATAAATCCCATTACAGGTAACTAAAATATTAATTTAGCTATGGCGATAATATCTCAGTCATTATATTATGTATTTTAATTTTATATTTGAATGTTATTAAAAGAAAATCTATTTACAGGTTCTGAAACCAACAAAAAAGTCAGTTCAATGAACTATTATTCATACCGCCTAATGATTCGGGAAAATGAAGAAAATCACATATTGAAATGTCGGCGATTATATCACAAATATGTTGTTGACATGTATGTAAAAATTGAAACGGAGAGATTAACATTCATCAGGTTGAATCAAACCAAACTCCGATCTGAAGAGTATATTCACCTTCGAGATGCGATTAATACTGATGGAAATGCACAGAATGTCGGTCGGATGACTATTCTTCCAGCAACATACATCGGAAGCCCTCGGCATATGCACGAATATGCTCAAGATGCCATGTCGTATGTTCGTCATTATGGTACAGCAGATTTGTTCATCACATTTACATGCAATCCGCAATGGATAGAAATCAAGCAGGAGTTATTCCCTGGGCAATCACCCATTGATCGTCATGATATTACAGCCAGAGTCTTTAGACAAAAGTTGAAATCTTTAATGGATTTCATCGTAAAACATAATGTGTTTGGTGAGACACACTGCTGGATGTATTCTGTGGAGTGGCAGAAACGAGGATTGCCACATGCACACATTTTGATTTGGTTGGTTGAAAAGATAAGGCCAAATGAAGTTGATGCAGTGATATCAGCTGAAATCCCTAATGTACAAGTAGATCCTGGATTGCATGAGGTAGTTATCAAAAACATGATACATGGTCCCTGTGGAACTCTTAATCAAAATTCACCGTGTATGATGGATGGTAAATGTTCAAAACGATATCCACGGACATTAATATCGGAAACAATTACTGGTAATGACGGTTATCCATTGTATCGTCGCAGATCGACAGCAGACAATGGAAAATCAACAATTGTCAAATTAAATCAACAAGATATTGAAATAGATAATCGTTGGATTGTTCCATATTCACCCATTTTATCAAAGAGATTCAAAGCACACATCAACGTTGAATCTTGCCATTCAGTGAAATCTATTAAATACATTTGCAAATATGTAACCAAAGGGAGTGATATGGCTGTGATTGGAATTGGTGCAGAGAATTCCAATGATGAAGTTACCCAATACCAAATGGGCCGCTATGTCAGTAGTAATGAAGCAGTTTGGCGAATATTTTCTTTTCCTATTCATGAGAGACACCCTTCTGTTGTTCACTTAGCTGTGCATTTAGAAAATGGACAAAGAGTGTATTTTACAGCACAGAACGCAGTACAAAGAGCTGCTCAGCCACCATCTACTACATTAACCAGTTTTTTTGAGACATGCCAAAACGATCATTTCGCACAAACATTGCTATATTCTGAAATGCCAAAATATTATACCTGGAATCATTCCTCAAGGAGATTTATACGACGGAAACAAGGAAAACCAGTTCCAGGATATACAGATGTATATTCCACCGATGCGATTGGCCGGATTTATTCAGTACATCCAAGCAATGATGAATGTTTTTATTTACGACTGCTATTAGTCAATGTACGTGGCCCAACATCATTCCAACAGTTACGAACTGTTCATGGTGAATTGTGTGGATCCTACAGAGAAGCCTGTCAACGTTTGCAATTGCTTGAAAATGACGCTCATTGGGAGCAAACTCTCAATGATGCTGTAATATCATCACACGCTCATCAAATACGAACATTGTTTTCTATAATCATATCTACATGCTTCCCATCAAACCCAATTGATTTGTGGATCAAGTACAAAGATTATATGTGTGATGATATTTTGTATCAAATACGGAATAGAATGGGAAATCCAAATATACAAATCAGTGAAGAAATTTACAATGAAGCATTGATTTCAATTGAGGACATGTGCTTGATAATGTCAAACAAACTATTAATTCAATTAGGCCTGACCGCGCCCAATCGTCCAATGCATGACGCTTTTAACCAAGAGTTGCATCGAGAAAAACTGTATGATCTCAACGCTTTGAAAGAATTAATTCAAACAAATCTTCCACTGTTAAATGAACAACAGAAGTATGTATTTGAAACTCTTATGAAAGCAACAAATGATGAAACTGGAGGGATTTACTTCTTAGATGCACCTGGTGGTACAGGAAAAACTTTTTTGATTTCATTAATATTAGCAACAATTCGCTCACAAAATAAAATTGCACTTGCACTCGCTTCGTCGGGAATCGCAGCAACTTTGCTTGAAGGTGGTCGAACAGCCCATTCAGCACTAAAATTGCCATTAAATATGCAAAGCAATGAAACTCCAACCTGCAACGTTTCGAAGAACTCTGCAATGGCAAAGGTTTTGCAGCAATGTAAATTGATTGTTTGGGATGAATGCACGATGGCACATAAAAAATCTTTGGAGGCTTTAGACAGAACCTTAAAAGATCTACGGAGCAATAATAACCGATTTGGTGGTGCAATGATTTTATTAGCAGGAGATTTTCGTCAAACATTGCCAGTGATTCCACGATCAATGTCAGCTGATGAACTCAATGCATGTCTAAAGTCCTCCAATTTGTGGAAACATGTCAAAGTACTTCATTTAAGCAAGAATATGTGTGTCGAGTTGCAAAATGACCAATCTGGAAACATATTCTCTAAACAACTCATTGACATTGGTAATGGCAAATTTCCTATAGACATGTTGACTGGCTGCATTAACTTTCCTCAAAGTTTTTGTCAGTTAACTCAATCAAAAGATGAACTTATTCAGAAGGTGTTTCCAGATGTTTCTCAAAATTACAGAAACCATGATTGGTTGAGCAAACGAGCTATACTGGCTGCAAAAAACATAGATGTAAATGAATTAAATTTCAAAATTCAAGAACAAATTACAGGCGAATTGAGGATATATAAATCAGTTGATTCGGCTACTAATCAAGATGATGTAGTCAACTATCCACCGGAATTTTTAAACTCGCTGGATTTGCCAGGATTGCCACCTCACAATCTTCAATTAAAGGTTGGATCGGTGGTTATAATGTTGCGAAATATCAACCAACCGCGTCTTTGCAACGGTACACGGTTAGCGATAAAAAAATTACTAAACAATGTGATAGAAGCAACTATACTCAAAGGAAAGTATAAAGGAGAAGATGTTCTCATACCGCGCATCCCAATGATTCCGACTGATGTGCCATTTGAGTTTAAACGACTACAGTTTCCAGTGCGGCTTGCTTTTGCTATGACTATAAACAAGTCCCAGGGGCAATCATTAAGTGTTTGTGGTATTAATCTAGAAAACCCATGTTTCTCACATGGTCAATTGTATGTTGCCTGTTCCCGTGTTGGAAAACCATCAGATTTGTTTATCTATGCGCCAGGTAATCAAACAAAAAACATCGTATACCACAAAGCACTACAATGATAATAATAATAATTATGATTCACATGATTAACAATAAAGCGATTACTTACTTTTAAATCCTTATATATGTTTTATTTAATTATATTTTATTCACAACGCCCTATCACCAGGGTGACGGTTCTGTTCAGGAGAATTTTTTTAAATACGTAGGCAAAAAAACTGCCATATTACAAATCTTTTTGACAGGACGAAGTCTGTCGGGTCAGCTAGTTTCTGATAAAAATTCTGGTGAGAAAGTAGAATTAAACATGGTCAGGCATTGTGAAAAATATGTGATGAATGCATCCACTGCTATTTCAAAAATACCAGTTCCAGCCACTGAAGCTACTTCTGGTCTCTGGGTTGAATTTAATAAGATGTTTCCAAAGCTGCAGAGTAATCCACACCGAAGAGCAGCTGCAGTAGTGGCAGTGGATAAATATTTGTGAGAATCCCTGCTACAGAGGCAAGGCAACCCACTTTCGTGGTGGTCTGAATGGCTGTCAGTATACCACTCACTGTCTGAACTTGCAAAAATGCGATATATATTGTTGCAACCTCCACATCATGTGAAAGAGTATTCTCAAAAGCAAGACACCTTACAACACACAGAAGAAATTATCTGACAGAAAAGGGAAGAACAAATCATAATTTTAAGTTGAAGTGTCTAAGCATTCACTTCAGAAGTGATTCCAAGTCTGTTTATTTTTATTCATGTAAGTATCTGATTCTTGGAGTGTTTGTTTATATCTTTAATGGTATAAGACCACAGCTGATGGATAGGATGCTGATTGTGAAGAGGGGGGAGGGGGATTGGAGGGGGGGGGGGGGGCGAATGAGTATGCAACGCTGATATAAAGGGAGAGGGAAAGAGCGCAAGTGAGTGAATCAAAGCCAAGTCTAGTAGTTGTGGATGTCTTGAAGTGTTGGAACTGTGAAATGTTTGAAATACCAGTTCATTGAAATTGAGTGGTAAAGTTCACATTCCATGGGAGTGAAACATTAATTTTGAATGACTCATTCATGAGCACCCATTGCTAGTCCTATGGAGGTTGCCAAAATCACCTGTGAATGAATTCTTTCAGGGTAAGGATAGGTCATGTATGAGATGCCCCCAGGCCACAAGTGTGAGAAATTTTTATTATTTGAATTTTCCAATGGTCTGGTGCTACTGGACCTACCTTCTCTCATTCACCTGGCAATTCTCAATATGTAATCCCTATGTGCAATTTAACTGATAGGATTTCTTTTTTTGAACATGAATACCATATATTAATTACAAGCTCAGACCACTTTCCAGTCTTGACTACACCCGCAAATGGGCGTACACTTTGTATCTGATGATGGCATAATATCCAAGACCCAGTTCATAATATAATAAATTTTGTAGAATATAACAACAGTGTTGTGTGTTTATCATTCATAATGTATAAAATATTCTACCAAGAACCAAAGGAACAGACAATTAATAGAATGTTTTTCTCTTATTAGTGTGCTTCCAGATGTTGAAACCAAGTTGTTGATTACATTTAATGCACAATATGTTGACAACTGACCAAGTCCTCTCCTTCATATGATGTGATTTTTGTTGTATTACATATTCGTGGCCTGGTTTCCAACCATGGTATTAACTGTTTATAGCCTTGATCAACTCCTGGTGCCCCCTCTGCCATTTGATGCTCATTTGTTTTCCCATACTTTCATGGACATGCATCAAAATGCACTCGCTCTCAGTGTTTTCCAGTTCTAGTGGACGATATGGCTTCCAAGGTTTCATAAACTGAATGCTGGACACAAATCCTCATTGAAGTTGAAAGCTCCATCCTGGTTTCTTAGGTTTTCTGATATTTTTATTTCTATAGACTCCATAACTATACAGCTCAAATAACTTGTCATTTGCTCTAAAATAACGGTCTCACTGGATTCAGTTTCATAATTATACTTAAGGTAGTGCTGGGTAACAGCTGATTTGTCTGGTTGTCTTAATCATCATGCTACTGATGTTTCTTGGAGTTCTCCTTGACTGTCTGAATAGTCTGTCCCACATAAGACATGTTGCATTTGCTAGACATGCACTACACACATCCCTTTCAGTGATCAAGATTGTCTTTAACATAACAAAGAAGGCTATTTATCTTTGCTGACAGCAGCAAAATACAATGGATGTCATATCTCCTTAGGAGATTTGGCCATAATAAAGAAGATAAACAATTCTTGGCATCTCTTTCCCTGTCTCAGGCTCAAACTCTTTCTCAAGCATTGTTGATTTTGAGTGCAACACCACCTCAGTTTGGTGACCTGAGTACCCATTCCTTTGGAACACCGTTCATAGCTGTTGTAAGTCTTCAACAAGGCTCATATTGCCTGACAGCATTCAAGCTCTATGGACCACAATGTTTAATCTGGAATTACTTTTTGATGGATTTTGATAGCTTCAGGCATGGAGGTAAAGGTCAGTGTGCATGGGTTTTCTATGTACCCTGTGACCAGCAGGTCCCTGTAGTCTTCTTTTAACTAACATGTCAAGGAAAGATAACTGGCCTTCTTTTTCAGTTTCCATCAGGAATTTTATATTATGATGGATAGAGTTTAAATGTTCCCGCATTTCTTCAAATTTTTATGTTCCATCTGGCCACACCACAAGTGTGTTCTACACATGTCAACAGAAAGACATTATTTGAAGTGGCAAATTATAGTGCTTTCACTTCAAATTGTTCTATATATAGGCTTGCCATGACAGTTGATACCAGACTATTCATTGACCATTGGTTTATTTGCAATGTTTTACAATAAATATAAGGACATGAGAATGTGACTAAAGAACTGAGTAAACAAACATTGAACATTTCTGAGATCAACTCTAAGGATTTTCTGATACAACTTTTTTTATGTCCAGAAACAGTCTGCTGTTATGATCTTAAAATGAGAGTTTCTGACATATGAACAGGTTACTTTGCAAGAAAGATAACCCTGTTCTGGAATTTTTGCACATTCAGAATTCTCAGCTAAATGCATCACACATAGTTATTGATGTGACTTATGTCAGTATTGTGTAGCAAACTTTCAAACACTTGTTGAGTCATTTTTTTGTATTTTTTAAATACTGTGAAAATTTCATGATATACATGCATCACATCACTTTTGTTGTATTAAAGAAAATATGAATCTCAAAAGATTTTATGTCTGTATAACACTTTACTGATGCAAATGCTGAAATAATTTTATGTAATTACTAACTTCTAAAGAAACAGTCACCTCAAGAAAGTTTAAGACTTACAGTTATGACACTCCGGCTAGAATTTTTACGATCCAAGTAAACATAGACCAGGATGAGAGGGGAAACAGCAAGCTTCTTTGTCAAAAATGCCACCGCTTTCTGCCAGTCAAATGTGAGTTCATCCCAGTCATCATGTGCCATAGGCCACCCTCCAAGTTCCTCCAACATCTTGCTTAGCAGTTCGAGGCCATCAGCTTCCACAGTGTCTGTGAAATAACTTCAGTTCATAATTTAAAAAATCGATTAACAGTAATATTAAATAGCACTTTTTAACATATGAGGCTAAAAACGCACCAAATAGTAGAGAAAGGACGGACAGACAAATTCAGGGTGAGTGGGGAGGGGGTGCATTGAGCAGGGGGTTGCACGAGCTATGGTATGTATGTGTGTCTACGTATACTCTACAGCTCAAACCAGGACTCACCCAAAAGGGTGGCAAAGATTTCAGTGACATGAAATAAGGGAAAGACGACCACTCATCTAGATAGGATCGATGTACGGTGTGCAGAAATTCATAATAGAAAACAGTTGACACTAGCTTTCTAGCTTGTGCTCTTTTTCAGATAAGAGTACACACAATCACACACATGACCACACAGACGCCCAAACACATGCGCTCGTGTAGCAGCAGGCATATATGTTTGTATGTGTGAATGTGTGTACTCTAACTAGAAAAAGAACAAGTCCTCAAACGCTAGTGTTAACTGTTTTCTATTACATGTTTGTGTGTGTGCCATGCACAAATCCTTCATAGGTAACTGGTTGCCTTTCTCTTATTTTATGTATTTTTCCATCCATGAATTTCCATTATAGTTTTCAATCATGCTTTTGACAACTCACCTCAACACATGTACATGTACAGTACATCTACATACATACTCTGCAAGCCACTGTATGAAGCATGGCGAAGGGTGTCTTGTACCACTACTAGTCATTTCCTTTCCTGACCCATTCGCAAATAGATAGAGCAAGGGAAAAATGACTGTCTATGTGTCTCTGCATGTGCCCTAATTTCTCTTACCTTGTCTCCATGATTCCCCCCCCCCCCCCAACCAGGTCAAGATCCCAAACACCTGAGCAGTACTGAAGAATGTGTCACATTAGTGTCCTATATGCAGTCTCCTTTATAAGTGAGCCATAATTCCCAGTAAACTGAAGTCAATGATTCACCTTCCCTACTGCTGTCTTTACATGATGTGACTGTGACAAGCAGCACACCACTACTATATTTTAACTAAAGTTCAGTCTTGATCACAACACTTATGTCTCAATAACATATGTTATTGAGACTTATGTCTCAATAACATATGTTATTGAGACATAAGTGTTGTGATCAAGACTGAACTTTAGTTAAAATATAATACTCTATTGATCACTCTTTCCAAAAATGTTTACCAAAATTGTACACCACTACTATATTTGAACACCACACGATTTTAGTTCCCAGTTATCTGCATTAACTTACATTGTTCTATATTTAGAGCAAACCTCTACTATTTGGTGAGTTGTCATCTTAACTCCTTAAATTATTTACATTTCACTAGGACTTTCATCATATTTATAACTTCACATTTTGTATCAATAGAAAAATTCAAACTGTAAAATTATAAGAAGACAGAACGGCTGGTGAATGCTTACCTTCAGGAGGAAAAATTTCAAGTACTTGCCCACAGAACTGCTTAAAAAAATACCAAGTCATACATTCTTTTCTTCAGGTGTGAATGAACGATGTGTCAGAACAGAGGGGAAAGTCACTCAGATTCCAGGTTGAGGAGACTCATTTGATGTGAAGATGAGGGGAGACATTGTGCTTGTCCCAGCCAAGAGATGTTAGAAAAACAGAGAGCAAAGTAAAGTGAATTACTGAGAAGTTGGATGATTAGTACACTCAAGAGCCAGGAGAAAGAGAGAGGTAACAAGTAATAGAGGAATAATTGAGTACAATAATAACGAAATAGTTAGAAAATGTGTGTGTGCGTGTGTGTGTGTGTGTGTGTGTGTGTGTGTGTGTGTGTGTGAGGGGGGGGGGAAGTGGGGAGAGGGGGGGGGGGCTGTTTGTTGCAGAGGTTAGGTCTAAGAGTGTGGAGGGATGCAAGGATATGCTGAAGAGCAGCAGGGAAACTACTATTGGTTGGGAGGATCCAAATGGCTCATAAAGTGTAGCAGGCACTGAGGTCCATTGAGTCATGCTGCAGGGCTTGTTCAGCAACTGGGTGTTGGGTGCCACAAGGCAGACAGTTCTTCTGTGTCCATTTATGCACTCAGCCACTTTAGTGATGCTCATTCCTGTATAAAATTCCATGTAATGAACAGGTTATATGGTAAACAAAATGTCTTACTCTGTTTTTAGGATCTTCCAGTGGTGGTGCTAGAGTATGCCTACAATGGTAATAAGTGCTGTATGGGGCAGGTTTTATGATGAGAACAGTTGTATGCGTAAAGACCTTGGGGAGTGGGAATAATGCTATTGGAAGATCACTTCCTCAATACATGTATTAGACAGCCATTCTGCTGCCTTGTATTTCTACAGTTTACTTCAAGTATTTCTATATACTCATCATAGAAATTACATAGAGGTACCCTATGTATTAAAAATAAGAATATTACCCAAATCCATGCAAGATTTATAAAACTTCTTGGCAGAATTCACTGGAGGTGGATCATTTTGGTCCTCAGGAGATTCTAAAATTCCTATTAAAAAAAGGCAGGAAGATAGTACACTGATTAACATAATTATCAGAAACAGGACACAAAAATATGAATCAGATCATTAAACATACTCAAGTTGTTTGTTTTTTTGCTTTTTCTTTTTTTTCGTGTCAGCAAATGAGTTTTTGTACCATACCTTTGAGTTGTAGATCCAACTTCTCTGTCACTACATCAAACTGATTCATGTGGGACTCAGTTGGAGGTACAGGATGCTTTTTGACCCAGCCACCACAAGCAAATTCGTAGAAATCTTCACAAGGATTGACATTAATATCAATTGTATCCAATAACACAGATGCTGTAAGTAAAACAAAGTCATTTTAACTAAACACTATGCCAATATGATATAGAGGTCAATGTGGTGGATCATGCATATACGTGAAGGAGGGAATTATGTATAAAATTAGAAATGATGTTATGGCATTAAGTGAGGATAAACACATAGAAATATCAGCTTTAGAGATAAAAAAACCTAGATGTAATCCAAAGACTAACTGTACTATGTATTTATCGTGCTCCCAGTGGTGACATGGACACATTCACTACAAAGTTAACCCAAGCATTAGATACGGTCTCCAAATGCAAAATCATCATTTGTGGAGATCTGAAAATTAACTGATGAACCCAGATATGTCGTGCAATAGTTTTCTGAACATTATGTACACCTATTGTATATCACTATTAATTAACACTGCCACTTGGATAACTAGACATTCAGCATTACGTATTGACCATATGCTAACGGACATAGAGAAAGATAGGTGTGACATTGTCATAGATGACCTTGGCATCTCAGACCATTCCAGTCAGTTATTAAAATTAGGCATAGAATTAGATAATAACACTAAAATACACAACTACAGTAGGATTTTCTCTAAGTCAAAAAGAGCTCTATTTGCCTCGATAATTAACAGTGAAACATGGGAGGAAGTGTACAGAGAAACTACTATAAATAGGAAGTTTTCAAAGTTTATGTCAATATTTAAATTCAGATTTGAAGTAGTGTGTTCTAACAATCACTAAATCATGCAACAATAACAGCTGGGCAACCAATGGGATAAGGGAAATCCTCTGAAACCTTCAAGCACCTTAGCTCAATTAAAAAAAAATACTGGAACGATTCAGTATTTGATAACTATTATTATACATTCAGAAAGACCTGTAGAAAAGTGCTGTTAGTGACTAAAAGGTACCAAAAGGACAAATTTATAGAAAAAGCTAATATTAACATCAAAGCAGCATGGAAAATCACCAAACAAGAAACTAATAGGAAAAAATTAAAGCCAATAAACATTCAATTTCAACACAATGATACCAAAATAAATGACCCCAAAAAATTAGCAAACTTTGCCAGTCAGTATTTCAGCAACATAGCAACCAAACTACAACAGAAGTTCAGCAAAACAAAGCATTTACAAATGCTGAACAAAATACCACACACAATGATGCAACGAGCAACCACATCAGAAGTAGTACACAATGTTGTGAGTAACTTACAATGTAAAAATTAAGCATGCGTCGATGAAGTACCTGTGTGCTTACTGAAGGACTCCATAGACGACATAAAAGACCCTTTAGTGCACATAATCAATGAATCCTTCTCCACAGGCTGCTTCCCAGACATACTGAAGCATGCAAAAATCCTACCTATATATATGAAAGGTGGCCCAGAAATCATAGAAAATTACAGACGAATGTCATTACTGTCATCCTTTTCAGAAGTCATATAGACCATAACAAAAAACAGGCTCATGGGGTACTTAACAAAGTTTAATCTTCTGAGTAAAGAGCAACTTGGTTTCCAGGCTGGCAAAAGCATAAATTCAGCGGAAGCTCATTTCTCAAATGTTATCCTCAAAGCACTAGACAAAGGAGACCACATAACAGTGATCTTCCTTGATTTGACCAAAGCATTTCACACAGTAGACCACACAATTTTGTTAAACAAACTAAATGCACTAACATGGGGTTTCATTCATACCTGCAAAACAGGGTCCAACAGGTGGAGATCACTCAAACTAACTCCAATCATACCTTTTCATATCTTTCAAACCCAGAATACATCAATATAGGAGTCCCCCAAGGAAGTGTGCTGGGCCCAATCCTCTTTTTAATATACATCAACGATTTTGCATAAAGAGTCAAACATGGCGAATCAGTACTGTTTGCAGATGACAGTAACTTCTTAATCAAAGCTGAGTCACCAAGTGTACTCAATGGAAAAGCTGAGGAAAGACTTGAGCATGTGTGCCAGTGGATAGAGGCTAATAAATTAACCCTAAATGTAAAAAAAAATCACCAGTATTAATTTCCACTTAAACAGAAAACCAAACAGTACCGAGCTAAAATTTACTGATGAGCACATAGAATGTAACCATCAACAAAATTTTTAGGAATGCATGTTGACTCTCAACTAAATTGGACCAAGCATACTGCAGTACTTGGAAAGCAAATAGCTTCAGCGTGCTATGCACTTAGGATAATAAATTCAGCGTATAGTAGCTCATGTACTAGAACTGCATATTTTGCAGATGTCCACTCCATAATCAGTTATGGCATATCCTTCTGGGGATCTACAGAGCAGAACAGACAAACAAGTTGCAAAAAAGTACCGTACAAATCATAAAGAAAAGTAGCAATAGATCCCACTGCATGGAGTTATTCAAATCTCCAGGTATATTGACAGTTCTGTGTGAATATATTTTGCAGAGAGTAACATATATAAAAAAACACATTGACCAGTTCCCGATAAACAGTTCCATACATGCACATGAAACCAGACACAGACAACACTTACACCTCTATAGGAAAAACAAATCAAAAACTCAAAATAGCATGTTATATAATGGAATTAAATTCTACAACAATCTTCCACAAGGGATCAAAGACATAAGCAAAATAGATAACTTCAGGAAGTCACTAAAGAAATATCTCTTGGAAAAGTGTTTTCATACTGTCAAGGATTACTTGGAATGATGTAAATATATAGTTATATGTAAAAATTATCAACTGTGTTATTAAGTGGTTTAACAATGTATCTTTATGTTAGAATATGCATGAATTCCAATTGTGTAATTATAAATTTGTGTACCTACTGTATACACTTATGTTGACAACATCCATACAATCCTGATTGTCTACAGATGGATAAATAAATAAATAAAAACATGTGCAGCTGTAGCCTGTACATTTTTTCTGTTTAAAACAAAAAATAAAGAGAAGGATAGTTGTATATCTATTGCACTATTTCCCTTGATCTGCATAAAGATATGTGATTGCAGATTTTAATGCTGGTTTGCCTCAAAATAATTAACACTAATTCAAATAAATTATATGTATGTTGGAGAGGTTGATATGTGTCAGCAATAATTACCTGCTTGTTTACATTCTTCTGTTAAACACACCTTATTTCCTTTTGTCAGTCCATTTAGTTCTGTTGCTGACACTAAAAAATAAAGTATTTTGTAATATCAGGTGTTGTAAAATTTTGCATGTTTGATGTATAAAGCACACTTAACTCATTTCTAATTAAAACAATGTATAATTACCTTTTGGATGTAACAAAAAGTACTGCAGATCAGCAGAGATAGCGAGTGATGGCAAGGTTATACACGTAATGAATACCGTTATTTGCAGGATATTTTTCTTACTGGAATAAAATTTAAAAATCAGTAGTTGAAGTCACTCATTTTTAAACACTTTGTTTCACTTAAGCATGCACTACAAAAACAAAGACCACTCACAGTGATGTACACATTTAGCCCCATAAGGCACAATGTCACACTGGTACATTTCTAACACAATGACATACTGAATAGCATCTTGTATTTACTATTTTGTTATCAGAATGTTTATTTAAAGGATCAAAGAACTTCTATTATTATATTCACTCAAAGATGATTTATTATGGTAAGAACTATTTGTCTTTGATTTACTGATGCAACCAGTGGTCACATGTGTTCACAGATATCTACAAATTAATGTATATATCATATATTCGCTGGAAAGACATCAGTAATAATAATAATAATAATAATAATAATTTTGCTAACACAACTTTGTATGAAAAAGTTAACACTAGGAGAAAATCCAGTGTTACTGTTTTATGTGCATTTAATGACAATATGTATTACATACCCACAGATTCCAGTTATTCAGGTTTTTTAAACTTTTCTTGCCCTTCAAAAATTAACTGTTGAACTTAAAACTTATATTTAATATTGCGTACTATTACAAAAACTGTGATACTATAAATAATATGCTTAAATTAAGAAACAGAATCCATATTTGAGTATTAAATTAATTGATTAGGAGTGACAGTTACACTCTAAAGTCAGACTGATAATATGCCATACTCTAGATAGCACTTTAGTTGCTACAGAAAAAATCAAATACCGAGAAGAATATACATTTTTTGGTTAACACATATTTAAGCATTTTGGAAAAAGAAGTGTACCAGACTCAATCAGAATAGAATGTTTTGACAAATAAAATGCAGAATTTAGACTATTATAGTTCCAAAGTAATTAGTTTGGTACAGAACTGATATTCACAACAAAAAATAAGAACAAGGAAAGTTTTTTCTTTTCTCTCCTCACCTCAAACTACTGAAGAAAATCTACCTACCATACTCACATCTGCCCTTCATTGTGCAGTTTCTTATGCACGCAATTACAGTGATATTAGTTCGGCTGCTCAATATGTAAGCATGGGACTAGAAATGTGAATATTCTGAATTTAACCCATAGGTCATTTTCGGATTTTTTCTGGAAATTAAATTGATTTTCAACATTGAAATATCAGAGAAAGGCCAAGTTTTATCATAGTTCAAAAAACATGTTAAAATACTGGTGTCCCCATTTCTCAATGGTTAATCAGTATGAAAGGTTAAAAGGAGCAAGTCCAGGAAAACACAATATTGTTCAACTTAATATTTGGGAACATAGAAGTAATAGCTGACTGTTCCTTCTCAAAGACACAGACTGTACCAAAGGATGAGCTTTCCAGCATATGTGGTATTTTCTTACATCAAATGTCATAGAAAAAAATTATAATAATTGCAAAAAATATATATTTACATCAAATGGTAAAGAGAGGTGTTAAATTATTTTCATAGTTACTAATATAAGAATATAAAAATAAATGACTGCATATTTACAGTCATAATCCTATACAGAATTTGTGGCTGAGCTAGCCCCTCCTCTAACTATAATCTATCATACAATGGAAAATCCAGGATGGAATGTATCAATATTATGAAAAGGAAAGTTATAATGTATCACAGATCCATTGAGCAAAAAACTGTGCCCAGTTCTTGGAAAAAAGCACAGGCCACACCTATCTACAATAAGGGTAGTAGAAGCAAACCACAAAACTACCATCCAATATCTGCAACAGTAATTTGTTGTAGGATCTTAGAACAAATTCCAAGCTCAGACATAATGAGGTATCTTGAACCGAATGACCTCCTCAATGCCAGCCATAGAGTAGTTTTCTCACATGACATACTGAAAGCTTTGGATCAAGACAACCAGGTAGGAGGAATATTTTTTGATTCCCAAAAAACATTTGACTCAGTACCACCTCTATATTTATTGTCAAAACTTCAATCAAATTGGATATCATGTGAAATTTATGACTGTATTGAAGAATTTTTGGCAGGGAGGATGCAGCATGTTATCTTGGATGGAGAGTCATCATCAGACGTAGATGTAACTTTGGATGTACCCAGGGAAGCGTGCGATTCATATTGTATATTAATGCCTTTTCAGACAATATTAAGAGTAACATCAGCCTTTTTTTAGATGATGCAGTTATCTATAATGAATTACTATGTGAAAGATGCTGCATAAATATTCAGCCAGATCTTGATAAGATTTCAAAGTGGTGCAAAGGTTGGCAATGTTCTTTAAATGTTTAGAAATGTAAAATTGTCCACTTCACAAAATGAAAAAACATAGTATCCTATGACTATAATATCAGGGAGCCACTGTTGGAATTGGTCAACTCATACAAATACCTGGCTGTAACACACTGTAGGGATATGAAATGGAATGATCACACAGGTTCTGTTGTGGGTACAGCAGGTGGTAGATTTCGATTTATTGGTAGAATACTGGGGAAGTGCAATCAATCTAAAAAGGAGATTGCTTACAAATCACTTGTGCAACCCATCCTAGAATACTGCTCAAGTGTATGGAACCCACAGCAAATAGGACTAACAGGGGATATTGAACATATGCAGAGAAGGGCAGCGTGAATAGTCACAAATTTGTTTAAGCTGTCGGATAGAGTCACAGAGATAATGAAGTAACTGAAATGAAAGATTCTTGAAGATAGTCTTAAATATTCTGAGAAAGTCTGTTAAAAAAGTTTTAAGAACCGGCTTTCAATGGTGGCTCTAGGAATATACTACAATTGCTTGTGTACCACACACATAAGGATCATGAGAATAAGATTAAAATAATTACTGTATGCACAGAGGTATTCAAACAATCATCCTTACGCTCTCCATATGTGAGTGGAACAGGAAGAAGCCCTAATAACAGGTACAATGGGACATACCCTCAGCCATGCACCTCATGGTAGTTTGCAGAGTATGGATGTACATCTAGATGTCTGGAGTTTTTAGAGTGATTACAACAAACTAAGTGGACATATTCCTCACCGTGTGACTGAGTGAAGTGACACCATGGTCAGCACACTGGATTTGTATTGGGGAGGATGACAGTTCAAACCTGCATCAGGCCATCCAGATTTAGGTTTCCTGTGATTTACCTAAATTGCTATAGGCAAATACCAGGACGGTTCCTGTGAAAGGGCATAGGTGATTTCCTTCCCCATCACTGTCAAAGTCTGATCTTGTGCTCCATCCCTATTGATCTCATTCTCGATAGGGCATTATAACCCAATTTTCATTCCTTTTTTTCTTACTGCATGAAGAAAAATTCAATGCAGTAAGGCATCCCTTGTAAACTTGGAGCTGAAAAGTATTGTGGAATAAAACACACTTATGAGTTGAGGTATGGATGGAAAGATAGTGATGAAAAACAATTGATGTTAGGAGCAAACAGTCAGTTTCCAGGGTCATGGTTGGTGACAGTCCTGGTGACATCCAAGTCCACATTTTGTTAAACAGATTAAAATAGATTTCTGCAAAACCTTCTAAAGGGAATTAAATATACAACAAATTATTTTCCCTGTTCTTTATGTTGTGAGAAATCATTCCTCTTCCCATAACCTCAAATATACACATGCTTACATAAACAGGCATTTATGAAGCAAAATATCATGAATAAGAAAATGGCACAGAGTTGTCATCAGTTGACACAGTTAATTAGTTGTTTAGAATCAAGTTGTGTGATAAATTAATGTAATAGTTAATTATTATGTGAAATATTTTACTTCATAATTTCAGTACGAAAAGCATACATTTCTATTTACAATATAAAGAAGGCAGTGAGTGGCAGATAGGCACACTGAAAAATAGCTGCTAGAGCAATTGAATCACATTCTCTACCAGGGTATCAGCTACCTCTTGCCATGCCCTGAAATGAGAAATATCCTCCCCACACTTTCCACAGTTGTATTCCACCATCTGCCCAACCTGTGAAATATCCTTGTCCACTCCTACTATTCCATACCTGTTCCCAATCCCTTGCCCTGTGACCCATATCCCTGAAATGACCTAGATGCAAGACTTATCCCATACATCCTCCTGCTACCACCTAATTGAGTCCTGTTGCAGTTATCTCCTACCCCACCAAAGGCAGGGCTGCCTGTGAAAGCAGCAATGTGATCTCCAAATTTAATTGCAGCCACTGTACTACATTCTAGATGGGTGTGACCACTAACAAACTGTCTGGCCACATGAATGGCCACCTCTAAATTCTGCCCAAGAGACAGCTGGACCACCCAGTTACTGAGTTCAGAATGCTGTACTTGACTTCAACAAGCCTATGTCATCTGGATTCTCCCCACCAACACTATTTTTTTCTGAATTGCACAGTGGGAACTCTCCCTGCCACATATCCTTCATTCCTGTAACCCTCTAGTCTCGATCTTCACTAGTCCCTGTTCTTCCTCTGCTTATTGCAATCCCTGCTCAGTAATGCAATAAGATGTATCCAGTTGTAATTATTACTTCATCCTGCTTGATTTAATCCACTGAGCAACAGCATTTCAGTGTCAGAATAACTAATAAAATGGAAACAAACAAAAAAATCACTGTACGTGAAATAACTGATAAAATTTTAAAACTGACAGTATAGAGCACAACTTTCAGATCATCACTACTAGGAATTTACTATAGTAGATTGTTGGAGGAGCAGAAGATTAGTGTTTAACGCCCCATCAAGAATGAGGTCATTAGAGATGGAGCACAAGCTCGGATTAAAGATGGGTAGAGCAGGAAAGCAGCCATGCCCTTTCAAAGGAACCATCAGCCTTAAGTGATTTAGGGAAATCATATAAACTTAAATCAGAATGGCCGGACACAGGTTTGAGTCATCATCCTCCTGACTGTGAGTCCAGTGTGCTAACCATTGCGCCATCCCACTTAGTTAGCAGATTAGCAATCGATGCATTTTTTATACTTACTTACATATAAGCCATTCCCCCAGCCAATGCAATCTTCTCCAACAATGGAAGATAATAATTATGGAGAAATTTATGAAAAACTGGCAAGACTAAAAATATCTACATCTGAGAGAGATTCATGTACATTATACTGGGTGGAGAACATTCGAGTTTGTCTGTTTAGGCATTCATGTAACGTAGGCTGACTGGATGAGAAGAATGTACAATTATACCTTCCACATTATTGAATAAATTAACAGTTAAAGTCCAAAGCTGTAATGCCCAGGCTATTGTATCTTGCTGTCAAGGTAAGTTTAAAAACAGATACTGATTGCACTTTCATGATTTAATATCTCTTTTCCATCATTAGCATGTGGTGCTGTGACATTAGTAAAAAGATAGCAGAGCTGCACCAGATTTTTGTAACAAAGTTCTCATCATTATTTATGGATAAATTTGATCAGAAGGAAATGTTAAACCATCCAGAATTAAATAATGCATTCTGTCTCTCAAGAAATATTCAATCCAGTGACAAACACATCAACAACAATAATCAATTTTTGAAAATATAATGTAATTGGATAGATAAAAAAAAAACAGTCATCAAGCAGTGGCAAGAGAAAATAATAATAATAATATAAAGTTACTGAAATCTGCAAGCCTTAGGAGCCAGGAGCTCTTTCTTCTGGCAGAAGGTTTGAAGCAGAAAGAAGGGGGTGAAGAAAAAGGACTAGTGAGGTGTAGGAAAGAGTTTGGAGAAGTTGCCCAGAACCTCAGGCCAGGGGAAACATACCGGATGGGATGAGAAGCATACCATCTGGGGTGTCTCCTCTGACCAGGGCTTGTGGGAAACTTTTTCGGACTCTCCCAGTTTCCTAAATGTCACCAGTTAACCTCCTTCACCCCTCTTCCTAGCCCTTCAACCCTTTTGCCAGAAGAAGAAGCCACTGGCTCTGAAAGCTTGAGGATTTCAGTACCTTTATATGTGTGTTCTCCTGCCGCTACTAGGTGAGTAATTTTTTTTAATCTATCCAATTACAGTCACAACCAAGGTTTGATTTTCTACATGAAAATAAGATCCTCAGTAAATATCAGTGTAATGTCAAATCAAAAGTTTTAAGGAAGCCTAGAAATACTAACTCCAAATGGTTATCTGTATCCACGGGTCTTTAGATATCATGTTTAAAAGAGTGTAATATTGGCTTCACCTGATATGCAAAATGTTTTCAGAATCCATTCTGTTTTCTGCTAAGATGCAGAGATGTCATTTGATTCAACCACAATTTGTGTGTTTGATATGTAACAAAAATGTAAATTTCTGGATGGAAAAATACATAAAATGAGGGAAAGAAATGACTTACCTATAGAGAACTGGTGTGTGCACACAGAAACACATAATGGAAAACAGTAAACACTAGCTTTCAGGCTCTTGCTCTTTTTCTAGTAAGAGTACACACTTTCAAACGCTCATAGTTGGTCTCGTAGCTATCACGAGTGTGTGCATTTGGAAGTCTGTGTAGCTGCATATGTGATTGTGTCCACTCTTACTAGAAACAGAGCAAGAGCTTGAAATCAAGTGTTCACTCAGGGTTGCCACAAGTTTCCCCAAGTGAAATCCCCTGATATTTTCCCAATTTCCAGATACACTTTAGCATTTTCCCTGTCAAATTTTGAGATTGATTGATTAATTGAGAGGCTTTATGGGGCCAAATGGTGAGACCGTAAGTCCCGCAATTCCAGTTACTCACAGAAGAAATAGGGTCAGCTAAAAGTGGATGGATCCAATCAGGGGAGTCAAACTATAAAACAAGGAAGTTAAAACAAACATAGTAAAAGGCATAAATGGTTAGGCCAAATCTAAAAACGGGAAAAAAGAGTGATCTTTCCACAGGGGAGTGGTCACGGGGCCCAGACTGAGAAAATGTGAAGAGAGGCCCCAACCACAACCACCCTGCCTCTGCTCCAGGAGTAATGCAAAATCTTATATACGGAAATAACCACTCTCACAGAGGAAACTGAGGACCAGTTCAACCATCCATGAACTGTCTGCTAATATTAAAATTAAGGAAGACTACATTTAGCACGAAGGGAACATTCTACCATTATGTGGGATATTGTCAGTCTGGCTCCACAACCATACTGTGGCGATGGTTCATTACACAGGACACAATTGGTGGGCCTGGTATGACCAATGCATAGACGGCATAAAGCAATGGACTCCTTCCAAGAGGAGCGGAAGGAAGAGCACCAAAGCGCAACAGTGGACTCCTTCCAAGAGGAGTGGAATGAAGAACACCAAAGCGCAGCAATCTCCTTGATTGTGCAGAGTTTATTACTGAGAGCAAAAGCGCACCAGATGTCATATTTGTAAGGAGGGGGGAGGGGGATATCTGTTTCTGTGAGATGACTGTTAATGGAACTGGTGTGAATGGCACCACCAATAGCCAGACGCACCCCACAATGGTGAGGAGAATCAAGTATTTTCAGACTGGAAGGAGCCACTGAGCCATAAACTTGACTTCCATAATCTAGTCTGGACAAGACCATAGCACTGTACAGAAGGGTCTGCACCCCAAGATGTGTGGGCCAGAAGACAGAGAGCATTAAGCTTCTGCATGCATGTAATCTTCAGGTGGTGAATATGGGGCCACATCAGCCTTTCATAAGGAAAAAAAGAGCCAAGAAATGGGGCTGTGCTGTAACATCTAGGAGCTGGTCGCCTAAACCAAGTTTTGGATCAGGGTGTAGTGTGAATTGATGACAAAAATGCATAACCCACTTTTGCAGGGAGAAAACTGGAAGCCATGGAAGATAGCCCACTCAGAGGTCTGTCGGATGGCACCTTGAGCCGGCACTCAGCAGACGCTACCGAGTGGGAGCTGCACCAGATGCAAAAATTGTCGACATCAACGCCAGGGTAACTGAGGTTACAAGCCCACTGATCACTATGAGGAAGAACGTGACACTTAATAGAGAACCCTGTGAGATACAATTCTCCTGAATCTGAGGGGTGCTGAGTGAAGTGCCAACTGAAATCCGGAAAAGCCGGAGGGATAAAAAATTGTGAATAAAACTCGGAAGGGGGCCGCGAAAGCCTCAGTCATGGAGGGTAACTAAATGCGATGGCACCAAGCCATGTCGTATGCCTTATGTAGGTCAAAGAAGACTGTGACAAGGCATCAACAGTTAGTACTAGTCTGTCAGATTGCAGATTCAAATCTGAGTAAATGGTCAGTTGGAGATCATCCTTCCCGGAAGTCACACTGCTACAGGGACAAAAGTTCCTGAGATTCTAGTGCCCAACATAATCGGAAGCTAATCATCATCTCAAGCAGTTTACAAAGTACATTCATCATGCTAATTGGGCAGTAGGTGTCAATAGACATTGGGTTCCTCCCAGGCTTAAGGATGGGGGTAACTATACTGTCTCACCACTGTGAGGGGAAGGCATCTGCGAGCCAAATGTGGTTGAAGACCCCAAGTAGATATTGCCTCTGTGTAACGTCAAAGTGTTGGATGATCTGGTTGTGGATGGAATCTGGGCCTGGGGCTGTCTCATGTGAAGAGGTAAGAGCCTGCAAGAATTCCCATTCAGTGAATGGATCACTATAGGGTTCAGCTTGGCGAGGAAGGGAACAGAAAAAGGCCTGTTCAACTTCATGTTTCTGCCAGAGAAAGGTGGCAGGATAGGAAGAGAATACCAATGCTGTTACGAAGTGTTTCACGAGGTGCTCTGCAAGGATCAATGGATCAGTAGACAGAACACCTTGAAGGATAAGTCCCTGAGCAGTTGACTGTCACTGGTGGCCCAGAAGGCTACAGAGCTTGGACCAAACCTGCGATGAAGAGCCATACATTCCCAGGGAGGAAAAATAGCGCTCCCGGCATTTCTTTTTACTCTGCTTAATAAGGTAACAAGCCATAGCATGGAGAGACTTAAAAGCAAGGAGGTTGGTCTGTGAAGGATGTTGATTAAATCGTTGCAGTGTCCATTGGTGGTACTGTATAGTGACTGCTATGTCCTTGGTCCACCATGGTACTGGTTGACGATGAGAGGGATCTGTGGATAAGGGATCAGCAGTGCCAGCAGCACAAAGAATAGTGGCAGAAATACCATGTGTGATCGCATCAATGCAGTTCGAGAGAGAAGTGTCAAAGTGCATAGCAGACATGTATAAAGACCAATTGGCCGTGCTGAATGCCCAACATGAGGGCCTGTCTGCCTGGCAGAGGCAGGGGAATGACAGAATCACCGGAAAGTGGTCACTGTCACAAAGATCATCACGGAATGACCAATGTAGAAAAGCCATGAGAGCAGCGGAAGAGGTTGAGAGTTCGAGAACACTAAAAATTCCATGAGCGGCACTGAAGTGCATAGGGGAACTGTCACTGAGGAGACACAAATCGAAGTCTATAGTAAGCTGGCCAAGTAGAAGGCCCTACCCAGCAAAGTGGCACTCCACCCACAGGGATAGTGCATATTGAAGTCCCCAAGGAGGAGACACGGGAGCAGGAGTTGCTGTATTAAGGGAGACAGTTCAATATAAGGAAGCAGCCTACCTAGAGGGAGGTAGCCTATTAAATGGTGATAGCCACAGTCATCTGTACTCTAACTGCTAACAATTCCCCATCTTTCTTAACGACTCAACTTCACCAAACTTGTCCTCAGTATGTTCCACAAAGAAAAGTCTTCCTGTCGGTTCTGGCACACACTAGGAACTGTGGAAAGGGTCTCGCACCAAGCCGGCACATCTGGCTCTCCTCCAAGGGTGTATCCAAAGAGGGTAAGGGTAGAAAGGCAGAAACAGGAACTGGGACAGAACTACACTAAGGAAGAGCTTCAGTAGAGCGGCCAGAGAGTTTTACGTGTTTCATGTGCCAAATGTCTGGCCTGGAACCACCCACTCCAAACAGAGGCTCGCCTTGTGGGCAGGACAGTCGTTGGCGGGAGTTCCAATGCCCCAGAAAGATGGACAACCACTCCAAGGCTTGCACAAGTCATTCACAGCACAAGTACCAGCAGTGTGATTCCTGAGGTATCGGGGCTCAGCCAGATGGGTACATAACAGCCCCATCACACAGACTGGCTTCCGAGCTGGTGACCTAGCAAGGAGGTGAAGAGGCTTTGGCATGGAGAGACGGAAAGGGGGAAAAGGGGGAGGAAGAGGAGGAGGAAGGGGAGAGGAATTGACACAAAAGATGCTAGGGAGGAAGTTCTTCCCCACCTGGCTCACACCACAGATTTCAAATTTAGTGATGGAGGTCAAAAGCCTGCGGGGACCAAAAAGGAAAGGCCAAAAAGGAGGAGGAAAAGCAACCAACCAAAACTGCAAGATGAAGCAAAGTCATGAGGATAACCAGGCCGACAAAAAGAAGAAGGAAAAAGAAGGAGGACAGGGAAGGAGAAGGAAGGGGAGGGGAAAGCAGCCCAGAAGGCTGCAATAGCCCCCCATGTGCGCCACACTCGTACCCACCAAAGAGCTGTTGGCCCCCTGGGGGACAAATTTTGAGATCTCAAGGATAAGTAAATACATAAGTTGACAAAAAAAATGCAAGGTCTTCTGTATTTCTAAACATGTGAGCAAAATTATTAAGTAATAACATCAACATCTTTTGCAATGAGCTGTTTTTAGGTGGAGAAAGCAAGTCAAATGTTATACATGTTTCATTAAGATCACAGATGTTATTTTATTTCAATAAAATGAACCACATTTGGTGACAAAAATAAGTATTTCATTGGAATCGCAAGACAGATTTAAAATATCTTCACTGATTTCAGAAATATTGTCAGAAAAAAAACAGGCCTCTTGAAAGAAGTGTATAAGCCAGGGAAAAGTTGGGTAAACCAACCCTATAGGTGACTGCCAATAAAATGTTGGTTCTACTATGTTTGATATTGTCGGTTATTGCCCACTGTGTTATGTCTATTATATTACAGGTATTGTGTGGTTTTTATTTCACAAAATATGTGAGTATATAGTGTACAAACTGTCAGTGACTGCCACTATTTTCTTCCTCCTAGCAACCATACTTTCCAATATATAAACTACTTTCAAAGTGCCAAAATGTACTAGAATAAATAAAATGTCTATAAAATGCCGCACTGAACAATGTTCTTGCGGTGAGATAGTTGCAATTCCTGAAATCCATTGCCCGCGCCTCTGAGCTGCCGAGAAGCATATCAGCCCTTAGTCCCTGGATAAACCATGAAAATCTGCCACATTACACAACACAGAAACAGACCTGGCCTGCTGACAGATCAGTGACTAGATCTGATGAGCAGGGCCTGCACATTAGTGGGAAATGATGGGCTTCAGATTGGCAGGCCTGATCTGTTAGAGATACCCACAGAAAGGGCCTGTGGTTTAGGCTCTTCATGGAAGTCCACTGGTGTCGCCAGCTATTTACATGTCACAGACACAATGTTGATGAAACGGGACTGCAGTGATCAATCCATGCAACAGATAACTTGCCGTGAATACTCTGAAAATCAAAACTAATGAGGATAAGTACCAACTCACTATACAGATGATCACTGAGCTTCAAACAGACACGTAGAAAAGACAATCACACTCTCACTACTAAGTTTTTTGCCATAGCCTTTGTCAGAACATGAGAGCACACACACATTCGCACAATCATGCAGACGCAACACATGCACACATGACCACTGCCTCTGGCCACTGCATGAACAGTCTCTGAGAATCCGATCCAAATAAACCTTTCCTCAAGCCACCCTGCCTCTTGTCGGTAGCTGCTAGGCTAGCAGCAAGAAGTGGTGGCAGCACTGACTGAAAGCTGAGGGGAGTGGCAGAAAAGGAAGAAGCAAAAAGAATGAGGGAGTAGGGAAGTGGTTCACCTACTCAGCTGCACCCAGCCAGTGATGATTCATGACAGCTAAGTAAACAAACCATTTCATCTACTGAAACAAAAACTAGATTTTTGCAGTGTTTTTTTTTTTTTCAGATTTCCCTGATAGCTCCCTGACATATTTGAAATTCCATGATTTCCCCAATTGCCAGAACTTGTGGAAACCCTGTAACTGTTTTCTGTTAAGTGTTTCTGTGCACCATGCACAAGTCCTCTATAGGTTGTGTGTATAAATTACTATTAACTGTTAGTAACTGAATTTCTTTTAAATAAATGAGACTTCAGTGTTTGGCCATTTTTTATTTATTTAAATGTATTAACAGTTTGGGCTGACTTGATAGGACTATCCCTGACCTATCTTTGTAAATGTTCAATGAATCAAGGCGAAATTGGTGACCTAAGTAATAACACTCACCAGAAGAAGTAGAAATTAGCAAGGATCTTCTATATCAGAGTGAAATCTACAAGATAATAATGACACATTTTTCCAAACAGAAATTAACTGCCTGTCAGTTAGTTTGTGGAAAGAATTCACTACAGTGGAAACCACATATCACCTCATAAAGGAAATAATGGCAAGAACAAGTATTATGTTGTTATTTTAAGCTGTAGGCCAAAGCTTTTGATTGCAAAGAGCATAAAATTAAACTGGGGAAACCAAAATCTTACTGTATCAACAGCTCCATATTGCACAGATAAAGACTTACCTTCTTAACAGAAGCAGCCACATTGACAAACATTATCATGTGAGTAAAACCAAACACAGATTGGAATAACACAATATATGGAGTCCCAAAAGATTTATTTGAATCCTTTAAAGAACTATTCTACAAAATTGATAATGTTTGCAGGTGACACAAGTATATTAATCAAGGCTCTAAAGTCTGATAAAATAGGCTATGCCTATAGAACTTAAGCTGAAGAAACTTTAGTATTTATCCAGAGCATTTTGAAAAGGTATTAAAGTTCACAGAGAAGAAATAAAAGTTTAAGGTTTGCCAATAACATTATAATTCTGTCAAGAGACAACAAAGAATTTAGAAGATTAGTTAAATGCATTGGGCAGTGTCATGGAAACAGTTCATAAAATGAACATCAACAAACGTAAAATAGGGGCAATGGAGTGAAGTTGAGTTTAATCAGGAGATGCTGTGGAAATTATATTGTGAAACAAGACATTAAATGCGACAGATGATTTGGGCAGCAATATAATGTATGGTGGCTGAGGTAGAGAGGATATAAAATGCAGACTGCCAACAGCAACGAAAGTGTTTCTGAAAAAGAGGAATTTACTAAAATTGAATATAAATTTAAGTCTTTTTTTAAAGTATTTGTCTGGAGTGTAGACTTGTACAGAAGTGAAATTTGGATGATATACTAAAAACAGACTAAACTCCACCCGAACAGGTCATGAAGACCCCAGCGGTACCGACCGACTGCCATGTCAACCTCAGCCCACAGGCGTCACCGGATGCAGATATGAAGGGGCATGTGGTCAGCACACCATTCTCCCAGCTGTATGTCAATTTGCGAGACCAGAGCTGCTACTTTTCAATCAAGTAGCTCCTTAGTTTGCCTCACAAGGGCTGAGTGCACCCCACTTGCCAACAGTGTTCGGCAGACCAGATGGTCACCCATCCAAGTGCTAGCCCAGCCCGACAATGCTTAACTTCGGTGATTGATGGGAACTGGTGTTACCAGTGCGGCAAAGTCATTGGATTGGATGATATACAGAGCAGACAAAAAGGGAATACAAGCTTTTGAAATGTGATGTACAGAAGAATCCTAAACATGTTAATAGAAATATCAACTATATAGGAAAAGATAAGACTGCTACTTACTGTAAAGAAAACACATTAAGTTGCAGACAAGCACAATTAAAAGACACTTGCACAAGCTTTTGCCCACAGCCTTCATCAGCAAAAGAGAAACACACACTGTTCATATACACAAGCAAAAACACCTCACAAGCACAACCGGTAGCTCAGGTCAGAATGGCTAAGTAGCTATTTATGTTTTCCTGCATTATTGATATTCCTCCCTGGAGTTTCTATTATGTGGATAGATCTGGTATCTTATTTATTTATTAAGTTCTACTTCATTCTCTCGGATTTCATACTTCTTTCTTCACCAGAAATCACCCTTCCTATTGTCTGTTTGTTGATTCTCATTTGTCGTGTGGTTTGTTTGTCTGTGAGTTCCCTGATTCTGTCAGTTTTGTTTCTTAGGTCTTCCAACATAATCTGTAGCTCATCCATACCTTCCTTGATTTCTGTAACCACTTAATGTTGCACTTACTATTCCACAAATTTTCTATTATTCTCCTGATGATCTTAATCTCTGGTGTTCTGATTAGATGTCCAAAAAATGAAATGCATTTCTTCCTGATTGTACCGGTTCTATTTCCTCGTAGACTTTTTCATTTGTAGCTACTGTCCAGTTTCTATCTTTCTGGTACAATTTGTTGATGCACGTTCTGATGATTCTTCTGTCTATTTTGAGTAATTTGTCTATTTGTACAGTGTTAGTTGTTTTGAAGATGGTTTCACTTGCGTATGTTATTTCTGGTTGAGTGGCTGTATCATAGTGTTTTAATTTTGTTGCTATTGGCAGGCTCTTTTTGTTGTAGGTGGTTTTGGTGATATATTGTGCTCTAATCAATTTATTTATTCTGTTATGCCAGGTTGGCTTTTCATTGAAGTTATATGTTATGATTTCTCCCAGATACACTACTGGCCATTAAAATTGCTACACCAAGAAGAAATGCAGATGATAAACGGGTATTCATTGGACAAATATATTATACTAGAACTGACATGTGATTACATTTTCATACAATTTGGGTGCATAGATCATGAGGAATCAGTACCCAGAACAACCACCTCTGGCCATAATAACAGCCTTGATATGTCCGGGCATTGAGTCAAACAGAGCTTGGATGGCGTGTACAGGTACAACTGCCCATGCAGCTTCAGCATGATACCACAGTTTATCAAAAGTACTACTACAAATGGCTCTGAGCACTATGGGACTTAACATCTATGGTCATCGGTCCCCTAGAACTTAGAACTACTTAAACCTAACTAACCTAAGGACAGCACACAACACCCAGCCATCACGAGGCAGAGAAAACCCCTGACCCCGCCGGGAATCGAACCCGGGAACCCGGGCGTGGGAAGCGAGAACGCTACCGCACGACCACGAGGTGCGGCTATCAAAAGTACTGACTAGCATATTGTGACGAGCCAGTTGCTCAGCCACCATTGACCAGATGTTTCCAATTGGTGATAGATCTGGAGAATGTGCTGGCCAGGGCAGCAGTGAATATTTTCTGTATCCAGAAAGGCCCATACAGGACCTACAACATGCGGTCGTGCATTATCCTGCTGAAATGTAGGGTTTCGCAGGGATGAAACGAAGGGTAGAGCCACAGGTCATAACACATCTGAAATGTAACGTCCACTGTTCAAAGTGACGTCAATGCGAACAAGAGGTGCCCGAGACGTGTAACCAATGGCACCCCATACCATCACGCCGGGTGATGCGCCAGTATAGCGATGACGAATACACGCTCCCAATGTGCATTCACCGCGATGTCGCCAAACACAGATGCAACCATCATGATGCTGTAAACAGAACCTGGATTCATCCGAAGAAATGACATTTTGCCATTTGTGCACCCAGGTTCGTCGTTAAGTACACCATCGCAGGCGCTCCTGTCTGTGATGCAGTGTCAAGGGTAACCGCAGCCATGGTCTCCAAGCTGATAGTCTGTGCTGCTGCAAATGTCGTCGAACTGTTCATGCAGATGGTTGTTGGCTTGCAAACGTCCCCATCTGTTGACTCAAGGATTGAGACGTGGCTGCACGATACATTACAGCCATGCGGATCAGATGCCTGTCATTTCGACTGCTAGTGATACAAGGCCGTTGGCCGTTGGGATCCAGCACGGCATTCCGTATTACCCTCCTGAACCCACCGATTCCATATTCTGCTAACAGTCATTAGATCTCGACCAATGCAAACAGAAATGTCGCGAGACAATAAACCGCAATTGCGATAGGCTACAATCCGACCTTTATCAAAGTCGGAAACGTGGTGGTACGCATTTCTCCTCCTTACACAAGGTATCACAACAACGTTTAACCAGGCAACGCCGGTCAACTGCTGTTTGTGTATGGGAAATCGGTTGGAAACTTTCCTCATGTCAGCATGTTGTAGGTGTCGCCACCGGCGCCAACCTTGTGTGAATGCTCTGAGATGCTAACCATTTGCATATCACAGCATCTTCTTCCTGTCAGTTAAATTTCGCGTCTGTAGCACGTCATCTTCATGGTGTAGCAATTTTAATGGCCAGTAGTGTATTTAAATTTATCTACAATTTTTATTTCTTGGTTTCCTATGGCAATTTTGTTTATGTGTGGTGGGTCAGTTAACATGATGACTGTTTTTTCAAACGATATTCCAAGACCAATTTTCTGCGCTATTTCCTGTAGTGAGATAACTTGTTGTTTGGTTTCCTTAATACTGTTGGACGAGAGAGTAAGGTCATCAGCAAATCCCAGACAATTTAAACTATGTTGTCTTTGGGTCTTCCAATTTGGATGTTCTTTGGGTTAGACTTGTACCGTTCCCTCATTATGTATTCTAAAGCACAGTTGAACAGTAGGGGTGTCTAGCAATGTCCTTGTCTTAAACCTGTTTTTATGATGAATGGCTCAGAGAGTTCCCCCCTGAACTTGACTTTTGATACATTGTTGGTTAAGGTGAGTTCTATCAGTTTGACTAATTTTGTATGGAGCCCAAAATTTCTTAAGATTTTTAACATTGAAGGTCTATGGATACAATCTTATGCTTTTTTAAAGGCCACGAAGTTTGTTACAAGAGGTTTATTTCATTTCTTGTAATATGCTATGGATAATTTTAAAGTGATGAACTGTTCTGCACAGCTTCTCCAAGGTCTGAAGCCTCCTTGGTATTCGCCTAATTCTTCCTCTAGTTGGTCTTTGATCCTCTTGTATAGGATTCTGGAGAAAATCTGGTATCTAATGAAGAAATACTGAATTTAATCAGGGAGAAAGAGAATTTATGACATACAGTGCCTACAGAGGAGAGATGCTGCTATAACACAGCTTGATGTATCAAGGTGAAGTTAAATTACTAACAAAAGGAAGTGTGAGAAGTAAATAGGTTCAGGTGAATGTAGATTGTGGTAGTTATGCATAGATGAAGAGACTTTCACATGATAGACTAGCACAGAAAGCTGCATCAAAGCAATCACAACAAGTGACAAATTTGAATATTGGGTAAATTAGATAACCTCAAATGTTGCAGAGGCTCTTCAGTGTCTTATGATTGCTGCAGTGATTTCCGTGTACCATTATGCCTTAGTTCGAGAAATTCCCTTTCATGAAAGTGTTTCAGAAGATTATGTTTTCAATTCGTGTTGCATGTGTCTGGCAGGTAAGAAAGAGATAGGAGAGTTTGGGGGCAGGGAGGGGAGGGGCGAAGTCAATGATGTGATGTTTACATCTACGTCTATACTCTGCAAATCACTGAGAGGTGCACGGCAGAGGGTACATCCCATTCTGCCAGTTATTAGGGTTTCTTCCTGTTCCATTCACATATGGAGTGCAAGAAAAATGATTGTTTGAATTCCTCTGTGTAAGCAGTACTTATTCTAATCTTATCCTCACGATCCCTGTGTGAGCGATACATAAGAGTTTTTAATACATACCTAGAATAATTATTTAAAGCATACTTGTCACAGGGAGTTATACATGATCCTTATTTACACAAAACAGGCTGATTTTCTGTCTGTCATATTAGAATAGAAAAACTGCATCTGACAACAAATAAGCCTATTTCGTGCTCTATTTTTGTTATTAATTTAGCACACTCTCACAGTAAATTTGCAATTCTATTTATATTACAAGAACACACATACATAAGACAGTGCCTGGACTATCAAAACAGATTTTAATGTTGCTGACTCAAAGTGAAAAAAGAAGTAAAGCTGTCCACAACTCAAAGACTGGTATGAACACCACAGTGCTTTACTAGGCTCAGTTCTATTGGAGGTGGTACATCTTTACCTTTGTTTGACACATTAACTGAATTTCCAAGCCAGCTGTACAGGAACTCACAGTTAACATGGATTCCGAGCCACAGTGCATGTTGTTATTGGTGTTGTTGTTCCATTAACAAATCACTACTAGAAATGAAATAACTGATAAACAACATAAAAAATCCTGAAACTGACAAACGATTGAACCTTGAGACTTACCCACTTTGTGAATGTTGTTAAAAATTTGTATGGACATTAGCTGCAAAATTCTACCACTTAGTTTCCAAGGAAAACATGCTTTCAATGGGCAAGCTCTCATCTTCACATTTCATGCACAAAATTACATCACTAAAATCTTTCTCTTGCCATCACAATATAAAATCTACAACATAGCCAATCAATAAGAAAAATTTAACACATCTGAGGTATAAGATACAATGCATGTCATGGGACACCAAATATTGGACAGACTGGGAAACTCTTAAAGAGATATAATGAGCATAAAGTGATACTTTGGTCATTAATTATGACAACTTGACTGTGAACAAGCAAAAGTGTACAAAACAAAGCACTTTCAAAGGAATTGAGGAAGTTATGGA
Organism: Schistocerca cancellata; assembly: GCF_023864275.1. Classification (NCBI taxonomy): domain Eukaryota; kingdom Metazoa; phylum Arthropoda; class Insecta; order Orthoptera; family Acrididae; genus Schistocerca; species Schistocerca cancellata. The sequence continues at coordinate 397,239,003 of NC_064628.1, forward strand.
TTGTTCCAAATGAACAAAGGTAACAGACTCCTGAATTGATTTAAAAGTACATTGTAGTCTATAGATACTTCATGCTCTTGGATTATCGGTGACAGATAACTCTGGACAGTGAGTTCGAGAACAGACAACGAAATTTCTGTTAAGTTAAGATACAGTAAACAGATGTGTGGGCTTGGTCACGATGAATAACAGTACACTGGGGCTCAACAGACAGCAACTACAGTCTTGGCATGTAGTGGGTGGATGTAGGTGTGTTTGGTGTATAAGATGTGGAGTTTGTGCCTGCAATGTGAACAGTGGACAGCAATTTTATACAATAAGAGACATACAAACTGCTGGCTATGTTTTAGATTTTGTTGTGTGACAAAAGGAGAAAGTTTTTAATGTTGTAAAATTTGGAGCAAACGAGAAGATAAGAACTTGCACTCTGAAAATGTGTTATTATTGTATGTGAATGACAATTTATGTGATTGAGTACTATGGATTAATATACATATGAACCAGTAAGTTTGATGATGATTGGGTCCATGGCTTTCAAGGAATTTTTAAATGAAACCATTCCCCTGAAGGCTGTTAAAAAATTATTTTACCTTACCGGGTTATGAATCCAGAAGTTTGATAATGACTGGGCCCACAGTATAAATCATCCGACAATCGTTATTTGGACTCAATAATTTTATGAATAAACAAGATAAACAAACTGCTGGTCCTTTTTACTGAAAATGGTGAAGCTTCCACTTCCTTTACATTCCAAATAAACACTTTAGTCTGTATTTATATTGTTTCCATAGCACCATGTCAAAAAGTATTCCTTTCCCTGGCTGATAAAAATGTCTTTTAAAAATAAGTAGCTGTATGTGCAAAAAAAGACATTCTCTCTGTAACTGAATGGTAATACCATAAAATATTTGGACAGAAAGGCTTGCCAGTACTTACCTTCAGCAGGTGAAGTTCTTAGTATTATCAATAAACTATGTAACAGTACTTTTACTTTCATTTTCATGTGTGTCTGTTGGTTAAGAATGACAGCTCCCAAAGATAAGTACGACCTACCCATTCTATCTCATAATTTTATAGTTTTCTCAAGTTACTTCCCCTATTGATAATACAGATAAATAGGCAACAAATGAGAAAATAGCTAAGGACCTATAGTGATCACATATGAAGTGGTGACAGAAACTTGACAACAACAATAATAATTTACAAGACAATAGTGAAGTGAAAAAGCTTCACTGATATAATAGCAGGTTTCCTTAATGTGCCAAAACAGTAGTACTAAATTCATATTTCACACTGAAAGCTCTAAAGGATGAATGTCATACACATTAGTATAACACTCGTGGTTCTGTAAATTTAGTTTCAAATCAATGCATGTTAACACTAAGCTAGTGTGACCACTTCCTCATTCCAGAATTATGAGCTGTAACTCATTCGTAACAACCACAATTCAGATTTACTCCAGCAGTTACTGAATTACACTTAGTATGAGCAACCACTCACCAGAGAGCCTCAGTGATGTCCATTGCAGTGGGACTTGGTTTAAAGCACTATCGCTTGCTGTCACAGCTTTTATATCACAATGTGGGGGGATGTGGGAGGGATACAGCAGCCTGAACTGATAATTCCACATCAGCAACATGTGCCATTTAGATGAGGTCCCAAGGCTTTCAGGTTACAACCACAGCCGAAAATGAAACACTGCCCTGTTTGAAAGAAGGTGCTAGAGTGGAATTTACAAATATGATATCTGTCAGACACAAACAGCAAAAGCAATTTTCCAAAACATTCAGTCACTGCCCCACAAAATATCACCAACCTCCACACAAATATATTTTATGGAATTAACTGACAACAATATTCTATAGTATCTACACAGAGCTATTGATAATCAGTAGCTAGGAAACCAGTTCGCCAAGTGTCAATATTCTTATGCAAACTATGTTCGTTTCTGAAACAAGATTGTAAGGTTTTGCATCTACAAGTAATTTTACGAACTGTTTCCAAAACAGAAAGGTAATAAATGGCTGCATGTGTTATTATGAATAGAAGCTGCTTTCATTTCAAGACTGCAGCAGTTTTGTGCTGCTGATATGAAAACTATGGCTCCCTTTTCTTCAGCAAGTAACGTTCATAATAAACATGTGTACCTTTAAGTGATGTTAAGCACTGACTCTGAAACAAAAATTTTGTGCCGTAATGTTTTTTAATTGTTTCTGTCTGTTGACAGTACACAAAATTAACTTAATTACAGAGTTATGGCAAATAAAGAAAAGTATGCAGCAAGGAGCTATTAAACAAGGATTAATTACGAAAATTTGGTATTTTTCATCAAGCTATTTTGCACAATGGACTGCCTGTTAACTATTTCATAACAGCCTCTTATCTTGCCTGTCAGTTTAGGCTAACGATGTACAGGAAATGCTCTATCTGGACTGCAAAGCCAACTACTGATAGTAATTTACTATCACTTGTACTTAGATAGCAGCAGATTGGAGTCACGGAAGACCCCCCCCCCCCCCTTTTTTTTCAGCACGATATATTATTTATCACCACATGTCAGCACCGTCCATACTAAACCCCAAGCATTACAAACCTACCTGTGATTTTACACTTAAAAGTATAATGGCTGTAACAAAAAATGTAATTTCACAAATCAAGTCAAAAGTATTATGCTTCCTTATACTTGAAAGTAGCTTTCAACATTCTGAAATAGTTGTGGTTAACACAAGTTTCACTTTAGTTGGAATATGAAAATGTAGTAACCAGAACACAAGGTACTAATCTCACACCGAGTTACAGGCAGGCACAACAAAACGACAGCTATACATTTGAGCTTTCAGCCAAAAGGTCTTCCTCTAAAGTAGAAAATAAACACACATTCACACAATCACAACTCTCACACTCATGACTCATGAACCCTATCTCTGGCCACTGAGGTTGGGAGTAAAAGTCATTATTCCAGCCTGTATTTTGCATTGGTTAATGCTAACCTCACATTTATAATATAGGAAAGAATTCTGTAAAAACAGCACAGAATATCATTAAATTCTCCATGTGCCCCACTGCTGAAATATGATGTAAACAAATCATATAAACTGCTCCCTACATATACGAAGAAAAATATTAATGATATTAAGAATTCTGAAGGACGTAATGTTGTCAGGGAACTCTTCCTCAATAATATAAACCTCAGACATAAGCAGAAGTGGCGTTTATTTGTTCTTCACTGATAAAAGAAGAAAAAGTAATGAACTGCTCCATTTCATACATTTCAACTTTTAATCTTATGGAAAAAAAAGACAGAGTCCTGCAACTTCACCGTCGCAGTTCCAAATGCAAATAAAACACTATAATGTCAGTATTATTTCTAATTATTCTTTTTCAATGGTATACCTATGTATTTGAGTCAAGCACACAATGTACTAAAAATAATTATTTCTATCATATAATTACAGTTACACACAAACATTTACAAAAATACTAAAGCGAGTCATTCACGGGACACACAGTTCTGTACAATGGTGCCTTTGAACAAGATGTGTATGATACGTTGCACCGTACCACAGGTATGTTCTCAAATGAAACTGTTTTTAGTCCTCAATAACACTAACAATCAGTACAGAAAAGAGTATATAAAAAAAGATGATAACTATGAAGCACCCTGAGGTATCCCCTTTGACTACGAGTTGTCCCAGCGGCTTTTCTTCACTCTCCGGCTGCTGCCTGTGGATTGCTGTGGTGGTGGAGGAGGAGGGCAGTTCTCAATTTGCGCCTCCATTTGTGGACTCAGAAATGAAGGTTTCTGCTCAATTGTCTGCTCCCAGGTGTGATCCGAAGATGCCAGGAACTAAAAATACACAGTAACACAAGGCAAATTCTTTAGTGCTTTACACATCTTTAACTTTAGCACTTGTAAATCATCATAAAAACACTCAATAGAAATTTGCAGTTTCTCAGTGTCAGGTTACATGTGGCAGTGGATAATCCTAACCAAGATAGACAAAATTATCTGAAAAATACACAGCAAAAATTTTCTACTTTAGAAATTTAGAAAAAGAAGACCAAGTTTTCAAAGAAGCTTTGAAGCACAAGACAGTGTTGCTTCACTTTAACTAAAATTACATTAGCCTACACTGTTTAAAGTGGTCTATTTAAACAATTTTTAAAGTACTCGAATAAAAATGCTGCAACTTAGACTTATATAACAGGACCATGATACTATCAAAAGTTGAAGTTGTTACACACTATCATTAGCAGCAACAAGAAATACTCTGTATGTAATCAATAAATACCATTTTTTTTACTATGAATAGCGCTTGCTAACCAATGAACTGTAACTTGTTAAGGCTTGTAAAAGACTTTGTAATGTCTCTGGGAAGAATTCTCCCCTAGAACTATGTACCAGCAAATTAATGTTTTTGTATGTAACTGCTTCAGTGTTTTAGGTTTTGGACAGTCATCCACTGATGTGTTCACTATTAAATAAATAAATGCAAGTACAAGATAAACGTTATTGTACAGTGAGTTTATTATTTATGAAAACATTTCTCATAAACTATGAAAATTAGTGAAAGGATGAAATTCCAGTGACAACTAAACAGAAAACTTTAGAACATATAGGCACACTACACCAAATTTCCCACAAATTTAGCAATTGTCTCTTCACTATATCAGAATTTGGTGTAACTGTAAGTAGAGGTGGTCCTACACACTTAGTTACACGACTAACGTCTTTGGAACGAGCAGCAATGGGTGTTTGATGAAATTTGGTCACAAAGAGAATGTGAATGCTACCCATTAATAAAATGAATACCTACCCATCAAATTTCTGGATTAACCAAATGATGCACAAAATTCTATCTACAAGCTGTCACAACTACTTTGTGCCTTTCTTCAGTGGCTCATTATGATTTGAGCAGTATAAATCAGACTCATGTCTCAAAAACAAAACTCACCTGGCTTTGATACTGGCTTCTGAATGCTGCCTTCATTGCAGACAATCTGTCTGTACCAGGTCCAGACTTTGGTTTTGGAATCAAATCACCAAGTCCAGTATTAGGACTCTGAAAGGAATGACAAAAAGAAAAAAAGAAAATTGTAGTTTACAAGAACAAAAATCATTATATTAGATAAAATAATACTTCCCATACAATTTAGGTACATTTTTTACATTATGTTAGAATTATATATGAAGTTATTATTCAATTATCTACCCTTCATTTTCAGTTACAGAAGATACAAATTCCATGTCTCCACACACACACACACACACACACACACACACACACACACACACAAAAAAAAAAAAAAAAAAACGGGGAGAAGAAGAAGAAGAAGAACACACACACACACACACACACACACACACACACACACACACACACACACAGTGGAGGTGAAGGCTATAAGAGACTAAGGCCGATGACCAGGAAGGAAGGTAGAACGGATGGGAAGGAAGTTGCCTCACAGTCATTAAAATATACATAATGTTGTATTTGTTATGCACTGCCTCACTATAACAAATGAGACTGCTTGCATTAGTAATAAACTATTTGTTGTGACATATTGGAGTTCTTCAACATTAAACTCCACATCTGAGGGAGTAAACAGGTGTAAGTCCAATTTCTGAAGTTTCAACACAAGGCCATATCTGTAAAAGCCAGCCACTGCTTCATTTACAGAAAAGGGTGGCAGAACTGCTGCAGCCCAGGGCCAATCCAGGCAGTGTTAAAAGAGCATATGGTCATTGGCTGGAGCAGTACTGCCATCCTACTTCCTCAAATGAATCAAGGGCTAGGTATGGAAAATACAATCTTAAGTAGAAACTGCATTAATTGAACTTCCACTGTTAAAACAATAACAAAACAATGATGTCCACACACTAAAAATCTTACACGTAATTGTGATGTACAATATTGCCTGTACTATAAAATATGTCAATTATTATATGGTAAGATACTGTTAAAAATTTAACATCTGAACATACCATCAAACAGTACTGCATTGTTACACAGCTGAATTGCACTTAACTGTGAGAAGCATGAGAAATCACATGTTAATAAATGTTCTGATCTTAAGCAGGATAAAAAAAGTCTGCAACATTATTTTTGTTAGCAGGTGACAACCTTGATTTTGCCATGATGTTACTGCATTTTCTCATCCACAAAATGCCTATTGGGGTAGATGTAGAGCTTTGTTCGATGTATTGAAGAGCTATATCAAATGTATTTTTAGCACCTGTATGCGATACTTGACTGTCGATTCATTGTCTTTGTTGTCAGCGTCATCTTTCTCATTCTCATCGGTTGTTCGAGTTACAGTATCAATGAGTTGGTCGTCAGTTAATTCCGTTTCTGTTGTGCAGTCAATGTCAGCTGTACTGATCCACTCAATCACATCACTGGGACAATGTCTGGTTGCATGGACAGCGTCACATGTTTACATTCAGTTGGTGCCGTAATTTAGTTTTACACACTTTAATATGTAAGAGGAACACTGTCAATAATTTATAAAACAGATGTGTTTGCAATAACACTTACTGATTGTGTTAGAAACAAGTAATTTCATTCTAAAACTGATCGAACTATCGCATCTAGCAACAGTCAACAGCCTACAAATCCATATCACAGACAAAGAGCCATGGACAAGTTCAGATCTGACTGTAGCAGTGGGCGGCCCTGTATGTACACAAACACCAGAAATGGGATAGCCAGAGTAGGTGGAGAGTCGGATCATCCGAGGTCTGATTAGTGAGGTTCTACTGTAGTATACTCAGGTGTGTTCAGGAAATGGTTGAGAGGAGAAAGTGAAATGAGGCACTGGTGAGCTCACATGGTGTAGGTGAGGGGAGTTGTATGTGGCCCACAGTGTAGAGGACCTAGTTCCTAGTCAGAAGGGGGCGATAGAAAGAGGAAGGAAGAAACCATTGAGAGGAGAGAGTATGTGTTTGGGGAGAGGGGGGGGAGGGGTTATGGGGGCAAGGGTGACAGCGATATGGAACAGGAGTTAGTGAAGACAGGGCCCAGCAGTTGCAGGATCAAACGATGTGTTGTAAGAACAATTCCCATCTACAGAATTTCACAGAATCGGGTCATTGGGTGTGGGGGGTATCCACATGGCACACATTTTTAATGCAGCTATTTGCCAGCTTCAGTTTCTGCCACTGTGTGATAAACTGTGCTCTTGGCCACATTTGTTGGCTGTTATGCCCACATGAAAGACAGTGCAGAAGTTACAGCAGAGTTGGAGTATGACACGACTTTATCCAGAGCTGGTTCTGCCTCTAATAACATGGTAGGATATACCTGTCACTGGACTAGAATAAAATGTTGTGAGTGGATGCACAGGATACGTATTGTACACTGGGTCTTCCACAAGGATACGATGCATATGGCTGCTGACTATGCAATGCCTCAGCTGTACAGTGAGTGGTTAGCTTTACTCCCTCTGTTATTTAGATGTTGTGTGTACAATTTGAGTTTAAATGTAGTTGAATGGCTTTTCTACTACTACTTCGGTTTATAAAAATATTATAAAAAGTATAGTTGTTACTCACCATATAGCAGAGATACTGTGTCGCAGATAGGCACAACAAAAAGACTGTCGGAAAGTGAGCTTTAGGCAACCACATGGAGAGGGTAAGGAGGGGGCTAGGACAGGGAAGGAGAGGGACAGCAGGGTAGGGGTGGGGGACAGTAAAGTGCTGCTTGGGAGAGTGAGCAGGGACGAGGTGGAGAGAGGGTAGGGCAGCAAAGTGCAGCCAGGAGGTTAGACTGAAGGCAGGGAAGAGGGAGGGAAGGTAGTGGGAAATGAGGAAAGTAAACAGACTTGGTGTGTTGGTGAAATAGAGGGCTGTGTAGTGCTGGAATGGGAACAGGGAAGCGGGTAGGTGTGTAAGGACAATGACTAAAAAAGCTGGTGTTCGTGGGAAGTATCCAGATGGCACAGTTTGTGAAACAGTCATTGAAATGAAGAACATTGTGTTTGGCAGCATGCACAGCAACAAGGTGGTCCAACTTTTACTTGGCCACAATTTGTCAGTGGCCATTCATGTGGACAGACAGCTTATTGGTTGTTATCCCCATGTAGAATGCAGCGCAGAGGTTGCAGCTTAATTTGTAGATCACATGACTTCTTTCATGGGTAGCCCTACCTCTGATGGGGTAGGTGACATTTGTGACTGTACTGGAGAAGGTGGTGGTGGAAGGATTTATGGGACAGGTCTTGCATCTATGGCATCGGGTTGGGAGCAGGGGTTGTGTAGGGATGGGCGGAGTAGGTTTGGTGGGCAACGGAATACCACTCTGGAAAGGGTGGGAGTGTTGGTGGGTAGGACATTTCTAATTTCAGGGCACAACGAGAGGTAGTCGGAACCTCGGCAGAGAATTCAGTTGCTGCAGTCCTAGTTGGTACTGAGTCAGGAGGGGAATGCTCCTCTGTGGCCAGACAGTGGGACTCAGGGAGGTGGTGGGGGACTGGGAAGATAAGGCACAGGACATCTGTTTCCATACAAGGTTGGGAGGATAATTACGGTCTGTGAAGGCCTCAGTGATACCCTTGGTATATCTCAAGAGGGACTGCTCATCACTACAGTTGCGACAGTTTCACTGAGGGCTTCACAGACTGTAATTACCCTCCCAATCTTGTACAGAAACAGATACCTCATGCCTTATCTTTCCAGTCACCAATCACCTCTCAAAGTCCCACTGTCCGACTACAGATCCCCCTATGACCCCTCGAGACTCAGTACCACCCAGGAATGGGGCAACTGAATCACATTCTCTGCCAGGGTTTTGACTACCTCTGGCTGTGCCCAATATCCTCCTCCTGCCTGATCCCAACTCTTTGCCTCATGGCTCATATCCCTGTAATAGACCTAGATGCCAGACCTGTCCCACATATCCTCCCACCACCACCTACTCCAGTCCAGTCACAGATATCACCTATCTCATCAAAAACGGAGGGAGGGGGGGGATGGGGGGGGGGGGGGGGTATTCGTGCGCCCTGAGAAACCAATCATGTGATCTGCGAGTTAAGCATTAAGCTGCAACCAGTGTGCTGCATTGCTGCTTTCTACTTGCACACGACAACGACCAAGCTGTCTGAGCACACAAATGGCCACTGACAAACTGTGGCCAAGAAACAGCTACATCACCCCACTGCTAAGCACGTCACCCAACACAATGTTCTTCATTTCAATGACTGCTGCAGAGACCGTACAATCTGTATCCTCCCCACCAACAGCAGCTTTTCTGAATTGCACAGAGGGAAACTCTCCCTGCAATGTATCCAACATTCCGTTAACCTTCTGGCTTCAATCTTCATTAATCATTGTCCTTAACCATCTAGCCCCTTCGCTATTCCCATCCCAGCACTGCACAGCCCACTATTTCGCCAACACATCCAGTCTTTCTACTTCTTTCCTTTCCCACTCCCCCACCCCTCCTATCCTGCGTCTAACCTCCTGACTGCACTTAGCTGCCCTACCCTCTATCCGCCTCGTCCCTATTTGCTCCCACAAGCAGCGCTTTATAGTCCACCACCCCTACCTTGCTGTCCCTCCCTCTACCTTGCTATCCCTCCCTCTCCCCACTTCAGCTTCCTCCTTAATCCCATCAACCAGTTGCCCCTCCCATCATGCACTGCTGTTCGGAGTCTGGCTTCAGCGGCCAGAGACTGTGGTCATGTGTGATCGGCGACTCAGCATTTTCACTATATGGTGAGTAGCAACTATCCTTTTCATAGTGTTGTTACAGTCCATGCTGTATTTTCCACTACTTGAGGGCCTTACAATGTGAGGGTGAGGGTTGTTGTTGGTGTGGTCTTCAGTCCTGAGACTGGTTTGATGCAGCTCTCCATGCTAATCTATCCTGTGCAAGCTCCTTCATCTCCCAGTACCTACTGCAACCTACATCCTTCTGAATCTGCTTAGTGTATTCATCTCTTGGTCTCCCTCTCCGATTTTTACCCTCCACACTGCCCTCCAATGCTAAATTTGTGATTCCTTGATGCCTCAGGACATGTCCTACCAACCGATCCCTTCTTCTAGTCAAGTTGTGCCACAAGCTCCTCTTCTCCCCAATCCTATTCAATACCTCCTCATTAGTTATGTGATCTACCCATCTAATCTTCAGCATTCTTCTGTAGCACCACATTTCGAAAGCTTCTATTCTCTTCTTGTCTAAACTATTTGTCGTCCACGTTTCACTTCCATACTTGGCTACACTCCATACAAATACTTTCAGAAACGACTTCCTGACACTTAAATCTATACTCGATGTTAACAAATTTCTCATGTTCAGAAACGCATTCCTTGCCATACCCAGTCTACATTTTACATCCTCTCTACTTCGAACATAAGTTATTTTGCTCCCCAAATAGGAAAACTCATTTACTAATTTAAGTGTCTCATTTCCTAATCTAATTCCCTCAGCATCACCCGATTTAATTCGACTACATTCCATTATCCTCGTTTTGCTTTTGCTGGTGTTCATCTTATACCCTCCTTTCAAGACTCTGTCCATTCCGTGCAACTGCTCTTCCAAGTCCTTTGCTGTCTCTGGCAGAATTACAATGTCATCGGCGAACCTCAAAGTTTTTACTTCTTCTCCCTGGATTTTAATACCTACTCCAAATTTTTCTTTTGTGAGGGTGAGGGTATGCTTTGCAATTTTTGAAACCAAGTTATGCATTTCTTTATACTAACCCTGAGTGTACTTTTTTATTTACGAGTTGTCACCCATCCCTTACAATCTTAACAGTAGAAGAGTCAATTCAAGCCACTAGAGGGTCAAAGGAAATGCAGAGACGTGCAAACATTAACACTGAAGAGCTGCCACAATACCTGTGTTTCATGTGAACCAATTCCTGGTTTTTCTCGGTAGCCAAGCCCTCGCCCACCAACATTTGCTGGCTTACCCTTACCACTTTTGAAGCGTGACTTGCGAAACCAGGCACTCTGAAACATGACAGTATAATGTGAGAAAAATAAAAACAATTTTGCCTTAAAAATAAGTAACAATGAATTAAAATATCTAAGAAACATAAACACACATAAATTGGGCATGATATTTAATTGTAGGCTCAGACAGTTGCTGCCAAAAGTAAAAGATATTAACACGTCATGAAGCATAGTCATTTTTAATAATACTAATAATAGTAGTAGCAGCAGGAAAAGTTGGTAAGACATGTAGATCAGATTCTGAGTTAAACTATAGGTCGCCTTTCAGTGGTAGGATACATAGCATAGTATGACATGACTGGCTGGTCCATCATATTAATAATTGCTGCATTATTCCTTTTCACTCCAAATATCTCATTAATGTCTTCTTTGCTACTAATTATTATAAATGGACACTGAAAGGTCCAGTTGATATGATAACAGTTACTGGTGGATCACAGACTGCATGATTTATTGCCAAAGTTATTTCTTTTTTCAAACTTGTTTAACTACACTCAGTTTTAGCAACACACCGTACATCACAATACAACCTTAACCGCTTCACACTGAAATTTTGAAATCAAGGAAACAAAGTAGAAATATCTAGATTGAATATATTACCAAGCGTGGCTGACCAGCAACAGTGACCAACTCTACCTTTCTGCACTGAACTGTGCTGTGTAACATAAGAACAAAGCACGAATAATTAACTTGAATGTATTGTTCAAACAGAAAAGTCTCATATGACCGCATTTAGCAAGAGTGGTCAACAAATGCTGACTCATTAATCCAACTGTGCTACGCCGAGTGGGCGCAATGAGACAGTGTGGCTGTATAAACTTGAAAAAAAAGATGAAAGAAGTATTCCCTGAAAATTCCAGGATGATGATGTCAAAGGAAGCTATTGAGAAATTAGTGGGTAGGTTGAGGTGGTCATCTCGTATCACAGTTAAGAACTTTCCTTTCCTCGTCGCCGAGACATACCAGCTGATATGCAGTAGTTTCACAGTTTTTGAACATTGATAATTCATGTGGAATAATAATCAGATAATCAACAAAGTTTGAAATATTAAGTATTTAAAAATTTAATTTGTGGTTTATAAAGCTCAATAAAATTAAATTACAGTGCTAGGTTACAAACTGGTTGTCTCTTGTAATCACAAAGAAATATCTTGTTTCACAAATGTAATAAAATATTAGTATTTTTCACTTGGATTGGATGTTTTCTGTTAAAAGCATCCTGCTACAATGCATTCACTTGGTCACTGTCTCATCACTACCCAGTTTTGTTGTTTGCACTGTGTTGACTATTTATATGCGATCCATTTGCCCACCTTTGGCCATGTGCAGAAGGTTCACTGCTGCCCACAAGTGTACAGTTTGTACACTACTGCCCGGTTGTGACCAGAACAGCCTTGTCTAGAATGACAGTGATTGGAATAACCACTGTTAAATTTGAATAATTAATTAAACCTGTAGCTTTTCAAATAGTGATTTCAGAACCACCACAATCAAAGATAAAACTAACATACCTGCAAAGCAAGATCTAGGAGTGACTGAGGGACATCTTGATTGGCACCTTCGAGATTGCGTACCAGATGACCTGCAAACTCCTTGTCCTTTTCTGTCACAAGTGTGTACGCTGTACCTTTCTCTCCAGCACGACCTGTAGGCCACAATTATTCTTTGCATTAAGCACAAAGCATAAATGGACTGTAAAAAGTACAGCTAAACATATGAGACAATATGTATTTCAAGGGAGGTTAATAGTTTACTTGTAGCTTATGTTGCTCTCACCTCATTACAAAAATCCTAAATTACTGACTTTACATGACGAATGGTTCCATGGTCAATGAACTACATATTATCGTATTTTATAGACTATAAGATGCACTTTTTTTCTTTGAAAAATTGCCATCAAAATTCAGGTACGTGTCATGAACTATCATATTTTGCAGACTATAAGATGCACTTTTTTTCTTTGAAAAATTGCCACCAAAATTCAGGTACGTGTCATGGCGGCTGCAGTGTAACACGTGTGAAGTTCGGCTCGCGAAATTTAGTTGAATTTGAAGGTGTTCTCACAGGTGGTGTTGTCTAGTACCAGTGGAAATCGTGTAAACAACAGTGTTCTGTGCAGTAGTGCTATTTTTTTTTCTGTGCTCCGCCAATATCTTCGAGAAAATGGTAAACAAAAAGAGTCAACAGCAGCGCGTCCAGCAGCAGGTAAGCAGCAGGTGCGGCAGGCCTGCTCTTGGCAGAAGGTGCGGCCGCGGCTCCCGGTATAGCGGAGCTGGTCCACTCTGAGGTAAACACTGCGCTTCGCAATAAAAACAATCTCGATCTGATAGCAGGCACTATATCAGATACTGTAACAGCAGCAATACTGGCCAAAATTCGTGAAACTGATGAGGCCAATACTGCCAAAATTACAGCACTAAAAAAGTCTGTGTCTGAATACGAGAAAAAGGCACGAGAGTTGGAAGCGAAACTATTTGCTGCAACAGACGAGATAGAACAGTACCAAAGGCGAAATAGTCTACGACTGTTTGGAGTAGCAGAAAATAAGAAAGAAGACACAGACAACCTGCTTATACAGGTTGCGCATGAAAAATTAGGCGCTGAGGTGACCAAGGCAGACATTGACAGGAGCCATCGGGTGGGACGAAAACTACCAGGTGCTACCAAACCTCGTCCAATAATAATTAAATTTGTCTCATACCGAAAAAGGGCAGAGATCATTACCCAGAAGAAGAAGTTAGCAAGGACAGGGCTTACAATAAGGGAAGATCTGACACACGAACGGCTAAAGATTTTAAACAGTGCCATACCCCATTTCGGTCTTCAGAATGTGTGGACTCAGGATGGCAGAGTAATCATTAAGACAGCAGCTGGAAAGAAGACAGTCACAAACATGACAGAACTGAATAGTATTAAGTGAAGCTACTCGAGCCAAAAGTGCAAACTCAACACCATTTGCAAATTGTAACAGCCCTATACTCTGTTATAGTTTTGTAATTGTATTAACTTTTTAATTATACCCATATTTGTACCTTCAACTGTTTGTTTTTGTAACTGTATTAACTTTTTACTTTTTTTTTTTAGCTCTAACCATTACTTAATTTTAGTTACTGCTCATACTTTCTCATTTTCTCAGTTTATTCTCTTCCATTCTGTAATAGTTCTATTGCAAATATTAGTCTCTCCTTTAGTTCATTAATCACCCATCTCTTCGGTTTAAATTGTTCATAACAAAAATCACTATCAGTATCACTTTTGCAAATTTCAATCTAATTGTAGCTTCCTACGATAATCACTACCAGTATCACTTTAGTAAATTTCAATTTAATTCTAGCTTCCTACAATAATCTATTAATTATTAAGCTTACTTCTCTCTGCTGGCAGCATCAGCCTCTTAAATCACTCCCCTTTCCCTTATTTCCACCCTAAGCTGTTTCAAATATGCTAATTACATTTCTCCTCTTACGACATAGGATACACAGTGACACACAGCCGTCACTATTTTGGTCATATTCTCCTTGCACCGAATACCACTAATCCATTTTCTATACTCCCGCAACCTCAGGAAATCTCTTGCAGTTGCCTTTCTTTCGGCACTCGCGGAGTCACAAACAGGGCGCGCAAAATCTCTGACACCCCTGTGCTATGTCACTTGGCGGAAGCACCGGCCAGTGCCCCTCGCGGCAGGTAGTGCCTAACAAAGGGACAAACCAGTCTGCCACCCTACTCCAGGCTGCTCAGCGGAACGCGTCAGAGCTTTAAGCGGCTCACTGCAACATCCAGTCATTACCTGCACATTACGAAGAACTTAGCCTCCTCTTCAACCAACTAAACTACCACGTAATCCTCTTACCCGAAATGTGGTTAAAACCACACATATCCTCTGCATCTATTCATCTCACAGGGTACACATTTTTTAGGGCAGACAGATCAAAAAAGCGAGGTGGCGGGGTCGGCGCGTATATACGAACAGATCTCAAAGCGAAAGTCTTATGCACGTCAAATCCTGCTGAAGAAAAAGAGACTGAATTCATGTTCATTGAAATAAATATACAAAGTCGGAAATTCTTGACTGGTGTCGTGTACAAGCTGCCAAAAATAAGCTCAATGAGTTCCTTCCAGTCGGAATTACATTCACTTCAGTGTCAATATGAACATGTCATCGTAATGGGTGACTTGAACATAGACCTGCTAAGAGACACTCCCTCCGCAATAAACCTAAGAAGACTGTTTAGTTGCAATAGCAAGAACATTCTTCCATTACAACCTACACACCATACGGCGCACAGTCATACTCTTATAGACGTAATCGCAACGAAACAGACTGACAAAGTAAGAGATGTTGGTCAAACATCGGCCCCTGGCCTCTCAGCACATGATGTAATATTCCTGGCCTACTCTGTGCAGCCCCCAAGGATCAAATCGCGTTACATAACTTATAGGAACATGAAACGTACTGACCTTGACACTCTAATAGCCGATTGCTCAGAAATCTCATGGCATCAAATAATCAGAGAACCTACAATCGACGGCAAAATTAATGAACTTGGTGATAAGCTCACTGCCCTCTATGACAAACATGCACCTGTGCGCACAATCCGTGTAAGAAAATCTCCTGCTCCATGGCTGACAGCTGAATTACGTCAAATGATGGCTAATAGGGATGCTGCCCACAGGCGTTTCAAGGCAGATCCGAAACCCGAGCGTTTCGAAGAATATAGAAAGCTACAGAACAGAGTGAAACAATGCATTCGCAATGCTAAAATCAAGCACGCTCGCTCCCTTGTATGCAGCGATCTGATGCCCACGACTCTATGGAAGAATCTCTGTAGCTTGGGGGTTGGAAAGGCAAAATCGGAAACTACTTTTCATGTGTCAGCTAACGAATTCAATTAATTCTTCTCTGCACCTCTGAATACCCGCACGGCTGATAATTACCGTCCACAAGAATCCCCAAACAGGATAACTAACAACAATACCTTCCATCTAAAACATGTAACAACAAATACGGCAAGAAAAGCAATAATGAGAATCTCTTCTGATGCAATAGGCAACGACAGTATCAGTATAACCATGATTAAGAATGTTGCCGATATCTTAGCACCTGTCTTAACTGACATATTTAATTTTTGCCTCGTGAACGGAATATACCCCACTGCATGGAAAAGAAGCATAATTTGACCCATCCCTAAGATAGAAAACCCGCAACTGCCTAGTGATTACCGACCAATTAGCATACTGTCTGCTGTTTCCAAAGCACTTGAATATATTGTTCATGACCAAATCACTGAACACTTGCGTGAATTCAGCCTATATGACAAACTTCAATCCGGTTTCCGTAAACATCACAGCACAAACACTGCTTTAATTAAAGTAACTGATGACCTGAAATATGCCATCGACAATCGAAAGGCAACAATATTGACGCTACTGGACTTCAGCAAAGCTTTTGACACTGTTAACTTTGACATATTGCTCAGAAAAATGCAACATCTTAATTTCTCTGATACTGCAATGAGATGGTTTGATAGCTACTTAAAAGACAGACAGCAATGTGTTGTCTGCGTAAATGAAAAATCTTCCTGGAAACATGTTTCCTCGGGAGTGCCACAAGGATCAGTCTTAGGACCACTTTCGTTTTCTTTATATGTCAACGATATTTCGTCGGTTCTGTCCTCCTGTAAATATCATTTCTATGCCGATGACCTCCAGTTCTACCTAAGCGTCAGACCTGAAGATGTAAACACTGCAATCGCTCAGATGAATGATGATCTGTCTTCAGTAGTGACATGGGCGAAAAAACTGGGGCTTAAACTAAATGCAAAAAAGATGCAAGTAATCTTAATAGCCCATCAGAAATTAATAAGTTCAGATTTCTGCGCACGGCTACCTCCTATTCTGCTCGACGGTACTCCAATACCATATCAGAAAACAGTTAAGAACTTGGGTGTAACTTTGGATGAGCATCTCCACTGGGCGGAGAATACAGTCGCAGTGTGCCGAAAGACGTCTGCTTGTCTCTATGCTCTCAAAAAGTTTCGGAACATATTTCCACAGGACTTGAAACGCCAACTCGTGCAAGCACTCGTTCTACCAAACCTCCTCTATTGTGATGTGATTCAACAAGGCATGAGTAGTGAAAACAAAAGACGGCTAGAACTAACCATGAATGCCTGTGTGCGTTACACCTGCAACATTCGCCAATATGATCATGTTAGTGCTTCATACTCCGAGCTAGCGTGGCTGCGGCCGGACAAATTGCGTGACTACCACACTCTATGTCTACTTCACCGACTCCTCGTCACGCAAGCACCCCAGTACCTTGCTTCAGAGATTAAAAACCTGTCATGCCATCATAATCGAAACACGAGGTCACTCTTATTTGGTATCCTAACTGTGCCCACTCACAAAACAAAAACTTTTGCAAACTCCTTCTCAGTTGCCGCTGTCCACCTCTGGAACAAACTGCCCCTTACCTTGTGCAAAATTCAATCTCCTGCTGCTTTTAAGAAGAAGTTGAAGCATTTCCTACTATCATCCTCATAATGTTCTCCAAAAAATTAATGCACAAGGCCAATCCTCTCATCTGTCAAATAGCAAAGCTAGCGTCTCCTATCTTGCTCCTGAGATGCCTTCCTCTTCATCTATCTCTATTAGCTACGCAATCTTCTTTTCCTTTATATTTCCTTAATTATGTTTCATCATGTCTCTCTATTCTTCTCCTCCCTTCACCATGGGTCTCCCTCATACTCCCTGCTGCTAGCACTCCTATCTAAAATCTGTCTCTTCAATAATGTCTAATTATAACAGTACTTATGACCTACGAAAATAAACTCTATATGTATGTATTTTTCCAGGTGTACCTTTCTAATTGTTTATTTCACTTTTTGTACTAGATGTAGTTTAACATGCCTACTAAAACATGTGAATGTAAAATAAGTAGAATGCCTGGTTAGATGTAAGAGGGGGCCTAATGGCCCTAATCTTGCCAGGTTAAATAAATCAATAAATAAAATACAATAAAATAAAAAATAAAATATACTCAAAATTAATGTAAAATGTCCAGTGCTTGATTTAAAATTCCCGCCAGTCTTAAAAATGGCCTTATATTTGATGCTAAAGGAAACCTCACTCTCGCTAGCGACATCGAATTCAACTGGTACCAGCAGCACAGCAATGCGATGGATCTGAGTTGTAGGGATTGACACGCTTGCTAATACTGTCTCCCTCCCACCCTGCCATCACAAATACAGAACCCTGTCTAGCCTACAATGCGTCCTTGAAGTCTACAGTGACAGTGAACCTGCATTGAAAGTGATTTGTGTTATCAATAACAGTTCAACATTTTTGTCAGTAGCTATTTTTGTAATGGAAAAGAAGATATCGATATGATGTGGGCTGTAAATTGAAACTAATGAAAAAATGCAATACACTGTTAACTTTAAAGTTTTTGTATGTATCTCCTTGTGACTGGATATCTGGGGGACAACGGCCATTCACTATTGTAAGAAAATTAAACACCTACTGCCATGCTTATAATGTCATTTATTGTACAGCTACCAGTTTCAGTGCACTGTGCATTGAAACGCCAAAACTGGTAGCCGTACAATAAATGACATCATAATAACAGCTGTAGGTGTTTAATTTTCTTACAACAGTTGTTCTTTCATGTTGTGCTGATGGTACTAAACTTAATCCAATGATTATTTTCAAGCACAAAACAGTGCCGAAACCTTTTGAAATAACACCAAGTGTTGTTGTTCACGAACATGACATGGGTTGGATGGACAAAAGTGGTATTAAATTATAGAGTAACAGAGTATGGGAGAGAAGGAAAGGTGTTTTATTGAAGAATAATTCTCTTATTGTGCTAGATCAGTTTAACAGTCATTTGAAAAAAATCTGTGACAGAGCAATTGAGACAGGGAAATACAGAGCTTGCTGTTATCTCAGGAGGAATTACTTCACAACTGCAACTTCTTGATATCTCAATAAATAAACCACTTAAAGTTTATATGAGAGAGGAAAGGAACAAATGGATGATGGACAAAACCCAACATCGAGAGAGCTTTAAAATGACCTACAGTCAAACAAATTTTTTTTATCACAGGTCTGGCGCATTTCGGTCATTGACTTATGTAAGAAAATGAAACTCTTACAGCCATCTACAGTGTTAATAGTTGCTAGTTGGTGAGATAACATCACAGTTAAAGGTAGTCGGCATAAACCAGTTATGTTGGCCACTGATGCATCGTGTATACATATGGTTTTAACCCCTTTAACATCAGCCAGGGGCACCAAAATTGGTAGCCATTCTATAAATGATATCATAAGGATGGCTTTAGGTGTTTCATTTTCTTACATAAAATCAAGCAAGTGTGTCAATGAATAAAACGGTCATGGTCTAGAGTAAGAGAAGCCATTATAGTTAAATCTTTCAAGAAGTGTGGCATAAATAATGCTCTCAGTGGCAGTGAAGACCATTTATACGTGAAGAGGACAACAATGAAGAGGAAGAAGAAGAAGAAAGTTCAGATGATAATTTTTAGGGATATTACAGGTCAGTTTGGTTTTATCAATTAAGAATTTTTTTGTATGGCTTTGCAATCTACTAATAAAGATGGTAAAAATGTTATTTTTTTTTAAAAAATGTTAGTTAAAAAATAAGATGTGTCTTATAGAATACTTCTTGACCAGACTTTGTCTAACATTAATGTGAGTTAATAACATGAGCTATGAGTTTTTGCTTTATTTTTGCTTGCAGACATCTCACACTAACAAACAACAAAGTGTTTACCTTTTTATACTACTTCAAAAACTTTAACTCAGCTGCAGACTCAAATATACCAATACAATTCACAAATAAAACAACAACTTTAACTTATTCACAAATAGCAGAGGAGAAAACCAATGTCTGGTGTAATTTAGAACTTTGAGAAATTTATGCAGATACAATTATGCAAGAATTTTAAGTCAGCTTATCTTGACTGCTACCTCAGAGCCTGATGACAGTTCTGCCGAAGGAAGAAGAAGTAAAATTACTCTTTGTGTTCATCACACCCAATAAAAAAGTTACAACTGCAACATATGTTTTTACACAGAGGCTGCAGTTCATAATACTGCATTATTAAACAGGACATGAATAATGTGATATTTTTTCTCCTTTAACATGTCATCCTAAAATATACACAAAATCTGCCAGTCTTGGCTCTTCACATAATTCTGAACATGCTTGAGATGCTAATCATACTGTTTTCATTACGTTGCCTCAAAAGAATTCATAGACGTGGAAAAAATCTATATGCCTTGCGTATGGGGCAACAAATCCCAAGAACAGCCAAATAAACAATTTCAAGGTATTACAGTAAATATCAGTTGTTGCAGGTTTTCAGAGTGAGAGAAGGAAGAGATGAAGGTGTCTCCACGAGTGGCATATTGACAATAGTTAGCAAGTAACTTTGAATAAAGACCTAACGTCACTGGCCAAGAGAAGGGATCAGCCTTGTTGTGAAATCTTGCACAACAGCAGCTTCAGGTGACACTGTGTATTTCCCAGATTAAGCTATTTGGGTAAGTCCTAGCAACGTGGAAGCTCTCTCTCAATTTAAATCATTATGATCACGTTTTACACATGACTGCTGTGCAATGCTCAAGATACAAGTCATGTGAGAAGTCTGTATATAATAGGATATGGGTAGTCTATTGTCTAAATTGTTAAAATATTGGTTTTCATACCCAAAGCCAACCAACACTGTGCAGTGAAACTGGTCACCATCCGGGCAGATCAAGAGGCAATCATGCATGTGTCTATGGTCTTAGTTCTCACAGCATTCATAATATCTGAAGAAAATCATTAAAAAAATTTCACATAAAGAAAAGTATTTTGTAGTATATGCAATACATCACTATCACTGGGTATGTTTCCAGATAAGTTGAAATATGCTATAGGCACAGGCACAGACATTAGTCGTGTGTGTGGATTGCATTTGTATGAATGTGTGTATGTATGTTGTCTAATACAGAAGAAGATCTTTTGGCTGCAAGCTCACTTGTTATCAGTCTTTTTTGTTGTGCCTATTTGTGGCTCAACATCTCTGCTATATAGTGAGAAGCAATGTATGATTTTCATAATATTAACATCCCTTTATAAGTTCACAATTGCCAACGTTCCCAGAAGTAGTGATTGTAGTCTCACACATCACACACACCAGCGAGGAAATTAATTATTTTACTCATTTATTTGATGACTGCATTTCCAAGACAGTTAAACAAAAAGGAATTGGTACATTGGTAATACAATTAGAGAACAAAAGAAAATAAATTTGCTTGGAAAGGGAGGAGCTACTTTTCAGCATCAATCTACTGCAGCCGAGCAGACTGACAAGCCATTTGAATGTTATTTTCCATAGAAAGTTCCACTAGCTGCAAAGAAAATCAAATCAATTCACTATTGTTACATTTGTTCAGACAGGAGAGAAAAAGAGAGGTAAGGGCTTCACGAAGGAGAGTAGGCAGTGGTGCACAAACTGCAACATTGGCCTGTGTGCCCTACAGTGCTTCTATAATTGCTACGCCAAAGATGACCGTAGCAGTCTGGTCCCTTTAATCCCACAAACCAACCAAGCTACGCCAAAAGTACTTTTACTTGAACCACAGAAAAATATTATCACTTTCAGGTCCCTCGTTTTAAACATTCACTTACTGCTTTTTGTGAGTGCAAACAAAACAATAATTGTACCACTGAAGAGTAAGAGTGCACAGAATATTTTTCCTCTGCAATTATCAGTTGTCCATTTTTGTGATTATCATGTAACCAACTTGAGGTGTATATATTACAAGCATATCATATTCCTGTAATGCACTCACATTTCCCTGTAACTGGAGTAAGAACAACACCCATCTCATTATGTATATTGCAATGCCAGTTGAAAGCAACCCAGAATTTTGTCAGCTCACAGCCAATTATCAAGTGTGATGAGGGAAGTCTTCAAATTGTTAAATCTAACAACGGAAAATCCAAGATAGAATAATGATAGTATTATGAAAAGGGTAGATTGTTACTCACCGCGTAGTGGAGATGCTGAGCTGCAGATAGGCACAACAAAAAGACTACTAAACATACAAGGTTTCGGCCAGAAGGCCTTCTAATGAGAAAGACAACACACACACACACACACACACACACACACACACACACACACATATTAATGCAAATGCAGCTCACATACACAAAACCACTGCCTTTGTCTACAGAGACCAATCTGCAAGCAACTGCGCATGATAGCAGTCTCGTCTCAGCAACTGGAGACAGTGGTCATGTGTGAGGGAGTTACTTTTGCATCAATGCGTGCATGCGTGTTGTCTATTTCTGAAGAAGGCTTTCTGGCAGATTACATGTTTAGTAGTCTTTTCATTGTGTCTATCTGCAATTCAACATCTCCGTTACATGGTGAGTAGCAATCTTTCCTTTTCATATATCGTAATTGTTGAACCCAGCGAGATCAGAAGCAGTGTAAGTATCAATACTTCACTCTTAAGTGCCATGCCACCTGCCAAACCACACTACCCATTGTTTCCAATTATCAAAAAGTCAACCGCTATCTGGCCAACACCAACAAACTGAAAACAGTGCTGTCATTGCTGTTACTGTTGCTCAGTGTTTTGCTGTCTGCCATCTACAGTTATCACTCACCTATGTTTTGTTTAAGTGCAGACTTTGCTGATGGACAGCATTTTGCATTGTATTCCACTTGCTATTGATGGCCTGGTCAGTTCTCTACTGTTTTCGCAATAGGGCAAGTGTAACCTAGTATGAAGGTTTTAGATGTAGTCTTGTACTGTGTACATGTTCAGTTAATAATGAATCAATATAGCAAACAGAAATAGAAGCAGAAGAGCAACATATTTCCACCCTGATGGGATACTAAAGACTAACCTGTAACAAATGTTACCTACTCTGTATTTCCCAAAGTTAAAGCAAAAACAAAACCACCTGAAATGAAGCTTAAAAAATGTCACCTGTTGATCCTGTCAATGTTTCCTGAATGTGGAAAGGAGGGGAGGGGGAGGTGTGTGTGTGTGGGGGGGGGGGGGGGGGAGTATGGGAAAATTGGTCCATACATAACCTTACACCGCTCATATTAGAGTACCTATTGGGCAATGACACTACTCCAATTTGCGATACGACAGTCATCAAGTTCAGCTCATTCACAACAAATTACCTCTACGGAAAGTAATTGTCCCAAAATGCCAATAAGATAATAACAGGTTTTCATTCTTCGAACTCTGCCACAAACAATTACTACTTTAAGGTTAAAACAGTGATTTTATTCAAAAACAAATGAACATACTGAAATATTTGTTGGCTTGTTATTCAGATTAAATCTTCCCAACAAAGAGAATAAAATCTTTTGCATAATGTGCAATACATTTACGCCCCCTATATCTGAAAATCTATGAAAAGTGACAAGTGATTCTGAGGATGAAAGAACCAAGGAGATAGGTATAATGCAGTTTGTGCAAATGATCCAAACTTTACTCAACATAAGAGATTTCAGCACGCAAAGATATTAAAAAATTTTGTACGTAAGATACAAACTGTCTTCAAAATTTAATGGGAATTTTTAATTTTCTGAAATAATTTTATTTGTTCATCTATATCAATGTAATTCCCTTCAAAACAGTCCCCATTTAGTGTTATTCACTTATGCCAGCACATTTGCCTCTCCCTGAAACACTTCTGGAACTCAGTCCTTGTAATAACTTTTGGCTCTCTCAGCGATTCACTTATGCCAGCACATTTGCCTCTCCCTGAAACACTTCTGGAACTCAGTCCTTGTAATAACTTTTGGCTCTCTCAGCGATGCATTTTTCATCTTGTCTATCCTTGTAAAATGATAATCCTTTGAGGTTCTTTTTTGTTTTTGGGAAGAGAAAATGTCACATTGGGCCATGTTTGGTGAATATGGAGGCTGGGACATCATTATAGTATTGTTTTGGGCCATTCATGAATATGTAACAAAATGTGTGTGTGTGTGTGCGCAAATACCATGAACTGTTTTGCTGCAAACCCAGGTGTTTGTTTTTGTATTGCTTCATAAACAGCATTGAATTTGTGAGTGCTACTTCTTACTGATCATTCGGTCTTGTACTAAGAACTCACTGTGCACTATGCCATTAAAACTGGAGAACACATTCAGCATAATCTTCAAATTTGACTGCACTTATTAAGCTTTTTCAGTCTTAATGATTCAGAATGCTTCTACTGATGCGACTGAGCCTTAGTTTTGATGCACCTATAAACCCATCTTTCATTACATGGTATGATACATTTCAGTAGTGCTGCACAGCTGTTGACTTCAATTAGCAACTCCTGAGCAACATGAACCTGTTGCTCTTTTTGTAAAAAATTCGAAAATTTTGAAATAAATTTTTCTCTCACACATTTCATACCCAAAACACCCGAAAAAAGTTCGTTCTATGAACCAACTGATAAGCCAACTTCTCCGATTGTTATTCAGTGATAATTCATAATTATTTCTTTCATTTTTTTCGACAATTTCATTCACTGGTGATGTAATGGGTCAACTGGGATGTTTTTCTTTTTCAACACTTACATGGCCTTCTTCAAAATGCTTAAACCACTGGTAAACCCTGGTTTTACTTATAACAGTTTCACTAACATTCATAAAACTTTGCAGCATTCTATTCCTTTCTTGTAGCAAAATTTAATACAAAGTTGTGATCCATTTTTATAAAAAATAAATACATACTTATACTAACAACAAAGGATACCTTTTTAACAGCTGACAACAGACTAAGTATCTGATATAGCTATCAACAAAACAATCTCACAAATTGGACAGATACAACAAGCAAAATTACAAAATTCCTGTTACTTTTGAACACTCGTTGTATACCTGGATAGCAGATTATAGAGTTGGGTTACCTGTTCTTCCAATACGATGTGTGTGAGTATCAATGTCACGAGCAACATCATAATTAACAACAGTCCGTATGTGTGGAATGTCCAAACCACGAGCTGGAAAAACGAGTAACATAGTTAACCAAGTAACATAGTTAACAACAGAAAACCAACATAATTTTAACAATTAGCAAGAAGTAAAAAGTATCTAAACAATGAGTGCTCATAAAGTGGAAACACTTTTTATTGTGCTTTCCAATGTGGTGACGGAATCCGACACAATTGGTTTCTTTAGACAATACCTCTTTGTGTGAAGGAATTCCAGAAAATTAATACATACAAGCTATAACATAAAGTAATACTACTTAACACATGCGGCAAAATTACTCCATAGAACAACAAGATTCGTAACTTCATGGCAGATTAAATCTGTGTGCTGGACTGAGACAAGGCAAGGCAAGTACTCTATGGACTGAGTTACCCAAGCAAGAGTCATAACCCATTCTCACAGCTTTATTCCACCGGTAAGTCACCTGCTACCTTCCAAATTTCACAGAGGTCCTCCTGCAAATCTTACAAGATTAGCACATCTAATAGAAAGGATACTGCAGAGACATGGCTTAGCCATAACCTGGGGGATGTTTCCACAATGCAATTTTCATTCTGCAGCAGAGTGTGTGAGGAGTGCTAGTCTTGCAAGTTTCGCAGAAGAGCTTCTGTGAAGTTTGGAAGGTAGGAGATGAAGTACTGGTGGAAGTAAAGCTGTGAGGATGGGTTGTGCTCATGCTTGGATAGCTCAGTTGGTACTGCACTTGCCTGCTAAAGGCAAAGGTCCCAAGTGTGAGTCTCATTACAGCACACAGTTTTAATCTGCCTGGAAATTTTGTATCAGTGTACATTCCAATGCCGAGGAAAATTTAATTCTGGAAACATTACCTAGACTGTGACTAAGCCATGTCTCCACACTCTTCCAGGAGTACTAGTCTTGCTAGGTTCGCAGGAAAATTTCTATGAAGTCTGGAAGGTAGGAGATGAGGTACTGGTGGAAGTAAAGCTGTGAGGGCAGGTCGGTAGAGCACTTGCTCGCGAAAGGCAAAGGTCCCGAGTTCAAGTATCAGCCTGGCACAGTTTTAATCTACCAAGAAGTTTCATATCCCTGTATACTCTGCTGCAGAGTGAAAATTTCTTTCTGGAAACATGATTCATTGTTATCTTTATGCTTTCAGTTTAAGCAGGAGATCCTGGGTTTGAATCCCGGTTGGGCACACATTTTTGACTGTCCCCGTTGACGTATATCAACGCCTGTATGCAACTAAGCATAGTGATTTCATTGTAATTTCATTCTTTCAGTTTAAGTTGATAACAACAAAAGATGGTGATGGTATAGACAAAATGAAGATAAAATTAGAAAAGTGTTATGAAGTTTCACATAAAAAGTTTTTGGCTGATAGTAATACAATAACAAATTATGATAAATTTTTAAAGACATGAAAAATGTTATGCATTACTTTTAGATATTTACAATACTCTGATGCTGTTTTTCTGTTTCCTGATCATCCTTATTTTACTCTGTATGGGCTATAGTGTCCTTTTCTGAACTTCAGCAAGTCTCTGAATTCCGTCAATATCTTCTGCTTGGTTCACTTGACATATACCCCACACACTGGAACAGTATTCTAGAATAGGTCACACTAAACTCCTGTACAAGATTCCTTTCCCAGAATCCTCCCAACCAATTTGAGTCTTGGATTTGTCCTCCCTATTCTTTATTTCACAAGCCCATTTTATTTTATATCACTTTGTAGAGTTAACCCTAGGTACTTGAATGGTATGACAGGTTCTAGTTTGTACCTAACACTTTAATACAACACTACTGATTTCTTTCTCTTGTTTGTGTTCTCTATGTTGTAATTATCCAGAAAAAGCTGAGAAAAGCTGCCATTCAGAGAACTATGCACTACTGATGCTATCTGAAAATTGGTTATATATATTGGGAATGTCATTTGTTCCATTATACTTTCCCAGGCCACATCCAATGTTAGTATTCCTCAAGAATTTCCCATCCAAAATAACATACTGAGCACTATTAGCAAAAAATTCCTCATGTGAATCAAATCTTTAAGATGATACTCAAAGAAGATTGAATCTATCAGTTTAATCCAGTCCACCATTTTTAGGATACTGCACACGCAAGTGGGGCTGCCTGAACTTGTGCCAATTCTTTGTGAAATGTCCCCACTCCACTTGAAAACTAATGTTGTGTTCAAGCTCAGAACACCGGTCTAGGAATCTGCAAAGAAATGCATTTTAAGGACAATGACCGTAATTCTCATTTTTACTCTTCTTATAAAAGACAATGACCTGCACTTCACTGCAGCTGGATGATACTGTTCACCACAAGAGATGATGCCAGTGAGAGCTAGAAAGGAGTATAATTCTGTCATATCCAACATAAAAGTATAACAGACATTCTGTTGAATTATGCCTCTGTGGTGGTTCTGAGTAATTTCAAAGCCAAGGGCCCTTATTTAAGTATCACATGTGTTCCGGTGTGAAGTCAAGCACTGGCACACCGGTCGGGAACATTAGAGCAGAGAGGGCTGTGAAGAGGACGTCAGCTAATTGCATGCAGATGAACCCTTCTCTAGGATGACACTGCGATGGCAGCGCACTCTAAACGAAGAAAACATAAGCGTTGGCCCCCACTGGCCGCAGCTCAGTTGAAGACTGTCAGTTCTACGGCAGCGAGTTCAAAAATAGCAACAAGAGTAATCATTTCGTTTCTACTATATATCATTGTCTATAATGATGAGATTTCTTATTTTGTCTGTCGCCCATTGCTTGTGTCACTTCTGTTTAACACAAATACTGTAATCATTTCCTTTTGTAATAAACTTCATTAACACGATTTGCTTGAATTGTTGCCGAGTGATTCGAGAACGCAGGTTTCCTAGGCAACCCGTTTTTCTGATGAGTAGGCAGGATACAACAACATATTTGTATCAACTGTGGTCAAACAATGATATCATATCAGGTGGGTGCTTAAGTTCCTAGTGTTTTTGTTTTGCATGTTGGTATTCTGGTTGCTATGGGTTTATTTATCAAGTGTCATTTTTTAGTTGTAGCTCACTGTTGCTATTTGAGTTTATATATTGTCATTTGGAGACAGCAAATGGAGGTGTGGATGCTAGAAAACAGAGTGCCCAGTGGAGAAATTGGAACATTCCCAACATATTCTTCAGTCCAATAGAGGGGTGATAGCAATGGATGCAGCCAGAACAAATGCACCATATCTGAGGATAACGCCACTGGACAGAGAACAGCAGGAAAATGGTTCTCTCATTTTGAGGAGAATTGTTTTGGAATTAGTGACTCTCCACATTCAGGAAGACCTCCGAGATTTGATAAAGACTGTTATGCATTGATCCGCATCAGTGTACTCAAGAAATGACAAATGAGATGAACCATGATCATTTCACTATCGTGCGACCTTTGCATGCAGTGAGGAAGGTTCAAAATTGGGTATACAGATACCGCATGCTCTAAAACAAAGTCACAAAAATCAGAGCATGCATCTCTGCTTGCTCGTCATCATTTGCCTCATGAACAACACTGACCATTCCTATCCTGTATAATTACTGGTGAAAATAAATCATATCGTTACGCTAAAATAAGGAAAAGAAAGGAATTGTGAGCCCAAACAAAGCAGCAACTCCCGGTACTAAGACCTGCACGCATCCACAAAAGATAATTTTATGCATCTGGTGGAATAGCAACAGTGTTGTGTACTACTAACGGGTTCCCTGATGTGTAACCACCACGGCCAACATTTACTGTCCACAACTGAGACATCTTGCAGGCACTATCCGAGAACAACGACCAGGAAGACTGCCTGAAGTGATGCTACTCCACGATAACACCTGTTCGTATTCTGCTAGAGTGGGGAGGGAGGGGGGGGGGGGGGGGGGGGCACACAACACACACACTTTGCAGAAGTTAGAATGGGAAGTTGTTATTTGCCTAACGTGTACCCTCAGAATTTCACCTTTCCTGCTCTCTACTGAATAACTTTCAAGGAACTTCCTTTCCAGATGAAAATGTGCTCCAAATGTGGCTTGACAAGTTCATCTCAAAACCAGGTGATTTCTACAGCTGCGGTATTGAAAAATTACCCCAGTGTTGGCAGACTGTTGTGAACAGTAAAGGAAAATATATTTTTGATGACTAAAATCTAAGTTATTTGTATCTGTTGTGTTTATTAAACTGATGGCAAAACGCTATGTCTTATGCACCAAGTCAATAGTATGAACATGCACTGATGTGCAATAATTTAATATTTTGTCTTTCTGTTTGTCATCTGTTTCAATGCAAGACTGACTGGTGAGAGACTTCACATCTATCAGATTTATGTATCAACTTTATGTAGTACCAGCAACATAAAAAGGAACACTGCTAGTCATCACTCAGAGGAGGTGTTGAGGGCCACGACCTTTCATAAGTACTAAAAGCTGACTGCTGATGCATCTGGGGTGAGCTCTAATCTTTTTTGGGGTGGATAGTGGAGGTACAGAAGGGTAATGGGGGTACAGAAGAGGTGTATGGGTGGAGTGAAACAAATGGGGGTTTTATTATAATGTGTTCTACTCCACACACAGTCTGTCAGCCTGCTCATATGTATCCCAACTTTTACCTTATAAATATCTTGTGGTTGCCATTCTTGATATTATTCACTAAAGTGGACTTGCTTGGCTGAGATACTAGACCGAGACATGTCCTCTTGACAACTGCCTTCTTCACCTTTTGCATGGGTGGATGCTGAAAGAGAACTTCCATCTATCCAAGCTACTAAAATGACTCAGTCTCCTATGTGAAAACCCTTCTGATATTACAAATGCAATCTTTTCAGTGTACAGCTCATTTACAATTGTGTGTCGACAGATCTCTCTTAACCCATAACCCAAAATAGATCACAACATGTATTACTGTACAAAATGACAATTCTCATATCTCCCTCCACTGTTCTGGTGCTGACATAATCACCTGCGTCCTTTACTCCACGACTTCCAAGGCATTGCAAAGCTGTGATGCCACAGCATAAGCAGGTGGAATGGTCACTCGCAATCACACCTTGTCGACTTTCTGAGCTGAAGTCTTTTACACCACATAAGACGTCTGTTGACTGGAATACTCTCTTTCAAATTCTGAAGGTGGCAGGGGCAAAATACAGGGAGCGAAAGGCTATTTACAATTTGTACAGAAAGCAGATGGTAGAGTCAATGGACATGAAAGGGAAGCAATGGTTGGGAAGGGAGTGAGACAGGGTTGTAGGCTCTCCCCGATGGTATTCAATCTGTATATTGAGCAAGCAGTAATGTAAACAAAAGAAAAGTTCGGAGTACGTATTACAATCCATGGAGAAGAAATACAAACTTTGAGGTTCACCGATGACATTGTAATTCTGTCAGAGACAGCAAAGGACTTGAAAGAGCAGTTGAACGGAATGGACAGTGTCTTGAAAGGAGGGTATAAGATGAACATCAACAAAAGCAAAATGAGGATAATGGAATGTAGTCGAATTAAATCGGGTGATGCTGAGGGAATTAGATTAGGAAATGAGACACTTTAAGTAGTAAAGGAGTTTTGCTATTTGGGGAGCAAAATAACTGATGATGGTCGAAGTAGAGAGGATATAAAATGTAGACTGGCAATGGCAAGGAAAGCGTTTCTGAAGAAGAGAAATTTGTTAACATCCAGTATAGATTTAAGTGTCAGGAAGTCGTTTCTGAAAGTATTTGTGTGGAGTGTAGCCATGTATGGAAGTGAAACATTGATGATAAATAGTTTAGACAAGAAGAGAATAGAAGCTTTCAAAATGTGGTGCTACAGAAGAATGCTGAAGATAAGATGGGTATATCACATAACTAATGAGGAGGTACTGAATAGAATCGGGGAGAAGAGGAGTTTGTGGCACAACTTGACTAGAAGAAGGGATCGATTGGTAGGACATGCTCTGAGGCATCAAGGGATCACCAATTTAGAACTGGAGGGCAGTGTGGAAGGTAAAAATCATAGAGGGAGACAAAGAGATGAATACACTAAGCAGATTCAAAAGGCTGTTAGGCTGCAGTAGGTACTGGGAGATGAAGAAGCTTGCACAGGATAGAGTAGCATGGAGAGCTGCATCAAACCAGTCTCAAAACTGAAGACCACAACAACAACAACAACAACAACAACAAGAGGTCTGTTCAAAAAATTCTGGAATATTCATAATTTCGCGCCAATGGTGTGCTGGAGCGAAATGCGGTTTGCATCCCTCCACATGCCTGTCATGTGTAACTGCTGGAATTTTCATTGTTGTATGTCTGTTACTTATTGTTCAGTGCTGTATGGAGTACAACGTTGTGTCACACAATGTGTGGATTTTGAGATGTCAGAGTAAGAGGAGCAACGCATCTGCATTAAATTTTGCATGAAACTCAAGAAAACCTTTACAGAGACACAGCAAATGATGCAGGAAGCCTACAGTGATTAGTGCTTAAGCAGTACTCGGTGTTACAAATGGTTCACATGGTTTAAAAGTGGCTGAACAGAAGTTAAAGCCGACCATTGTTCAAAATGCCCTTCATCATATACCAATGACATTTATGTCAGGAATGTCAACAAAATTGTGTGTGCTAATTGAAGACTGAATGTCAGAGAGATTATAGAAGACTGTAACATTTCAGTTGGATCGTGTCATGAAATTATATCATAGGATCCTGGAATGCATCATATTGCAGTCAAGTTCATTCCACGGCTCACGAGTCAAGACCAGAAAAATCTTCGCCTTGCAATCTGTGAAGAACTTTCAGATTGCGCACATGTGAAGGAGATGTTTCTTAAGAGAATCATGACTGATCATGAGACATTGATCTATGGTTATGATGTTCAGATCAAGGTTCAGTCTTCATGATGTGACAGGAAAGGTTCTCCAAGATCAAAAAAAGCTCGTAAGGTCAGTTCAAATGTCAAAGCCATGCCGATAGTTTTCTCTGACTTTGAAGGATTAGTTCATCATGAATTCGTGCCACAGGGACAAACTGTTAATCAATGGTACTATTGGGATGTGTTGTGATGCCTGCGAGAAAATGTGAGAAGAAAATGGCCTGAAATGTGGTGAAATATTTCATTGTTCTCGAATCACGATAACTCACCCGCACATTCATCCCTGTTGGTGCATGATTATTGAACAAAAACTGAAATCACTGTGCTGCCTCATCCTCTGTACTCTCAAGACCTGGCCCCTGCGGCCTTTTTTAATTTCCAAAGTTGAAAACCCCTTTGAAAGGATGAAGATTTGCAATGATGGACAAGATAAAAGAAAATTTGCAGACGGATCTTCACGTGATCCAGCAAGAGGTGTACCTAGACTGCTTCCAGAAGTGGAAAGTGCTGGGAGTGGTGTATCAATTGTGGAGGACAACATTTCAAAGGAGACCATGCACAATAAGTAAAAGGTAAGTGTAGTAAAATTTTACAGACAAAGTTTCGGAATTTTTTGAACAAACCTCATATGGCAAACCAGAGCACACACAGTGGGATGTTACACACTTAACGACTACCTGAACAATGTTTCCTGTTACCACAAACATCTTTTGGTTGGCTTCAGTTGTTAGGAGTAGAACATGTTATTCTGCAGATTCGACATGTCACACCACATGGGGTAGGGGTGTGTGAGTAGGGGAGGGGAGGATATTACTGCTGCCAGTGGGAACATACAGGGACAAAGTGGGGGCAGAATAGTGGGCTGCTAAGTGCAGTTTGAAAGCCAGGACAGAGAGAGGAGAGGAGAGGAAGGGAAGGAAAGTAGACAAGGGGAAAGGACTATGCTGGCAGATAAAAGGTGTGTGTAGTGTTACACCAGTGCTGAACCCCACCTTACTCAGTTTACTCCTCCATCTAACTGTGATCCACCCTACTGCCCCAAATCATCCCACGTTAAGTTTCCAGAATTTCCTACCACAAACCTTGCCTCATCATCATCCCCCAAATTCCTCAACATGAAACCAGCCTCACATCTGCAGAAAGAATTGCAACCTGCCACCTAAAAACTGATCTCGTCCTTATACTCTACCTGCTAACAAAGGCACTGAGGTCATGAGCTACATGAATTACCTTGCAGACAGACTCCACCAGTTGTCGGATATGTCCATCTATGCCCTGACACATGGATCTCATTCCAGAAATCTAGCAAGAATGCCAGCATCTCCTCAAATCTCTAGATCCATTCCAGAACCTCTCCTATGAGTCTATCTCTGTCCTCACCCTCGTAACTCTCTGCACTTCTACCATCTACATGCTTCCTAATGTTCATACTCCCAACCATCCAGAACACCCCATTGTTACCACACCACCTCTCCCTTAGACGACCAACACCTTCAGCCTATAACCACTAACTTACCACCCGTATAAAAGATTACCCATTTCTTCAACAGACTACAAGATTCCTGTTTTTTACACCCTAATCTCATTCCTTCACAACCTCAACATCTCTCCCATCCATTTCACCCAGTCCTCCTCACCCCAGCATGCCACCTTCCTGGACCTTGACCTCCACCTGTCTGATAGCTTTATCCGCACCTTTGTCCACATTAAACCCACCAACAACACACAGTACCTGTTTTTGACAGCTGTCATCCCTTCCACATAAAAAAATTCCTCCTATACAGTCTAGCCACCAGGGAATGGCATATCTGCAGTGACAAGAACTCCCTTGTCCAGTAAGCTGAGGATCTCACCAAGGCCTTCGGAGACACGCGCTATCCTTCAGACCTCATCCCCAATTAGATCTGCCTTACCATTTCCCCACATACACCCTAACTTCCCACAATTCCAAGAAAAAGCTACAGAGGAGTACACCCTTCATCACCCAATACTATCATGGACTGGAACAACTGAACCACATCCTTCGTCAGAGCTTTGATTACCTAACATCTTGGCCTGAAATGAGGGACATTCTACCCAAGACCCTTCCCATCCCTCCTAAAGTAGACTCACTCTATCTCCATGATATCCAAATCCATCCCTATGCAACTCACAAGGCCAACCCCTCACCAGACGGATCATATTCCTGTGGAAGACTCGGGTACAAGACCTGCCAATCCATCCACCCAGCACTGCCTATTCTAGTCTTGTTATAGGCTTATCATTCCCCAACAGAAGCTGGGCTACCTTGAGAGCAGCCATGTCATATAGCAGCTCCGTTGCAATCACTGAACTGCTTTTTATGCTGGTATAACTGCCAACCGACTGCCCATGAGGATGAGTGGCCACAGCCAAACTGAGACGATCAATGGCCGCAGCCAAATTGAGGTTGAGAGCAACGTATACCACCCTGTTGCATAACATGCAGCTGAATTGCACAAGCTCGATTTCAACGGCCTCTTCACAACCCAGGCCATCTTTATCCTCCCCTTCACCACTAGCTTTTCTGAAGTGTGCAGACAGGAATTATCCTTACAACAAATTTCCACTCCCGAAATTCTCCTGGCCTCAGCCTAAAGTAACCTACCATTCCCACACCCTGCACTCAACAGTTTCTGCCCCCTTTGTCCTATCATATCCTCCCTATTCTTGTTCCCTCAACCTCTTTGTGTGCAGCCCTCTGCCAACACACATGCCCATCTTTCCCCTTTCCTGTTCCTCTGCTGTGTCCCTGCCCCCTCGCCGCAGGCACAGCCTCCCAACACTGTACTTGTTGGCAGTCTAGACCTTGCGTGCTTCACCAGACAGCACTCATCTCTCACCCCACTCATACCCTGCTATTCTTTTCCCTTTCCTGCCCTCTCCAGATTGCTGCTTCCGTTCTACGTGACAGTTACATTTCAGTATGAGCTGCTGGTGATGGCGGTCATGTGTGTGTGAGGTGTATTTGCTTGTGTGTGTGTGTGTGTGTGTGTGTGTGTGTGTGTGTAAAGCCATTATCAGAAGATCAAAACTATTTGCAAAATCACTTAGACACAACACCTGTATCGTGTGAAAAGTGGCAATTATCTATGAATAAGGAGAACTGTGAGGTCATACACATGAGTAAAAAGAGAAATCTGTTGAATTTAAAGTCTGTCGATTCAGCTAAATACCTAGGATTACAATTATGAACAACTTAAATAACACTGATAAAGTTATGGAGAAGACAAACCAGATACTGTGTTTTATTGACAGAACTCTTAGGAAATGCAACAGGTCTACTAAAGAGACTGTCTGCCCTACATTTGCCCATCCATTTGTTGAGCACTGCTGTGCGGTGTGAGATCCCTACCGATATGACTGAGGGAGAACATAAAAAAAATCCACATAAAAGCAGCCCATTTTGTATTATTGCGAAATAGGGGAGAAAGTGTCACAGATACAATGAGCAAGTTGGTGTGGTAATCATTAAACAAAAGATTTTTTGCACAGCAGTCAGATCTTTTCACGAAATTTCAATCACCAACTTTCTCCTCTGAATGTGAAAGTATTTTATCATTACTAACCTTCACAAGCAGAAATGATAATCACAATGAAATAAGAGAAATGAGAGCTGATACAGAAAGACTAAATTGTTCATTTTTCCCATACACTGGTCGGGAGTGGAACAGCAGAGAAATAGTCCGAACTTGGTTTGAAGAATCCTCTGCCAGTTGGGAACATCAAGATCAACAAGAAACCATGGGCATGTAGTAAACTGCAGTCGAGAGCACTGTACACCTTAATAGTCCTGAAATGCTCACATTCAGGAGATCTAATAGACATATAACAAAATCCTCTCTCTCAGAAATGTTATTTACTTGTTCGGGTAGGAAATGGGGATAGGTTGTGGAAGCTCAGAAAGAACAGGGAAGTCACCCAAACCTCAGGATACGACAGACTCACCTGTTGTAACTATCAAGAAAGATGAATGGAGAGGTGTCAGAGAGAGCAGGTCGAAGATAGTACAGTGTAAATTTTTTCTACTTTTATCTGTATTCACATGCAATACACCTGGAAAATGAGTGCTCATTCTGTCTCCCTGTAAAATTATCGTTTTCTCGAGTGAATTATCCTTTTAGCTGTAATTGTTTGTAACTGTACAACTTGTACTTGTATGAAGCTGGTCAACAGCTTTAGACCAGTTATTAAGATAATTTTGTCAGTGAGAACAATAATGCTAAAGTTAAATGACAACAATAAGCAACAACTTATGCAGCTGTTTATACGTCCCTTGATATATATTGTATGTCACCAAGCTGGAGCCTGTAAGACACTTTATTCAAATTAACACTGTTAAATGTATTCAATCTGCAGTACCTGCAACATCAGTTGCCACCAAAACGTTGACTTCCTTTTTCTTAAACTGAGTTATAACTTTATTCCTCTCTGCTTGATCCATGTCACCATGCAGCAACAAAACATCGTACTCCTTCAGTTTTAAATTATTAGATAATTCTTCAGCATTTGCCTGTAATATTAATGTTGC
Organism: Schistocerca cancellata; assembly: GCF_023864275.1. Classification (NCBI taxonomy): domain Eukaryota; kingdom Metazoa; phylum Arthropoda; class Insecta; order Orthoptera; family Acrididae; genus Schistocerca; species Schistocerca cancellata. Next base: position 397,275,360 of record NC_064628.1, read on the forward strand.
CACACAATAACTTTATAGAGGGCTAAAATCTAAAGACACAAACACAACTATCAATTACAATCAAAACTGATATTACAATTAAAACTGATATTACAATTTAAATATCTGCAAAGGAAATAAAAGACTAAAATTAAATATCAAACAAATAGAGAAAAAACATGTGTAATTAATAGATGGGACACTAGCGCCTACCCCCCCCCCCCCCCTCTACCAACTGTCAATCTGTCTCTATTTTATTCAGGCTAAATATGACAGCAATTTTTGTTTCATAAAGAATATGTCTCCCAGGAGCAGGTGTATAACATATTATTTAATGGTTGTAGCTAATTTTGGAAATTTAAGGTTATAAATTTCATTTAAAGAAACTCTTGATAAACATATCATGCCTGAGATAGAACCGATGTAAAACAATGTAAAATCCAAGATGGATTGTGACAATATTATGAAAAGGACACACACACACACACACACACACACACACACACACACACACACACACACACAATTGCAACTCGTGCCCAAGAGCACATTCTCTGAAAGCTGAAGCCAGACTGCAAGCAGCAATGCATGATGAGAGGGGCAACCAGGTGCTAGGGTAAGGAGTGGGCTGGGGAGGGGAGGGATAGCAGGGTAGGGGTGGATGGTAAAGTGGTGTTTGAGGGAGCATACAGGGACGAGGTGGAGATAGGCTGGGGCAGCTAGTTGCAGTCGAGAGGTTAGATGGAGCATGGGGTTGGGAGGCAGCAGGACGGGGGGCGGGAGTGGGGGAGGAGAACCTAAGGCTGCATTGGTGAAATAGAAGGCAGTGTACTGCTGGAATGCGAGCAAGGATGGGAGTAGATGTGTAAGGACAATGACCAATGATGGCTGAGGCCAGGAGGATTGCAGGAGTGTAGGATATATTACTGGGAGAGTTCCGACCTGCATAATTCAGAAAAGCTGGTGCTGGTGGCACAGCTCCAGATAGCACAGACACTGCAACACAGAGCATTCAAGTGGACAGACAGTTTGTTGATTGTCATGCCCACATAGAATGCAGCACAGCAGTTGCAGCTTAGCTTGCCAATAATGTGATTGGTTTCACATGTAGCTCTGCCTTTGATGGGATAAGTGATGTTTGTGACCAGACTGGTGTAGGTGGTATGTATGAGACAGGTCTTGCCTCATGGCTCATATCTCTGTAATAGACCTAGATGCAAAGGGTTGGGAGCAGGGGTACATGCAAAGGGTTGGGAGTAGGGGTCAAGTAGGGATGGGAAGGATAGTGGGTAGGATATTTCTCATTTAAGGGCACAATGAGAGCTACTGAAAACCCTGGCGGAGAATGTAATTCAGTTGCTCCAGTTCTGTGAGGCACTGAGTCACAAACGGAATGCTCCTCTGTGGCTGGACGATGCGATTTGAGAGGTGGTGGGTGACTGGAAAGATAAGACACAGGAGACCTGTTTTTGTACAAGGTTGGGAGGGTAATTACTGTTTGTGAAGGCCTCGGTGAGAACCTCAGTATATTTCCAGAGGGACCGCTCGCCACTACAAACACGACAGGCAAGAGTGGCTAGGCTGTAAGGAAGGGACTTCTTGTATGGAACGGGTGGCAGCTGTCGAAGTGGAGGTATTGCTGGTGGTTGGTAGGATTGGTATGGATAGAAGTACTGGTGTAGCCATCTTTGAGTTGGAAGTTAATATCGAGGAAGATGGCTTGAAGTGTTGGGTAGGGCCAGGTGAAGTGAATGGGGGAGAGGGTGTTGAGGTTCTGGCGGAATATGGATAGGGTGTCCATCACACTCAATTCAGATCACGGAGATGTCATCAATGAATCTGAACCAAGTGAGGTGTTTGGGAGTCTGGGTAGTTAGGAAGGGGGTTCCTCCAGATGGCCCATGAACAGGTTGGCATAGAATGGTGCCATGCGGGTGCTCATAGCTGTACCCCAGATTGTAATTGTAGGTGGGGATATAATTGGTTGTTGATTTGGAATCCGTCGGGCCTTGGGAAAGGTTATGTTCAACAGTGCAAGGCATGGACGTTAGGGATGATAGTGGAAACAGAGGTGGCATCAATAGTGACGAACAGGGCACTGTGAAGAGTTGGCAGAGAAAATGGTTAGTACAGTGAAATCTCTATACAATGTTTTTCAAGGGACCACAAATTCTGAACACTTTATAGAGGAAAACACTATAAAGAGGAAGGCTTCCAAATAATAATTATAGGGCATTAGTGAAGATCGGGATACCACTAATCAGCTTTGACAAATGGTGCCATAGGTGACATTTTAAATTTTCACAACACTGTAATATGATATTCATTGCAAATGATCAATGTATCAAATAATTAGTTTTTTGTAATTAAAACATGGGGCCCGGTTGGTGGATGGGTGAAAGTAAATGGCGCCAAAAAGATCGCAAGCAGAATGTGCGTCACATGTCACGTGACCAGGTTCTGCGCCGAAATATAAAATATGCTGAGTGTGGGCTTTCCAAGCCGGTGCAAACTGTGAATTCACAGAATGGAAAACGATGCGTCTACATCCAGTCATTTAAACGTTATAAAGAGGTAAATAATTTACCAGGGTTCCAAAAATATGAGCATTACATGGAGGAAATTGTAGTATAGAGGAAACACAGTAAAGAGGAAAATTTAACATTGTTTATATGGGCTTTTAGTTGGGACCGAAAAAAACAGATGTAACATACAGGAAAACATTATATGGAGGAACGATACAAAGAGGTTTCACTGTATACTTTATATAGGAGGGTAGGTTGCGAGTAGTAGGCTGAAAGTGTTGGTCTATGAGAGCAGAGATTCTCTCAGTGAGAGCCACAATGGGGCGTCCTGGATGGCTGGGTTTATGGACTTTAAGAAGTGTGTAGAAGGTAGGAGTGCAAGGAGTGGTAGGGGTGAGGAGAGAGATGGACTAAGGGGAGAGGCTCTGGGATGTGCCTGGATCTGAGGACAGGCTGAACATCCCGATGGATTTCAGAATGGGATCACTGTGGCAGGGTTTGTAGATGGATGCAACTGACAGCTGGAGCAGTCATTCTGCCAGGTAATTCTTGTGGTCCAAAACAACAGTGGTGGAACCTTTGTCAGCAGGTAGGATTATAAGGTCGGGATCAATTTTTAGGTGGTGGACTGCGGTTCTTTCTGTGGATGTAAGGATAGTTTTCATGTTGAGGGATTTAGGGAACAATTAAGAAATTTTCAAAAGTCAAGAGGGGGTGATCTGGGGGCATGGGGACCAGGGAGGAGGGGAGAGGGGGATCACAGTTTGATGGTGGTGTGAACTGAGCCAGGCAGGCTTCAACATTGATCTCTGGTTGAGTCTGGTTGGTAAGATTGGTGGTGTAAAAGTGTTTCCACCATAGGGAGCAGAAAAAGGAGAGAAGGTCTTTAACAAGTCCTGCACGAATGAATCTGGGAGTGGGGCAAAACGTGAGGCCTTTGGAAAGCACTGATACTTCTTTGGGGCTAAGGCTCTTTCAGGAAAGGTTCACGACTATGTCTCAGGTCTGTTAAGGTTTTGTTTTCTGTGTAATGGTGAGAGGGAGTTTTTGAGGGTGGGGTAAACGTACTGGATCTGCGAGACAGTGTTTGTCAGGTATGAGGGACATAGGGGAGGTTTGAAAGTCATCGTAGAGATGGTGGATCGTGGTAGCCCAAGGGGGGGAAAAGAAATGAGCAGGTTCGAGAGGTTTTTGAGGTGGTGTTGTGCTTATTGCTCTAGCCCGTGGAAGACAAGAGTTTCAACGTGTGTTATGTGATCCAGGAATTTGGGATAGCATAGCAGAAGAATTTTGCATACAGAAAAGGTACTGTAAGGAGGTTTGGGCCTGATCAATATGGTTTTGCAGGAGTTAAGGATCGCTGGAATCTGAATACATGGAGGTCATTGTGAAAGGAAGGATGGCAGCTGGAATGGTTAATTTGATGGTAAGGCCTTTTAGAGGGTGGGGGTGGGGGTGGGGGGGATTTCCATGAGCCAAGCAACAATTCAGGACAAGTCTGTGGGACTGGGTTCTGGCTAGGGACAAGGAAACTTTTCTGTATGGACCCAGATGGAAGGAGCAAGGATCCATCGCGGTGGATAAAAATGCAAAAAAGTACATCCTTACCCATCTAGTCCCTTCCCTGTTCCCATTCCAGCACTACACAGCCCTCTACTCCACCAGTGCACGCTCATTCTTTTTACTTTTCTCCTTTTCCACTAAACCCCCTTCCCCACCACCCTCCGTCTAACCTCCCTACTGCACCTAGCTGCTCTACCCTCTCTCCACCTCGTCCCTGCATGCTCCCACATGCAGCGCTTTAACATCCTCTATCCCTAACCCGCTGTCCTTCCCCTCCCCATCCCAGAATTGTCCCTACCCCACCACCTAGTTGCCTCTCCCATCATGTGCTGTTGCTTGCAGTCTGTCTTCAGCTGCCAGAGACTGTGTGGTCGTGTGTGTGATTTCCATTTTCAATGAAGGCCTTGTTGGCGGAAAGCTGACTTTCTGAAAATCTTTTATATATAATCTTGAACCCATTGTCTTCATTATATTGGGCTGTAAACAGATGGAGAGGGGCTTACATAATTTAGCAGGCCTGTATATGAGCACCACTTTCACCACATACTTCATCCAAGTTCTCAAATCTTCTAGCACATAGCACACTCCAAAATAAGAGCGCATAATGATGATCTAGTATGGAGGGTGACTGTCCAATTAAAAACTGATTCCCTGAGGGAAACATATAAACACAATATTACCTAGCCTATTTTAGACTGTCAAATAAGTAATAGGTAAAGAAGAATGGTCAAACATGCCATTCATTCATAACAATGTGACAATAGATATTCACAGGTGGTTACCTTCAAATTGTCATGGTATGTACGTGATCATTTCCCCAAGCTTAGCAACAATTTAATTGTCATGACAGACTGGAAATCAAGGGTTGGTAAAGGAAGAGAAATAAAAATAATAAGAGGATATTAACAAGGGTGAAAGGAATGAAAGAGGCTGCCTACTAGAATTTTGCACACAATAATTTAATTGCTCTATAAACTTTCCTGGCACAGTAACTGATGATATTCATATCGGGTCTCCAGCCGGAACATATCATCATCTAGACAGAATACTTCGGCTGTCCGCCTGGCCGCCATCTTCAGGTGAGTAAGCCGTCACACTAACTCGTTTGAACTGAAATCAAACCGCAGTGATGGCCCTTTTATACACTGCCTGTGTCCATTGTGTATGTGCGAACATAACTGCCCTGTAGCATAAAGCACGACAATGCACCGGTACTGAAAACTCATGGAAACAATAAATCGAGACATTGTTGACACCTTTCAATGACCAAAGCAGAGACCATTGTTTTTCAATGTCAAACAAAACAGGGTTTCAACTCTCACTTAAAGGATAGCCCTTACCTCTGTTTATAATGTTGTCAGATACCTGGATTTCAATAGCGTCTTAATCTACACAGCCCCAAAAACAAGACACAGGGGCAACCACTTGTGTCTCATCGTATAACATTTTATGTCCTTCAGTAAAACAATGGTTTGCAACTGTAGATTTTTCTGGCTGAAATAAAAACGTGTGGTGATGGCACTCCACACACCGATCATGGACCGTATGAACTATTTGTCCAATATATGCTTTCCCACAATGGCAGGAAATTTTGTGGACACCAGGGTTCCTCAAACCCATATCGTCCTCCACTGAGCCCAGCAGCACTCCAGTCTTAGCTGGTGGACAGAATACATTTTTAATATGAAATTCTTTGAAATTCTTCCTATTTTTGAAGATATGCTTCCCACAAAAGGTAGGAATGCCATCGATTTGCTTGTATCTTCTGTTGGTTCCCGCAAAGATCCAATCTGTACAGCATGACGGATATGATTGTAGGTGAAGCCATTCTGCTTCAACGCTGCATTTAGATGATCCATTTCCTGTGTCAAATTATTTGCATCTGAGAAGGCATAAGCTCTTTTTACCAATGTACATAGAACCCCTTTGCATTGGTGCAATGGGTGACAACTGGATGCATGAAGAGAGATAAGGGGTATCCTTTAAGTAAGAGTTGGAACTCTGTTCTGTTTGACATTAAAAAACAATGATCTTCGTTTTGATCAACAATAGGCGTCAACAAGGGTTGATATCAATTTATCATTTCCGTATGTTTTCACCACCAGTTCACTGTCATAGTTTGTGCTAGAGGGCAATCATGTTGGCGCACGTGGGGTGGAATCTACAGGCAGTGTATAAAGGAGCTGCCGCTGCACTTTGATTTCAGTTCCGGCGAGTTAGTGCAACAGCTTACGCACACGAAGATGGCAGCCAGGTGGACCACCAAAATATTGTGTATGACATTACGTTCCATCCAGAGCCCAAGTATGAATATCAGGATAATTTAATCATTGTTAACCTTCAGATTAAGAATCATAAAACAATGTTGTACACATGGGAGAGACCCAGAGACACCAGAATGTTTCACATTGATTACATAATGGTAGAAAAGAGATTTTGAAACCAGAATTTAAATTTCCAGGGGCAGATGTGGACTCCGGCCATAATTTGTTGATTATGGCTGTAGACTAAACTGAAAAAGTTGCAAAAAGCCACGAAATCAAGGAGATGCAACATGGTTAAAGTGAAAGGAACAGAGGTTGTTGAGAGTTTCAGAGAAAGTTTTAGGCAACAACTGACTGAAACAGAGAAAGAAATACAGTACAAGACCAACACGAAACTTTGAGAGAAGACAACAGAGGATCAAATCAGTAAAAAGACAAGGCCTAGTAGAAACCATTGGAGATCAAAGGAGATATTGAATTTAATTGATGAAAGCAGAAAATATAAATTTGCAGCAAATGAAGCAGGCAAAAGGGAATACAGCCACCTCAAAAATTAGATTGACTGAAAGTGCAAAATGGCTAAGCAGGAATGGCTAGAGGACAAGTGTAAGGCCCTATTATAACTAAGGGAAAGACAGATACCATCTACAAGAAAATTAAAGAGGTCTTTGTAGAAAAAAGAAGTAGCTGAACGAATATCAAGAGCTCAGATGGAAAACCAGTGCTAAACAAAGAAGAGAAAACTCGAAAGTAGGAGGAGTGTCTAGAGGGACTGTACAAGAGAAAGGAACTTAAAGACAATATTATAGAATGAGATGAAGATGAGATGGGAGATATGATTCTGTGAGAAAAATTTGACAGAGCACTGAAAGACCTAAGTCGAAAAAAGTTCCCCGGAGTAGGCGACACTTCGCCAGAACTTCTGATATCTTTGGGTGAGCAAGCTGTAACAAAACTACTTCACCTGATGTGCAACATCTATGAGACAAACAAAATATCCTCAGACGTGAGGAAGTATGTAATAATTACAATTACAAAGAAAGAAGGTATGTATATTAGGTATGTATATTACCAGACTATCAGTTGAATAAATCATGGTTGCAAAATAATAGCATAAGTTCTTTACAGAAGAATGGAAAAGCTGGTAATAGCTGACCTCGGGGAGGATCAGTTTGGATTCTGCAGAAATGTAGGAACATGTGAAAAATACTGGCACTATGACTTCTCTTCAAAGGCACGTCAACCCTTTTGCTCCTACAGACATGCTCTCTGCATTCCATGCTAGGAGTGGCTTTGTTGTCGCTGTACTGCTCGCCAAATGCTGTTACCTGTGCTCCTAGACAGCATTCTGGCCATTATGAAATGCTTACAATTCGATCTTAAGAAAACTATCCAGTGAAAAAATTTGGTTTTTGGACATCTTAACGTCTGATATCTTCACTCGATAAAGGATTGAATTTATTTTCATTACTTGTCATAGTTACTGTGCTGTATCAAACTAACTAAAACATTGCATGAAACTTTAAGGAGTTGTAGAGGTAAAAATGCATTACATAAACTTTGCATATGGTTCATTTTACCTCATACTTAGCTGCTTAAGAAATGTAAATAAGACATCGAAATTTTATTTAAAATTGAGAAAAAAACAATATCTCATTTTGATCTTGAGTTATTAATTTTTATATCCAGCTGACTTTCACATTCTGTGCCGGCTGCTATGAAATACTTATCATCCAATTTTAAGAAAACTATTCTGTGGAAAAATTTGATTTTTGCACACGTTACGGACAGATGTCACTGGTCAATAAAGGACTGAATTTCTTTTCTTTATACATCACAACTACTGTGCTGCATAAAATAAAGCAAAATATTGCACAAAAATTTTGTAGAGGTAAAAATGCATTGCATAAACCTCGCATACAATTGACTGTAGCTCATACATCACCATGTATGAAATGTACATAAGATATCAAAATTTGATTTAAAATTGAGAGCAGAATGACACCTCTTTTAGTTCCTGAGTTATTGGTCTTTATATCCGGTGGATAGATGGGTGAGACATGCCCACTTCTGTACCTGTGCATCGGGAATCATGCGGTTGTAACAATTGTCAGATTTTGTAAATGGTTCAAGATATCAAAATGAGGTTTTCCAAATGATAGCTTGAGAAGATACATGTATGCCGTATGATTAATACGCAAAAACGTTTTTTATTTACCAAGATATGGAAGGAACTCGTCCACACCAGTGAGAGATCAGTGTGATGGGATGTACAAACATGTCAACAGCACTTCAGAAAAAACACAAAGACCATGGTTAACCATGTCCTCAGCACCTGTGGATTGGCAAGACATGATGAGTTAACTTGTCCACAGCAGTTAAAAGGTTAAGAAAGGCAAACTTACATTTGTACTATTTGCAGTCTTAACAAAATCTTTGGACAACGTTGACTGGAACAAACTCTTTGAAATTCTGAAGGTAGCAGGGTGAAAATACAGGACGTGAAAGATAATTTACAACTTGCATGGAAATTGGATGGCAGTTATAAGAATTGAGGGTTTGAAAGGGCAGCTGTGGTTGAGAAGGGAATGAGAGAGAGTTGTAGTCTATCGCTGGTGTTATTCAACCTGTATATTGCACAAGCAGTTACGAAAAATTTGGAATAGGAATCAAAGTCCACAGAGAAGAAATAAAAACTATGAGGTTTACCGATGATGATGTAATTCTGCCAGAAACAGTAAAGAACTTGGAAAAGCACTTGAATGGAATCTACATTGTCTTAAAAGGAGGATATAAGATGAAAATTAACAAAAGCAAAACAAGGGTAATGGAATGTAGTTGAATTAAATCAGGTGCTGCTAAGGGAATTAGATTAAGAAATGAACAGGCAGCAAAATAACTGATGATAGCCAAAGTAGAGACGATATAAAACGTAGACTGGCAATGGTAAGAAAAGCGGTTCTGAAGTAAGGAAATTTGTTAACATCAAAAGTAGATTTAAGTGTCAGAAAGTTTTTCTGAAGGTGTGTGTGAATTCCTAAGGGACCAAATTGCTTAGGCCATTGGTCCCTAGACTTGCACACTACTTAAACTATACACACACACCCAGGACTTAAACCTATAGCAGGAGGGGCTGCACAATCCGTCACATGACACCTAAAAACAAGTGGCCACTTTGCGCAGCAGTTGCTGGAGAGTAGCCTTATATGGAAGTGAAATGTAGGCAATAAATCATTCAGACAAGAAGAGAATAAAAGGTTTTGAAATATAGAGCTACGGAAGAATGCCGAATATCAGCGGGTACATCATGTAACTAATAAGGATGAACCGAACAGAACTCTGAAGAAAAGAAATTTGTGGCACAGCTTGACTAAAAGAAGGGATCGGTTGGTAAGACACATTCAGAGACATCAAGGAGTCATCAATTTAGTACTGGAGGGCAGTGCGGAAGGTGAAAATTGTAGGAGACATCTACATCAACATCTACATGGATACTCTGCAAATCACACTTAAATGCCTGGAAAAGGGTTCATCAAACCACATTCACAATAATTCTCTATTACTACAATCTCAAACAGCGTGCAGAAAAAATGAACACCTGTATCTTTCTGTGTGAGCTCTGTTTTCCCATATTTTATTATGATGATCATTTCTCCTCTTATGTAGGTCAGCATGAGAAAACATTTTTGCATTCAGAGGAGAAATTTGTTGATTGAAATTTCATGGAAAGATTCCACTGCAATGAAAAACATATTTGTTTTAATGATGTCCACCCCAAATCCTGTATCATGTCAGTTACACTCTTTCCCCTATTTCGCACTAATACAAAACATGGAGCTCTTTCTTGAACAAAAGGAAGAACACAGAAAGTACAGCACAGTAGTTATTCATAGATAAAGAGGTTTGCACATGATAAAAAAGCATAAAGAGCTGCAACAAATTAGTGTTCATAAAGAAGTGCAACAAATCTGTGTCCAGACTGACAACCACAACAGCATGGAATGTGGCCTTCTGTGAAGAGACTGTCATATGAAAATTAGACTCAGATACATTCTGAGACCTAAAGGGGTCATCGTAGGGGGAGTGGGGCAGTGCGAACTGTAGAGGGAGACCAAAAGGTAAATACAGCAAGCAGGTTCAAATGGATGTAGGATGCAGTAGTTATTTGAAGATGAAGAGACTTGCACAGGATAGGGCAGCATAAAAAACTGCATCAAATCAGTGTTCAGACTGAAGGCCACAACGACAGCCTGAAAAGTGTCCTTGTGCAAAGAGGCTATCATATGGAAAATAATCTCAGAACATTGCAACCAAAGCTCAGCAAAATGCTTCCACAACATGGGTGATCATCAGGCAGAGTAACAGCTATAAAACTTCATAAACAACAGCCTTGGTTATGTTATCATTCTGCTGACTTCTTTGGGCTCATTAAAAACTATGTCTGTGTAGGATTGGTGTCTTTCTCGGTGATTGAAGATGCGAATATTTTTCAATAATGATTTAAGCCCTCTTGTTTGTCAAAATTGCTGGTAACAATGTAGGTTACTTTTGATAGTAAGCAGTGACAAAAAGTGGTATATCGTCTTTTCACATTGCCTCAGCAATATCAGATGTCATAATAATGTCAAATGTGTAGTTTCATGACAGTTTGATTTCACAGCAACAAGAAATTTTCAAACTAAAAAACAACAAGGCTTTCCTAAATTGCCTTGGCAGGCAGCCCACACCGTTATTCCCAACAACTACCCTGGATTGCTGTTCACGACAGATGCAGGTGCAGCCTGCAGTCCGGAAAATTGGAAATTTGTGGTAAGGTCTTATGGGACCAAACTGCTAAGGTCATCGGTCCCTAAGCCTACACACTACTTAATCTAACTTAAACTAACTTACGCTATGGACAACACACACATCCATGCCCAAGGGAGGACTCAAACCTCCAATGGGGATGACAAGGCACCTCAAACCATGTGGCTACGCCACACATCTCCTGCAGCCCGGGCCTGAGCATTCACAGACAGTAGTTAAGCATCTGTGAGTCATATTTGTATGAGTGCGTGTGTTTTCCTCCTTCTGAAGAAGGACTCTTTCATCCAAAAGCTAAAATTTTAGAAGTCTTTGCATTGTTCTACCTGGAACTCTATGGTTCCTCTATGTGGTGAGTAGAAACCTATCCTTTTCATATTATTGTTATTCTAGCCTAATATAATGACAAAATAACAACAATATGAAAGTAGACTGCTACTGACCATATAGTGGAGGCATTGAGTTGCAGACAGGCACAATGAAAAAGACGGCTACGTATTTAAGCTTTTGTCCAAAAGCTTAAATGCATAGCAGGCATTTTCATTGTGCCTGTCTGTGACTCAACACCTCCTCTATGTGGTGAGTAGCAATCTATCCTTCCCAGATTGTTCTTAATACAATACAATAATAAAATAATCTAGAAATAAACAGTGTGAGTGTATTAGCATTAGTTGTAACTGCATTTTACTGAAGTAGCCTGTAGCAACCACTTCTGGCAGTTAATCAGTAATTTGACTTTTTGAATGTCACTGAAGGCTCCCCTTTATGGCAGGACTTAAGGAACACTGTGTGTTAAACAATGAAGGAGTGCTCTACCACGAGTAGTCTGAAAACAATGCTGAGTGCACTCGACTGAATTTCATTGCAGCCAGCAGCGATATGCACTGCAGCCTCTCTTGGGTAAAAAGTATTTTCACTCTGCTTACCTCAACTAGAATGAAGTGAACAGCTACATACCTCATAATCATACTAATGTGCATGTGTTACACTAGAATTACCTACAAACAAAACTTTATAGGTTCTGCTTTAAACAAAATTTTATAAGTTCCCCTTTCTAGCCATGCACACTGGTTTCAAAGATACACATCCTCATTCTTCTTCAGTTTGTTCCCAGGTATAATGTATTGTAGATTATTGTAGGTAGACTGCACAAAGTATTTTCACACTTTTACAAATGTAAAATAAGAGGTGTCCATAAAAGAATGCCCTAGATTCAATGGTATATTATAAAAGCTTAATTTCACTATTGACAACAAATCATACGTTAAATTGAAGGCAAATTAATGTCATTTTTCTTACAAATGTTCAATATGTGCACCTTTAGTTAAACAACACACACCCAACCTAAAATCCAGTCCTTCCCACACTCTGGTTAAGAAGCCCAGAGTAATGAAAGCAATAGCCCCTGCAATTCTGTGTCTCAACTTTGGGAAATACCTAGGTAGTGGCAGAATGTAGACATAATCTTTTATGAAGCCGTAAAGTAAAAAATTGTATGAAGTGAGGTCAGATGAATGTGAAGGCTAGCAGGAATGAGTTCTGCTGTACTGAAGGTTACAATCAATCCAAAGGTCAGCAACTTTGTCATTCAACCACTCTTATACAAAGAGATGCAAATGGGGAGAGCCTTCCCACTTAGATGAAAAGTTGCCTTGTCACTGAACGCCACATGATCAGGAGTGTCATCTTCCCACTGTGACACTTCCCTAGAAATTTATAACATGCACCATAGTCAACTGGCTTTAAAGCACACACCAACTGTAACCGGTACGGACACATGTGTAAATGTTTCCTTAAAACTGTCCATACTGTAATCTTTGGCATCTGAAGTTCAAGAACTGCTCTCCGAACAGACTTCATAGGACTACGAAGGCGAGATCCTCTGACACTGTCAACATCTTCTTCAATCAAAATAATGTGCTTTTCTGTTTACACACACATCCAGTCATTTCAAACTGATTATACCATTGGCAGATGTCTTTGGCCCATAGGGGATCACAAAAACTTTAAACAAAACGCATGATGAACTGACATTACAGATTACTCTCAGAAATCTGCAGAACACAAAATGCTTTACACTTAGGAATCACCACTTTGTGTATATGGCGCCACAAGTGGGAAAACAACAACAAAGCAGTACTCACACATGTGCTTAGCTAAAACTGAGTTGCTCTTTAATTGTGACCCTGAACCAACACTCTACTACGCTGTTAAAATTTATAACTGTGACAGTCTTTTATGGATACCCTGTAATATGACAAACATAGGATGATGATAAGAACACTCTCTTACCTTCTTTGTGACAAATATAAGGACACTTCCTGATGACAGAAATTCAACAAGTGATCTCAAAAGCCAGTTCCACTTCGCAGCTCCAGGGGGCAATACTTTCACTACCTGGGTAACATCTGCGTTTGCTTCACCGACATCTCCCTGCATGCGACAAAAGAAAATTAAATGCAACCATTGCCAATACAGTTCATTTGAAGATTTTTTTTCATTAACCCCAAAAAAATTACATATTAATACTTCCTCCATGTTTCATTTCTGATTAAACTTAGCTATTATTATTCCACACAAAAGCTTCATATAACATTATTATGAAATGGAGAACAGAAATATCGCAAAAAAAAAAAAAAAAAAACTGCTGAAATTATGATTGGCTGACACAGGAAAATACTAGATTGTACACAGGATTTTCAAATTTCATGCCCTTCGTAGCTCACATTCCATGAGGATTTGTAATTATTTTTCCTTTTAATTTGAAGTAACGTATATTTTTTGTTGATTTAAGGGGATAGTCCTCCCAGGAACTTCAATGATTTACCTGACAAAAGTTGTGTCTGAAAGCAAAAGAACAAAATAGAAGGGCTGTGAAGTCAATGTAAGTCTGCAAGACACATGGGTAACACAGTTCACCAAACTCATGATCGTCACATAGATAACGGGTCATTTTGAAGCTGCATCTAACTTACCTGAATGAAGACCTAAATGAAGATCCTCGGGCCCACATATGCCTGCCAGGCCAGAACTTCGGAGAGGAGGGAGGAACCTTGGGTCTGGATATTGGCAGCAGTAAATGCAGGAGAGAACAAGGTTGACGTCCGTGTAAGAGCTCCAAAGGGCTCTTGTCACCAAACAGTGTTGCCCAGTATGAACACAAAATGTCGTGTGTCTTGAACATACTTCTCCATTTGCTGTTCTAATTGCCGAACGAACCTCTGTGGAGTGGCCACCACACTGAGCCCAGATGTCGTCATTGTGTCACTTCCAGTGTCCACCGCCTCACCAATGTTTCCACCCACCGCAATCACTGACGACAGGGCTACTTTCAGCCTCACATCTGAGTGCCCACAGACCGAGGGCTCCTGGAGGTGCGAGTCACCAGAGGGGGAGGGCGGGAGGCTGTAGAAAAGATGGTGGTCACACACCTCTCTCTCTGCATGGTGTGGGGCCAGGTGTAGAAGGGTTGTCACCTTCACCCCCGCCACCCCAGCAGGGGAGGGAGTGGTAACTCACTGTTACCACTACCTTTTGCTGGCAGCCCCACTCCAGATTCATATGCTGAGCCGGCCGCACGTGCAAATGGCTGTGCAAGCACACCACAGATATTACTAAATGCACTGAACTAAGGCTCACCCACTGCAGATGCGGGGATAGACAGACACTGGAGGCTCCTTCATCAGGCTCCAGTGTGAGTCTACAACTCAGTCTGCATGAGCAGACTAAAACTAGTGCCACCAGCATCAGTAATGCCTACACTTGTCTATATCTAGGACAATGTGAGCCTCTCAGTTTCAGTCTGTGCCCTGCTGTCAACCATTACTTATAGTGCAGCACTCACAATTTGGACGTTGTTACACTAATGACCTTGTATCACCACCAGGCAGTTTCATGTTATTGTAAATTGTGCCATCATGTGTTGTAGTCTACTATTAAACTGATTATAAAAACTGGTGTTCATTTGTCTTCTGTGCCACAACAGAAGCAAATACACCAAGTTAACAAAAAATATGTGGAAGAGTGAAGTGAAGGTAATGTAGTTTTGCATCAACGGTCAGAGGCCATTTTACTAAGATGGAAAAGAATTTCCTTCTTTACAGGATATAGAAATTAAGATATTTTTTCAGCTTGAGTTTGTTCAGTAGTAAAGTGCAACACTTCTTGATGGTGCTCTGCCCTTGAAGAGGTAGTTTGTCAACACCAAATCATGAAAATAGGCATCACTTTTACTGCAAAATGAATCTCGTTCACCTTCTTTAACGCACTTTTGTCTACTGTCAATCAGTGTTTTCACTGCTCCTTTTTCTCTGGTTTGTGATGAGGAGTAGTGATGGGGAGCTCGTGAATGAGTCGTTCAAATGAACGCTTCACTTCAGTGAAGTGTGAACTAACCACTCAATTTCAATGAACTGGTACTTCAAACTCTTCACAGATAGCACACTCCACACTTTTTTCTAGTTCACTCACTCTCTTCTCCTCTCCCTCTCCCACTACATCGGCACTACGTCACTCATTCTCCCTTCACTTCAGTCCTCCCTCTGCTGCCTGTTGACGAATCGCGCGTGGTTTGTGGGGAAAGATAGGTTTACGAGTGGCTGGGGTGGTGAGGGGTGAGGGGAAGGCGGCGTCAGCTGCTAAGTGCAGTGCTGACATTACTCGTGACTATTTGTGTATTTATACTTCGCGTCTACGGGTAGCCTACTGTTGGCAGCGCTTGCAGACAAATGAATATTAAAGATATAAACCTTCGACCATAAATATCTATGGTCGGAGGGATTTTACCTGAAATCGTACCAATGACTACAGGTGACAGTTTACGTTTTGAATCTGGAGGGTTATTATTCTCAACAAAAATAAAATCTACAGGAAAACTTGTGAATAATTACTTAACATAAGTATATAGACTGTGACAGTGGTAAACATACTCATTCTATTTTGGATTAAATTTTACAAGGAACATAAAAATTGGACTGCATTTCGTTGGTAGCCCTATTTTTCAGTTCATGAATACAACAAATAATATTTCATTTGGCAGATAAAGACTTTTTTGGACGCTTCATGAGAAAATTTCGAGCAAGATTAAATGTAATAACTTCTTTATATGTGACAGGCTTCTCTGTTTATCTTTCCTTTGTCCCCTTCGACCATGCTCTATTTAAGTTAACTCAGACGCTGTAAGAGCGTAAAATGTTACGTGCACATTACTGCATAGTTCGGCCATCTGTTGGTAAAATTATGAAGTATTACGAAGCTTCATTGTACGAGCGAGGCGAAGCGAGCGTAGCAGCGGCTGAGCGGCAAACTGGGCGACTTCGACAGGCTTCCGTACTTCACGAATGAACTATTTCATTTGAACGCTTCACGGCAAAGAGTGAAATGAATGAAGTAGTTCACTGGAATGAACGAGTTCGACCCATCTCTAATGAGGAGGCCATCTACTATTACGGAACAGTAGGAAAGCTCACGGGCATTCTGATTAGACAAGTCCAAAAACTACTAAGCAGTGTCTATGTGCATGTGTTTCTTTTGGTGAATGGTTGACAGATGTAGCATCGATCGAGCTGATAGCTTTGTCAAACCAAAAAGCATTGTGTATAATCTGGTAGACACATCTCGTGAATATCTTTGCAATATCAGTCATGTAACTTAAACAAGAGCCTATGAGTAAATCCCTGAAGCTTCATAATGCACTATCTCAAGAGAAGCACTCCACAAAGCTAAAAGTATTTTTAGCACATTTACGACATTTCTGTGTTGAGCTGAGAAAGTTAGAATAGTCCTTGTATGCCAATAAATAATAGTTTTTTGTAGTAGATTACATGAACAAAGGTAAATAATATATTAACTCCCCATTTTCTACAAGTATTTGGTTTCTTTCAAGTCTAACCTGAAAATTAATTTTAAGAGCAAGCAGAATGGAGGAGCCCATGCTTCGAAGTTATGATGTGAAACCAACAGCCACACTTATAGGCAGAGGTTGAGCAGATAGGGCTCAAAAAATCTAAGCCTTTATTATCTCAAAATATTTTTGACTGTTTTTGGTCAAAATGAATGTTTAAGGAGGGTAATGGATAACTAGTTCCAAGATTTGAAATCAGATGTGTCATAATTAGCATAACTTCAACCATTTAAGCATTTAAGTATGCAATTAATTGAAAACACTGGTATTTGAAGTGCCATTTCAGACAGGATTACTGCACTGAAATACATTAACTTAAACCTAACTGATTTCTCAGAAGATTTAAGGTGAAGCTTCTCCACAAAAATAAGATTATTAAAAACACAAACATTAAAATGAGGTCTTAATTGAATCAAACTAGGCAAAGAAAAATACTAAAACCTTTCCAGAACCGCTTTTGTCTATCAAAATAAGAGAATTCCATTTAGCAATGCCATGCTTCTGATACATGATAAATAATATGTGAACATACACAACATGGCTTGTGTTCTCTGCTATCACAGTCAAACATTTATTCAAGTGTGTGTGTGTGTGTGTGTGTGTGTGTGTGTGTGTGTGTGTGTGTTTACAAATTAGAATGTATTAGCTAAAATAACTTTTAAGTAAACATTCCTCCACAAAAATGGTGTTTTGTATTGTAGGATGTAGCAGCTCAACTCTACTAAATGTTTTAGTAGTTACATTAATTTCAAAGGTAGCTAAAATGCATACAGACTACTTCAGAATTTTAGATCTGGCAGTAAAAACTGTTCACCAACAGAGAATAATTATAAGGGGATAAGACAACAGATAAGTCTGAAATGTCAGAACACTGCATACCCTTTTAAATTTTATGTCAGTGTGTTTCTAAAAAGTGACAGCACAGGTTATTTAGTGACTCGCCCTTGTACAAAGACCTGCAAACATAGCTCACACTATTAGAAAGTATATTATGAACTATATATACGCACCTGCACAATCCGTATTGGATCAGTGAGAACATCTCTTGCCAATCTCTCAACTTTCTTCTTGAAAGTAGCACTGAACAGCAGTGTCTGTCTATCGGGTCGCACGTGGTTACAGATTGACCGCACCTGTGGCTCAAATCCCATATCAAACATGCGATCAGCCTCGTCGAGCACAAGAAACGTGACTCTTTGAAGATTTGTGGCTTTCATCTTGACCATGTCGATCATACGACCTGGTGTTGCAACCACAATTTCAGCTCCTTCCTCTAGGGCTTTTGACTGTTCCCACTTAGAGCCTCCACCATAACAGCAAACGACACGCAAGCCATACACCTTCCCAAAACGTTTGGCTTCAGCATATATTTGTTGTGAAAGTTCTCTTGTGGGTGCCAAAATAAGTCCCACAGGGCCTTCACCTGGTGACAGCTCACGCTGGTCGGCAACATGTACCAGCATGGGCCAGACAAAGGCAGCAGTTTTTCCAGACCCTGTTTTGGCAATCCCTATTATGTCCCTCCCAGCCAATGCAGCAGGAACTGCCTGGGCCTGAATGGGTGTCGGCTGAGTATACTCAGACTTTCGAACTGATTTCATCAGAGCTTCATCAAATCCGAAGTGTGCGAAGCTAGTCACTGGATGAGGTGGATCTGGACCCGTTACCTCAAAACAAAAAAAAATACATGGTGAAACACACAGGGATTGTAAAAGAAACTATTTATAATAAATATGAATACAGCAACAAAGAACTTTGCTTGAGTGTGACACATTGTTCAAAATAATGCTTTAAACAACTGTGTGAAAATAAATCTAGATTAGCACATCAGAAACTCGATAACATTTTGATTCAATTGTGATTCTGAATCCCATCAATGTTAAAAGTTTTGTTTTGGTTCTTGGTATTTCAGCTATTTGCATAATGCTAAAATAATATCAGTTTCAAAAGAGATAAAAAAAATTAATATCTAATGATAACCCTTGGAAACCTCGATGTAAGAAGTTTGAGCTACCCCAAATAATGCATCTGAGGAAGCATTATAACAACTAAAGAAACAATAAAAACAGTAAGTTGCTAGAGAAAAGGACTACTTGGAACAGGATGGTATCTACATTGCTCTAAGATAAACAGTAAAATGTTAATAGCAAAAGTACAGTTCAATATTTATCATTTCCTTTGCACAGTTGTTAAATTACACCTTGTAAATTGGCACCCTCCAATCAATTTTAAAATGAAGTGTACATGAACTTAACTGTGATTCACACTGCATGGCTGAAACCAGAACTTATGGGTACCTCTGCATTACATATTCTGGACATTTATGGGAACATGTTTAACTGGAGTTTTCACAGCTGTATTACAAAAAGAGAATATTTATCTGTACAGCTAATAAACTCCTGCCCAGTAGTAAGTGATTATTGGGAATACATGCACATTTATGCAAAACTGAAAGTAGAGTACTACAAATATGGGTTGCAACCTGAAAGTTGTTAAGAGTCAAAGTTTGCACCCATGTGTTACAAGCTGTGGAACCAAAAACATTAAGTGCAAGCATGTAGTAAAAAACAGATCAATAAATGACAAACTGTAAGGATAACACAAGGCCATTGTATGTTTTGGGAAGTCTCATTCACATGAATAAAGAATCCTCTTTCAAGCATGGTCAAACTTCTAGCAACAGAAAACCTCCACAAAAAAAAGGACAAGACAGTGAAATTCAGTGTAGGGAAGTGCCATGATACAGACTGCCTTTACAGATTTATTTGTTTGTAGCTAGATATGCAGCTCCACATAAATCACCTCACAGTTAACATAAACAAGTGCATGCTATG
Organism: Schistocerca cancellata; assembly: GCF_023864275.1. Classification (NCBI taxonomy): domain Eukaryota; kingdom Metazoa; phylum Arthropoda; class Insecta; order Orthoptera; family Acrididae; genus Schistocerca; species Schistocerca cancellata. Next base: position 397,295,230 of record NC_064628.1, read on the forward strand.
CCACCCACCACAGCAAGTGTAAGACTGTATATGAACAGAAGCAAAAGTCATCTTTGATCTTTTTTTTTGTGTGTGCATGTCCTCAAATGGATTGTAACAGAGAGTACATAGTGAACACTAATCATGTCCCACCCCCTTCTGCTTATTCTATTTGTAGGTGGTGCACAACACGGAAGAAATATTGGTGAAAACCATAAGTAAATGCCCAAATTTGTCTCATTTTTAAATAATGGTAACTGTGCAAAAGGTGTGGAACATCCTGACAGATTAAAACTGTATGTGAGACTAGTAAATGAATCTGCAATCTAGTCATTAGTTGCGAATGCTCTTGCGGCCTAAGCTGTTTGTGCACAGCTAATGGCCCATCTTCACAGCTTCAAATCTATCAGTACCACTCACCAACTTTCCAAAACTGATAGAACTTCTCCTACATAAAGTTTTAGACTAGTATAATCCAGGAAGAAAGAATATATGTTGCAGATAAATGGCCTACTCACAGCCTACTGTGGTCAGAACAGGTAATTAGTATCTCAGCTGCAGTGAGGGGTGCTTCTGTAAACCATGGAACGTTGGGAGGATGGGGTTGGGGGCTTTCCTCCCACATCCTCAGCCTCTCTGTGATTGTAAATCTCATTGCTTTGCAATGCAGACATGGTAGTGCAGAGCATAGAAATTCCTTTAAATTAGACAATGTGGATATTTTCAACAGTCTGTGTTTCATCTACTTTCAGTACACCCCAGTCTACCTTAGCTTTCCTGTCACTTAACTATTCACAGAACTGTGCATTGATAATTCTCTTTGTAGTTACCTTATGTAGCAGATGACAATTGCGGGGAATTCTGTACATTTTCATTTATCTTCTGCAAAGCAGAGTAGTTATTTTTATGACATGAAAAACCATTGCTCTTAGTGGCTCTTTATCAATATTTTTCTTCCAGTGATACAGAAGACGCGATATATTTTTATTGAAGACATATCCATCAATTTACAGAACATTATGCATGTACTTCCTGTCATATTCCACAAGGTGAGGATCACATATACTCATCCCTCACTCACTGTTTTAATTCTACCAATTTCCTGCCATGGGTGATAATTTTAATTCTTATGTAAATAATTGGTTATCTAAAAACTGTATTCTGCAGTATTTGGCACTTCTTCTAACTGATGTATAGAAGTATGTAAGCTGATAGCTACTTTCTTTTTGGTGGGCTCAAATGTTGTTCTTAATCATTTTCACTTGCATATTCACCTGCATCCCACATTAAAATATTTTTAGTCACTTTTCTCTTTGACCTCATTGTGTTTTCACATCAATTTCAGTTCATTTTCGCCTTTCTCTATTGACCCTACTCCCTCAAGTTTCACCTTTTTCCCCTCATACTTCACCCCCCCCCCCCCCCCTTGCAAGTATTTTTATGTAATATATGTATTTTTAACCTCCATCAAGGATCCTTGCTGCTCCCACCAGTACCAATACAGAAAAGCTTCCTTATCCCTAGCCAGAACCCAGTCCCACACACTGTTCCTGCATTGTTGGCTGGTTCATGAAATCCCCGAAATGGCCTTAACATCAAATTACCCATCTCCGGCTGCAGCCCATTCTTCCACAATGACCTCCATCTGTCCAGTTTCTGCCGGTCCTTAGCCCTCATCAGCCTAGTCCTGCAAACCCTTTTAAATCAGGCCCAAACCACCTTGCAATTATCTCGTCTCCATTTGTAAAGTTCTCCTGCTCTGCAGTCACAAATTCCTGTATCCCACTCTCACACTGAAACTCTTGCCCACCTGAAAGAAGAGCAACATGCACAATGCCACCTCAAAAGACCCTACATCCTATTCATCACTTACTCTCATTTTGGACTACCAGTATCCATCACTTGTACAACAGCCTCCAAACTTCCATCACATCCCCTCATAGCTGACAAACCCTGCCAAACAGACCTATTACATTTACCACATTCTCAGAAACTCCCTCCCATGCAATACAGAATCCAGAACCTAAAGAGACCTCGAACATAGTCATGAACATTTCCTCCAAAAGCCTTAGTCCCATAGACGTATCCGTCCTCTTCAAAGGCCTTTCCTTTCACCCCACTTCCAAGCTCAATCATCTGGATTTGTCAAAGACTTTCTGTCCTTCTGCTGGTCCCTACAGTGGAAACATTTTTTTATCACCAACTCTACCAACAGACTCAACTCAAAACCAATTTTGAAACCTGCCTGACTCAGTTCACTCCTCCAGCCACCCAACCGTCCCCACACCACAATTTCTTAACCTCAAACTTTGCCTTACCATCATTCCTCAAATCCTTCAACATGGAAGATAACCTTATACCCCCCGAAAAAAAAACAGCAACACACCACCTAAAAACTGATCCCAACTTTATAATCCTACCTGCCAACAAAGACTCCACCACTGTGGTCTAAAACTGCAGGAATTACCTGGCAGAAGAACTCTGCCAGCTGTGAGATTCCTCCACCTAGAAACCTTGCCACAGAACCCCTTTACAGAAATCCAACAGAATTTCCAATTGCTCCTCAAATTTTTACTCCCATCCCAGAGCCTCTCCCCTCAGTTTATCTCTCTCCTTACGCCTACCACTCCCAACACTCCTACTACATATTTCCTAAAGTTCATAAACCCAACCTCCTGGACACCCCATTATGGCCAGTTACTATGCCCACTGAGAGAGTCTCTGCTTTCGTAGACCAACACCTTCAGTCTACTACCCGCAACCTACCCCCGTGAGCCATGACCTTGTCATCGGTGGAGAGGCTTGCATGCCTCAGCAACACAGATAGCTGTACCCTAGATGCAACCTCAACAAAGGGGTATCTGGTGAGAGACCAGACAAACATGTTGTTCCTGAATAGGGGCAGCAGCCTTTTCAGTAGTTGCAGGGGCAACAGTCTGGATGATTGACTGGTCTGGCCTTGTAACATCAACCAAAATGGCCCTGCTGTGCTTGTTGCTGGTACTGTGAACTGCCAAAAGCAAGGGAAAACTACAGCCACAATTTTGCCCCAGGGCATGCAGCTCTACTCTATGGTTAAATGATGATGGCATCCTCTTGTGTAAAATATTCTGTACGTAAAATAGTCCCTCAGTCAGATCTCCAGGTGGGGGAATACTCAGGAGGACGTTATCGGGAGAAACACAACGGGTATTCACGCATCAGAGTGTGGAGTGTCAGATCCCTGAATCGCGCAGGTAGGTTAGAAAATTTAAAAAGGGAAATGGATATGTTACAATCAGATATAGTGCGAAACAGTGAAGTTCGGTAATAAGAGGAGTAGGACTTCTGGTCAGATGAATGAAGGGTTATAAAAAACAAATCAAATAGGGGTAATGCAAGAGTAGGTTTCATAATGAGTAAAAAAATAGGTATGTGGATACGTTACTATGAACAGCACAGTGAACGCATTATTGTAACCAAGACAGACACGAAGCCCACACACACCACAGAAGCACAAGTCTGTATACTGACTAGCTCTGGAGATGAGGAGGCAATGTATGATGAGATAAAAGAAATTATTTGGATAGTTAAGAGCGCTGAAAATTTAAAAGTCATAGGGGACTGGAATTCGATAGTAGGAAAAGGAAGAGAAGGAAAAGAAGTAGTGAATATGGACTGGGGGAAAGGAATGAAAGAGGAAGCCGCCTGGTACAATTCTGCACAGAGCGTAACTTAATCATAGCTAACACTTAGTTTAAGAATCACGAGAGAAAATTGTATACGCAGAAGAGACCTGGAAAGTTTCAGATTGATTACATAATGGTCAGACAGTGATTTACGAACCAGGCTTTAAACTACAAGACATTTGCAGGGGCAGATGTGGACTCTGACCACAATCTATTGATTATGAACTGCAAATTAAAACTGAAGAAACTGCAAAAAGGGAAGAATTATGGAGATAGGACCTGGATAAACTGAGAGAACCAGTTTCAGAGGGAGCATTAGGGAATGATTGACACGAACAGAGGAAAGAAATACAGTAGAAGATGAATGGTTAGCTTTGAGAGATGAAATAGTGAAGGCAGCAGAGGACCAAGTAGGTAAAAAGACAAGGGCAAGTAGAAATCCCTGGGTAATACAAGAGATACTGAATTTAATCACTGAAAGGAGAAAATATACACACATAATAAATGAAGCAGGCGAAAGGGTATAAAAAATCTAAAAATTGAGATTGACAGGAAGTGCAAAATGGCTAAGTGCAAATAGCTAGAGGAGAAATGTAAGGATGTAGAAGCATGTATTACTAGGGATAACATACATATTGCCTACAGGAAAATTAAAGATACCTTTGGAAGAAAGAGAACCACTTGTATGGATATCAAGAGCTCATATGGAAAACCAGTCCTAAGCAAAGAAGGGAAAGAGAAAGGTGGAAGGAGTATATAGAGGGTCTACACAAGGACGATGTACTTGAGGGCAATATTATGGAAATGGACGAGGACATAGATGAAGATGAGAAGAGAGATATGATGCTGCATGAAGAATCTGGTAAAGCACTGAAAGAATTAAGTTGAAAAAAGACCCCAGGAATAGACAACATTCCATTAGAGTTACTGATAGCCTTGGGAGAGCCAACCATGACAAAACTCTTTCATCTGGTGCGCAAGATGTATGAGACAGGCAAAATATCCTCAGACTTCAAGAATAATATAATAATCCCGGTTCTGAAGAAAGCAGGTCCTGACAGGTGTGAAAATTACTGAATTATCAGTTTAATAAGTCATGGATGCAAAATACTAACATGAATACTTTACAGAAGATTAGATAAACTGGTAGAAGCCGACCTCTGGGAAGATCAGTTTTGATTCTGGAGAAATAAAGGAACATGCAAGGCAATACTTACTCTACAACTTATCTTAGAAGATACATTAAGGAAAGGCAAAACTACATCTGTAGCATTTGTAGACTTAGAGAAAGCTTTTGACAATGTCGACTGTAACACTGTATCAAATTCAAAAGGTGGCAGGGATAAGATACAGGGAGAAAAAGGCTATTTACAATTTGTACCGAAACCAGATGGCAGTTATAAGAGTTGAGTGGCATGAAAGAGAAGAAGTGGTTGGGAAGGGAGTGAGACAGGATTGTAGCCTATCCCCGATGTTATTCAATCTGTATAATGAGCAAGCAGGGGGGGGGGGGGGGACCCCGAAGAGCAGTTGAACGCAATGGACAGTGTCTTGAAAGGAGGATATAAGATGAACATCAACAAAAGCAAAATAAGGATAATGGAATGTAGTCAAATTGAATCAGGTGATGCTGAGGGAATTAGATTAGGAAATGAGACACTTAAAGTAGTAAAGGAGTTTTGCTATTTGGGAAGCAAAATAATGGATGATGGCCAAAGTAGGGAGGATACAAACTATAGACTGGCTATGGCAAGAAAAGTGTTTCTGATGAAGAGAAAATCATTAACATGGAGTATAGATTTAAGTGTCAAGAAGACCTTTCTTAAAGTATTTGTGTGTAGCATAGCCATGTATGGAGGTGAAACATGGACAATAAAAGGTTTAGAAAAGAAGAGAATAGAGGCTTTTGAAATGTGGTGCTACAGAAGAATGTGGAAGATTAGATGCATAAATCACATAACTAATGACGAGATACTGAATAGAATTGGGGAGAACAGAAATTTGTGGTACAACCTGACTAAAAGAATGGAATGGTTGGTAGGACACTTTCTGAGGAATCAAGGGATCGCCAATTTAGTACTGGAGGAAAGTGTGTGGGGGGTAAAAATCATAGAGGGAGACTAAGGGATGAATACAGTAAGCGGATTCAGAGGGATATAGGTTGCAGTAGTTACTCGGAGATGAAGAGGTCTGCACAGGATAGAGTAGCACTGAGAGCTGCATCAAATCAGTCTTTGGATCAAAGACCACCACAACAACAACAACAACAAAAACAACAACTCCCCTACATAAAAAACACCAATCATTTTCTCCATTGACTCTCCATCGTCCCTGTTCCTTTACCACACAGTGCCCTGTTCATCACTATTGGCACCACCTCCCTTCACATAACATCCCTAATGCCTATGGCCTTACCATTATTGAACATATCTTTCCCAATGCCAGAAGATTCCAAACCAACAGCCTACTTTCTAGTCGCCATGACCAATTATATCGTCACACATAATTATTTCTCCTTTGAAGGCATTATTTAGGAACCCGCATGGCATCATCCAATGCCAATCTATTCATGGGCAATCTAGAGGAATCCTTCCTAACCAACCAGAATCCCAAACCTCTCACCATATTTAGATTCACTGCTGACATCTTCATGGTCTTGATTGAGGGTGAGGACACCCCATCCACATTCTGCCATAATCTCAGAACTTTTCCCTCCAATCGCTTCACCTAGTCTTATCCAGCCCATCAAGCCAACTTACTTCCTTGGTTTTGACTTCTACCTCAAAGATGGGTACATCAGTACCTCCGACCATATCAAACCAACCAACCACCAGCAATACCCTGAAATTGACAGCTGCCACCCATCCCATGCAAAGAAATCCCTTCCATACAATCTAATCACCTGTGGCTGTCACATCTATAGTGATGAACAGTCCCCCTCCAACTATACAAAGTGCCTCATTGAGGCCTTCAAAGACTGACTTGTCCTCCCAACCTCGTACAAAAACAGATATCCTGTGCCTTACCTACCCAGTCAGCCACAATGTCTCAAAGTCCCATTGTCCTGACACAAAGCAGCATTCCCTTCATCAGTCAGTGTTACCCAGGACTGGAGCAACTGAATTACATTTTCTGCCAGGATTTTGACTACCTCTTGTTGTGGCCCGAAATGAGGAATAGTCTACCGACTATACTTCCCACATCATCCACAGTGGTATTCCGCCACCCACCGTAACTCCACAATATCCCCATCGATCCCTATTCCACCTCTGCTGCCAACCGCTTGCCTCACGGTCCACATCCCTGCAACAGACCTAGATACAAGACCTTTCCCATAAATCTACGCCCCCCCCCCCCTGCCACCGCCACCACCACCTGCTACAGTCCGGTCACAAGAATAACCTTTGCCATTACCTAAGGCAAGGCTATTTTTGAAAGCAGTCATATGGTCTACAAGCTAAGCTGCAACCACTGTGCTGCATCTACATGGGCACAACAACCAGCAAGCTGCCTGAATGGTCACCAACAAAGAGTGGCAGCTGGATGACCCACTAGCTAAGCATGCTGCTCAACACAATGTTCCTCACTTCAACAAACTCTTCACAACTGATACCATCTCTGGATCCTTCCCACTGACACCAGTTTTTCTGAACTGTACTGGCAGGAACTATCCTTGCAATATATTCTATGTTCCCGTAACCCCGCTGGCCTCCATTTTTCTTAGTCCCTGTTCTTCACCCTCCCATTGCTTGCCCCACTCCAGCACTACACAGCCTTCTATTCCAGCAGCACATCCACAGTCTTTTTTCTTCTCCTCTACTTCCTCCCTCATCCCCACTCTTTGTCTGACCTCCCGAATGCACCAAGCTGTCCTATCCTGTCCCCACCACATCCCTGTATGCTCCCTCGTGCAGTACTTTACCATCCCCCAACCCAACCCTGCTATCCTTCCCCTTCTCCACCCCAGCCACCTCCTTACCCCCACCATCCAGATTGCTTCTCCCATCATGTACAGTTGCTTGCAGTCCACCTCGGAGGCCAAAGACAATGGTTATATGTGAACTGTGCTTGCTTGAATCTGTGTATGTTGCCAACTTTAGCAGGTTTGGTTTATTATTATTATTATTATTATTATTATTATTGTGTGTGTGTGTGTGTGTGTGTGTGTGTGTGTGTGTGTGTGTGTGTGTGTGTGTGTGTGTGTGTGTGTGTGTGTGTGTGTGCGCGCGCGCGCGCGCGCGCGCGCCTGTCTGCAACTCAACACCTCCCCATATAACGAATAGCAATTTATCCTTTTCATAGTACTGTCACATGTTAAAAAAATAGTTCTAAACTTTCTTTGCCATGTTTCATGTAGTGGATGTACCTTTGACATACTTCCACTATATTTACAGATTTAATGTTGCCAACTGTAGGGCTGCTGTTTCAATTTTTTTTCCAAAGTAGTTTGCAATAGTAAAACTTATGCATCCCACAGCTTTGTCATCAGTATATCTACAGCAAAAGCTACCCGAGCATGAATACCCTCTCATTGGACAGTGTTGGAATAATGTCAGAATGGCCTGAGAAAATAAATTCTGTAAAAAGTTGAAGCTCTCCTCTACCGATACAGCATGCACCTACAGAACACATATTTGAAATGAGAGACTTGCCAACACACTGTTAAGAAAACAAAGAAGGCAATGTTGGTAGTGGTATATTAAGAATCATGTGGTATAAAGCACAGACTTGAAAACAACCTGGAGTACTGAAACATAAAAAACACATGAATTACAACTCTACATAAATTATAAAGCAAGTTAATTCAGGTAGAATTAGAGGTCTGGAGAGGAACTTCAAGAAGCTAATGAATAATCGGTCTCTGTGAGTGGGATACAAAAGGAAGGCATGAGTGACAGAGAAGACAAAGATTTCTGATGATGCACCCATTACAGTTCTGGGTGAAACATAAGTGATGAGATGCATACATGTCAGGCCTTGGCCTTTTAGTCCAGTAAGCAGTTCATATATTGTCCAGGCCTGGCTTGGAAGCCTTAGCAAATACGTTTAGACAGTTGTTATTCAACAATATAAAGTACTAAATGCCTGTTACACAAACAATACCTTGATTCCAAGTTTTTGTCTCAGATCCTCCACTTGGTCTGTTGTGAGCCTTTCTATTTCTTCATGTACGTTATAGAAATTTTTCTCAAAGTCATCATACTTGATTGTTGAATGGTCTATTGGAGGTAAGGGGTCAATTTCTTTGTTTTTCTTTGGTGCAATTGGATTTCCATCTTCATCATACTCTATTTCTAGGTCAGACTCTTCATTTTGCACACCAGCTAAAGGATTCTCTTCCATGTATCTGCAACAGACACAAATAATAGTAACACCTTAAAATTATATTATGAGAAGGAAAGTTGCCACTCATTGTATAGTGGAGATGCTGAGTCGCAGGTAGGCACAAAAGACAGACTCTCACAATTATAGCTTTCGACCACTAAGGCCTTCGTCAACAATAGTCAGACATGCGCGCGTGCACAGACCCACACACATACACACACACACACACACACACATTTTAAAATTATTTGATACCACATAATGTCTTGTATGATAAAACTATCTTCCACATACCACATTTCAACAGGTTCTAAGTCGACTATTTTCCCAGCACCTACATCTAAACCAATGTATATAGGACGTAGCAAATTCCCTTCACAGACTTTGAGGACTTCTAGTAGGGACCAAGACAGTTAAAATTAGCATAGGAACTCATATCCAGAAATGTACCATTTTCCTGCTGCATGCAAAACACAGCAACACATGTTGCACTCTGACTCCTGCTGCTTGTTATCCAGGTCCACTAACAAGCAGGGCTCACTGTGACAACCACCAACATCAGCACAGATACACTACCTCCATATCATGTTCTGGTACATACGATCACCAGTACCTGGTCCTCTAGTACCTGCTGCAGCTGCAACCCCTGCCCATACGTCTTCCTCGGTTGCCACAGGGGTCTTGTAAACCAAGTAATTCATGTGATCCCACAGGCACTACCCAAGTGGGTTCAAGTCAGGAGAACGTGCAAGCCAAGCAAATGATGTAAGACACTTATTTTGGAAAATAAGTTTAGCACAGCACCAATAAGTTATTCATCCTTGCCTACCATTCTGATTCCAATCTACAGATGGCAAACTGACATCTACCGCTATCACTGTGACACAATTGTGAATTTACGTGCATTACCCTTCTGGCTCTATGAAACAATCCACCCCTTTGACACTTGACGTGTGTGGAGGATAGTAACGCCTGATCCCTGTTTTAGGCACATCTTGGTACATATATTTACCCATATTAATTTGCATTCCAGCTCACAACAAACCACATGACACATTAAGAGTTTTGTAAGGCAATAAATGTGTTGCCAACATCAGTGCCCACCCAATTCTTTTGGAATATATATTCCATTATGAGTTTAATATGTCACTGCTATTTACTTCTAGTTTCATATTAACAAATCGTTGTCAGAGGAGAAAGAAATGATAACTGTCAGGCAAAAATCCTTGGACAGGTCAACAGAAGTGCCCGATTCCATCCATCTTCTTTGACCCAGGACATAATGGTGGTGGTGTGTGTAACGTCACTATGGTGCACTGTGTTTGCAGGTGTCATGTTGTTGTATTTGATGGTGCACTCTGGTGGTGGATGTGGACGTGATGAGTTTAACATGTGGTATTGGGTTAATTTGAGTTTGGATTCTCATCATGCTAATCTTGTTTTGAGTTTAGGTAGTTGATGCAGTAACATGGATTGTGGATGTATTTTCAGCGAGTTAATAAGTTGTTTTTTAGGTCTGATTAGTTCGGTGTTTGTTGTGGAGAGAGAAGTCTAATTTTATATGGCTTTTTATTTTTGGTAGGTCGGCTGTGTTTTAATTCATGTAGTAAACATGGGGTATTTGGGTTTTTGAGTGTTGGGGTTTTGGTCCCACTTTTCAGAGTTGTAGGTGCTTGTTTTTCAGTATCGATAGCTGTGGCTGAGCTACATAGGTCAAGAAGAATGTCCAATTCCTGTGGTTTTGTTGGTGTAGCAAAATGCTGTAATTTAAATTTTTTCTGGATATTATTTGTTTTAAGATGATGCAGTACTTCTTTACTGTTTTATACTTAGCTTGTCCCTGCCCTAAACTCCCAATTTCCCGCAGTCATCCTGTTAATTTCATTTTATTTTTGGAGTGAGATATTATTGTCATTTTTATTTTTGCTCGCTTTTGTTGGCACGTGCATATAGTGACATCACTGTCACTATGTTGTATTCGCTGGAACAAGCTGTTTTCCCCATATTGATGATGTCGTGGGTCAACCCCAGGTGGAATCGGACTGAACCCCAGATCGTTGGACTTTTAGTCCAAGACTTACCTGTCGAAGTACTAACCAAATTTATTTTGAATCAGAATACACTGTCATGCACTTCGCCTAATTTGTGAGGCAAATTCCACGTATTTTTGCTTTCTAACCTAACTATGGGTACAGCGTTAAATTTCTTTCTATAACCAATATTCCATAAAGCACTTATTTTCATAACACATACGTTCTGAATTATTAGGCCAGCTGCTAATGTAATATAATTACTGTGCATAAGCAGGTATGAGCTAACTCTTACACCTCCATTCAGAAATACTGAAGATTGCGGTACCACACATTCTCTTCCACTAAGGATCAACAGAGGCATCCGATCTCACCCCTCTGCTTTGACCCATGACGTAAGGGTGTTGTGGTGCATGACATCATTACGATGTGGAGTTTAGTTTATGAGTTGGTTGTGTTTTTTTGGGTTCATTTGAAAGTTGTTGGTCACAGTGCACAGTATTTTGGATTGCCTGTGATTGAAAAACTGAAATTGCTTTCAGTGAGTTATCAATTAAACTTTTTTTTCTTTATGTGATTGTGGCGTCGATTGGTGTTATTGGTTTGCTGTTTGTCATGCAGTAAGTATTTTTTTTTTTTTTGTGACTTGTAAAATATAAGAGTTCGACATTTGGTGCCGAGATGGGGGACAACATGATGTATTTCTTCAGATGTTTGGACTCCTAGCTGAAACTGTCAAGTGTGGTGTGTGTAGGGAAAACATGAGGTTGGTGAGAGTACCAGTGTCTCAGACCAGGGACTGTTATATGTGGTGGTGCCAAAGGGATAACCTTTGGGACTCCATCAGACGTGGTACCTGGTTAGAGAAGTCTAGGTTGGCCGTGAGAAACATTGTTTTAATGACTAATTATTTTTGTTATAGATCCTCTACCAGTTTTTGTGCGTATGAGACTGGAGTGAGTGAGAGGATGGTTTTAGATTGCTGTCATTTTGTAGGGAAGTGTGTTCAGAATATGTGAAGTATAGGGGTAAGTTGGGTGGGCTGGGGGTGGTGGTCTAGATAGATCAATCGCAGTTTGGGAAGAGAAAGTATGGGAGGGGTAAGTCTTCGGTTGGTTTATGGTTGGTTGGATTAAAAGAGGGGAAAAGGGACCAAACTACGAGGTCTTCAGTCCATTTTTCCAATTAAAACAATGCCAAAAGTGTCACAATAAAACAAACGGGACAGACAACTCAATACGGAATGAAAGGAAAAGTCACAAGAACGATGAAGGGCAACAAACATGTACATGGACAAAAGGGGACAAGAAAACCATAGAAACGCAAGAAACGGGATGAAGACATTAAAACAACAAAGCAGATTACCATGGCTGGCTGACCATGAGAATAAAAAGGAGAAACCAGCCACTCTGCAACACATTAAAACCTCCACCCTAGAAGCACTAGGATGGAGGACACACAGGGACAAAGGACATGCGCTAAAACTTAGATCAAATGATAAAACCCATCCTCACAAATAAAAAGTAAAATTAAATCAGCTGATGATGCGTTGTCAGATAAAAATAGCGGCAACGAGTCCGGTAACCCAAGATTTCGTCGCTGGGCAGTCAAAGTAGGACAGTGCACCAGAATATGGGCCACTGTCTACCATGCGCTGCACTGAAACTCAGGCAGGTCTTCACGGCGCAGGAGGTAACCATGGGTCGCCCAAGCGTGGCCAATGCAGAGCTGGCAGAGGACAACTGATTCCCTGCGAGAGGCCTGCATGGAAGACTTCCACACATTTGTAGTCTCCTCAATGACACACAGTTTGTTGTGTGTACTGTTATGCCATTCCGTCTCCCAAGGACGAAGAACCCTACGGTGTAAGTCAGAACGCAGGTCAGTTTCCGAGATGCCCATCTCCAGAAGCGGTTTCCACATAGCCTGTTTGGCCAGCCTGTCGGCTAGTTCGTTGCCTGGGATTCCGACGTGTCCTGGGATTCCGACATGTCCTGAGGTCCATACAAACACCACTGAAGGATGGGACCAGTCCAGGGCATAGATGGACTCCTGGATGGACACTACAAAAGGATGGAAAGGGTAGCACTGGTCAATAGCTTGTAGGCTGCTGAAAGAGTCAGTACACAGAAGAAATGATTCCCCGGGGCACGAACAGATGTACTGAAGTGCATGAGAGATGGCCACCAGATCTGCAGTGAATACACTGCAGCCTGTTCAAAATGGCCTCTGTGGACGTAGGTGAAGCCAACATGACCATCAGCCATCAAGCCGTACGCGTAAACCACTTCAGGGCCACGGAACACATCAAGAATCGAGACAAAGTGACAGCAGAGAGCGGCAGGAGTAACTGAGTCCTTAGTGTCACGCGAAAGGTCCAGATGAATCTGCGGCCTAGGCATACACCACAGAGGTATATGCAGACAGACCTGGATAGGAGGTGGTAAAGGGAACACCTCTAGTTCAGACAGAAGGGATCATCGCACATGAATCGCAATCATTAGCCCTGACCTGGGTCACTGATGAGGGAGATGAACTGCCATGGGTGGTAAAAGGAGATGGTAATTCAGATGCTCAGGAGGACTACAAATGTGTGCAACATAACTGGCAAGCAGTTGTGCACGTCGGATCGGCAACGGAGGGACTCCGGCCGCCACCACGACACTGGTCACTGGACTCATTCTAAAAGCTCCCGTCGCTAGGCGAACACCACAGTGGTGCACTGGGTTCAGTACACACAACGATGAGGATGCCGCCAAACCATAAACCAGACTCCCGTAGTCAAGGCGGGATTGAACAAGGGCTTTGTAGAGCTGCAGCAGCATAGAGCGAACTGCACCCCATTTGGTGCTGCTCAGGCAGAGGAGGGCATTGAGGTGCTGCCAGCAATTCCACTTAAGCTGACGAAGGTGAGGTAGCCAAGTCAATCGAGCATTGAAAACCAGTCCTAAGAATCTGTGTGTCTCCACTACAGTGAGTTGATCGTCATGAAGGTAAAGTTTTGGTTCTGGATGAACAATACGATACCGACAGAAGTGCGTGACACACGACTTAGTGGACGAAAACTGGAAGCTGTGGGCGAGAGCCCTTGACTGTGCCTTGTGGATGGCTCAATGTAGGTGCCACTTAGCAACACCAGTACTGGTGGACAGTACGAAATGCAGAAGTCGTCTGCATACAGAGAGGGTGAGACGGACAGCCCTACAGCTGCTGCTAGACAATTAATGGACACTACTAAAAATAGCGATACACTCAATACAGAGCCCTGCAGGACCCCATTCTCCTCGATATTGTTGGGGGAGGGGGGACACTATGGGAGGCACCAACTTGGAAATGGAAAGTACAGAGCAACAGGAAATTCTGGATAAAAATCGGAAGTGGGCCTCGGAGACCCCCACCTATATAATGTGGCAAGGATATGATGATGCCAGGTGGTGTCATACGCTTTGGGTAGATCTAAAAAGACGGCAACAAGGTGTTGGCATCTGGAAAAGGCGGTTGGGATGGCAGACTCGAGGGACACAAGATTATCAGTGGTATAGTGCCCCTGACAGAAGCTGCCCTGACAAGTAGCCAGTAGGCCACGTGACTCCAGGATCCAAACCAACCGCCTACACACCATACGTTCCTGCAGCTTATGAATAATATTAGTGAGGCTGATGAGCCGATAGCTATCCACATCAAGTGGGTTTTTACTGGTTTTGATCACCGGAACAATGGTGCTCTCCCTCCATTGCGATGGAAAGACACCACGCACCTGATCCGGTTGAAGATGACGAGTAGATGGCACTTGTAGTCAAGCATAGTGCTCAGCAAAGTGCTCGGCAATTGTGCTTGCATCGGTACATAGCACACCATTGGTAGTAACGTCAGGGACACCTGTTGGGAGTCTGGTACCCAAAAGACATCTGATCGTCCAGATTTGGGAAGGTGACGTATGGCACCCAATGGTCAACACATACCTCTCCCAACACTCCTGTTTCCATCATTTTATAAGCTGGTATAGGTGGGCATGGAGCCCCTTAAAGGCTATCAGATATTCTAGGGAAGGGTGCCGCTAATGTGGCTGTAGAGCTCGCAGGCACTCTGTAAATGTCTTGGTGACTTCAGGCGACCACCAAGGGACTGTCTTTTGCCGGGGGAACCCCAAAGAGCGAGGGATCGCGTTTTCTGCTGCAGAAACGACTGTGGTAGTCACCCGTTCAACCATCACATTGATTTTACCATGTGGGGGAGAGTCAACGATGACATCAGAAGTGAAAGTTTCCCAGTCCACCTTGTTTAAAGCCCATCTGGGCAGGCATCTGTGGCCTGACACTAGGGAAGTGACTGGAAGATAGGGAAGTGGGCACTACCATGCAGGACATCATGTGATCTCCAGTGGACAGATGGGAGAAGTCCTCAGCTGCAAATTGTTAAATCAAATGCTGAGTAACTACCTTGAGTCACACTGAAACGTGTGGCAGCCTCAGTATTTAAGAGGCAGAGGTCGAACCGAGACAGTAAAGTTTCGACAATGTGCCTCGGTGTCAACCCACAAGGGGTTATGGGCGTTAAAATCTCCCAAAGTAGGAAAGGTTTAGGGAGTTGATCAATCAGGGCAGCTAATACATTCAGGGGTACAGTATCATCTCGAGGAAGATATACATTGCAGACAGTTATTTCCTGCATCGTCCGTATTCTGACAACCACAGCTTCAAGAGGGGTTTGAAGGGGCACAGTTTCACTAAAGACAGTTTAGGACATTAACACAAACTTCACCTGACACTCGATGTCACTACGGTTCCTGTAATATTCCTTATAGCCGCAGAAGGTGGGGGAGGGGGGGGGGAGGGGCGGGGGGGGGGGGGCAGGCGGTGGAAAAAACTGCCGCAATTCCACTGGAGGATGACATCATCGTGAGACTGGGAAGGCATGCAATATTCAATGAGGCAGTTTACGCCTCAGGTTTACCTGCTGCCACTGACTTTTTGCCTGAGTAGCCTATATCCATTATGCCTGAGGGTCCAGCGAGATCCAGGTCCTCAGCGGACGCCAGAATCTGCACCCCATCCTCAGACGCAGAGCTTGTAGGTAGCAGTGGTGTGGGAGCCACCACCAGTTCCTTGCTCTTGGGCTCTTGGAGGTAATCTTTTTCGATTTCTCACACTGTTCCTTGAGTTTCCTGGCTGGGAGGACTTCACTGAATCAGTCTCCGGGACTGAGGATGAGCGTGAAGCCCTATGAAAGACTTTTACGTTTCTCTGGCTCAGAAGTGGGGACTGAAATCCCCGATGGTGGGGGAGAGGAGGGGGGGGGGGGTGTTGCTCCCAAAGTAGGTGGTGAGGGAGCAACAGGGAGGCAAGTGCCTCCCACCATCAAGGGGGCAGGTGTAGTCTCCCGGTTCTGAGAGGTGACAGGAATTCGAGGAACTGATGGGGCGACAACTGTTCTCGTAGTGGCGGCATATGAGGAGGTCATACCCACAGAATGTAGGCGCTCGAATTTCCTCTTAGCTTCAGTGCAGGTCAGTTGGTCCAGGGTCTTATATTCCATGATTTTCCTCTTTACCTGTAAAATCCTGCAGTCTAGCAAGAAAGGTGAATGATGCTCCCCACAGCTGACACAGATGGGAGGCAGGGCACATGGAGTATTGGGATGCGATGAACATCCACAATGTCGACATGTGGGGCTGGAAGTACAGCGGGAAGACATATGGCCAAACTTCCAGCACTTAAAGCACCACATTGGGGGAGGGATATATGGCTTTACGTCACAGCAGTAGACCATCTCCTTGACCTTCTCGTACAATGTGTCACCCTCGAAGGCCAAGATGAAGGCAACCTGGTTATCCCTTGGACTCCGATGGATGCGCCGGACGAAATGAATACCTCACCGCTCTAAACTGACACACAGCCTGTTGTCAGACCGCAAAAGAAGGTCCCTGTGAATATAAAACCAAGCTGTTATGTGGCGCGATGGTAACAGAAACATCCCCCAATTTGCCACATGCGAATAATGTCTGTGAATGGGCAAAGGCTGCTGTTTTTATCAAAACTGACCCAAAGCACATTTTGATCAAGCCCTCCACCTCCCCAAACTTGTCCTTCAAATGCTCAACAATAAACTGAGACTTCATGGACATGAAAGATTCCCCATCGAATCTCGTACATACAAAGTACCAGAGCGAATAAGCTTCACTGGCATTCTTAGCCTGGTGTTCCTCCCATGGTGTGGCCAGGGAGGGGAACAATTTTGGGTCGTATTTCTTAGCTTTGAAGTTAGATTTTGCCCGCTTAGAGACTGCTGGCAGTGCACCACCAGCAAGAGATGACGTACTACGCTTCATGACAAGTCATCCGCCCTGATTCCACCCACTCAGACCAGGGGCCCTCCCCACAAGTGCCACCCAGCCGCAGCAAATGCCACCTGGCAGGATGGCCACTGCCAGGAGTCCCAACGCCTCAGGGTGAAGGGCATCTACTCCTTGGCATACGTGGGGAGTTAACGGCACTGGCATCAACAGAGTGATGATCCCTGTGTTGTCAAGGAGCTACAACCAACAGGGTACATGGCAGCCCCACCATGACAGACTGGTTACCGTGCTGGATATGAGGTGCAAAGAAGTCCATGGTCATCGTCGGCACAGAAAGTGACACTGCATAGTGCATGGTGGAAGAGACACTCAGGAAAGTGTCCTTGCCCAAGAGATGGAGAATGAGCGGGATTGCAATGCGACAATGAGGAAGTGGGCCGAAGATCTCAATGCACGATGCACCAAGTAAGGCGCCATTCCCCAGTTGGCTTGCTCTTTGGGAAAATTTTTAAATGTGGCGGTCAAACCCTACAGGGGACAAATCACAAAGGCCAAAAACATGTGAGACTCCTTTTAGTTGCCTCTTACCACAGGCAGGAATACCTCGGGCCTACTCTAAACCCTGGACCCACGGGGAGGGGGGGGGGCGCATTTTTTTTTTTTTTTTTTTTTTTTTTTTTTTTTTTTTTTTTTTTTTGGGGGGGGGGGGGGGGGTTGCGGATTGTGTTTTCAGGGTTTTGGAGGGACATCTGAAGAGGTAATTGATGGGGTTAATTGAAGAGTATATAGAGGAAGGGAGTACTATAGTAGTGTCAGATGCTCTTTTTGTTGTATAGGGAGTGGGGGAAGAGGGTCTATTACCATTTACTTGTAAATCATAGTTTAGAGTTAAAAAGTTATGAAACTGGGGCATGTACCAATTCAATGGAGGGGTTTTGGGGGGGGGGGGGGGAGCAGTTAGATCAGTCACAGGGAGAAGGAAGAGGCACTTTTCTAACCTGCAATCTCATTTAGATGAGTACTGCTAGCAGAAGAGCGTCCCTGGGGAGTATTGCATTTTTCGCATTTTTTTGAGGGCAGCTGATAAGATGTATAGGCCAAGGGTGGTTAGCTGAGGGGGGTTTTGTACATTGCTAGGGGGTGGGGGGATATGTTTGTGGATTTTAGGTGCTTTTTTTTGGGGGGGGGGGAGGTTGTTTTATGATTATGTTGCAAAGGATCTGTTTTGTTGCAGTTGTTTTTGTGTTGTAATTTGTGATCAAGTTTCATTTACTGTGTGGTTTTTATTTTTTGGCGGATTTTTGTTTCTGGGGATTGGGGTTGATAGGTTTGCTTCTATTTATCACAGGTGTAGGTTTCTTTGGCATTGTCAGCTGTGGTTGATCTATACAGCTTAATGGAAGTATCCAATTCCAGTTTTTATCATCATAGATGCATTTTGGTATCTTGAGCTGTTGTTGACCTAGATGGGTCAAGGAAAATGTTCAGTTCCGATGTGTCGTTGTAGCTATATGTGTTTTTGTATCATCAGTTGTAGTTGACCTATGTAGGTCGAGGGAAGTATCCGATTCCAATGTGTCATTGTAGTTGTATGTGTTTTGGTATCATCTGTTGTAGTTGACTTTTATAAGTCAAGGGAAGTGTCCGATTCCAATTTTTGTTGTTTCAGGTGTTGGTTTTGTGGTATCGATAGTGGCGGTCTGATTCTAGTTTTTGTAGTTGATAGTTTTTATTTTGTGGTATCAACAACTGTGGCTGAGCTACATGGTTGAGTGTGAGTAACCGATTCCTGTGGATTTTGTGGGTGTAGCAGAATGTGGGAATTTTGCGTTGATTTTCGCTGTTTTTTATGTCATCATTTTGTATGGTTTTATATGTTTATATTTAGTTTGTCCCCACCCAAAAACCCCCAATTTCCCACACTTGTCCCGTTATTTATATTATATTTTTGGAGGGGGGTGTTTCTATCGTATTTATATGTATTTTCATGTTTGTTGTCCTGTTTATGTAGTAACGCCATAGACTCCATACTCGAAACGTCGAGAATGGTTGTTTCCGCCATACTGATAATGTCATGCGTCAAAGCAGACGGGTGGAATTGGACATCGTCGCATTTACCAGTACTCCTACTTAAAGCTAATACAATATGGGGACCATGTCTTCATTACATACACCAACATACACAAATAACATGAAAAATATTTATTTAATTGCAGAAATAACATGAAATTAATGGGACAAGTGTGGGAATTATGGGGGTTTCTGAAAGGAACAAACTAAATATGTGACAACCCCAATAACGAAGACATACCAAAACAAATACTAATACAAAAATTGACCAAATGAAAACCTCAGCATTCAACATACCAACAATAACAAAAAACTGAAAAAACAGGTATAGGAAATTTCCATGATACCATTAACCCGCACAACTACTAGATCTGGTACCAGAAATTGAAGTTACATATATATAGCTAAAACAAAGCCACAGAACCCCCTACTAATAAAAACTACACAGACAAAATAACTACAACACCTTCCACAATATCCATCACTATAAACTAACCTACTAAATATGAACTTCAATTACCACCTTGGGGGGGGGGGGGGAGAGGGGGCCAAAAAAAAAAACTTGAACATACATTACGATATCCGCATCACAAAGAAAATTTCACAGATAACCCCACTGCTGACACTTCACTCATTCCACCATTAGGACAGATATCTGGAGAAATTAATTGTAGCAGTCATACCCTTGTCCGTAGCAGCAACTAATGAATGACTAGCAAATGTCATCCTAATATCCATATCTGAGGACATAACAGTTACCTAAAATTCCAAATTCTAATGAAGAGTTGGTTGTTCTTACCTGTAGTAAGACTCCTCTACATCTTCTTCCTCAATATCATCTCTAATACCTTTCTTCTTGTCATCTTTCTCCATAATTTTTGTTGTTTCCCTGTGTACTTGTTGTTCGATGCCTGCCATGTATGCATCCAATGGATCTTCATCTGAATCCGAGCTGTCATTCTTTGGTTCTTGATACGATGGGCTGCCAGGGGCAGGAATGTACTCCAGTGTTGATGTTGGTGTAGTATGTTCATCATCTTCATCAAAATACCTTCAATCAATAATAAACAAACAAAAAAAAGAAAAGAAAGTCACTGCCTCTATTACCAAAAAAAGAGAATTCAAACATATAATCTAAAGACAATGGGAGCTAAGGTTTAATAAAAAAATAAAAAATACCTCAATAATTAAACTTAGCACACAATGTTGTAATTAATTCTGCAATAAAGTGGAGAGAAGACAGAATCAGTCAGCATATAAGAAAAATATACAATAACTAGTGCATATACTTCCTTCATTTACATAGCCTACTTTACAAGAAAGTGTACAGATACAACTAAACTGAAATCATCCAACCTATCCTAGGACTACAGTTATATTACTGATCAAACAGTATAATGACCTTCAAAATACTCTCCACCTCCACTAGACCTATATAATCATACATATGCAACACAATCTTAGCCAGCACTCACAGAAATTAAAGATATTGTGAACAAAACACACAAACAAAAGCCAACGTAAACAAATAAACAGAAACATGTAGATGCTGTCTATGTAACATATGGCATTACACAGTAAAGACTATACTGAAGGCTTGTGTTGTTCTCTAGACAGTTTAGTGACATTCCAAAATTAAAATCTGAATATAACTAAGGTATTTCAAATGATAATGATGGAAAACATACCCAGTAACCATATATAGACCTAACAAATATTAAGCAATGGGCAGTCAACTAGATAGTGTGTTAGTGGCTGCAGTTAAAACTTCTAGACATCTTTTTTTTATAGCTTATTTACAACAGCAACACCGGCATTTTGAAATGTTTGTCTTATTCTGTTCTTTCTACACGAGTCTACATGTGAGTGTGGTATAATGTGTAATGACAACAGTAACATGTGAAGCAATTGTCGCCATATTAAACTCTACAAAATATCCACTGCATTACAGTTTTTGGAAAAATGTAAATTTAAGTATTAGTTGTTGGATTTTCACCATTCATTCCTGTTTATCGCGTTCCGATGATTGCGTTACTGTTATGGAATCAGAATACTCACTCTTCTTCAGTTTTTGATCTTTTTCTTGGTAAACCGTAACTTGCTGCAAGAGCGTTTTGGCTGATTGCTGACATTGTAGAATACCCATGTTTACTGATGGCGCTTGACGGTGGAGGTGGCAACTGATTGCTCTTATCCCGCTTCAGCTGGAAGCCCGAAAATCCAAACCCTCTCGGCCTTCCATCACCACCCTTGTTGAAGCTCATACTAACTGACTGTAGGCTACAAAAATAAAACGTATCCGTTTAACGTAAAAGCTAGGTTACGCGTTTGAATTAATTCATTACTTGTTACAGCAGATTTAAAATTGTACAATTACCCAGCAATATATTATAAGAAATTATCCAAACAAGAAATAACACCAAGTTATCATCACTGGAACACTTGCTTCATGACGCTTAAATAAGCAGTGCTCATTGAAATCACAGTGACTTATCCGTCTGCGTAGCACATAATAAACAATAACACAACACACTTACTCACATTAAATAACAACTTTCATTCTGTGTACATAATTCTACACACAGGTTCAAAGAAGTCACATACCCAAAGATACTCTTGACGATCACCACAAGGATCTTTCTGCTCTGACTCAACAGGGAGAGAGAGCCTCTACATGACAAATCATTTCGAAATAAATTCACATGATCAAAACAACGAATGTTGAATCGTTTTCATAACATAACTTCAAAATTAACAGGTTCACTTTTTTCAAAAGTATCTACAAAAGCATAAATTACAAACACTATTTCTGTAGACTTTTGCTTACTATGCGCGATCATTAGTATTTAACTTTGGAAGTTCAGCTTTGAGCTTATGTAGAGACTCTAGAGAGTGTGATAAATAAATTAAAGTTGTCTAAAATAGCTTTGGTCTGTTCCTCTACATAAGCTACAAAGCAATTGTTTTCCTCACAAAATTAGTTATATGCCAGTTATTTAATATAATATTCAGCTACATAAACTACAATCCAATTATATTTCATACAATGTAAGTTATAGGACAAAAATTTAAATAGGATGTTGGTCTTTCTATCAGTTGCAATTGACAGTTCGGTTGATGAGATATCTTTCTTACTTTTACTCATTGACGTGAACTTGTTGCAGCACGTCGGATGTCAACGAACCGCGCTAAAGGAACTAACTGTTATGTGTTAACAATTAAGAACAGCTGTTTTTTTTTTATTTTTTTGTTTAGTTTGGTACGTCTTCATTACCATTTTCTGCAGATTATAGACCGCAATTTTCTGTTAATACTAAGTTGTCGTCTTTCACGATTTTAACTTTTGTAGCCAAAATTTCATTCTCGCATTGTAAGTTCCTCCGGCCTTCTTCGAAAATGTAATAAATAACCTTGTTGCTAGAAGTATTCCGCCGTAATATTATTTGTAATAGGCCAGCTAACTACTGTTAGCTCCAGTTATCGTAGGTATTTTTATCCTCTGAAGTTGATAAGGCGATGAATTTCAACAGCAGGGATTTCCTACTGGACTTTGTAGAGAAGACATATTACAAAATTTTATGCTGTGGAGTGATAAAAAAAAGTGTGCTATTAATGTACAAGGGGAAGTCTACAATTTTTTTACGGACACTAATGTCACCTAAAACATTTGTACACAGAAAGCTACAAAATGGTGTGTAGCAGATGATATTTGGGTCCAGTCTAATTCTTCTTTCACAGATGAAAGCCATCTGACTGTTCTCGTCTTTGTACACCCCAACTGATTTACCATTGTGTAGCAGATAACTGTAAAGAGGAGTATTCGATACGAGCCGTTGACATGTCCACAAATGTAATATCAATGGTTGCTGTGATGCCACTTTTTAGTGCATATATTCATCGTTAGCTTGCGAAGCCAATGAATGTGAAAGTAAAAAAAAGTGGTTTTGGTGACAGACTAATCTGTAGCTTTGGCCCTTTCAGAATATCGCCACTGATATCATGTTACAGTCACCATGTTGTTTATGGTGTTTGACACGTTTTCCATGTCACTAGTGAAAGCTGATGACTTGTATCAGCTTGCTGCTGTGGCCGAGTGGTTCTAGGCGCTTCAGTCTGGAACCACGCTGCTGCTAAGGTCACAGGTTCGAATGCTGCCTCAGGCATGGATGTGTCTGATGTCCTTAGGTTAGGTAGGTTTAAGTAGTTCTAAGTCTAGGGGACTGATGACCTAAGATGTTAAGTCCCATAGTGCCTGGAGCCATCTTTTTTGGACTCGTATCAAATATTCCTCTTTATCTCCTGATGTATTTACATTAGTTTACTTAGTGACTGGTAGCAGTAACCTCAGTATTCTTAGAATTCTTTGCAAAAATGATATGTTGGAATTGTAAAAGTAATTCTGCTAGCAATATCAATCACCGTCTTTTGATTCTGCTACTTGATTTCATTGTACATTTCCGTAACTTGCTGCAAACCCATTTCAAATCACTTGGCTCTCTTTATCTTGATTCAGTGTGTCATGCAAATAAGCAATACTAAGGTATATAATGGTTAGGCTGTGTGTATCGTGAACTACTTGGTCAGTGGGCCAATTCTCCTTGACAATTCCTTCTATTGCATAGAAAAATTTCTGTTATTGTTATGTGTAAAAGGTGGTGGATAGGAATTACTAATTTACATCTGTGTATTAAAAAAATAAACCAACTTAAAAAACATAAATGTACAGCATATAGCCATATTTACAAATTAATTTTTGATGTGATTGTAAAATGACTCGTTCCACATCATGATTTATCATGCAATGTGTTTCACTGAAAATGAAACTAACTAACTCACTTAACTACCTAATCCTATCCCAGTTTGTATATGTTATATGTATGTATAGATTATTTCAGTAATGCATCTTCCAAGTCCTGCGCTGTTGTGCTGAATGGCCAAAAGTCAGATAAATAACAAAATAAATAATCATGTGCGAGGTTTTCCACCATCTTGGAAGTATGATTTCTTTTACCTCGTCCCAAACAGAACCTCCACTTCTTCCAGATTTTCTTCCCATAAGACTACTTTTACTACGAGGAATAGGCTATGTATTCTAGACAAAATCTGGTTTATTGGCC
Organism: Schistocerca cancellata; assembly: GCF_023864275.1. NCBI lineage: Eukaryota > Metazoa > Arthropoda > Insecta > Orthoptera > Acrididae > Schistocerca > Schistocerca cancellata. The sequence goes on from NC_064628.1 coordinate 397,319,714, forward strand.
AGACTGCAACTCAAGCTCAGATGACCAACTCAGCCATTTCACAAGAACACTGTGTCTGACAAATTTCTGCCATCAGACTCCTTTTTCTTCATACTGCATTCTTAGATCTGTGTAGACAAAAACCATGGAGCTTCACCAGGGAGGAGCTCCATGGTGCAACGCAAAGTGCTGCAGACTCTGAAAGACTACTTGTGATGGCTGAAACGCACCAAAAGGACGTCGTTTGCCACCACACAAAGCCCCATGAGCAGCTCAAACGTAAAAATCCAACCCTAACAAACATAGAATCATCTCAATAACTTAACTAACAATAATAATTCTGCTTAAACTTAGCTGAATGCCAGTTTTGAACGATTAAACAATAGAAGCTCCAGGTAGGCCTATCAACACTGTAGGAAAAGATAGATTGCTGCTTACTGTAAAGAAGACATTATAAGTTACAAACAGGCACAATTAAAAGACACTTACACAAAACTTTCAGCCACAGCCTTTATCAGCAAAAGAGAAGCACACTGATTACTTAGTTATACTAACTGTCAAAGGAACAGGTATTTCACAAAACCCTTGAAATATTAACTTACGTATCAGTACCCTTACATATGCTTTGCCAGTACCACCTCACTATGCTCATGGTGCACTCTGGTATTTGCTTGTTCCATAATTAGCTTCATAAAGTCCCTACTTCTTAAATTACTCATTATGATTTTTGTCTTAGTATTAATTAGTTCTGCCTTATTTTATTTATACATGTGCTTTATGTTTACTTGTTTGCATAACATTACATTTGAATTGACAAGTAAGTGTGTCACCAAAACAAAGATTTCGTATTCACATTAATTTGGTCTCGTCTGTTACAACCAGATTGTCACCTTTCAGCCTACGTGTACCTCTTGCCACACTAATCATTGAGTCACCACAACCCACATTCACAAAAATTTTATAGATGCAAAACAAAATATTGTCAGTGTTCTGTCCCCTTACTGCTTGTATATGAGATGATATTGTCGTGCCACAACACCATTACTTTATGTGGTGAAGGTGACTTCCGGTATCCGTAGGTTCAGTTACCTTCTGCACCTGTATTCTTCATGTCACTGTGAAGCACATGGCAGATTGCACTTCCCATTTGTGCCACTTAGTGCCTCTTCCCATTTCAATTGCTTCTGGAGGGTGGAAAGAATGATTGCTTGAATGCTTATATACGTGCTTTAATTATATTAATCTTCTCTTTATGGTCCCTATGAAAGCAGTACATAGGGAATTGTAGTATATTTACAGATTACTCATTTGATGCTGATGCTTGACACCCCCCTGCCCCCTCCTCTCCCAAAACTGATTTTCCAGTATCTCCATGATTGTGCGTACTCATGATGCTGTCCAGTACCATAGTCCAAGGAGCATATGTCAGTTCACCTCTTACTTCTATAGAGAAGTGTGGAGAAAGGAGGAGTTGCCGCATGTGTCAGAAACTGTTTTAATTTCAAGAATATTGATATTTATAAATTTTGCTCATAGCACCACTTAGAAGCTTGAGCAACAGTAGTAGTATTTTATAAGAAGTCCATTATAATAGTAAGTATATACAGAGCATCTACAGGAAACTTTAACCTATTTTTAAAAATTCTGAAAACTCTTGTCATCCCATTCCGCAGAGGCGGGTGGGGGGGGGTGGGAGGGTGGTTGCTGGTGATTTTAATGTAAATTCATTGAAAAGCTCTCTCAGTGAACAATTATTGCAATCAGTAACACTGTCATTCGATTTAACTCCTATTGTGAACTTCACAACAGCGTATGTAATGTTCTGAGACGGCTATTGATGATATCTTTGTAGACAAATCAAGGGAAAAGTCATAACGCAAAACTAATAGTAAATGGGCTATCTGATCATGTCATGTAGCATCTTATGTTAAATGTTGAAACTTGTTAGAGTACAAAAGCTATTACATCTGAGTACAGGAGAGTAATAAATGAGTCAAAAACTGAGAATTGTAGGAGATTTTTCAGAGACATGAACTGTATACATGCTTACAATACTTGTGACTCAAACAGAAAATACAAAGCATTCATTAATAAATTTACTTTCTCACCTGGAAATTGTTTTCCCGTAAAGGTAACAGAAGTCTAAAAATAAACCATGGATTAAACAAGGAACAAAGGTGTCATGTGGGACAAAAAGGATATACTATCTACTATCTAGAAGCTGCTCTGGTGTTGGCACTGTAATGCATTACAAAGAATACTGCAAAATATTGAAGCAAGGAATCCAGGAATCTGAGAAAAAGCCAATTACAGGCAATGAAATAAAAACTATATGCAACATAGTGAAGACAGAGACAGGTGGGGCCAGAAAGGAAGAAGAACAGATAGCTCAAAAAATAAATGAGACATTGGTAAGGAGTGGATGTAGTATTGCAAACCTCTTAACCAGTACTTTGTTTTTGTTACTGACAGCTTGGGGTTATCAGGTTCAGTAAACTAGTGAAATGGAATATAAGACCAGTCTCTACAAATAACTTCGCCAAAGTGGAAATTACTCACTTTTCCCAAAGAAGTACCATCAATCATAAAATTTTAAAAGCAAAGTATTCTGGTGTTTATGATAACACATCAATGAAGGTAATCAAAGAGTATTCACGTGAGTTGGGTTCTATCTTAAGTTATTTGTGTAATCAATTTGTTATCAGTAGAACATTTCCAGACTGGCTAAAATATGCTGAAGTTAGTCTCTTTACAAGAAGCTAGATAAACAGAAATCATCAAACTGTCGACCAGTTTCATTCTTGCCAGCTTTTTCAAAAATATTTGAAAATACTGTTTTCAAGTGTCTTCTTAAGCATCTGACTGCAAATAATATACTGTTTAAGTCAACAGTAAGGGTTCAGATATAGAGAAAGCTGTTTACACATACAGTGAAAATATATTTAATTAATTAGACAACAAATTGGAGGTTACAGGCATTTTTTGCAACGTATCAAAGGCCTTTCACTGTGTGAATCACAGCATTCTTGTAAGCAAATTAGAATATTATGTTGTTACTGGCAGTGCTACAAAATGGTTGTAGTTTTATGTAACTAACAGAAGACAAATGGTGTCATTGTGAAATACCAGTGGACTGAGGAATCATTTGTCATCTGATTGTGAATTAATTATGTGTGTGTGTGTAGGGGGGGGGGGTCCTCAAGGTTCCATTTTCAGTCCGTTGCTTTATCTTGTGTACATTAAAGACCTCTCATCTGTTACATTGCCTAATGCTAAGTGCTTTGTTTGCAGATAATGTAAACGTTGCAATAAATAGCAAGTTGAATACAGATTCAGAAATGGATGCTAATCAAATTTTCTATAACATTAATAAATGTTTTAATGCTAATTAACAGTCATTAAACTTTGAAAAGACCCACTATATGCAGTACAGAGTGTGTAAGAGATTTCCTTCCAGCATGCGTCTAACATGTGAAGACAGGCAGATGGAAGAGTTTGACAATGTTAAATTTCTGGAATTATAACTTGATGATAAATTCAGTTGGGAAGGGCATACAGTAATTGCTGAAGCCCCTAAACAAGCCTGTATTTGCAATGTGTATGATGTCATATGATGGAAATGAGTGTACAGCATTGTGGGCCAGAGTCCCCCATTTGAGGAAGTTCAGTTGCTGAGGGCAAGTACTTAGTGTATTCATGCCACATTGGGCTACTTGCGCGTCAGATGGGGATGAAATGAAGATGAGGACAACACAACACTCAGTCCCTGAGTGGAGAAAATCTTCTGCCCCAACTGGGAATCGAACCCAGGCCTCTTGGTGTGGCGTTCCACCGCGCTGACCACTCAGCTAATGGGGGCAGACTTCAGTCCAAAGACTGGTTTGATGCAGCTCTCCATGCAACTATTATCTTGTGCGAGTCTCTTCATCTTCGAATAACTGCTAAAACCTACATCTTTCTGAATCTACTTACAGCACTCATTTCTTGGTCTCTCTCTATGATTTTTACCACCCACACTTCCCTCCAATACTAAATTGGTGATACCTTGATGTCTCAGTATGTGTCCCATCTTTTGGTCAAGCTGTGCCACAAGTTCTTTGTCTCCCCAATTCAATTCAGTACACTCTCACTAGTTACATAATCAACACATCTAATCATGCAACTGCTGCCTGGTTTCTGCATGAGTTGTAAATAGTGCTTCAGTCCCTGTATTTTACCCCTGCTGCCACCAGAATTTCAAAAAGAGTAAGCCAATCAGTATTGTCAATAGCTTTCTGTAAGTCCAAATTTGCTATAAACATAGGTTTGCCTTTCCTTAACCTATCTTCTAAGATAAGTCGTAGGGTCAGTATTGCCTTGTGTCTTTCCACATTCATTTGGAATCCAAATTGCTCTTCCTTGAGGCATGCTACTACCAGTTTTTCTGATCTTATGTAAAGAATTTGTGTTAGTATTCTGTAAACATGACTTATTAAACTAGTTGTTCGGTAATGTCCACGCCTGTCAGCAACTGCTTTCTTTGGAATTGGAATTACTACATTCTTCTTGAAGTCTGAGAGTGTTTTGCCTGTCTTGAACATTTTGCACACCAGATGGAAGAGTTTTGTCATGGCTGGCTCTTCCAAGGCTATCAGTAGTTCTGACGGAATATTGTCTACTCCCAGGGACTTGTTTCGACTTAGATCATTCAGAGCTTTGTTAAATTCTTCTCGCAGTATCGTATCTCCCATCTCGCCTTTATCTGTGTCCACTTCCATTTCTACAATATTGCTTTCAAGTTTATTTCTCAGGTATAGACCCTCTATATACTCCTTCCATCTTTCAGCTTTCCCTTCTTTTCTTAGAACTGGTCTACGATCTGAGCTCTTGATGCTCATACATCTGCTTCTATTTTCCCCAAAGGCCTTTTTAATTTTCCTGCAGGCAGTAGCTGCCTTTCCCCTCGTGAAATATGTTTCGAAATACTTACATTTTCAGATGTAGGAGATATAAATACAAAAAAAACTTGCATATATTGCTTACTTTCATTCTGTTATGTCTTATGAGATCATATTTTTGTATAACTCATCAAACCAAACAAAAGTTTTTAGTGTGCAAAAGTGCGCAATAAGACTTATTTGTAGTGTCAGTTAAAGAACATCATGTAGAAACCTGTTCAAGGAACTGAGTATTCTAACCACTGCTTCTCAGTATATTTATTCCTTAATGAAATTGCTTGCAAATAATATGTCTCTATTCCCAACACATAGCCCAATACATAGTATCAATACTACGAATACGAATGATCTACGTAAAGACATAAAATCTGTTACCGTGGTCCGGAAAGGGGTTCAATATTTAGGAACACATTTTTTCAATAAATTGCCAGCCACCATTAAAAACTTGATTTCAGGTAAAGCACAGTTTAAACAGTGCTTGAAAGACTCTTTGGCAGGCAACTCCTTTACTCTAAAAATGAATATGTTAACACGGACTGTTAGACCAACTTAAGTAAAAGTGTCTGTTAGATTTCAGTTTTGGCAGCACTTGGTCACAACAGTCAAAATTAGGTATTTTGCATATGATAAATTTATTGAAAGTATCATTCTGACAGTGTATTAATTCTGTAAATATTAGCAGTTCCAGTTTACTGTAATGTGTTCACATATCTTGACAATCTCCTGAAAAATGATCAGGGAAGTGAGTATTATATTCAAATGTTCTATGATTTTTATGTTATGCTGGAAAGCACACACATGAAATCATCTCATTTTTGGGTCTATGGAACGAAAACTGAATTTAATCTAATCAAATGTAATCTGGTTGTAAATTGGTGACACCAATTAATTGAGAATATGAAATCTTTGTTGTTCTGATATCCTTACTTGTTAATTCAAAAGTAATGTTATGCAAACAAATAAGCATAAAGCTCATGTATAATTTGAATAAGGCAGCACTATTAAACAGATGCTGCATGAAACGTGTTTGGCAGTCAAAAGAGCAATGTGTGAAGCCTCCAGTGATTACCATGGCAGAATATTGTCAAATGATCTTTCACAAAACCCACAGAAATTCTGATCATATGTGAAAGCTTGTTAGTGACACCAAAGCTAGTGTTCAGTCACTCATGGACAAGACTGGAACAGAAACTGAGGATAGCAAAGCAAAAGCAAAAATGCTTAACTCCATTTTCAAATGTTCCTTTACAAAGAAAAATCCAGGTGTATTGCCCCAACTTAATTCTAATACCATTGAAAATATAAGTGAAATAGCTATTAGTGTTAATAGTGTTGAGAAACAGCTGAAATCATTGAAACTGAATAAAGCCACAGGGCCCAGTGACATTCCTATCAGATTATATACACAATTTGTGACTGAGTTAGCCTCCTGTTAACTTTAATCTAACGTAGATCCCTCAAACAGAAATTGCCCAATAGTTGGAAGAAAGCAAAGGTCACACTTGTCTACAAAAAGGGTAGCAGACCTGATCCACAAAACTACTGTCCATTATCTGTGACATCCATTTGCTGTAGAATCTTAAAACATTATTCTGAGTTCAAACATAATGAGGTACACTATGTCAAACACAACAACACTGGTTTGAGGCAGTCAGGTAGATGCAGTATCTCTCAATTTCCAAATAGCATTTGACACGGTACCACACTTATGCTTACTATCAAAAGTATGATAATATGGTATATCAGATGAAATATGTCACTGGATTGAAGATTTCTTGGTAGGGAGTACATAGCATGTTATCTTGGATGGAAAGTCATCGACAGATGTAGACGTAACTTCAGGTATACCCCAGGGAAGTGTGTTGGGCCCTTGCTGCTAGTGTTGTATCTTAATGATCTTGTAGACAATGTTAATAATAACGTCAGACTTTCTGCAATAAAGTACACTCTGTATTCAGTCGTACCTTGATAAGATTTCAAAGTGGTGCAGTGATTGGTAGATTCCAGAAAACCCATGAAAGGCAAATGTCCCGAGTTCGAGTCTCAGTCTGGCACACAGTTTAAATCCGCTAGGAAGTTTGAAAAAAGAAAAAAACATAGTGTCCTGTGAATATAACATTAATGAGTCACAGTTGGAATCCTCGTACAAATACTTGGTGTAACACTTAGTAGGAATTTGAAGTCGAACAATCATATAGGCCCAATAGTGGATAAAGCAAGTAACAGACTTCAGTTTATTGCTAGAATACTAGGGAAATGCAATCAGTTTACAAAGGAGATTGCTTAGAAGTCACTCATGTGACCCATACTAGAATATTGTTCCAGTGTACAGGACCTATACAAAATAGGAAAGCAGTGAATACTGAACACATACAGAAAAGGGCAGCATGAATATTCACAGGTTTGTTTGTCCCACAGGAGAGTGTCACTAAGATGTTGAAGGTACTGAACTGGCAGACTGCTGAAGATAGTTATCAAAGTTTACATGTTTAGCAGTCTGCTGACGAATTTTCAAAAACCAGCTATAATTGATGAGCCTAGGAATATACTACAACCCACTACATATAATTTCCATAGGGATCTTGAGAATAAGATTAGATTAATTATAGCATGCACTGGGGTATAAAACAATCATTTTTCCCACACTCCATACATGAATGGAACAAGGATAAGCCCTAATAACTGGTACAGTGGAACATACTCTTTCCCATGCACTTCAGGTGGTTCACAGAGAGAAGATGTAGATGCTCAGTGTATTTTTCCAGTATCCTGCCAACAGATCAAAGTCTATCATCTAATTTACCTATGACTGAGTGTGTGTGACCATTCCATTTCAAGTCTTTACAAACTGATACATGTTGGTATTCATGTGAATTGACTGATTCCAGTTGTATTTAATTGATTTGTAGTTATGGGATACTATGTTTTTTTAATTGCAAAGTTTTACACTTCAATATGAAAATGATAGACTGCAACTCACTATACTGTGGAGATGATGTGTCACCGACAGGCGCAACAAAAAGACTACAGTGGTCTTGTGTGTGTGTGTGTGTGTGTGTGTGTGTGTGTGTGTGTGTGTGTGTGTGTGTTTGTGTAAGAGAGAGAGAGAGAGAGTTGTGCATGCATGTGTTAGTTGTGCTTGTGTGTTTTTTCTACTTTGGAAGAAGGCATTTTTGCTCAAAGTTTACATGTTCAGCAGTCATTTACATTTCTGAACATTTAAAGCAGATTACCATCTTTGCACCATTTCAAAATCTATGAAGATCTTACTGAATATTTGCGCAGATTTTTCCTGGCAGTACCTCATTATAGATTGCATCATCTGCAAAAAGTTGGAGGTTATTATTTAGATTACTTGCCCAGTCATTAATATCCAACATGTACAGCAAGGGTCACACAGCTGCATTCATCTCTTCTGTTTGGAGAATCATCTAAAAGAGTACTATTCCTTGTGGGTATTCTGCACAGAATTAACTTCTTTAGTAACCATGTCGATGCCAGTTAGAGATTTGCAGTTGAATGACAGAAATGAAAGAGTGAGTTTTGTTGCAACAGATGTTCTCCATCAAATGGCGAAAGAGCCAAGCATGACAAAAGAGCCTAGGTGATTGGTGTTGTCTGGGGGGAGAAAAGAGCATCCAACATTTCTGGAAGTTGTGTCATTATTTGCAGAATGTTTGAACTGCTTACTATTAACATCTACGTTTGGTTTTATGTGCTAGGATTGTCGTAGGATTACTAATGGAAGAAATGCATCACACTGGCGAATTTCACATGTAAAAGGGGGGAGGGGGGGTAATTAAGTTGCTGATCATTAAAACATACTGGTAGGTATTATTCCTACTTGTAAGGACCATAAGACATGTTTAATATCTGTTTTTGTTGCAGTTTTATTGGTGCTTAATTCCATATGGAGGAAAGAGACAGACAAACAATTATCAAGAACCTTGTGCAGCTAGTGGAAAGTACAGAGCTAAATAATGTTCTTTCAAAATTAGTTGAAAATGGAGTTTTTAGTCCAAGGATGGCAGAAAGATATCGGGTATATTTTATTTTATTGTATTTATTCAGCTTTTAAATACACGGTATTTGTATTATTCCAATGAAAAATGTGATGATAGTATCTAAATTTGTCATTAGTGCACTGCTTTTTAACTCAGCTTAACAGGAAAGTTTGAACTCCAGCTCTGTGACTTTACTGGTTAGATTGAAGCACTAAAAAAAATTTTGTTAAGAAATTTGGTATTTCGAAATCCACAGTGTCCAGAATATGCTGTGAATACCACATTTTAGACATTATGTTCCACCGTGTACTACACCATGGCTGGTGACCTTCACTTTATGACCAAGAGCAGCAGTGTTTGCATAGAGTTGTCAGTACTGACAGACAAGCAACACTGATTAAAATAACTGCAGAAAATAATGTGAGTCATACAATGAATGTAACCGATAGGACAGCGGGGCGAAATTTGGTGTCAAGGGGCTACAGCAGCAGATGACCAACGTGAGTGCCTTTGTGTGCTATCCACTGTCAGTCAACCACCCACCGACAGCAGCGGACGTCAAAAAATGCAAAGTGCAGCCAGCCACGCAGCAAAGATAACACACACGGACTGGGCATGTAGATTTGCCGACCAGCCGCATAGTCCTTTTCGAAATGACCACTGGAGGTCCGGTGTCGTGAGATGGAAGCAAGTCTCCACTCGGCCCCCTGCTGCCACCATATACCATATTCCCAGACTACTGGAATGGTATATAGGCCATTGCAGCAGCACCATGCAGCCAATCATACGCCTGCCTTCACTCGTACTTGTGACTAGTGATCTCACGTACTGGGAACCCTGTGGAACTTAGGATACTGTCTCAACTATATCAGATGTGAATTGGAGTGTCCTGGACTTGTGTAATTGCTATGGATTGCGAAGTGCTATTTTGCATAAATCTATTTAAGTATTTTGGATGTTATTGTGTTATTCTGATATAACACATTGCTAACAGCACAACATCGCCTGCAGGTCTTTTGTGGACTTGTGACCATATCAGGTGGACCCTAGACAGCTGGGGAACCATGGTCTGGTCAGATGAGTCCTGATTTTAGTTGGTAAGAGCTGATGTCAGGTTATGAGTGGCACACCCAGGCTGTCAGTGAGGTTCTGTGCTAGCAGGTAGTGTCTCCTTAATGGTGTGGGTGCATTTGCATGGAATGGACTGGATTGTCCGGTCCAACTTAACCGACCATTGACTGGAAATGGCTATGGTCAGCTCCTTGGAGGCCATTTGCAGCCATTCATGAACTTCACGTTCCCAAACAGTGATGTCATGTCGCTGGGCCATAATTGTTCGAGAATGGTTTGAAGAACATGCTGGAAGTTTGAGTGAATGATTTGGCTACTCAGATCACCCTACATGATTCACACTGAACATGTATGGGACATAATTGCGAGGTCAGTCCATTCACAACATCCTGCACTAGCAAAACTTTCACATTATGGAAAGCTATATATGCAGCATGGCTCAGTATTTATGCAGGAGAATTGCAACGACTTGTTGAGCTGATGCCACATCGAGTTGCTGCAGCGAGCAGGGTAGTACAGTGGTTA